>NW_021940122.1:1323027-1923027 GCF_001715985.3 Manacus vitellinus
ATTATTATTATTAATTATTATTTCTGCACTGCCCATTTGCAGGCACAAATTATTTCAGTAACTTTTGTACTGCAAAAATACAGAATTCCTCACTGCTGGTGTGACTGAGCTCAGACTGAAAGGTTCAAAATGTCATTTCTAAGCATTGCAGACTTGTCTGATGTTCCCTGTGCTGAGGGGCAAAGCAACTGTTACATTTTCATGCCTGCTCCGTGCATACTTCTGATAGGAGCAAACTGTGCTGCTTGACCCCTAACAGAAGTAATATCAAAACCACATCCCAAGCACACACAGATAAGTTCACTTTGGATTTTGATACTTAGAAGAACAAGTCCAGTCTGAACCAAATGATTGCTTTGCCTAAAACCCATGAACTTTCTATCTTACATTTCTGAAACAATGTTAGAAATGCCTTCCCACTGCTAACTTAATGGACAGCACAAGGTTCAGTATGCTCTGCGAGAGTGCAAACAGTACAAAGCTTTAGGAAGTTCACCTACAAAAGCCACAACGATATTCAATACATGAAGACTCTCCCAGTAAAAGGGTGATTTTTGTGCCAGATCTACAATACTTCTAATAGAGTAAACCATAATATCTTTGAACATTTTAAAATATTATAAGAATCCTATGAGGAAAATGGAAGCACTTGATTTAGTACAACTACACAGTTAAATATAGAAATTCCTAGAAACTTGAAAATTCAAGAAAAGAATGGAAGTTCAGTCAACTGTTCATTATATTCAAGCACTGTTTTAAAGCAAGTTACAGGTTTCCAAACATACGTTCTTATAAAAAAAATCCTAATTTCCTTGTTCTGTTTTTCTTATCATGTAGATCTCTCTTGGAAAGGTCTCACTATCCGTCCACCTTTTCCCAATCCAACATAACATCAAAAACATAACTTCGTAATAAGATGACTTTCCTCTTTGTCAAAGGTAGACATGACATTTTGGAGATATTGCTGAGTGGGGTTAGTCTGGGAAGTGAAGGATATGATGAATATGTGCAATGCTGTAAAGAGAGACAGGAAAAAATGGCCCTTACAGGAAAAAGAGACATCAAAAGCAGTTTGCCTGAATTTTACAGCACATCACATCCCATTCATTGGTCAAGTTCAATTAAGCTATCCTTGAAACCCCATGTCATGCCTCACTATTAACTAATTACTATCAATTCTTCCTTTTATTTGAGATTACCCTGAAAACACTCAGGTTCGCACTCAGCCACAGATTCAGATAAGCTCTGAAAGACAAACATAGTCTTAGCCAAAACCCAGGAGTACATCTGAACACACTCCTCCCACAAATCTGCTGTGTCCAGCTTTGTGGTACTGATGTAATATTTGCCTTGACACAGTAAGGAATTCAGAAGGTATAAGCCTAAATGAGTTCAAACTCTAAAAATATACATTTTAATCCTCCTCCAGGCACATATTTGGATACTTTTTCATATCAAATCTAAGTGTCTTCCTGGAATGCTTATTTAATGACCTTAACATTAGCATCGAGATTAATCAGTCAACTGTAAATAACACCAGACTGTCCCTTAGAGTTTATATTTTATCAGAGAAACTAAATATAATGAACAATAGAGAATTGTCTGGGTTTTATTCTAAAGGGCCCTGGAAGAAAAAAATGCTTTAGAGAGGGGAAAAAATCTAATCCCAAATGTAACTAACTCTGTTCATTTTGTTGGTTCATCATCTAATTTAGCTTATACCTCTGATAGATTGGTATGTCACTCATTATTTCCCATCTTCTTATCCAAATACCAAGATGGCTAATTTCCTTTAGAAAAGCCTTTATTTATGACTCCCACCCTACTTTAATTTCAGGGGGTGGGACTGGTAATGTTTTTTTTAATAGGTTTGTTTTAATGGACTACAGGATATTGTTGTAAGGTCACTGACCACACTGACAGGACAGAAAAGACTATGAATCTGTATTATTTTCAGGTCACTGAGTGACCAGGAGAGAATAGGCTGTGACTGGGAAGTGCCAGCTTTCATTATTCTGCATTGGTCTGTGTGACCTTTCATTTCCACTGTCCTCCCCTACCTCTTCTGTAACAGCCTCCTCTATTTTCAGTTTCTCTCTGTAGTACCCCTTTTCAGCTGTAAACTCCTCATTCCTATGAGGAACACTATCAGGAGTCTGAAGAGGTCCATTCAGGGCTGGTTCTGTCCCAGGTCTCTCCCCAGTTTGGTTCCCGAGCCCATCTCTCGAACTGTCATGCATAATTTATACAGCAGGGCTGTGACAGACTGCAGTTTCAGCCCGTGGCAAACATCCATGTGGCTCAAACTAACCCTGGGTGAACAACTACGGCTCACACAGTTGCCTCAAAGTGCTGTATTCACTAACCCATAAAAGTACAACCTATTTTTCAAATAATATGACACTCAGTTATTGTGAAGTTTGTTTTAATACAACAGTTTTTCCCATGACTGCTCTGCCTAAAATAGAGAATGATCTAGCAGCAACAACACAAAATACATTGGTCTGGGCTTAGGCGACAGTGATGTGCGAGAGATGATGTCCTTCCTCTGGGCTTGCAGAAAATGCCCTACTCCTCCTAGTTTTTATCCATCAATACACTTCTGCTGGGCATCTGCCTTTTCTGTAGTACTGCCACAGTGCAGGTGTTGCAATGCATGCAACTAAAATATCATTTGATAAATAAGAGAGAAAAACTAGGAAAGTTTAGACAATAAGAGAATAAAGGAGAATAGGATGGCATTTAAGCAGGACGAGGATCATAGAAGAAGAAATTGGGGAAGTGAAAGGAAGGAAAGAAGAATGAATAGTGCTCCAAAATGTTCTTTTAAATGTACTTAAATCTTTGTTCTTCATTTAATCAAAGTACTCTTTCTTCATCTCCTCTACCAGTGGTTCTTCCTGTCTGAACCATAGTTACACCAGAAAACTAAGCAATAATATTCCTAATTCACATAATTCTGAAACATGATAAAGGAAGAAGATATTCAAAACCACAGCACTTAACTGACATTTGGGGCAGAGAGAAGGATGTGAAAGCAAATATAAGCAATATCAAGAAACAACTGAACACAGATCTTTTGCCTCCCCCTGGGAAACACTTAGTGTCAGAGAAAAGATAATGGATAAGGTGCATCACACATCCTAGTCTCTTTGTTTGTTGGTTGGTTTTTTTTAAAAAAAATCGCTACAAAAAACAACTCCAAAGACATGAATTGAGATCTGTAGGCTGGGAAAATCAACATCAAGGCTTCCAAACTGTTCTCAAGTAAGAAACTGTTCTCAACCCTCAGCACTTGCAGTTTACCATCCACCTTATTTTCAGTCCTTTAAAAGTGATGTTGCTCTGTGCACCATTTAGCAAGTTCCTGAAAGATCTGGAAACCTGTTCTTTCTGAAAAACATGGAAACTGTTCCTACTAACTTTTACCTTTAGAGAGTAAGAGGGGCATCGTGTCTGTATAGGAGAGACACAGCACACCAGAAAATTTGGCTTTTCTTAAGCATGAGATGATTAGGATAGTTGAGAAAGATCAAGTGCCAAGTATAAATAGTCTGGCAAGCATTGGGCTTACAGCAGCAAAAGAGAGGTCAACAGGCCCAAGGTTTTTGGGCAAGAGGTAAGACAGGGTAATTATCCAGGGGGTTAGTCAATAGACAATATAAGGGTTCTCATTGCAAAGTTTTATTGTTGCAAATCATTGATTGCTCACACACTTGCTGCTATTTACTTTAGTTCCACACGTTCAGCATCGTATCTATCATTGGCGAATTGGCTCATGTTTTTAAGATGCTCACATATTACACTATAGCCACTCCATTTCATACTTACAACAATACTACATAATTCATCACTGTCACTTCAGGCAGTGTTCTGTAGCTGACTTGACCTGCAAAAAGAAAGGCAATAAAGATGTAGAGCAGTGTGACTCTTTGAAATCTACTGTGTCAAGCCCTGTGGCAACATGCTTTTAGTTCTGAATTTCTTTAGCAAACTCCAGCTCAAGATGATTCTTCAGCAAAAGGCAGAAGAAAAGAAGTTGTTTCTGTCCCTGTTGCCAATGATTAAAGTCATCAGTCTGCTAGCAACTGTTACACACATGGACAGGCAATTCCTAGACAGAGGTCTCCGTGGTTTTGAAGAATTTTAGAAATTCTGCACAGCTCAGAGACACGACCTTCTGCATCCACCAGGTAGAGTCTGTTTTAATGGAGGTATATATTTGCCTGTGCAAACAGAAATAGGACAAGACTGAACATCAGACATCCATTTGTACTTAGGGTCTGACAGCTTGCAATGCAACCACATTTTCAAGGGCAACTATTGGGATCTAAAACATCATCATTTCAACCCAGTCACTGCAGCAGATCGGAGTGTTATACAACAACTCTTTATTTCTATGATTCTATATCAAGTCAGTCAGACTTTGCATGGATCAGTGTAAACCCATGAAAACAAAACAACGAAAAGAAACTGTAGGCAAGAAAATACGATTGTGTTTTAAACAGAAATACCCAGAATAAAGTAAATTCTCAAGTATGTGAAGGGGATAGCTAGAGTACTTGAGCCTATTTCCTTATTACTTTGCTGTTTTAGGGGACTGCTCCTTTCTTCCAGAAGTAAGAGTGTAACTATTTCAAAGCTCAGTGCAGCCACAAAGAGAACTCACCAGAACACATTACGAATGCTTTTTGGTCTCTTGCATGACAGTTGCTATTAATATTAAAGCAATGAGGAACCAATGATGTGGAAAAAGTGTATACAGAGCCTAACATAAACTCACCCACATTTTAGGCAAACCACATTAACCAAACCATTGAGGTTTTAGGTATAAATTCAAGACAGGAGGCAATTATTTTTGTCTTTCATTTCACCTATTAAGAAAAAAAAAAAAGTAAAATCTAAGCTTCTGATGAATCTAGCTAAAACTATCCCAGCAAGCCAAGAGTATGACTCACAGAGAAAATGGAAATAATTCACTGCTAGAAGACACAAAGCAAAGCATCAGTTGAAGTCAAGCATCCTGCTAAGATATAAACCCTCTGTCCTGAATGTTAGAATGAAAAATTTACAAGTTCATCCCAGGAAACGAAAAATTGGTCAGGAAAGGTTCAGTTTAGAGGACCCACCCAGACAGGATTTGCTTTCATAGCCTGACATTCAAAAAGGAGAATCAGTGCTTCCTAGAATGAGACATCTGCCCGGGAACAGCAGTTTGAGAATGTTTCCCTGATATAGGTAAATAATGCCTACTGTTTGGAGTTCAATATTGCAGCTGGGCAGAGTTTAGTACTTTTCAAACAAGTTTGAATGACTTAATGATAAGTAAAAATAACATTTCTGATTACTTTTGCCTTAACTTCAAAATTTTCCAGTATTTGGTCAGTTAGAGAATCAAGACTGTAGAAAGAAAAATAAGGTTTCCATGGGAAGAGAAATATTATGATCCCTTACTCCTGTCAATTAGATAACCCAAAAATCACATTAACTGCCTGGTTCTAAACCTTAAAAACAACCCCATTCCCTTGGGTGTTATTCAACGTGTCAGTTCCTCATGCTGGAAGGAATAAGCAGCTAATTTAGTTCCCATCACAACTATTCCAATGCCGTGTGCCTGACAAAGGCATTACCCAGTGAATGGGCAAATAATTGTCCAGTCCTGACTTTCCATCAGTATTTTCATTTAATATGCAAGACCTAATCTTTCTATGCCTTCTAACAAAACATTTGTCCTTGTATTCATTTCTACATAGAAAATATAAGAATAATTATTATCAGTGAAAAACAAAGTGAAAAAAGGTATAGCTAATCACATTCCAATATCAAGGGAAAAAAAACCTGCAACATCCAGATGTTGACCTAAATCATTACTTTTGATCACAAAAAAATTGAAAACCAAACTATTCTTCTTGAATTAAAGTTACAATTTCTGGCATCGTATTTAGAAACATTACTTGAGAAGAAAAAGGCTGATAGGTGCTTACATTACCTACCATCACTAAACAGTTCAACCCCTTATAGTAACATTTAAAAAAATTAAAATGGAGGATTACTTGGGAGAATAAATAAGCTGCTCTGCAGTGTTATCTCCCTCCTAACCACCTGGAAGGGAGCTGTGTGCCTACCAACGAAGCTACTGAATCTTCAAGCTGGAATTGATACATCTTCCCAGAGCCCTACAAACATATGTGTGCAGAAGCCATGACTCTTTTCTAGGTATAGAAATCTGACCTGGGAAGAGATTGTGGAGATGGATGGACATGAGGTTTGATTCTGTACAGTCTGTGAGGACTGTGAAAGTAAGTACACCTCTAAAATGGAATAAAGGTCTTTCAGGGCTAAAGGAGTTCTCTGTAGATGGCTCTGAGTCTTTTTGTGGCTCCAAGACATTTGTGGCCTGATTCAAAATCTGTCCGACGTGGAGGAATAGCTCATTGAAAAGATTCTGCTCATCATTTCTGGCAGAAGTTAAAGCAAAAAAATGTTCCATGGCTGCTTTTCGCATCCCCAAACTCCGCATATCTGGAAATAAGGAGGGGAAGAAACAAAAAAAAGGAAGCTCTATACAAAATACTTTGAGGCAGTGAGGAACCTTTCACAGTGCTTCTCTTCTGATCTCTTCTTTAGGAAGAAATTCTTTACAGAGAGGGTGATCAGACATTAGAATGGGCTGCCCAGAGAAGTGGTGGACTCTCCATCCCTTGAGGTTTTTAAGGCGAGACTGGATGTGGCACTTAGTGCCGTGGTCTAGTAACCACAGCAGTGCTGGATCAAGGGTTGGACTTGATGATCTCAGAAGTCCTTTCCAACCCGGTTGATTCTGTGATTCTGTGATCCTATGATCCTATGATTCTCCAGACCCTCTTTCACAGGAGCAAACCCTTCTGGTTATGTAGCCATGGGTTCACCTTGCAGAAAAAGTCACAACTCAGGACCCCAATGTGGAATTCTCCAGAACTATACAGAAGTCTGTGAGTGCCGAAAGAAATCCCGTTCCAAACACAAACCAAAAAGGGACACAGGAATCTGATCAAATAAAAATTGTGTGTAAACATGGTCCTAAAGTGGTATCTTAAAAAAAAAAATTAAAAAAATTCAAAACTATTCAGGAAAAAGATGCAGTGAATAAGATAAAAGTTTTCCTCCTTTTTTTTCCCCAGAAGAGTTTGTTTTCCTTTGCATAAAAAAAAACAAACTTCATTGGTGAAAAGTGAATTGTGGGCAAAGTTCTCTAATAGCAAAAGTAGTTTGATTCAATTTTATTTCTGATGCTCAAATTCCATTCCTTCTCTAGCCCTCATATCCAGTCACCATGGCAACAAAAGTGATGAAAAATCCTTTACCCGTTTGATAATCATTTAATCATTTAACAACAAAAGAGATTGTGAATGGGAAAGTGGAGTAGTGTGAAACACCAAAAGCAAAATAAACTGTGGTAACAAAAAGATCCAAATCCTCCAACAAAAAAAAACTAAAAAAGGAAAGAAGACGGACCAGAAGTAAAGAGAAATGGCCTACAGGATCTCTGTGTCCACACAGAGAGTAGATTTAAGCCTCTCATTATGCTCCTTCAGGTACCATAACATCTTTTCTTTTCTCCCCAGGGAGCCCACGTGGTGTCTGAAATGTCCCTCTAGTAACTGAAAAAATCCAGAGAAAACTCCAGAAGAACTGTGTTACACATCCAGAAGAACTGTGTTACACGTCCAGAAGATGAGCAAACAGTGTTCCTAACCAATAAAAACCACATTCTGGAGTTTGTCTTACTTATCCCTTTGTATCAAAAAAGGAGGGCTTGACTCTCAAGGGTACTTCAATAGGAAATCTCTGAAATGCCCAACATAATCCACTGGGATGATGCCCTGGCAAAAGTCTCTGTCACCTTTAAGCAGCAGGGCTTATGCTCCCATGATGGTGACAGCAGTGTTGTTGAGCAGCTGATAGCCTGGATCGGGTTCCCCCAGAAGAATAAGACCATTACAGGCAATTTCACATCAGGGTGGAAACTCTCCTGCCCAGCAGACAGAAGTTTCCTGCAGCATGTCCTTGCCCCTGACACGCATACAAGATGAAGCCAGTTCAGCTCTGAATACAGGGACAGTCACCTCTTTGTCCTCACTAAATCTGTCTGTGGGACAGAGCTACAGGACAGATGACACATGGAAGAGTGGATATCAAATGAGGTTGTAGATAATTAGACAGATACAGTGCACTGGCAATGTTATGGTGGCCAAACAACCAGAGGAGAAAGCCACAATGTTGGATCTCATCCCAAGAACATGCCCTTAATATCCACATACACAACATGCTGTTCTTTCTCTTATGAATACCCCAGATGTGAGTTAAATGATTACTTTTTTTTTTTAATTTACATAATAAAATTTCCCCTCCAAAAAACCCCCCAAACTAACTCATCAAACATGCATGAAAGACAGTTAATTTATTAGAACATCCAGGTCAGCTTTCTGCTTATCAGTCTAGATATGGACACAGAAACTATCAAGGTAGTGATTTAACTTACACTTTCCCCTCATGTTGAGATGCAAAACTATATCTATCCTGACAACATTTTATTAAACAGTTGATTATCTGTTTAAGCTAATTCCAGGAAATTATTTTTAAATCTTAATGCTGAAAGTCAACAGCTCCTGTGTCATTGGTAGCCCATTTGATATGGGAAACTGCAAATGATCAAATGTTCTTGATGTACCCTTGGCAAAATGTTACATCCCAAAGAAGGTGGTGAAGAGAGGGAAGAAATTTGTGTGACAATCTTGGCTACTCATGCCTGCCGGAGAAGAGCAGCTTTGCTCTTCAACAGATATTATTGAAAATACCTCATGAAAAATATCTTCTGAGTATGCCTGTAACAGGGAAAGGTATGCAATTTTTACATGGCATTGAACTGATAAGCCCTAATATTTTTTAAGTAATTGCTATTTCTCAGTTAGTAATGATGTATCTTCAGGTTTTTTAAATTATTTGTCATGATTTCTCCGAGGTGACACACCACTGTGGCATCTTGGCAATTACCCAAACAAGTCTATTAGATAGGAAAAGCTGCATTATTCTCACTGCAAAGAAAGGAAACTGCACACTACAAATTTCTCCTTCAAAATCAACATATGTGAAGGTCACTAGTCACTAATGTTTTCAACAAGAAACCTCCCCTTTTTTTTTTTTATAATGGAGGAATGGTGAGCATTCATCCTCCTCAGATTTTATCCAGAAAGGGTCATCATATATGCTTTCTCTTTAAATCAGGAAAGTTCGAATGTGGATAAATGAATACAGATAACATTGATAACCCATTGCCCAACAAACTGAAACAAATAGGAACAACAAATAGGAAATGTCCAGAATTAGGGATCTTTGGATTTTACACCCAGCCTCAAGTAAACAACCAGATAGGATTTAGTTTATGTAGCTGCCTCTAGATTCGTGTTCCTTCACACTCACTCTACTTTTTTTTCTGCAACCCAAGGACATGTTAAATCTAAATTCTTGTCCCAGATACTGAAGTGAGCACCATGGTAGATACAGATCCATGGGAATTTCCAACCTGATGTGCAGTTCTTACTCATATTTATGTAACATTGTTGTACATAAGGGCTTCTAATACTGCTTACTTTAGTACCTATTTCTGACCTGAAGCAGAGAGCTACAGCACAAGCTAAGACAGACCAGCCATGTTGTTCTTGAAATAAAAATAACCATTTAAGTAGCTTTCCCCTGCAAGCCCTCGCATGTTGCAAACCTCATTCAATAATTTCAACTAAAAAAAGTCTCATTTGTTCCCAAACCCAAGGCTAAGGCCACTGGAACATTAATATTCAGTTTTACGCCAGTCTGACCAAAACCTAATTGATAACTTCCCAAGGTAGGCAAGCTACAGTGCAACTTGAGGTTTGAAAAATCTTATTGAAGCCTACTGTCCATTTCCCTTAGTGACAGATAGTCAAACAACCCTCTAATAAAACAGACAAGGTGGGAGGGATGGGGCTGAGCACTGACATTTTCATACACCGTCACACTGTGGCAATTCAGGCTGCGGCCACCAACATCAGCAAGAGAACACGTGCATAAAATGAGGTGTAATTCGTGCAGATAAAGGCCTCATAACCAAATCAGAACATTATAGTGTGCAGATGCCTGTGCTGCAGAGCAGTACGGAAATACACTCTTCAGCCTTAGCTAACTCATTAACTTCTTACCAGGGTAAATTATTCCACACTGAATTCTGTATTATGGGTTCTAAAGTACTACTATAAGCTGAGCTACATTCTTTAAAGTAATTTCATTCTCTCTGCATTGCATTACATTGTGGTATACAGACATTCCTTGCCTTACCTTGCACACATACAGGTATCTGTTTAGTCATTAAAATCTCTCCTCTATCTTTTTTTTCTTTTCTTTTTCATTCTTCATTTTGAATTTTCTAAAATTTGTCCCAACAAAAAATTTTACCAGTTTTTCCAGTTATTCTCTACTGATTCACATATGTGAGAGGGGAGAAGTAGATTCCAAAAAGGAAGATATACTCCTCTTGCAGATAATTAAAAATAAAATAAAAATTAAAAATTTTGTCTGCTCTGAAAATTTATAAGATGGGGGGAAAAACTCAATAGACTTTTTTCTTTTTTAGGCTTTATACCTTAAAAATACTCATAGGTTAGAGTTAAGAGATTTTCTTCCCACAATCCCAACCCAAAGAAAAGTACTAAAAGGTAGTTGGTCATTCCTTACCAATTTATTTGAGTCCAGAAGCCAGAGCTCTCAGAAAATCACTAGATCATGCATCAGTAAGGTTAAAGTCACAAAAAAAGGTTGGAGTACTAATACTCTATACCTGAGTCTGTAACTCTTAAGGAAGAGGACAAAGGTAAGGAGACAATATGAACCTCATGGTTAAACACGACCACTTAATTTTGCCATGTGCTTCTCTCTCTTTCTTCCAACTGTGTTATGGAGCAGACAGAGCAAGAAAACCAAGGATAGGCAAGAGGGCAGCAATCTGAAATCAAAGACATCAAAATACCTTCTTATGAAATCTGCCTCTTAGTACTATAGGTATTTTCAGACACCAGATACTGGGATATTCAGACCTTTCATCGAATGCAATCTATTTTGGGTCACTGGGTCACCCACATATTGTCATCACATTACAGTTTTAGAAAGCCTGTGTGGACTCTACATTACTATTACTGTGTTTCTACTATACATGTGTCATGATCACATTAACAAGGTACTACACAGAAATGGAAAACTGAATTGAACTCATTAGTTAGCATCTGGCTCTATTTATATGTTGTAACTTTGAGAAAAGTTGGGGGAAAAAACCCTTTTTTGTACTGTAGGCAAATGTCATTTTCAACGTATTGAAAGGGAAACTCTACAAATTAGCTGCAGGCAGAATTGGGTAGTAACCCTCCTCCATGCAAGTAAATCATAGCTTGTCTTTTGTTCTCCAAAGGCAGGATTCACCATTCAGTCCCACTGGGAGAGGGTAGTGCTATCATTTCTTATGCAGGTAGACTTTCTAAGACGCAGAAAAGGCTCAAAACCAGTTTGGCTGTATGTCCAGCTAGCTTTTCCTTTGTTTTTGTGCATCAGTTTGTCTCCTCTGCTGTCAGACATCCTGATTTAAGTCCCCACAAATTCAGGAATTTAACAGATAGCACACTAAAGCATCCTTATTCTTGAAATGAAGCTGGCTGTATTGTAACATGGCTGCTTACCATTTCAGTGGGATAAAAATAAAATAATTAAGAGCAAAGATGCCTGCTATTTAACTAGTGATGTATTTAAATAACTTGCTATTACTATTTTATAGTAAGACAATTGTCTACTAAAATATAATCAGTCATCTCAAGTAAACTGCATTATTACAACCTACAGTTAAAAATTACTCTTCAACATTGAAACACTACCTTTATTTGAAAAGGATCCCATGGTATGAAAACTATTTTGATGCAGAATACTATCCACTCAGAAGTGCAGCCACTCCTCTGAGTGATCCTCTCCACAATGGACTAGACTGTGAAACAGGCAGCCAGAGAGAAAGTATGAGGCAAATGAAAACTTAAGAGTCATGTTACCTTTTATATAACATCACAATAATTACACATCAAGTTGTTTCACATAGGTAGGGAACAGAGCTCTAGTATTTATAGTCACATAATTTTTCTGAGGAAATTTTATTTAAAAACACTCGTAACAAAATTGGCAGTATTTGAACTCTTACTATATAAAGAAATCCAACACCTGTGTATGTTAATATGTCAGAGACATTTAGAAATAAAAGATAAAGGTGAAAAATGCACTTTGTTCTCATTCCTCTTCAGTTAGGCAGGTTCTCAGCAGAGAAAAGTTTTCCAGTTTTATGGATCATGGCTGTGACAGATGAAATGCCTGTGCAGCGTAGAATTTATTTTTCTTGCAGAAATAACATTCTACCAGTTATGCCAGGAGATGGCAAGTTTTATGTGCTTATTTCAATTGAAAACATCTGCACTAGATAATATATGCCGCTGGGTCACATGTTAAATAACACTATTATATGTGACTGCATATAACGGCTGTTTTGCATCTTCTTTATAATGGTTTGCAACTAAGCATAATTGTCTTGGATCATTAATTGAAGTTGCTGTAACATTAACCCTTAATGCTTTTATACTTCTTAGTTTTTCAGTTAAATTAAATCTGAATCAGTTACATACTTGATAGAAGCCATTTCTAGAAATATAACTAAAGAGGTACCTACATTATGACTCAAGTTCAAAAGGTATTCTAAAAGCACATCCTCGCCTCCTATAATTTCAGATGCCAACAGATTTTTTACATGAGAACTTGCAAACCATCCAGTTTTCTGTTTCTGAATACATCAGTGCTAAAGGGTTCCTTGGCAAAACTACGTGTATCTTCTTTGAACTGGTGTCGGGGGGGTTATCTAACCTGGTTTTGAAATCCTGAGTTGCTGAAGCAGCCTAGATGCTGGATGAAGTCTGCAAGAGTGGTGAAAGAGTGACAGAATACAAACTTACTTCCACCACCATCAGCGTCACTGTTTGCATCTTTCCAGTTAGGCACATGCTTGAGCACCTCAATGGAACCTGAGTAACTGTGGTTATCCACCCAGGTGTTTTTAGCAACTGACTTAAAACCTGACATGTCTGAAAATCTCAATATTTGGTCTTAATTAGAAGCTAATCTATGGTGGAATTCTAATGAAAAATTAGTGTGATCTTCAAAATATTAAAATCCCCTACTTCTAGGTAAATGCAAGAGAAAGCAAATATGAAATGGGAGAGGATGTTTCACATCCCATTTGTCCTCAGACTCTAAAAGTTCACAATTACATTCTAGTTATACTAATTAGTGGCTTGCTGAAAATGAAATCTTTTTGGCTTCCCAATTGTGCCTCACTTATGAACTAAATCTGGAAGTGCTTTTCTAGATGAGAGTTACATCAATGTAAGGCTGGTGCATTTGGCCTTCTCTCCAAATATTTATGACACTGGAATCCAACACATTCCATTGCATGATAACAGATTATTGGGCTGAGAAAAAAATGAAAACATCTTAGAAAATAATGTGCCTTCTATAAACACTTGGCCACAGCTTGTGGGAACAGGTTTAAAAAACATGGATGCAATCTTCTTCAACACACACTGTTAATCAGGAATCTTCTCATGATGATATATGCACAGTTGGTTTTCTTCTACTAAATGAAGGCATTGATGATTCAGTCCATGGTGATTTACTTTCTGAAAAGTCTATACTGGAGCTGATAAAGGCTAATGATTAGAAGCTATTTCAGACAGGCCTACCCAATGTCTCTGCCAGGCTGTTAGGGTAGAGATAATAGATTGTCTTATGCTCCATCAGTCTAGATCAGTTCTGTTCTAACAATTACAGAAATGAAAGGTGCAGAACAATGAAACAAGGCACATTATTGTACCAGATGGTCCATTTTAGAACAATTCACATACAGGTCTAGAATAAGCTGTGGCCTCAATATTCACTAATTGCATTTTCAGACTATTTCAATAGTTTCACTCCTGTTTCCTTACTTTGATCAGGACTGCAGAACTGACACATTTTTATGTGTTCATTGCTTTCAGGATTTAATCTCATTTGTTTTACAGCTTTATATCTTGCACTGTCAAGAGTTTATTAATTTATTTTGACATTCACGTGGTCTATCATTGTAATTGTTTCACTATCCCAATATCCATCACAATGAAACTCAGCAAGATTTTCTCTTACCAATGTTACTTTACAATTAGGGATATCATACCCAGTCTTCTAATCAAACTGTGAAAAGTATAATGGTTACAGGTAAATAATTTTATGTGAATTTCCAAGCCAGCAGCCTGTGAAGCCCAGATCCAACAAGTTTTCAAATGTATTTCAAACTTCATGGTATCTATTTACCATGGCACCAAAAGGAAGTCTTCCCCAGTTCTGAGTAACAAAAACCATTTTGTTTAGAACCCACAACATGATTCTCCATTTCCTCCCTCCTCCCAAATCGCTTTGCATTAAATGATATTGCCTTTATATTCAACATGATATTATGTAACACAGTGAGTGGCAACATAACCTGTCACACAATGGGATGGGCAAACGTTTTCATAAATTTATTTTCTTTCATGTTGAGTACTTGCTGCTATTGAGCTGCATCCTAATTTCAAGTTAAGTTTGGGCAGAACTTACTTATTTACTTATATAAACAATTCCAGCTTCTTCAGGATAGCCCTCCTCAAAACAGATAGCTTACTGTCACATCCTCGTACTATTTCTGAGCCATCTGTTGCTGAAATTTTTTGCTTAATGCATTCTTTATGGTGAAAGAATGTGCATGCATTATGTTTTCTTTCTTCTGTTCTCTTCCTTCTTACTCTTATCAGTTGATTCTATAAGAAATATGAAAGTCCTGTTAAAAGGGCAGTAAAACAATGTTCTGTATTAATGCTAGTTAGGAATGAGATTTCCTGTAACATTTGCACGCTCCCTGAAATGAACCAAATATGCAAAGAATTGCAGGCCAAGCCTAGAGACAGTTAAATGATCCTGATATAACAAGTATGATTACACAGAGGGAGAGGACTCTCTGATAATGGAACAAAGAGGTTCTACGTGTATTTAAAATAGCTGCCATCTAAATTCTGAAATGCCATAGAATAATTAGGGATGAGGAAAAGGTTGATACCTGTCTCTGAGAGGGACTAACAAGCTGTCATATCAAAACACGAAGTCAGCAAAGATGTTGTTTGAACTATCATGGGCTGCACCATGACCAGGAAAGGACAACACAATATATTGGGAATCAAACGCAATTTTACTAACAACATTTTGGCACCAAGTATGGACCTTTTACCACATAACACTGATTTAAGGGGAATAAATTACACCACCTAATTAAGAAGAACACAGATAATACAAAAGGACAGAGGCAGGGTTAAAGCTGACATTGGCAGGGTTAAAGCTGACATTGGAGAGCTATAATTTGTGGCAAAAATCTGGAAATCAACATCCTGCTGGCAAGACATTCACTGAAGTGAATGAGGTGACAAATACATTCGCTGTCAAGAGGGCGCCTGTACATCAGCTAGTGTGAGAGTCTACTATTTTACTCAAAGAAGTTTTCAGGATTAGGTACAAAGTCAGAGAGTTCAACAAACTTTTTTGTTGGCTCATCAAAACGGGAACTCCCTGCAAGCAAAGGATTCAGTTTCTGCAAGGATCCTCACTGATAAAAGCTGTGGTTTTTTATTATTATTTTTTACTGTTGAGGTATTCTAGTTCAAAAGGACTGCTTTGAAACACTGAAACACTTGGAAACTTGATTGGAAAAGGATACTACGCTCTGAGTTCCTAGGAAATTAGTAAATTAGGACAAAGTTCTGCTGACCCCAAATTCTCCCTTCCCCTGTCTAGGTTAGTAATTTAGAAACATTTTTTTTCATCCCTGTTCAGAATAGGAGTTAGTCCAAAACCTTTTGAAACAGGAAGCCCAACATTTGTTTTGTTTTACTAAGGATCTTCCACTGTTGCCAGAAAATCTGTTTTCACACACGGTTGTTTTCCTTCACAGTCTGCAAGTGAGTAAACACAGGAGGCAGCTCTGTCAGAACTGGTTTTGAAACAGGACTATCTGAACAGAGCTGCTATCCCTTCAGAGCCATATAGAAATTAGTTTTCTTGTCCAAATTCAGGGGTTTTCTCTCTTTCATTTTTTTAATGTAATTTTTTAGTAGAAAGCCAAGCATAAGCAGATCAAGGATACAGCCAGGGCCTTTAAAAACTTCTTTTGAAAAAATGAAGCAAAGTGAGAAAATGTTCTTGCTCAGGAGCAGCAAGCTCAAGTCAGCAAGAGTGCATGAGAAGTCGGGTTCAGATAAGGAACAGATTTTGCTCCTCCTACCTCTGTTGAATCTCTTTTCCAATACTTATGTTCAAACCAACAAGATCAGTGGAAGGCTTTTTTATAGTAACCATTCAATCAGTTGAACACAGAGCTGGGAAGGACCTAAAAAGATGATCAGGTAAACTCCCTTTCTCCAGGCAAGGCTGGCTCTATCTGCAAGGTCCTGCTGGCAGCTGCTCCAACTCGCAGCAAACAAGCAACCCATTTCTCTAAGTATGTTCCAATTAATGCTTTTCTTCACTTTTCTCTAGATTCTCCTCTCCCAATCCAAACCTCTACTGAACCACAACACTCAAAATCAGACTGAATATTTTAGGCATTGACTCACCACTTCTGAAGAGGATGTCAGAATTATACCATGCGTGTTGCAAATATGACTCTTGCTTACATCTTCAGTATGATGTTCATTTTTTTCTCAAAATTATGAAACTTTAATATTTACTGTGCAATTAACTAAAGCTCTGTATATCTTTTCACTTGTAACAGGACAGGGATAGTGGGTACAACTATGAGACGGAATTTGATCCCCCAAAACTTTTATTGACAGTACCTGTGAGAAAAAAAAGGTAAAAGGAAGGATTAATTCTCAGGTCTTTGGTATAAAAGCAATGTGATCTTCCTTTCAAAAGGAACAAGAGATCTACAAAATTACTGAGTTGCTGTAAAATGGAAATCCCTAAGACACCGGTTTTTTGTAAATCACTTTTCAGACAATAACAGTGAAACAAAAGAATGTATAGGTCTAGTAATTTCGTCCTTGACAGCGTAATTGCCATTACTATTCTGATTCCTAGAGGGTCTGATTTTACAGAGGTGCTGAGCAGCTGCAATTTCCATTTATTTCTGGTGGAACTGTAAATGATCAGGACTTTTGAAAAATCCATAACCCACTGTGATTCAATCCTTACCAAAAAAATACTACCCTTTTTCATATAGCTTGAAAGTTATTTATTTCCCACAATAGGCATTTTCAATGCAATTCTCCAATAAATAATAAATCACACAAAGAATATCCTTCAAAATATTTTCAAAACATCTGATATATGGCAAATGCTTTGCATGTCTAGAAAATGTCTATTTTTTTTTTTAATCTTTTGGAGAGTTGTTTTTTAGTGTCAACAGTCAAAGATTTGTTCTTGGATACAAGCTCTCTGTGTGTTTGTATCTTGGCAGAGCTTGGTAGATAATAACATGCAGTCTGAACCTCCTAGAGCACTCAGAGTTTTTAAAAATCACTGGGTCACAGCTCAGCAGGCTGTGCAATGCACTGAAGCAGACACCATATGCAGCAGGTTTGGACACTAGAACTATTTATAAAGTTGTAAGTGGGTTTTATTTTGGTTTTTTTTTAATAGTTTCAACATCTGAAATTAGCTAACAGGAAATAATCCCAATCTTTTCTCTACCGAGCAGATTAATTTCAAAGTCACATTATCTGTTGTATTTTAGAAATCAAAATTTGGATCTAAACAGCTGCTGATTTTGTTTTGCTTTTGGAGGGGTAGGGTGAGGACAGGGAAGTGGAGTTCTGATGCAAGAGAATTAAACATGCCTAAATTGTTCATTGGCAAAACTGTCATGGTGCTATTAACTATAAAGGAAGAAAGCAAAGCAGAAATGAAAGCAATAGGCCATCATTTCAATAATGCACGTTTGAATTAATGATTAGGCACAAAATAACAGGAGCAAGCAAATGTAAACACCAAAGGGGACCCCAGTGGAGTCTAAAATCAACATTATCAAACCAAAGAGAGTACATGAATCAATAATAAATATATATTTACATATTTTACAAGCTCTCATTAAATAAAACTCACCATGATATCTGTTTTATACCAATTTATTTGATTAATAAGCTACAATTTTGTTTGTGACAAAGTTACCAAATCTTCACAGAAAATGTTCTGAGACCAGATGTGTACTCTGCTCACCATTCTGCAAATAAGTGTATTAGACTGAAAAAATTTACCAGATTCAATTTTGGTGGCATTTTTTTGAGGGGGAGAGGGGAGGAGGTTGTGTTTGCTTTTTCCATAATTAAAATATGCTGGTCTTCCATACAAGTTGCTTAAACTGTGTCATGCTTCCCATAGTTCAACATAAATAATGAATAATCTCAAGGCAAACAGTCCTCAAGAAACCCTCAAACTGTAAGCTGTTCATTGAAAACATTCAGAGGCTACTGACAAACAAAAATGGCATTCACAGAAATCAGGACTAATTCATGAATGACTCACAAACAGCGGAAACAGCTAATTCATAATTAATATTATATACTTTCATAGTTCAAGCACAAAAGAAATAACCCTATATGAATGAAAAGTAGTGACCTGAGTTGCTTACCAACAATGACAGGACACTGTATAATAGCTCACAGTATCTTAGGAAAAATAAGACTAGGTATATGACCAGACATATTGTGAATAATAATCTGTCCACTGAGTAAGTTGATTGATATGCTGTTTCCCTATACTAAATTGTCCTACATTTGCATTCTGAGCATTATTTTCTGGTGAAACTTCAAAAACATGTTTTTTTTAAATAAGGTGTAGAACAGAATTAAAGTAAGACTGACTAGATTTTTGGAAATAAAATTGAACTCTTTTTGAACAAGAACTTGAACAAGAACTTATTCAAAATGTTCCAAAATGTACCATATAACTGATCTTTCCTAAAATTGAAAAAATTGGGGCTTTTGTATTAATTTTACATTAATTTTATATTAATTTTACATTTAAATTATTCGTGATAATTTTAAGTAAAAATATCTTTAGAATGTTTTGCTTCACAAAATATTCCAAAATCTGTCACAATGATCAGGTTAAAAGAAAAAACCTGAAATCTTTGAATTTTCTTCAGATTAGAACTTTTCTTACCAAATCCACTTCTAAGAACAACAGAGTCAATAAAAGTGTCAAAGAATTTGTTTTGCAGCTGAAAACAGAATTTTAAATTCTTCTCCATTTTAAATTTAGTTGAAAAATCAACTGAAAAGAAATAGCCAAACATCCTTTGTTTCACAACAGGAAAAAATCAATCAAACAAAAAATTACAGTGTTCCTATTCTAATGAAAATCTGAGTAAATCAAAAATGTTAGCATTTTAAATTATCTTCTCATCCTTTCCTAATGGGAAAAAACCTAATTCTTAGTTTATTAAATATATTTCCTTATTTCTAGTGGAAAAGAGAGGGATAAATAAAAGAAGAAAAAGGAATGTTTTCCTCGAGGAAACAGATACTAAAGATGTCAATTTATTTCCAAACTCATGGTTTCTATTTCTTAACTAATTTTAATAAGACTGTTACTTATGCCATCTCTTCCACCCTCATCACCACTCTCTGGGGTAAAAGCATACCACAGTGTGCTGATTTGGACAGGAGTAGAGTTAATTGTCTTCACAGTGGCTAGTGCAGGGCTGTGTTTTGGATTGGTGCTGGAAACACTATGCAAAATATAGAGATGTTTTTGTTATCGCTGAACAGGGCTTGCACAGAGCCAAAGGCTTTCTGTACTGCCACGTTGTCAAGGGGGCTGGGGGTGCATGGGAGGCTGGGAGGGGACACAGCCAGGACAGGTGACCCGAACTGACCAGAGGAATATTCCACACCATGTGACACCATGCTCAGTATAAAAAATGGGGGGTAGAAAGAGAAACAGGCAGACATTTGGAGTGATGGTGTTTTGTCTTCTGAAGTCACCGTTATGCATGATTGGGCCCTGCTCTCCTGGGGATGGCTGAACACCTGCCTGCCCATGGGAAGTGGTGAATGAATTCCTTGTTTTGTTTTGCCTGTGTGCATGGCTTTTGCTTTCCCTATTAAACTCTTTTTATCTCAACCCATGAGTGTTCTCACTTATACTCTTCCGACTCTCTCCCCAGTCACACTGGTGGGGGAGGGAGAGAGGGGCTGTGTGGGGCTTGATTGCCACCATGACCCACAGTTATCCTACAACTTTTTTTCTTTGCTCCTTCTGCATTTTTCCAGTATCCACCATCTGAGTCTCTACACTTCAAATTTTTAGCACCTGTCTCTGCTTCCAGAAGGGTCTTGTGAAAATGCAATAACACTTAATGTTCTGTGTTCCCTAAAACCCAATAAACTTCACATTAATTCCTGGGGAGATTGCCAAACCTGCAGGTGCCTACAATATTTTTAAGGGTAATGAAACAAAGGCATTTTAAAGGAGGGTTGGAAATAGTTTTAATTTTCAATGTGGAAGAGATATGGTTAATATTGAAAGCTGAGTGTTCTCTTTCAGGGGAAATATTGTAGGACAGGTGAGACAAGGTATTTCAGAATTTTGATCTTTATGCTTATGCAGCTCAGTCTTCAAAGTTTACCTCTCTCTTCAGCTTTTACATGCCTTAATATAGAATCTGCATCCCTTCCATCCACAAAAGTTGTTTTTTAGCAAAGAAAAAGCATAACCAGAGTAGACGTGGTATTGCCATGAGCTTGAGTCTTCTATGATGAATTTTGAAAAAATGAATCTGAAAACAGAAAGTGGGAAGAATTCAGAATCAAACCTCCTGCAAAGCTTGGATCCATCCTGAAGCAGAATAAAAACATTGAACAAACTCCAAGGAACAAAATGCATTCATAAATGTCAAAAGGTCCCATTTTTACATATTCAGTTAAAATATCTGTATTTCTTAGAAACAAGTGATTTGGTTACTCCGTTGTATTTCAGCATTAAACTTCATCTTCTTATTCTCTCAATCCAGTTTTGCCTTCTGTCTCCATAGCAGGCTGACAGGACCAAAATAAAGCCATCAATAGCATACATTACCTAAGGTGACTCATATGATTCCAGAAAATGTATTAGAGAATACATGTTTGACCAAAACCCCAGCTTATAAAAGAACGCAAGTTTTATAAAGGTAAAATTTATCTATGGCAAAATGCTATTTTATATTATATTTATTTAGTATTGACCTGAAGGAAAACAGTTTAGATCACTGTCAAAACAAAATCAATACTTGAATTCAGGTCAACTAACATGAAATAAAATAGTAATTTTAATTTTAATTCTCCATCAGAAAATTATGACACATAAAAATTTCTATCATGTTTTTTTCCCACCTTGGAAATTACACTTCACT
This sequence comes from Manacus vitellinus, assembly GCF_001715985.3. Lineage (NCBI taxonomy): Eukaryota > Metazoa > Chordata > Aves > Passeriformes > Pipridae > Manacus > Manacus vitellinus. Next base: position 1,344,566 of record NW_021940122.1, read on the forward strand.
TTGGTGAAAAATTCCTAACTACCTCTAGCCAAAATCCATGTTCAGGTACTTGAAAATGTTTCCTGAATTTTACAGAGCCAGAATGCTCTGTGCTTCCACCAGAACGGATTCATACATAATTTAGCCAGAAGGGACATTCCTATTCATTAGCCTCATGTCCCATATAGCACAGTCAATAGAGATTCCCTGAATTATGTTAGGACTGGGTTAAAAAATAGATTGCAGGGATGAAAAATTCACCACACATTTTGGCAAGTGTAAGTTCTTCCAAAGGTTTAACAACCTCAGCACTAAATATTTGTACCTGATTTCAGGTCTAAATATATCCCATTTCCATATCCAGACATCAGCTCTCCTTATGCATTCATGTGCAAAACTGATGAGCTCTTTATTATGACATTACTGTTCCCCATGTAGTTACTTGCAAACTGTGATTAAGTCCCCCCTTAGCCTTGTCTTTGTCAGGATACACAGATTGTGCCTACTGGAGTCTGACCATAATGCATGTTTTTGAGTGCTGTAATCATTCTTGTGGCTATTCCTTGAAGAGCATACTGCTGGGAGCAGACTGAGTGTACTGGGTCTCCATAATTTGGTCACAATTTGGAACACAAGGCCTGCTACACAGGCCCCTGGAGCTTAAGAGAAAGCTTCCATTTGGATGCAAGGAGTTTTGATCTGTAGTGCACAGTATGCTTTTCTGGGGAACAGGTACTAGCCAGGATACTGTCTGCTTACCAGCCTGCTTTCCACTTGGTTTCTCTCCAGCTCTTGCCTAAGAGGTTCTCTGCATCCATTAAACAGCTTGTATCCCACAGAGACTTTGGCCTTAACAGCATTCCCATTAAGTCAAAATAAGAACAATACAAAATGTACAAACTGAGCCATCTCCAATGCGCAGTTTGTGAATGCTCTTTTTATTGCTGTGATTTAAGTGGAAGGATTTGAAATTCAGAACTGAGAATCTCTCTTCCCCCATATTCCTTTATGGGGGAATCAATGGGTGTTCATTATCTAAATGCTTTTGACAATCAAAGGCTCAACATTACTTTGCTGGTAGAACAGAAAGTATTCAATGGTTATTTAAAACTCTTTAAAATGGGTATGCAGTTTCTGAGACAGATAACAAAAGATTCACTTACACAAAAAAAAAAAAAAGGAAGTTTTATGCTTTTGGCACAAACATTTCATCTCAAAGTGAGTTTTGCAGTTTCAGTGACTGGTTCCTTGAAATACAGTCAAAGTTCATTCATGTAATTTTCATTCAAGATGCTGACAGCTGTATTGCTGCTTTCTTTCTGGATTTCATACTGCCTTCTCTAAAACAGACTTCAAAGAAATGGAATTATTAGCATGCTTGTCACTGACAAGGGTTGATTTGTTACCAGTCAGGAGATACCCTCACTGGCCAAACGGTAACAGCCTGAGACAGCCTCTGTCAAACATCCTCATGTCAGGGATCGACCCATTGGATACAGAGGAATATTTCAGACCCCTTTTACTTGGTGGGACAGCTAGATTCCTGAACAATACAATTAGGTAAACTTTCTCATCAAAACATACCATTTTTAATCAAAATCTGAATAAATATCCTCTCATCACACGAACAGAAAATATGTTAGTTGGTCTTTCAAGATTTGAGATTTTGCCTCTGGAAAAAAAAAAAAAAGCTGTAGTTTTCATGCCATACACCATGAGATACACACATGCTGATCTGCCTAGAGTCAACAAACCACCTGAGTAACCTGATTCCCTTGGGCCCTGCTCCCTCTAGGAAGCTTTGCACAGTTTTGTGCCTTTACCACAAGCCACAGATTTTCCATCAGCATTTTTTTCTACTAGTTGCTGAAACATGCCTTTTGAAGTAAAATGAGTCTTTCTTTGAATCCCTTCCCGTTTTCTGATAGTTCTGTAGCAGCTTAGCTCTTCATAATGAAGCAACATGAGGTAATTTCACCCGTACTTGTAGTCCAGTATGTCAACATGATCTGTTCATCTCTTAAGTGGGAAGTGTAACTGCCAGTCAAACAGTTAATTGAGTATAATGATCTCACAGGCTTTAAGAGATTTCATTAAGTTAACCCTGAGGGTTTTCATTTTACATTCATTTTTCAGTGTATCAAAATAAAAACTGGTTTACCATAAAGCAATATATTCTCACCACTTCATTGTTAGATATTCTTATTGATCACACTTTTATTTCAAATAAACAGCACTGTCCAATCTCTTTGAAGTACTCTTTGTGGCCGGGTTACCTTGGCAATAGAGCTGTGTGGAAAAAGGAAATATTCTCTCTCAGAAAATGTTTATAATTTGAAATCTGTTTGCCTCCCAAAGCAAGCCCCATCTGCAAAAAGAAACAGAGTCCTGACTTTCTATCAGTAAGTGAAATAACCTATTGGTTATTCGACAGCCCAGAGATTGCCAATGAAACAGCAAATTGGGTTTGTGTTTTTTTTTAGCAGACTGCTCGGAGGGACTAAAGAGAAACTGGCAAGAATTGACTCTTTGCTGCAACAAAACCTTATCAGTGATAAATTTTAGCTTCAGAGAGTGAGAAAATTCTGATATAAGTTGTTTAGTCATTGTTTTACCAGCTAACTCCACTTAGTAACTCATCAAGTTGAAAGGGCACTTAATGAATACTTTGATGGCTTTAATTTCCTCTGTAGCATTTTAGATTTTAGTCAGCATCTCTAATTCCCATGCTTTATAATGAATAGCACAAATATAAAACAATATCTGGAAGAACTAGATTAATATTAAGAACTACTATGCACAATGTATAGCAGGAAGGAAGAAGTCAGATCACAAAATTCCTTTCTAAGTTTAAAAAGCTCCCCAAACCTGATAGTTAGCTTAAGCACCTGTAAAAACTAAGGTTATTTTGTGAAATTGCAGAAATGAAACTTCTTCTTTAATAAAAATTTAATATATGGACTTTTGGCTAGAGACTACAATTGAAAATTCTACTTACATTCAACATTCCAAGTATATTGGTTTAGCTTGGGAAAATTTTAACGTGCTCCATAGTTCTGTTCTACCTGTGTTGTATGGTTTAGACACATCATGATGAGAGAAGTTGATTTAGTTGGATTGTTCAGGGGAATGGTCCAGCTACCCGGTCAGATGCAGCTACTCAGTCAATATATTGTCTTGCACAAGAAAACTCCATATCCTATAGAGTCGATAGGAGAAGAGGCTTTCATAATAAAACAAGAAAGGCCTAAGTTATGTTATAGTTACGCATGTACATGTAAATATCAGAATCAATAAATTCTATTAAATTCTCTGGTAGAAAAGAAAATAATCAAAACTCCCCTAAAATCTTCATGTCTGGTAGGACAGAGGACAGAGAAGAATCTGCATTCACCTGTGGGGCCCCCAACATAAGAAGGACATGGACCTGTTGGTTTGAGTCCAGAGGAGGCCACACAAATCATCAGAAGGCTGGAGCACCTTTCCTATGAGCACAGGCTGAGAGAGTCAGGACTGTTCAGCCTGGAGAATTGAAGGCTCTGGGGAGACCTGAAGCAGCCTTCCAGTACCTAAAGAGGGCTACAGGACAGCTGGAGAGGGACTTCTGTCAAGGGAATGGAGTGATAGGATGAGGGGGAATGGCTTTAAACTGAAAGAGGGTGGGGTTTAGATTTGATACTAGGAAGAAATTCTTTACTCTGAAGGTGGTGAGGCACTGGAACAGGGCCCAGAGAACTTGTGGATGCCCCATCCCTGGCAAAGTTCAAGGCCAGGCTGGGGCTTTGAGCAACCTGGTCTAGCAGAGGGTGTCAGGGGGTTGGAATTTGATGATCTTTAAGGTTCCTTCCAACTCAAACCATTCCAGAATCCATGATCTATAGTAAATTCAGCTTAAAATGCCTTTAAATATGCTTACACATGATGATCCAGCTGTCAAATAAGTATCCTAAATAAAAGTTCCCTTTTTACCCCCTATCCTGGGTGGCCAAAGAGGAATTCACATTTTTCAGTCAAATGCCAAGACTCAGCAGGAGGTGCAGACATTGATTTGCATCTATTACCTGATGTAAATTGTTTAAACCTAATATGAAACTACACTGAACTCACATCATGACTTTTCTTCTGCCAACTGAATTTTTTTCAGTATAAAGTCTTCTGCCATCTCAGTCCAGAGAATTTGAAGGATCTGAGACAAGACTCTAATGAGTCCAAACAGCAAACAGTCACAACTACAGCTTTGATACTAACTTCATAATGTTCAACTTGTTTTGACAAATATCCACAATGTTGTTCCAGAGATGCAAGACAAGACGAAACAATGTAGAATTGACAACCAATGTTCTTTAGTGTGTGCAGCAGATCACACTTGCTTCAGCAATCACCAGCACAGGTAAACCTTACCTTATGATGTGGACTGATGGAAAGTATAAAGACAACAAATTTATTTAGAAAGTTGGTAAAGACAATAAATGAGATTTTATTTCTCAGTTATCATTCAAAGAATGCTAAAAATTTCAAAGAATGAAGAAAAATTAATTTACCCAAGGAGACATAAACAGAAGTGAATTAAGTATGTCATAGCCTGTGGTAAAAAAAGTTGCTGGGTACCTAATCCAGGAAGGAAATTTTGTATCTCAGTTGAGTCAGGGTGCATATAGAATATCAAACATTGAGGACTATGCATAGAAAAAATATGAGAAAACACCTCCTTGTTAGTGTTGCAGAACAGATGCATGTGCACTATTCCAAACAGTAAGGAGTGACACCAGAAGGTAAATCAATCAATATGTGTTTTTAATTTAATTTAATTTTTCTTGCTAGTCAAGGCATACAAACCCAGATAGTGTGAAGGCAAATGCCAGCCAGGAATAAGAGCTGTAGACCTGTGCTACTGCTCTGATGAGTATCACTGCTCACAGAAACTCCTGAGGAAAAAAAGATGTCTAAATTAAAGGTATTCTTCTCCTTAAAAAGTTTACTGGCTTTAGATGGATGGGGTTCCTTGGTTCGGTAAAGACAGTTCATCATAGTCTAGTGAATTGAGTCAGTTTGGCATGATAGTAAAAATCTGCATTGTGCTGATTTTTGTTTCTGGGTTTGAAGGGGCGTCCTGTGGTCAAGAACTGTACGTATGACATGTAAGTAAAACTTTAAGTAATGTAGCAGCACAACACAAGCTCACATGTCCAAAGTCATGCAGAAAATCTGAGATGGAACTGGGAAATAAGGCCAGTATCTTAATCCTAGTTTACTCACTAATAGATCTTTCCCTCTGAAAATTCTATAACCAGTATTAGTTATGCAGTTAAATACCTTTTTCTCACCCAGAAGTGACTCAGTAGGCGTTTTGGCGTCAAACGTACTGTTAACAACATCAGATTTGTTTTTAAGACAATGAATTGCCTTTGCTAGTTTGTGAAAATTGAGGTGAAACTGGTACATTCCCATCAGATTGTACATCTAATGGGGCTACATTCACTAAAGCTTGTTAAATACAATACTTTGAATATATACCTGCTGGAAAAAGAGTAAACATATTCATGAAATAAATAATTATGTAATTAAACCAGAGTCATACATAATATAATAATGTCTGATTAAGGTCTCAGACATTTTAGCATTATTATGTGAGTAAAAGGCTTGATGTTATTGCTACCTACTCAGTCAGCACATCCTCCTAATTTATTCATTGCATTTTACAACTATCCAAATAGCTCACAAAAGAGATTATTCTAGAAAAGTCATAGAAGCTGCTTATACAGTGCCCAAGCACAATGTGTAGGCAAGATAGAAACCTACTGTAGTTGGACGATATGAACAACTCACATCCTGTAATGTATTCATCAGTGAATCATTATCCTCATTTTATTGCATGGAAACTAAAGCCACAGAGAACATGAAGAAAGCTCTTACAGCAACTAGTTTCAAGTTCTCCAGTTTGTCTGGTTAATTTTGTTTCCTTACTTTCCCTCTTTACAGCTGATGCAGAAAACTGAAGACCCCTCCCGAGCGGTAGCGTTGTAAAAGTACACAGAAAGTCTACAGCAGAGGAAGACATTGAATCCAAGTCCTTAAGAACTAAACTGTACTTATGCCAGATGAAAGGTCTCACCCAGGACGAACATTTACCTGTGGATGCAGCTAGCATCTGGTTTATGTATGTGTCAGAAGACTAGGGACAGAAATTAAATTAGGTAAACAAAAGCACAATTGCATTTGTGACATAACCTAAAGCACATGTAATGCTCAAGAGTTTCCCTTCCCTGCTTTTTCCTTCTCTCTCTCCTAACAAATCCTCTTCTACAGTCATATAAACAAGAAATGGGACTAGATCCAAGATATCCTCATTCCCAGGGAAAGTTCATCATCACAAGGCTGGGATTTGACTCTTACATTAGCCCAGTAAAATCACAGTTATACCAAGCAATATGAAACAGCTCCAAAAAGAAAGTTTGAGGGCCCCTTCACTTCACAACCCATTTGTAAGCAGAGTTAGGGTGGTCTCCTACTAGGAAAGAAATATGTTCTTGAACACTGGCTTGGGAAATGAAGGAACAATACAGACATGGAGCCACGAAGCTATTGGATGACTGAAGCAATTGCAGGGGACAAGGACAACACTTTCCCACCTTTGGAAAAGGTCCAAATCTTTGGATTTAACCTGGCTCACATTATGCCCATGGAAATTATCTTATGCAGTCATGTTATCCTTCCTTGTCCATTTATCTCTTCCTAATTAGTTGAATGTGACCAATTCTGCCAAATTTGTCTGTGTGACAGTGGTCTCAAAGGTATCATGTTCTTACACGTTTCATGCAGATAAGCAGCAGAGCAGCAGCACATTTGCCCTTCTTACTGAGGGAGGTGCAGCAGTTAGAGCTCTCTCTTGTGGGATACTGGAGCACCCATACAAAGAGAGAAAGGGTACCAAAACCCCTGCTGTAAGAAAAGTCACAAAGGAGTTTGCTCATTATTCAGTATCAGGAGATCCTGAGCTGGGGGGAAGCGAGCTGCCAGCACTGTGCCTTCTGAAACTATCTGTTTCACAAAAAGGGCTTTTGTGCTCAGCTGTCACCTGGATCTCAGAGCTGAGATCTCCAGGTGGAGGCAGGCACCTGGCCACTGGCAGAGTAAGGTCCTGCAGTTTCAAAGAACAGTGGGGTTTGACACCTGGCTTTTCAGGAACAGTTTTTTGTTATCTTTGCTTTAGAGGCAGGTGGCAAGATGGTAAAGGTAGAAGGAAAAAGGGAAGCAGATAAGCAAATTAGCTCCAAGAAAAACAGTGATGTAATCCCCACCGGACAGACTATCATAATATGTCATTAAAAACCACTGGGATGTTTAAGGGAATTAATTAGTTTACAGTTTCTATAAATATATTCTTGAGTGGCAGGTGTTCTGGCATCCATATGCAAAGCTGACTGCCCAAATACAATTGCAAAACCACCCGCCAGGAAAGAAATCATGTTTATCTGCTGAGAAAATAGATATGTTGCGTCAATCTGTTCTTCTCAGAGTAGCACGCATGGCAAACCTCTTAACTCTGTCATGTCCACATAATTACAGAGTGAAATGTGGAAATATGAAGAGGTAGTACCCCTCCACAGAGGCTGAGGATACATTTTTTCTTCCCCTGACATTTTTGGTATTGATTTTTTCTATCTTAAAAAAGGTGATAAATAATTTACTTGCTTATCATAAGACACTGAAGAGCAGATTCCACCCTCTACAGTTACTTCAATTTTTCCACCGATGTGACTGTGAAGTGATTCAGCTCCCTTTTCAAATATTTGCAAGTCCTTCTCCTGAGTGAAGTCTTTATACTTTTATATTCTTTTGAGTTGCATTCAGTAGTACAAATTTAAACTAATGTAGAGTTCAAAATTCTAGCCTTTAGCATTTAAGCCTGTGAATACCAACAATTAATATGCAATGCAAAAGCCTGCATTCCCTTATACTAAGAGATGCTATGTTTATTTGATTACAGAATCAAATTACAGAATCTGATTACAGAATAGCTGAGATTTGATGAGGTCTGTGGAGATCATCCTGTTCAGCTCTCCTTGCTCAAAAAGGGTCAGTCAGAGCTGTTGCTTAGGGCTGGGTTTTGAACATCTCCAAGGAGGGAACCTCCAAAACCTCTCTGGGCTCTGGTTCCACTGTTCAGTGGAAATATTTTGATTTTTATTTTTCCAAATATTTTTCTACTTGGATTAGAAAAGAAGCATTCTTTTGCTATAAGACTATTAATTATTGGCAACAAGAACTATATACTAGCTGCCATCAACTGTATCTAAAGTATGCTCAGTTGGATAGCCGAAATCAAGAAAATTGCACTGTTTTCTGCCTTGCAAAAAATTTGTTAATAATCCACCTGAAAATTTTGGAAAGTACAAGGATATCTCTGCATATACATTACACAAGCTGTAACAAGAAGTTTCCAACCCTCTGACCAAAAGGTGAACTGAAGGAAGCACCAAATGTTTCCAGGGTGGTGATCTTCACCGAAGTCAGTAGCTTTCAGTTTTTATCACTTATCTTAATCACTTTTGCAACACTTTCTGCCACCAACTTGACTATTTGTATATATGAGAATCTGTACAGTGGGCAATGCAAGGGAGCTGGACTAGTATAGAACTGTAGTAATGCTTGTAATAAACAAAACTCATCATTTCTATTTTAAGGGAAAGTAATCTACTGTGTAAAATTAGACAGTGTATGACTAAAACGGGGATGTCATCCTCTCTGGCTTCAGGTAGTGTGGTTTTCTTCTCACATGGTTCGGTTTTCTTAAGCTTCCCTCAGGGTAGGGCTGCAAGGTAAGATGAACCACCAGCTGAGTCACAGAAGTCCAGCCCTGGGACCACAAGTTCTGATAAACAGAAATTTAGCCAGAAGATCATTCTGTGACTCTCCTATGAAAATCTCTTTCTTATTGGCAAAGGAACCCAGCTCTGACAAATATTACACATGCAAATGACTGTCTTAACACGCTGCTCTCTCTCCATCATACTGCTTTCTTTTCCATCCCTACTGAGTTAGCTTGTTCTGAATAGTACTTGGAGCCCACCTCCCAGAGGAAACACTCTGCTAGAGGGCACTGTGCATTACAGGGCTTCCTTCACAACACATGAAACCCATCTCTCTGGTGATGGCTGATGTGACCCTTTTATGGGGGTTGAAGGAAATCACAGATAATTAAGCTAGGTCGAGGTAGTATCAATTTATCACTCTAGAGAAATCAAAGTGCATATTTAATGAAGGAGTATTTGCCTTGATGCTGAGATCATAGAAAAACAGACCTTGGAAATCTGTCACCAACTCCCACCTGCCCATACCTGTCATTTTGTAGCTAGGAGGCAGTCTTGTTCAGTTTCATCACTTCCCTTGCTACTAAAACAGAGTACTACAGTGCCTACAGAATTTATTTATAATTAAAATAATATAAAGACATATATATGGCCTTAGGCTTCTACAGCACCTTTGAAGACTATTCAGTTTTGAGCCCCTCAGTACCAGAAAGCAGTGGAACTGCTGGAGTGTGTCCAGGGAAGGGCAATGAAGCTGGTGAATGGTCTGGAGGAAAAGTCTTATGGGGAGCAGCTGAGGGAGCTGGGGGTGTTTAGACTGGAGAAAAAGAGGTTCAGGGAAGACCTTATTGCTCTCTATGGGAGAGATACTCTCTATTATTGCTCTGAAAGGAGGTTGTAGCCAGATGGGGGTTGATCTGTTCTCCCAGGTAACAAGTCACAGGACAGGAAGAAACAGCCTCAGGATGTGCCAGGGTAGGTTTAGAATCGGTATTAGTAAAAATTTCTTCACTAAAAAGGCTGTCAGGCACTAAAACAGGCTACCCAGGGAGTAGTTGAGTCACCATTGCTGGGGTTCTTTAAAGGATGTGTAAATATAGAACTTAGGGACGTGGTTTAGTTGTGGGCTTGGCAGTGGTATATTTACAGTTGGACTTAATGATCTTAACGGCCTTTTCCAACCTAAAGAATTCTATGAGGCTATGAATTTATACAATGCAACCAAATCCAGCACTATTAATCTAATAATTTCAGTGGGAATGTAATAATGTATAGATACTACTTTCTTTCCCATGATTGCTGTGAGAAGTTTGTTCTCAGCTTTCTCCAGATACACTTCAACTAGCTGGCTTTTATAGCAACCTGTCACCACAGAAAGGCAATTTTTGCCCCCAGGACAGACAGCAATTTCAGTTGCTCTTTCATAATGAGAAAGCTCCAGTTTAAGGATTACGGCTTCTACAGCATGGTCCAGAGGAGAAATTTCCCTGTACATCAAGTCCCGTGTCAGAGGCAGCAACTTCAATTTCAGCTCAAAGTGCCCACAGTTTCCAGAGCACTGGGACCACATTTGCCCATACAAAATATTTCCCATGATAAACAGCTGCACTCCTCACTATCTGTGATTTCCAAATGATCTAAAGTTATAGCCCTTTTGTAAAGGACAGTGCAAACATTTCATATTAAAATGACAGAAGTAGAAGTAACTGCACTAAGGACCAAATCCTAAAGGAAGGTTTGCAGTCTTCTGGGCAGATGATGGTGGTAGGGTGGCAGGAACAACATGAGAGTAGAAATGGAGCATGCACTGCTTGCACTGCAGAAGCATTAATGTAAACCATTTCCACTGAGTATGAGCAGTTGGTGGAAAACCACAACTCTTTTAAATAAACATTAGGTTAAAGGGTTTCAGGACAACCTTTTTCTCCTTTTTGTTCAAGGTAGATTAACCTCTGCAAGGCCACTTTAACTAAACATTATGCAAAGGCCTAAGCGAAATAAGCACTTTCATTTCCATCAGAATCTAGGCAATTTTTCATTCTCATGACTTCCACTACTGCCCTTGAGGAACAGTATTCAAAAGTCCCAAGTTAGCTTTTAAAATCCATTGCCCAGGAATTTAAACTTGCAAAATATATGATTTTACAGCATTCAAAAAGCCCAGACTCTCCTGAATATTTAAATATAAAGATCCCACCCATGTATGTTCAGATGGGACAAAAATGGCATTTGAAGTCCCTTTATCTTGCCAGAACACAAGCTAGACTGACAGTTGATTTCTGTAGTATTACTAATTTATATTTGTTAGCACATTGTTCGAATACATTAATATTTTATAGCACAGAGGAAGAAATGTCCCCTCTCATTATAGCCTGACCACACTGATATTGTCATGGTTATTACTCCAAATTTAAGAAAAACAACAGCAACAAAAAACTCTAATACTGTGTGTTGTTCTGAGGGTGTAGATTATTCTCTCTGTTGTCAATAATATGTCTTAGAAAATAGACTAAGAGAATTTGCTTATAGGCAATTTCTACACATCTTTTCACTTCCCTCTTACATTCCCTTCCAGGTAGGCAACAGAAAGGCAAGGGTAAAAGTATTCAAGTGATTTCTTTCTGTCCTCAAGGTGTATCTTTTCTTTACCATTTCCCTCTTACTTTACATTTGTTGCTTTCTAGTTCTTACTGTGCAAAAGTAAGCATCTGAGGCAGGTAACTTCCCAAACATAAGTCCTTCTGTCCATAGATAAAGCCTTTCCCAGGGTCACAGGCATACCAAATACAGAGAAGACCTTCTTTGATTAACGGCAAGTCTCATGGCAAACAATATGATAGCTCATGAAGGACAAAGCAACCTGACTGTAGGAATGATAAAAGCCAGTATGTCCCTTCTGATAAATTTTTTGTCTAATTATTCTTCTCATATTTCTCACTTAAGGTCAGCCATCACATCTGCAATAAAGCAATGAAGGCTTATTCCTTTTCTGTATAGTGATCTTAGGCTGTCTTAGACAAATATATGTGGGGAAAAAGATATAATTTTTATGTTTATAGAAAGACTAAATTTATTCTCTGCATGTAGTAATTAGTGGTGCAAATGGTCAGTAAGCAATGCTTCCACACCTTAATAAAATAAAATCTTTGGTTAATTGGGAGATGAAAACACATAATGAATATGTGAACTCTGCCAACTGTTCTATTACAGGCCATTGGCTCATTTATATTGTTAATTGAACAATTAGTATTGCTGAATTGTACAGCCTCAGGAGACAGGAGTGGAGAACATGTTCCTGAGACACTGCATTACTCTGCTGGCACCAAATATCTGTGACCACAGGACACCCAGTTGCCCTCCAGAGTCTTTCAACAACACAGCTGGATTTCAACCATTAGGGAGAGAAATCTAGTCCATAACTCTTTGTATTTTGGTGAGACTGATCATAGTGCACTTCTCCAGCAATCTCCCAGTACATGAAGCCTGACAGGTAAGGAAAAGAGGAAAGAAAGATGGAAAGGTCAAGAGGAATAATGCACCATGTCCAGATCAGCCAGGCATCAAAGCCATCCCTATCTATACCTTCTTTTTAGCTGGTAGAAAATAACACTGTCCCTGACTCTACTCCAATTGTTGTACGTTGATACATGTGTTTATGACTATTTAGTGTACAGATTTTAGGCAACTTGCTGAAATGCAAGACTTCTGAACCTGTTGCTTACCACAAGAGAAAAAATAGTAAAAATTCATAAGAAAAAAGGAGCAGATTTACAACAACTGCTGACTGATGGCACACAAGAGGGACTCTTCAGGGGAGAAGTTTCTACTGGGTTTCTATCAGCCCAGAATAATGCATGTGTTGGACTGAAGAGATTCATCTATAAACAGGACCAGTCTTTCTTCTGCATTGATCAGCAGACATAGACACAAACAAGGAGTTTAAGGTGGATGATGCATCCAGCAACAACAGAAGGAGAATGTGTTTTTTGTCTAAAACAATAGAGTGGAGAAATTGCTCAGGAACAAGTAACTCATGGAAAAGTGTATTGGTGAAATGTTGCTAAGATCAGTGCCTGAATTTACCTTTTAATCTGTCACTTACAATTCATGTTGGGCACATAAATTAAAGTCATTCAGGAGATAATTTAACTAGTTTTTTACTCCATTCTTGCTGTTATGCACTGGCAATGCCAGTGTGACATGAAAAAAAATATTATTTTGATGCTTTATCAATAACACATCACCACACTGATGGGGAGCCATGAACAGAGACATGTTTCCTTCTCAACATGAAGGCAACAAAAAAGGAAAAGGAAGAGGGAGAGGTAGCTACACAGTCTCTCTTCTGACATGGATCTTGGGACTAGCTGTTAAAAGCTTCAGTTTCAGTGACTTAGTAAGCCAACACTGAGTGTCTCCACCTGAATCAAAAAGTGAATTATTTAAGACGACAGTGTCTGGTAACATAAGACAAGTCTGCAATTTCTGTTTCACTGCACAACTTCATCTGTGTTGAGAATCCAATGCTGCCTGAGCATCATTTTCCTGAAAAGCATAATAATATTTTATTTTCATTGCTGTGTATCTCTCATGTTACACAGGAATAACATCGCCTATTACCATGACAAAACATGGCAGCTGCTTAGCAGAACACAGTTACAGGCGAGTTCAGGAAATTAAAATGGGTCAGACTGGGACTCTGTTACACCTATGAAGCAACACAGTAGTTATTCTGGACAAAGACAAAATTAAACAACAGTCTTTAAAATCATTGCATGAAAAGCTGCAAAAGAAATTTTATGCGAGTGGAAAACAATTATCCATGTTAGAAAGTGCTCCATCTGCCTCTTCCTTAAAGCATTGATAATGCTTGCATATATCTCTTTCTGGGAGACCTTGCATCAAACTTCTCAAGTACCTTACACAGGTAAGTGAAGGCTAACTGGGACCTTCTCAGAAATAGTTGCTGTGGTTTAACATAAAAATACTAAATTATTTTTCCAGGGCAGGGTGTGTGAAATCCAGAGTCTCTTACCATGTGGCACACCATTATTAAATTCAGGGAAGCAAACTCCAAACAGCGTAGGAATGGAGGAACTATTTATCTATAGAGAATGCACATCATTGTCATGGAGTATTGTGCATTCTAAAAAAAGTTCACATGATCTCAAAACAACAGTTAGACAAACTCATGCAATGAAAATCCAACAAGTGCTACTCAGTACAGAAGTAAATACATCTGTAAAATGGTGTCTGGCCTCGAGATAGCTGTTAATAGATACCAGGGAGTTACTACAACATATTTCTGCCAATTTCTGCCAGTCTTCAATTTTTTTCTAGGTATTCAGTTAATCACTGATAGTGACAGGATCCTGGGCTGGACTGAACTTTGATTTGACTCATATAGCTACTCTTCCCTTTTTTCAAGGAGAATTCTGCACTTACTGTTACTAGGTATAGAACATTTACTCTGTACAACTGAAACAAACTATGAAAAATCATGTAAAACCATTACTGAAAATACCTTAATCACTAAATCAATATTCACCTCTACAGTAGTTAAATTTGTTGTTGTATTTTAAGAAAAAAATTTTGCAAGTCTAGTGCAGCAAATGCCGATTACTATATTTTTAATGATGCACACCATGATATTACAGTTGTTACTACCTTGCTGCAGTCTAACTGAAACCATACTTTAGAAAAACATCAAAATATTTATTTCCTTTTCTCTCTCCCATTGTGTATTGAAAAAATCTAAAGCAATATAAAGATTAAAACCAGTGTCTTAATACAGACAAAGATAGTGGTGTTCCTACTGCACTGAAGCTTCAGACTTTTTCCTTCCCAATGTGCAACAAAAAGGGATCCAAAGTAATCACGCTTTTGCTTCATTGCTATCTTTACTTTCAGTAAACACTGAAAACTATGTCACCTGTGTAATAATTTTTATTTTCGATATATCGTACACAGATTAACTGAATATGAATCACAAAATCATTTAGGTTTGAAAAGACCTCTGAGATCATCAAGTCCAACCTTTGACTGCTCACCAACTTGTCAACTAGATCATAGCACTAAGTGCCATGTCCAGTAGTTTCTTGAACATCTCCAGGGGTGGTGACTCCACCACCTCCCTGGGCAGTCCATTCCAATGACTGACAACCCTTTCAGTGAAGAAATTCCTCCTGGTGTCCAGACTGAACCAGCCTGAGGTTGTGTCCTGTTGTGCTGTCACTCAATTACTTGGGAGAAGAGGCCGACCCCTACTTGGCTACAACTTCCTTACAGGGTGATGAGGTCCCCCCTGTGCCCCCTCTTCTCCAGGCTAAACAACCCCAGCTCCCTCAGCCACTCCTCAAAGGACTTACCCTCTAGATCCTTCACCAGCTCCACTGCCCTTCTCTGGACTCACTCCAGCACCTCAATGTCTTTTCTGTAATGAGGGACCCAGAATTAAACACAGGACTCGAGGCTCAGCCTCACCAGTACCAAGCACAGGAGGACGATCACCCTGCTGGCCACACTATTCTTGATAGAAGCCAGGATGCCACTGGCCTTCTTGCCCACCTGGGCTCATCATTCAGCCGGTTGTCATCTCCAGGTCCTTTTCTGCTGTGCCACTTTCCACACACTCTTCCCTCAGCCTGTAGCGCTGCCTGAAGCTGTTGTGGCTAAAGTGTAGGACCCTGAACTAGGCCTTGTTGAACCTCATACCATCAATCCAGCCTGTCCAGCTCCCTCTACAGAGCCTTCCTACCCTCCAGCAGATCAACATTCTTCCCCAACTTGGTGTTGTCCACCAGCTTACTGAGAGTACACTCAATCCTCTCATCCAGATAATTGATAAAGATGCCTATGTATAGTTCTTTTAGTCTTTTGATCATTACTGTTGTATCTAGGTGGTATACTGAACAGCTCACAAGCACAATGGACAGCTGAGTACTTCCATTATTCTCATGTGAAAAAAGGTCTAAACCTCAATCTTAGACTGAAGTAAGCATGCATGTCTTTACTCATGCACACAGCTGTGATGTATTTGTGAAAATTATCTGAATTAGCATTAGTCAGTTTGGATTTAACTGTTTAGATGATTGGTGCTTAAATCTACAAAGAGGTAGCACTCAGTGTTTTACACTTCCTCCTACTGAATAAATCTAGAAAAAAAACTACATGCACTTAAAGAGTTTTTGGAACACAGAAAAAAGCTTACTCAAAGTAAGCCAGTCTTTTAGTTAGTCCTTTAAAAAATCAATCTTTATGACTTCTGAAAATTGATATGTATTAGTTATGAGTCTTATGTGGTTTCTTCAATTGCTTTTTGTAAAATGTGCCAAGTTATTTTTTTTTTTAATAACTGAAACTGTGTATTTTATGTTAAAATTAGAAACTCTTCCTTTGTGGCCTTTTCAACTTAATTATACATCACAATTGTTTCTGATTTTAGAGCTATCACAGATTTAACCTCCAGTCTCTCTTTATTACTAGCTAACTCTTAACTATCTAGCAAAATAATGAAAATACTAGACAAAGAAACAGCAGAGGCAACTCCAATGTTCACAGATCAAAATGCATTTACGAAGCTCTTCTTAAAATTCATTGCTAGATCTAGCAGTATGTATGGATTTTATTTGAAGATTAGGATTTCAACATTGCAATGCCCTTTGAGTGAGAATCGGAAACAATCAGCCACCTGGTATTACCACCATTTATGTAAACCTGGAATAAATCCAAACAATTTAAGATGGTTATATAGAATAAAGCCAGTGTAAGATAAGAGCCATTCCTTCCCTGCCCTCCCCGACTCTGTTATACTTTTTAAGGCTGAGTTCACCCTTTCCCCACTGTCTGGCAGCCCACCATGCAATTAACAACTGTGCTGGTGCTTCTCGCTGGTGTTTACCTTATTCATTTTTCCCATGAAAACCATGGCTACTTCTGAGAGTCAAACAGTAAAAGAAAGGAAGAAGGTGTGGCATCTGAAGTCTAAATTTCAATAATGTAAATGAAAGACAGGTGAGAAGTTTACCAGCCAAATAAATTGCATACAGTCCAGCTACGTTCCATTCTACCTGCCAGAGAAACAATCCATTGACAGAACTTTCCCTCAAGTAACTGAAGCTGCTGGGAAGACACTGGAGTGTTGGTGTTCACGTGGGCCTTTATTTTGGATGACAAAGGAAAAGCATTATGTCACTGGAAATTGAGAATGGCTACAGAGGAGTGATCTTCTTCCAATGGCCTAGAAATGCCCTTTGCCATGAATCAGTTGCAAGACCGACCCCTCCTTCTGCCTGCTTTGTTTATGATTTACTATTAGGGTTGTCTCCTGGCAAGCAGAAGACAAGAATTTGAACCACTGTAGCCTGGTAGACCTGGTAAGTTTTCTGACTACCACTGAGTTATACAAAAGGCAAGTATGTATCACAGCAATTTGCCTTTATTTGCTGCTTTTTACTCTTAATTACTTGTTTTAGGAAAGGGTGCATTTCCTACACTTTGATTTTCATGAGTAATTGTGTGGCATGTCTCCCAAGAAGCCAGGCACCACCAGGGTGCTTCCCTGCCTTCTCTCTCATCCAAAAGACCTGACACCTCTCTGCTGAGCCTTTCCCACTATCACCAGGCAGCTGCTAAGCGGGACCTTCAGATCATTCATCTGTCATATCCAGCTGCAATGAACTAGACTAGCTGAGACACTAGAATTTAACCTTCTGGCCTGCTTAGCTTAAGCACCTAATCCAGATATACCTGCTCCAGTTCTACATTGCCTTGAGCACTGGAGGCTCCAATTTTGCCTGGGGATGATACAATACAAATATTAAAGCTCTTCTGTTACCTGACAGTAATGTTCTCTGGAGCATTGCCTTGTCCCTTCTCAACCAGCAATCACCACAGTTTTGTATTATAAAACCTCAACAAGATAATAACACTTCAAGAACTACTTTGCTCCAGCAAGCCCATCAGGGACATGGCACCTGAAGTCTCCTTTTTTTCCTGGTAGGAAGGGATGGCTGACTGGAAGTTCTCTGCAAAGAACTCTCTAACATGCTCTTCAAAATAGCCTGGATTTGACAAGTTTCTGAATGCGATCCAAATAGCTGATATAATCAGTAAAACCAAATAAGCTTCCAGGTGCTCAAGCCTTTCTCCAATCTGAAATAGAAATTATGGAAAATAATGAAATTTGCCTGACTTCTGTATAAGTCTCATCTGCTCCTTACTTTTTCCTCCTAATAGTACCTGTTTGTGCACTGAAAGCTAATACTTCTCCCTACAAACTTTGTCTCAGAACCAACAGCAGTCTGAGAGGTCTCTACCGAAGACAGAGTGTGTTCACCTTAGATAATGAAGGTAAGAAGAGATCAGTTGGAATGGATTTTAATAGTACTGACACACAATTTCATTTTATTTGTTGCATGATTAATCATATTGGCATGTCTAATACAATAAAGAGACATCCTTATTTTTCTAATCAATAAATAAATCACATTATTACGTGCAGTCTAAGCAAAGCAACATTTAAAATCAGGTCATCCAAGGTGATGCAGCAAGAATCTCCTTTCCAAGCTATCTACCTCTTTTGCAAATGCTTATAGCTAAGGGATGGTTGGTGATTGATGACCATTCTCTACAAAGCCATTCTTTCATAGCAGGGCTATTCATCCATTTTTTACAGACAGCACTAATAAAATTGTAGAAAATCTGTTGCTTTAACATTTTGTAGCCTTTGGTGGGATTTACCTGTGATTCATTCAGAAGTCAGGGGGTGGACATCCTGTTTTGAGAGAATAGTCTTGTTACTAATTTGCATCTGGGTACTCCTCAGAAAAATTGGAGAAAGATATTTTTCTTACTGACACATACTTCTGTGTACAATAACAACTTTTTGTTCCGAGCTTTGGTGATGAATGTTCCCAAGGCACTCTTCAAAACATCAGGGGTTTCCCCCTCTAAAAGTCCTTGTGGGCAAATGGCAGATCAAATGTCTTTTCACTAAGTGTGGTGACATCAGGAGTTGTTTGGCTGCTAACTGCTGCCAGAAAACTTACTGCCTTTCACTTGTGGTGGTCTTTTACAGACATTCTGAGAAACGTTGTCCTTCGGGGCAGAAAAGCACTAGAAGAAACACTGGATCAACTTTTTTTTTTTTTTTTAAAAAAAAACAACTAGCTAGAGGAACGCTAGGATCATACTGTAGAGAGAAATACATGTCAGATGCATATTCTCCTGCTAGCCCAATGTCAAACAAGTCAAGTCCGGCTTGAAACAAAGGGTATCTGCTGAGATGCTCTGAAGAATTTCTCAGCAATAGGGATGTCTATCAGGGAGCTCACAAAAATGAGCTCACCCTCCCCCAGCAACTTGCTGTTAATCCTCCTCTTTTGCTGTCACTGCAGGAATTACTGCAGCAAAGCTATGGTCCAAACCTCTTTTGGGAGCATGTCTGAGGCAGAGAGAAAACAAAACAAAACAAAACAAAACCCAGGAATATTTCAGGCTACCAACACCAGGTAACTGAAATTCAAGGGCAATGCCTCTAAGGACTTCTACAACTAGATTTCAGTCCTCTCCCTACCGCTCTGGTTTCTAAAACTCCCTATATCCCATAATATCTCACATATTTTTTTTCCCAGGGAAGCAGGAAGCTACTATCACCCGCCTTGAACAAATGGGAATTGAGGATGTAAGCAACTTGCTCAACATCAAGCATAGGCCTTGAGATGGAGGAAACAATTGCACTCGTAGCCCCAGAATCAAAAATTTTCACCCCAAATCATAGACCATAATTCCTTCACTTACCATGAGGAATTCAGTGCAGATGTAATGGGTACTTACTTTTTGAACAGGGTGAAACCACGCAGCAACACTCCCTCTTCTCTTCCTGCAGCCTTCCAGAAGCTTATTGGTCAGTGTAACTGACTTACAGGGTTCAGTATCAAGAAAGTTTTGAAAATACGTGTCCCTGTTTTGATTTTGTGTTTTTCTCAGCATAACTCCACATATCCCAGCTGCACTGACATACAGAGCACAATACATCACACCTGCAGTCAGCAATGTTTTATTTTCCTTGCTTCTGTGGTGAAGAGGAGTGCACGATGGGAAAATCAGTTTTGTCCCAAGGTGCTAGTTAATTCCAACTTTCTGAGACGTCCTTATTTTCTTTCTATGCTTATTTAGGTAATCATATTTCACTCTAGGGCATGGATTTGGAGTGTACAAGTCAAGTGTGTTATGTTGTATTACGTTGGAATGTAATACAGGATAAATGCTTGCTTCCTCTGGGATATTGCATTTTGAGGCACACTACTGCCAACACATAGATTTCTGAAACACAACTAATGACAAAATCATAAAATCAGGAGGCACTGATTTCAACTTAGAAGAGGTTAAAAAAATAAAAATAGAAAAAGGAGTGAAGGACAGGGCAGAAGTTCTAAATATTGTTGAAAGTTTTAAACACAAAGCTTTTTGACAGGCATTTGTTGAACTTCCTTTAGATTTTAATAGAGTCAATTCTAAAGATAAAATACAGACTCTTTTCCATGCCTAGCCTGCTATTTCTGCACAGTATCCAATTTCAGTATCTCTAACAAAGGCATAATCATACTCATGATTACCGATGTGGGACATCTACTCCCACTACATTTTAAGCTGAAGCTTTAAGACCCACTTTTCAGAGACTACTGCAACTACTTTTATTCAGCATAAAGCTTTCTCCTTTGCTCAAATTCTCCAATTGTTTATAAATGTTTAACTATAAGGCAATACAAAAAAGCTGGATATTAAGCTATATAAAAAGGAATGTCACAGATAAAAAAGAGCAGCAAAAATTATAAGATTATCACAATAATAATTAAAAAAACCCTGAACCTACACTCCTAGTTGGCTGTTGGCAATTAAATCACTTTAAAACATGTCTCACTACACAGAGATTCCTACTGGGCCTTTTAAAACCTTCTTCCCTAGGGATTTATCAGTGGACAGAATCACTGCTGAGGTGGGTGGCATATGTTCCCCAACACCCATGTACCCAAGCATACAGTGGGTAATTGGCTTCTGCCACATTACTACATTTTAGCTTCAAAAACCCATGTTGTCCTAATGGGAATAAACGAATGACTTCTACTGAGAACAATCACTATTGCTCACTAAGAAAATTGCTCAAAATTGGACCAGCCTGAATCAACAAATTTGGAGAGGCACTGAGCTTTAGTTTCACTAATTTCTTTGTATGGTTTAATATAAGACTGTCACCCACAGTGCAGTGAAAACATGGTACCTGCAGTTCCCACACAGGAAATTATGGAATGGGTTCTATATCAGCCAGAGGCCTGTCAATCTCTCAGCTTCTCACTGAAGACTCAGAGATGGAAAATACAGAGGGAAGGCTGGCATTTATTAACAAAGGCAGGCAGATGTAACAATAGCCCCACTATGCTCACCAAGCCCTCTACTCTGACCCTTACCAAAATATACCTGCTGATGTGCTGCTTTGATGATACTGCACTTTGTGTAAATGAGCTCATCTCTTAACCTGCCACATAGAATTTATTCGATAAAATAAAATGCAATGGAATAGTCAAAAATAGTTTTGGACCAGTCTAGTTCCTACTGTGTGCAGTTCTGAAGCAGTAATTTTCAGATTATTATTTTTGCAAGCCTTAGCTATAGTCTGGATCACCTTAGATGTTTCAGGGAAATGCTATATCCAGCAATTGATCAAAGGCTGAGGGCACACAAATATCTTCCAAGTTACTCTCCTGCTGTTCCTCAGGGACAGAGTAAAGAGATGTGTCCTGTTTCTCTCTGTGGCATCTGGCTTGCTTGGTAATCTGAATCAAATGTCTTGGATCTGAAAATCTTCTGCACTTGAAACAAGTAAACATTGGATTTTAATGAGACTGAGATACACAGATTGAGGAAGGGCTAAACTGTACTCTCGGTCCTCAGAGGACCCCAGGGGAGTAGCTACAGGAGCCCATAAGTGAGGTAAAAAATTACAGCAACTTAACATCAGGGAATCCAACATGAAATAAATGGATTCCTATCAAACAAAACCTGTACAAGGTGCATCTCTCTGCTGGATGCAGTGTCAAAATGTCTGCTTTTTCCATCCAAAGACTGACTGACATGTGAAAGCAAATGCTGTGTTTTGCCAGATGTCTGGGCTACTGAGAAACAGAGGCTGCAGATACTTGACCAAAGGATTACTTTTATTTATGATGTCAAAATTTCTAAACTTCATAACAGCCATCCCAAATCCAACCAGGCAAAAATTGCTAAAATATCTTCTTAACCCCATGTGAATTTAATTTATGTTGCAAAACATTTACTGCCAACAATATAGCCTCTTTTATAAAATGAATAGATATAAAAATATCTATATTCATATAAAAAAAATGAATAGATATATGAGTGGATTGTCTTCTTTTCTCTTTCCATGTGAACAGCCATGACCAGACATTTAAGATAGATCAAACATTACGTTCTTTTTTTGGCAAATGACACAGTCTCTCCAAAACAAACTCCAAGGTTTTGATTGATTCACTTTATTGCTTTGTCTTATTTTTTCCATCTGTTGAATGGGAATTTACTGTAATTCACTCACATAAGTACTTTAAAAACCAGCATTATATTCAATTCCTGACAAACCTATGCAACACCCTTAAAATCAAAGGCTAGTTTCTTCTATCCTTTTCATTACTCTTCCACTACATTTTTTCAGATGAGGATGCTCTTTTTAATTTCCTCATTGTTTGCCATTCACATAGGTGAATGGTAAACGCATAGAGCATATATATGTTCCCTATATTTTGATCACCAAAGGTTCATTACTTCAGAAATTCAAAAGAAATCACAAACAGGATTAGAGAAACCTACTGATTCTTGTGGAGTAGTTCAAAGTCTTTTAGGTGTCTCCATTACTTGTGTTTTCCATATGCAGTCCTTTTGTGGGGAAGTTTAGAAAACTAATTATGTTAGGGAACAAACCAGACAACCTAATCAGTCATTGGCCATCCCGGAGATACCACACTAAACTGAAGGGAGTTACTATCAGAATTAGCAGAATTTGGTTTAGTATTTCTGGACAATTTGGAAGTGAAGAATGCTACATGAACCCTAAATATCACCCATGGTAATAAGAAGCCTTTACAGCCCCAGCCTGGTGTATCACTTAAGGATGTGCCTAAAGCTAGGCATGTTCTTTGGGTGTGTTGGTGATTATGGGTCCCAATCAGCTGTGCAGTGCCGTATATGCACAGAGGGAAAATATCCTCCCTGACCCCCCGTGGGCAATCATCTCAGCTCCTGAAGCATGAAATTAGAGTGGCCTTATCTTTGCTTGCATACTGTAACTACAAATGTTATTAGTGATCATAAATTTAAGAAGCCCTATTTTAAAACCCATCCGCAGCATTATTGCATGGTTTTTGAAGACAGTCCTTTTTGAGAACTTAAAACTTTTTTCCTTACATCTTTTAATTTCATTTGGGTGAACTGAGGGAGGAAGGTCAATGTCAAACCTGCTGGAATGCAAATATTAACAGTAGTGCTTAGCTCCATTTCAGCTACCTTAGAACAAACAGCCACTTCCCAATGTGTAGAAACAATAACATTAAAATAAATACCACTCTGTCTTTCCCTGGAGTCTATGCAAAGTCTTCAAACCTTTACAACTTGGGAAAAAGAATCCTAAGACCCCAAATAATGAAATGTTCTATATGGCTGAAGTTGCCACCTGGCCAACTTTGCATCACTTTAACCCTTAACCATGGTTTGCTTCTCTATTTGCCTCTTCTTTTAATGGGGAAGCCCACTGCAGCTCAGCAGAAATGATTAATGCCCAGTACAGAGAAATCATCAATACAGGTAAAGATAATTGACTGTATTTGGAAAACAGCAGAAAGAGCAAAAGACCTATCAATGCCTAATACCTATCAGGTCAACCCTTCTGTTCAGAGAGGGATTCTTTGCAAATATCCCTACTATCTGGACGGAGAGAAAAGATGAATGGCAGTGCTGCCTCCCACACGTGGAAAACCCATCTCTTATGCACAATGAACAACATGTGTTTTTCAGTCCAGATGACTTTGTACTTTAGCTTGAGGAAAAACAACAAAGAGACAATGAAAATAAACCCTCTATGACCTGGGGTGGGGCAGAGTATATTTCTCACTTGACCTTTCTTGAAACCCTTCCCCTGGCAGACAAGTTCCCACTGAGACTTAAACCACGAACAGCAGATAAACAGATGTTAATAGCATCTTTGCTGAAACACTGTGCTAGTCCAGAACTCCTGCTGAAAATGCTACTGGGCTTTATCCTCTCTCCTTTAGCAGCTGTGCTAAAGGAGATATTCTGATAGGATTACAGTTTTGCTGCAGGCTCATGAAATAGAAAAAGCAGAGTTATGTGGGAGAAAACCCTTTACTGAACATCTCTTCAAATAAGCTTAGTTAACAGTCAGATGAGAAAAGACTGTTCTCTCTTTTCCTTCTCACTTCCAAGTCTTCTTCAGGATGAATACCCTGAGATTTCCACCGCATTCAAACCTTCAGCACTGTTCACCCTTTCTGGCAAGCCCTTCCTTTCATTTTGTTACTGATCTCCGTGTCTTTGATAACATTGATTTAAGGAAAACCAGTAAATCAGAAACCTACTGAAGCAGGTGACTTCACTCTGAGTATCTGCAACAGCAAAAATAAACTTTGGTGCGGAATATCTGCAATCAACAGAAATAAAACTAAAGAAAAAAAAGAGAAGAAAGTATTTGGTGGGTGAAAGCTTCAGTGAAAACCAAGAAAAAGAGCAAACTGAAAATTTCTATAATTTCTATGGGATTTCTAATCCCTGTAGATTGGATAAGAGAGTCCAAGAAAATGAGACCGGGCACAAAAAATAACATTAAAATTAACTGTTATGGCAGACAAAGTAGATGAAGTAGAAAAGCAGATACAGAACCTCCCTGCAGTACTGCTGGACCAACCTCCTGGTCAAGCAACATGGAACAGACATGAAGGCATCTAGATTTTCTATGCCTCAGACTGTAAAACATCTTTTAAAGATATAATACATATATATTTTTCCCTTTGAGGGAGAATGACTTTCTAATGTCGAGGAAATGCAGGTGCAACAATGGTTCCTAAATGGGCTAAAATGAGGTCTCCAGTTGGTAAATGGGTAATGGATGCTCTTCTCTTATTTTTCCCCTTTCAGGAGTTTCTGAATATTATTCAAAAATAAATGCATTTCAAGTGTATGGAAGCACTTATGTGCAAAGTCCTATTGCATCTCCCTTTTTTTTTTTCTTTTGCCCTTCCTTGCTCCTAATATCACCAAATGATTTTGAGCTGCAAGGCTTTTACATTAATGGAAGCTCCCATTCAGCTCAATTCAAAATCCCCTTAATATGAACACTGAGGAACAACACGTGCAACATTGAAACTACTTGGATGGTTTAATTTATTCAGGCATCAGTTACGTTAGTATCTGTAAGAAACTACTTCACATGTTCAAACACTTAAAAAAAGAAAGAGGGCTGGAGTCGGGCGGGAAGAGAGATCTGCCGACTGGAAGGAAAAACTGGGAGTATGACCAGCGCTTTGTGTGAAGCTTGATGTCAACAGAAGAGATGTCAGGTTGGTAAATCTAAAAACTATACATCCTTTATAGTGGTTTCTAAGCTTCACAGAGCACCACTCTGCAATCTTTCACCCCATATTAAGAGCTCTTTCAATGCTTTAGTAGGTTTGCATCACACCCTAACATGACTTATATAGTTATGATATTATTACCATTACTACTTTTAATACTAATAATGGGATTTGTCCCACTATTAAACACAGGCCACAGGAGGAGAAGTCTCCTCCTCAAAGCCAAACAACTGCACCTAGAGGTGTGGAGAAAGTATCAAAAGCCTGCTGTACCCTGTGCTGTTTTGTCCCACTGGAGTTCATTTAATTGGATATTGGGACCGACAACATTAGCGCACAGCCTGACAGGCGATGATAGGGGCCCATCTGTGGCTGGCAAATGGGACTGATCAGATCAGGAAGGCTGCTGGCCCGATCTCTGGCAGAAGTTCAAAGCCTGAATTAGATCTTGAGGCAACACTTCTATCCCTGTATGATAAAGAGGGGAAGTGAATATGCCTCTAATTTGGAGATAGAACATCCAGGCTATGAAGCTGACAAATATTTACATGCTGTTTCACACAGAAGTGGATGGAAAATCGCCTTCAAAAACTGAATAAGCTATCTTTTTTTTTCTTTCAAAGCTTAAGTCAACTGTATATCACGCAACAGTAAAAAAAAAATTAGAGAAAACAAAAATGGCAAAAAAGACCAGAATGAAGCACATGTGATTCCAGCTTAATGAAAATACCATCTTGTGAGCAAGCACTTTCAAGTAGGATATGAAAAACATAAATTGCTTCTCATACAATTAATCCTGATGCTATGTCTACATGCAGGGAAAATGGAGAGAGGATATTGTGGTAGATTGCAAGGTTCTTCAGCTTTCTAGGTGCTTGTCCCTGTCTCTCATGCTGCAGACTAGCTGACCACTTTTCTAAGGTGAATACAGGAATACAGAGCATGTGGGAAGTAGGAGGAGGGGATTGGTCTCTGGGCATTCCCTGGACTACACCTCCAGTTGCTTCTTTTCAAAGGCTTTCTCGTTGAGCACAGAATGCAACAAATTCCCCTGCATACGCTTACAGGGCCGCCTCGTTTCACCTTTTATTTTGTTTGTTTGTCTCTTCAAAAAGACTGACATTATTATGGGAAAGAACATCAAGAGAACAAGAGAAAGCTAAACAGCATCCTGCTTTGAAACATTCTGGTTATGGCAGAGAGCATCTGTGCCACCGTATTTTAAATAGGCATTTGGAAGAAAAGTAGCTTTGACAAGATGATAATTTAGTCCTCTTGACTCCCTCACTTCAAAGCAAATCTATCTGGAAATTCTCAGAGGAAACAAAGTTTCACAGAAAAATGCCAAATTCTTGACCCTGACCTATTTTGTTTGCAACAACAGGGGTGATACAAACTTCTGCCAGAGCAAAGCAGTGTTTCTAGGATCTCAGAAAGATTTGTCCCTGCTTCTGAGTGACTGGGAGCCCTGCCTCGCAATTTCTGTCATCAGCTGAAGAATAAGGTCACTCTTGGTTTCCCTTGTTTTTAATTGGTCTTTAACTGGCAAGAACTGCCTGGAAAAAAACCAAAAACAAATCCCACAAAAAAACCCCACCTCACTCCCCAAAGCAACAAAACAATCCCCTCATAAATACATGGGGAAAGCAAAACCTTCTTTTATGAGATGACCTTGATTTCCTTCTCTCTCAGTAAATATGACTACACCATCAATACTGGATGTTACTGATCTGAGATCACTTGGGCTTTATCTACACAGGGGATTTACACACATTTTCCCACTGAGCAAGAAGCAACAACAACAGAGGTTGCAGTGAATAAATTCTGGAGGCATGACCTATATTTTGTCTTTTCAAATTACTTATTGGCTTCTCAGCTGTTAGAACACATTTCCTGGGAAAAAGAATGGAGGACAAATCACTGATATTGCTACCTCCACTCAATCCAGGCCAATCTCTCACTTGGGATAAATTAGTGGAAACATACTTGAAAGCAATGAATTAATATTTATTCACAACCAACCTGAGGATCTGTATTTTCATATGTGAACACAAACCCTTAAAGAGAGTAGAACCAGGCAACAATGGACACTGGATTGATTTTCGTATTTCCTGAGTTTGTCAGTATGTTACACATCCCAGGAGAAGATTTGCCACTGGCCTAATACTTCCCTACATATACAATATTTCAGAGAACACTACTCAAGTCTTTGCCTTTACTAATTTAAATATTTGCCCATTTCACAAATCTCAGCTCAGTTTCTCTTGCTTCAATGCCTCCCCACTCTATGGCACATAGTGGCTCACTGCAAACGAAAAATCCCAGTCCTGTAAACTGGCAGATGCAGAAAAGAGCTATGTCAAATTATTTTTCTTAAAATTGAGTTAATCCAGCCACTAATATTCATCTACTCAAAGTTTTACAGCCCTTGCAATGACACCTATCCTCCCTGGAAATCAGTAGCTGCCACTGTTCATCTGCAGAGTGCACCTACATGGGTGTGGGTTTCTTCTCTGATAGTATTTGTGCTGTTCTGACATCTTCTGAGCAGTCCTGGCTCTTGGACACTGCACTGTTACAACACACTGCAAAAGTAACAGTGAAATTAGCAGACACACACTATGGAATCTGAAAGCTTCCTCATGTGAGTTGCTCAAAAGGAAACCTTTTATGCTTGTAACGACGTGAATGAGAAGAGAAACAAAATTGTCCAGAGCTACTCAGTGCCTGATTAACAAAGTAAATGCTGCTCCAGCATGCTCGAAGGCTAGTAATTCAATTTAAAGGTGTACATTAGAAGCACATGTTACAGTTGATTCTGTGCACTTTTAATTGGCTTAACTACCAGGTT
Organism: Manacus vitellinus; assembly: GCF_001715985.3. Taxonomy (NCBI): domain Eukaryota; kingdom Metazoa; phylum Chordata; class Aves; order Passeriformes; family Pipridae; genus Manacus; species Manacus vitellinus. The sequence goes on from NW_021940122.1 coordinate 1,372,861, forward strand.
TACAGAGAGGAGGCGGAACTCTTGCTGAGATGTTCACTCAGCACAGAAAGACATGCTACGACAGACTGTCAGTTACTCAGAATAAATCAGAGTTGTATAGTACCCCTTTTTTCTCAGTGTTTTTTTCTAATTAAAAACATGCCCCTTGCTGTCATATCCATCCCTCCAAGTACTAATGGAAGAAAACTTATACCAGGGGATTTCACAATATGTCACAGAAACTTAAACAAATAAAAAGAAAGGACAAAACATTGTTTGTTTGACATTTACCAAAATTTCTGTTCCAAAACTGAAAAAAATTATTAAGTTTAATGTCTATAATAATTCAGTCACCAATAACATCACAGTTTTTCTTGTTATCTCGCTAACCTGGTGTTCCTCACCCTCTTTCTCATAAAGTGTACAAAGAATGTTATTATAACCTTGCTGTTTTTTTAATTGCTGTTAAAAACCATGATGATCAGAGCAGTTTAATAATTTTTGGCATCAGCTTCTAAGCTTTCTAACAGACTGCTTTCCACCTGGTTTCACTTCAGGATTCATAATTTCCCTCTGGCTGGCAACCCCCAGTGTTGCAGCTGCCTTTCTATCAGGGTCACAAGCGCAGCTGGCGTAGAGACATCTTACACAAGGAACTGTGGAGACTTGGCTGGGTCATTAAATCCAACTTTTTCCCCTTACATTTCTTGTCCAACCAGGAAATTCAAAATAGCAGAATAAGATGGGGGCTCTGAATTTTAAGCACCTTACAAGACACATCTATTTTTTCTTGGAGTATGAGACCTCCAGCTGTGGGAAGCAATGGAAGTTCCACCAGTCAAGACTTTCAGGACCATCCGGAAGCAAAAGTGGGAAAAGGTAACATCTTGCATTATCTCCTCAGAACTTCAGACTAGGTGATTGATCTTATCCATTTACCTAAATCTGGAAACATCAGTAAAACTTAGTCTCAGGTTTTCTGTGCATCAAGCTTAATATACTTGACAGCTAAGAAAAAAAAATAACATGCGAAAAGCCTTCACCTACTTCTAAATTGAACTTAAGCTAATAACGTAGCTAATTTGATCTTTAAATTTTACATCTGGAAGTAACATATATTGAGTGTTACAGATGAACAGAAGTTTACTCAGTTCCACCACCATCCTGGACTCTGGAAAGTCTGAATATTTCCTCTAAACTTCTGATGTATCCTTATGGTGTGACCTCTAAACTCCATCTGATTTGCAATTAATGACAGGTAGTATTGATTACTTTGAAATGTTCCAGATGTTTTTGCAAAAGTAAATCAGAGTTTACATTTTTTTTCCTGAATATTTGTATGGAATCATGTACCTGGCTTTGGATTCTAAATCAAAGAATACTGAAATTTATGATAATGCTTCTGCAAACCAGATTTGCTGGTGGATGTAGCAAAGAGGTGTTGTCTGAGATATGGTTAAAGGGAACATTGTAATCTCAGTATAAATATGTATCTGAATATATGTAACAGACACGGCAGTGGACGTCATCCCAACAGCACAAACACTCTTTTAAGGGATAAGGAATCCAAAATAATATAAAATCTTTCTAAGATGTCCTGTAAACGAGCAATTTTTTCAAAGGAAGTCGAAGGTGTTCAATAGCCTTGAAAAATCACAGCCCAAATTGTACAGAGCACATAGCAATACAGGTGCTGGTATCATTACTCCCTGCCTCAGGAGTTTTGAGAGAGACAATCCCCAGCATAGACTGTTTCAGATTCCAGCCAATATTTCAGGTTCCAGCCCATACAATCATATTAGTTATGTAAGCCACTTTCCCAAAATGCATTACTAGTTAATAGTTTTGCACTTACAGATACACGTCTTCTACTCTTTAAAAGCATTATTAGTGGAATTGAGGGGGCTTCAAGGAGGAACTTAGCTTCCAGTATTTTACACATAAAAAATATTAAATAAAACAGATAAACACTGAAGTTTCATGCTGAACTTGTTACCATCAGTTAAAAACTAACCTGAGTGATTCTTCTAATCAAAGAATGTGCCTACAGAGCTCTCTGATTTACCTGAAGGTTCTTAGTGTTGTCATAACTTACATCTTCTGAACCATTACAATTGTTTGTAATGCCATCTCCTTATTTAACAGTCAGTCCTCTGTGAGGTGATAGTAAAAATTCCTAAGCCTCTACTGTCATTAGAGGTGATGACTGTCAAGGACACAAAACTGTTCAAAGTTAGAGAAGGAAGGAAGCAGAGTAAACAGCCCCCAGTAAGATGTTTCCCCCAAATAAGCATGAAAACAGAAAATTCAGGCTTCTTATTGGCATGATTCCTTGGCTTTTCTGAATCTTTGGATAAGCCAAGCTCTTGCTAATGATCAAATGGAAAATAAGGGGATAGCAGCCTCACAACTCGTGTGCCAGCAAAATGCCTATGTTCAAGAAAAATAAATATCCACCCACTCTGTATTTATCTAGTGCGCTCTTTCTTGGTGTTCTACTACTTCAGTCTGCATGTGGGTTCCCACTCATGTCAATACTTTCCATTCACCACCATTTAGTGATATGTTGAATTTTGACCAAACTTTCCAAAAATGCAGGAGTCTGAACTGCCATATGTGAACACAGAATTCGTGTTTAAATGGAAATTATTTTACAGCCTTGATTACATGGCACATTTGGCACAACCATCAATGATGAATGCTTACTTACCCACAGAATTCAAGCAAATAGTTTCTGCTACCTCCAAATAAGCTTTTAAAAATCAAATCCATCTCACCTGTTATTTTTTAAATCGGGAATTAACAGACCAAGCCATCACATGTTTATACGATGAGGATTTTATCCTATGCAAAGAACAGTTCAATGTATCATCATTCCATGAAAGTCAAAACTAAAGCACTGTTAAACTAGATTAAAAGTTGACTTGAAAAGTACCTTCCTTCTCCTGTGTAATATGAATGTCATAAATTAAAGTTATAGCATTTTTTCTTGCTCATTTAGAATCAGAAAACATATATCTATAGATGTTGCTAACAAGCACGGTAGGCCGAATAGAATACAAAATATGCTAAGTAGTACAGCATGATGAAACTGAATGCATGGCCTCTTAGGGCATGCATCTTGACCATTTTTTTGTTTTACATATGGACACAACCCCTCTCTTTTGCATGATGTGATCCAAGTAGTCATTTGGAGGTGAAAAAGTAGAAATATACTAACACTGCTATGTAACTTGAAAGACACACTTCATTATGCAGATGTCTCTTCCCTTACAGGCTTTAAGGCTCCAGCAAGGTTATCAGAAATCTTTAAACACAGAAGTCCTTCATTCAGCTTTTTTTTTTTAATTAATGGCTTATTTCCTGATGCAGAATAGGCTTCAGTAATTCAGGTACAAACGAAACTGCCAACAGGCAGCTGCACTCCTTATACTCAGCCAAACACATACTCCGACTCCAGCTTTTTACTGTTATGATTTTGTTTCATAACATCAATAAGGCATTTCAGATGTAATGGTCTTTAGGGATTATTATTGAACTTCTTGGGTGGTTATAGCTACTCAGCCTCTGGCTCTGTGACTCCACGCAGACTAAGCAGTATTCTGTGGCATTCTTTGTAGGTATTCATTTACATGGATCACACCACATATCTTTGAGTAAGGCAGACAGCCCACAAAAGCAAGTTTCCTCCTTGTCTCTTATCCCAAGAAAAGAGTGCATGCATCTTGCCTTACACCCCATTAAAATCTCTGTCATCCGGTGTTCTCCCATCCCACTGGGCCATCACGAGAGGGAATAATTTCATAAACTGCTGAAATCAATCTCAAAGAAACATTTTTTTGCTTGTGCTTAAAGGTAGTCCTAGAGGGGAAGGAGGAAGGTGACTGACTACTCTTAGAGTTATCTGAACATAAATGTTTCAAAAAATGAAACCAGATGAATTTATTGTATGGTTACAGTTTAAACGTCTAACACTTTAAACAGATGGGGAGTTTGTTAAAGAAATTTCCTAGCAAAGGGAAATTTCCATACATCACTTTGCTTTGGACAGTTAGAACTGAACCATTCCAAATTGTGCACCTCTAAATCAGAAATGCAGAATGGCAAACATAGTCCTCCTCTGAAAAAAAGTTATTCAGAAATCTTAGGCTTGTTTCTATACAACTCTATTTTAAACTACTTGAAGGTGAAAGGTATCTTAAATGCAGTCTGATCCATGCTCAAAACAAGATTAAGCTGCTGCCCCTTTCCTAATCTTTTGCATGTTTTATAAGACTCATTTACCTGACTCCTCTTGACTGAAATGTGTTTTAAAAAATCTCTCGGATTTAATTATCAATTATTATTAATGGTTTACTAGAAGGGTTCTTCAATTGGTTCCTCAGTCTGAGTGCACTTTTAGTCACTCGGATCACATCTGTGAAAATTAAATGTATGTTGCCAAAAACATAGCATTAACTGTTTTAGCCGGGTCACTTGGAAGAAGCAGCAACAGAATAATCTTAAAGGGGCAAATGTGTATTACTGAGATGGGCCCATGTTTTTATAAAATGATTACAAGCTCTGATTCATAACAGCTGCAGACAAGCCAGGTTAATTTTCTCCCTTTCCTAGCTTGGTTCTGCCCAGAAGAGAGAATTCTCTATCTTGCATTCTCTTATCTTCAGCTAAATAAGATGAGATATTCCTCAGGCAGAACAAATAAGAGTTAGATCTCTCCACAACATGACAGGCTGCTGTATCCAGGTTGAGCCTGAGCCATTTCAAAAATTCCTCATGAAAATTCTGTTTACTTCAGGGACTCTGTCTTCCCTTTGTGCTTCATTTTGTCTACAGTCCTCTAGGATTTTTTTCTTGGTGTTGTTAAGGAAGTGGGATAATTTAAGTGAGCACATCTCCCTTTCCTTCACCCAAAACTGTTGTTGCAAATTTCCAAGACTCCAAATACAACCCAGATTAACCTGCTCGTTGCAAGACACAGTTTATATTCTCCATCTTCCTTAACAGTTTCACAGTGGGTTTTTACGTAGGCATGTCAACAGGCCAATATATACAGGTAGATACCACAGATACTATAAATTAGGTAACCTCTAATCACTAGTATTGGTTTGAAATGCTAACCACACAAAAAAATAAAATGGAAAAAGAGCATCCTGATCATCATAGGAATTCTTTTGAAAGACATCAGTTCAGCATCAGTACTGTCTGCCTTTAACATTGTTTGCAGGTAGCTCAATTTGAAAGTTATGAGTACATCCTTTTCAGAAAAAAAGCTGAAAATCAAATGGGGTAAATCTTTCTGGGACAATATTTGCAAGCTCATGACTGAAAGTACAGAAATTGATCAACAACAATAACAACATTATAAAAACTCTTTTTTTTTTTTTGAAAAGTGGCTTGGAAAGATACTGTTGCCATAGTTCTGTTGTATAAAAGTAAATAAAAACAATTTGATGAAACTCAAACGCTTGTAACTAGCAGAACAAAAAGTCAGAGAAACGTTGAACCAAAATTTGTTCCGAGTTTCCCCCTAAATAAAAAGAATTTCAGACCTGAGAGTTCTCATTCTACTTAGGTTCTATATATATGCTTCCATCCTATTTAACTAACACAAATAGCCACCATTCTTCTAAGCCACAAGGAGGAATGTATGTCATCAGAAATAACATCCCAGAAAACCAGACAAATCACATTATATCTACTTCGGAACACTAATTTCTTAACGCTTATGCTGGCGTTTTGTTACAGACAACTGCCTGGATTCATACCACCACCTAAAATTTTGGGGCCCACTTGTGCTGTGTTTTTCCTCTGAGTTGGGGATGAACACCCCCTTTCAGATTGTGACTAAATTCACTGAGCTAAGAATGACACCAGGAAGAAATGCCTTCTAGTTAGATGTCTGAGACAAATTGAATGTCACTGTACTCTAACCCTCGATGTACATACATGTCACATGGGGCTTTTCCGTGAGCAGCTGTGGGTGTGTATACATGCTATGAAACATCTTTCTGAAGATCTTTCTTAGGGAGATAAAGACGTATCAGTCCAAGTGTACAAAGGTATGAGAGGGAAAATTGATATGCACACTATAGATCTTTCCAGTCTTGAGAGGAATGTTGAAATTCTGAAATATTGCTCAGAGAAGAGCTTCTTCCACTTCCTCTGTGCAATTGAGGAATTGTTGTGCATCAACAAATGACCCTGAGACAGGATAAGAATTGTCTGTGCTCAGTACCAAGGCACAGAGTTGTAACTCTACAATCACTGAGATCTAACAGCCCCAAATTGCATGACAAAGCCACTGTGCTGAGAAAAGACTGCAAAGGAACCTAGACCCCAGCCCTGTACTAGGACTGTTATAAATTTTACTGTTGCCCCATGGTAGTCTTTTGGAACCATTGGTTCAGATTCTTTTGTTAGAGAATAAAACCCAGTAAAGTAAGCCAAAAAAGCATGTATCTCAGCAACAAAGTTGGAGGGAGTTGCAACTGGAAGGACTACAGAGACTCAATTTCATTTACTTCTATGATATAAAAATGCATTAGGCAATGAGAACAACCAGACTTTGGTATGGCAGGATTTTCTCAAAAAAATATTAAAGACAGAAGCAAAAAAAAAAAAATCAATGAATTTTCTAGTGGCCCATCCTTGTGTTAGATAAGCACAAGGGACAACAGAAGCCTCATATTCTAATTTTACATGAGCATATCTGACTGGGTAGATTTTACCAAGGGAATGAAAGAATAACAGACATCATCCTCACCATCCTAAATCTGTACTTGTACTATAGCTTGCCTTACAGTGAGCTTAAATCAAATCTACAAATGTTCAGGACACATAAAAGAGCAAATTAAACTGGAACCCAGAAAACAATAGCATTGCAGTAATCCTAACCAGCTATCTTCATTTTCTCTAGCTTTAGCTTCCATCAGTCTCCTTAGGTACTCTGCTGTGTTCATTTTTGTTAAGAACTTGTTTCAGAGTTGGGATTCCAGAAAATGAGAAAGATTATTCTTGCATAGGTCTCACAGCACTCACTGCTGGGTGAAAGCTCTGACAGAAATGCCTCTGTCCCTGAAGGACCCAATTCCAATCAGGCAGAGCTCCAAGGCAGCAGGAGACCTAACAGAATGAGGGCATACCGTAGTTTTGTGAGAGGGCTTTGTTCCTTGAAAGGTAAAGCTGTGATGATGCCCAGATTGCTCCAGGACAGCAGTCAGAGACTGTGCCAGTAGGAACACCTGCAGGGGCACATAAGAATATTTAGATGGGAGGGGAAAGAATAGATACAGATGTGGCTGGGCTCTCTCTCCTACCTAGCACCTCTCTCAAGCTCAGGAGGTCCTTTTCACATGTAGGTACTTGGAAGCAATTAGCAGCCATTAGTAAGCAGGTGGCAGAGAAGAGGTGAGGGTCCTAGGAAAAGGCAGCCAGATCCCAAAGCTGGCAGATGCAGCTGCTGGAGCTGCAGTGACACTGTAAAGCTCTTTAGTCACTTTGTCCCTGATCACCTGCCATCATGATCACCTGTTTGCTGCAATCTCCTCATCAGGTCACCTCTTTTGTCCCAGACAGAGAGCCTTGTTCTCTTCTTCCAAATACTTCTCTACCTTTTTCATACAAATGACCTTCTTTTGGAGAGCAGCTACTTCAGCTGATCCCTAGATGCTTCCTCTCCTCCTTTCCCATCCCTCCCTATGAAGCCTTTGCATCTCACTCTTCAAGTCAAACACCATCCTGTGAGAGACTGAAATACTAATGGTTAATGTCTCAAAACTATCACCCATTTGTGGAGGCAGCAGAGTACTTTGCTGAGGCCAGGCTGGCACCACCTGCGGGGGAGGAGGAGAGATTTTGGGTATGTGGTGGCAAGACTCTGGTCTTTGTAAGACATTGGGGGTGAACACTCACCACCAGAGGCTACAAGCCAGGCTTTGAGCCAGATAAGAAGTAGATCCTGCAAGGTGGGATAGTGCTTTTTATCATGCCATATTGTCCTCCCTTACACAACTCACTCAGTTGTAAAACTCGCCCCTCCCCACCCCAAGAAAGTCACATTCACATGGGACATTCACACTTAGGCCTGAAGGTATTCATCCCTTCTGGGGGCACAAAACTGTCTCAACTGCACTGCTGTGAGAGGCAGCTGTCATTCTTAGAAGGAGTCATAAACCATCAAAGACCCCCGAAGAGCTCCCAGACTCATTTCTGAGGCCTTCCACCAGAGGACAGAAAGCTCTCCCCGTCCAAGGGAGGTACCTGGGTGTTCCCAACTGAACCCGAGCATGTATTAACCCACTGGACTTTGTGTTTTGTGGGCTTCCCCCATCCCCAAAGGATCAAGACTGTGATCATCATTTTGACAGGACTATAACCATCACCTCGCAACAATCAACTCTCATTGTGCCATCCATGGGTGGTGCTTTCTATTCTTATCCTTTCTTTCTCTTTCTTTCTTTCTTTTCCCTCTCACATTTTCTTAAGTGATATTTTTATGCTTTAATATTGCTATATTACTATAGGTAATAATAACCAAATTGGCTACATACCTACTTTTTACTGCAACCAAATTGTTCTAAAATAAACCCTAGAGATATATAGTTACAAAAACATTAGTGTCCTTCACTCTAATCTGCCCCAAGGGATCAATTACAAGAACCTGGGTTACCCCTGCTTTCTGGGGCAGGTCATAACACATCCTCTTCCCTAAGTTGCCTCTCATTAAAGCTTTAGCTGCTCTGAGATATAGCATTTTCTCTAGATTTCTACAGTACCAGCCATCGGAGGTGGGCAATGGCCCCATGAAGTCCCACTGACCTCCTGGGTTCACAGCACTTCTGTACTTGGTGGTGTTACAAGACTTCTTTTTTAGTATTATGAAATATTAAAATGCTGCCACCAACAACCACCGCCCGGCCTACAGGGTACTCAATCAACAGAGTACACATAAATAACATACTAACAAGACTTTGTGAGTCAATGTGGGGGAAAAAAGCTACTTAGTTTTGTGGAAAACACACTTCTGGCTATTTGATGAAACAAGTTAAGGTCTGTTTTCTTCTTCACATACAGTCACTCACCCCCCTGCGCACTACAGAACATATTTATGGCGATTTCACACACTATTTTTAAATGTTATAAATAGTTATCTTAAAATACAGATTGATGCAACCAAGCGGGATGGCCTGGATAAAATGGAGAAAGAATAAGAATAAAAAGCCACATACAGAGGTATATAATCACACACACTTGTATGATCTGAAATCATTCTAAATATAACTTTATGGTGATTTTAAGAGAGGTACTGACAAGAGATGGAGAAAAGGAGATGTGTAGATGACAGAAGGATGTTCCCAACTTCTTTGCTAGCAATCCTGGAACAGCAAAGTAGGAGGTAGTATACACACACATACAACTAGACAGAAGAAAAACCGCAACAACACCAAGATTTACAGTGAACTGTGTTTAAGGTTTTGAAAGCACTGGCACCAATTCACTGTCAATCTGCCTCCACACAGCCTATCAGTTTACAGAACCAGGGCCAGATACAAGATGGTCAGCAGTTCTTAACTTTCAGAGCAAACATAATGCATTCAGGCACCTTTCCTTCCAGATATCCGCTAGCCAGAAACCCTCTGGCATCCATTGGTACCTGTTGGCAAGGCTTTTTCTTATCTAGAAGTGGTCAATTCTCTATCCACTAACAAAAGCAATACCACACAACTACTTAGCCTGCTGTGCTGTCCCTCCAAGGCAGGCTTTTACTTTCAGTGATAGAAATCACTTTCCTCACCGCTGCTCCTGACATGTCATCCAGGTGCTTGTTAATTCATGTGATGTCTTTCCACTTATCATCTCTCATGTCAGTCATAAGGAATTCTAATATGTCCCTCCACACCACGTACCTTTGTTGGTCCATCTGCCACCCAAGTCCATTATGGCTGCACTCACTACTCTATTTTGCTTCTTTCTGTATGACTTTTGCCACAAACTTCTCTGTTAACTCTAGACTAAAAGGATGCTACCTCTGTTCAGCTGCAGGTTGCCTAAGCATCCAGAGGCCACTGGGAGCCTCCCACTCTCTCCAAGTCTTTTCATGATCCACACAAGGGTTTCCTTTTCTCCTCCCCCTTGCACACTCTGACATTATCAGTCTCAAGTTCACTCTTAGGAACGTGAAGACTTCAAATCTGATCTAAACAAGGTCAGAAACAGGCTAAAGTGCCAGAGTCCTCAGCCTCTTAGACACTAATTTTCATTTTATACCTTGAAACCCTATCCTTTCAGGCTGGCGAAACCACTCTGAAAGTGAATGTGAGCACTGCAAGGTTTCCTTAGTGCTTTTAGCTAGGTCAGATCATGACTCATTTTCTGTAGCTTGTAACACTTGTGAATCAGTATATTTCATTTTCTAAAGTAATACCAGAGACTCGGACCCAGGGGAGTTTAATCTCTTTGGAGAATACTTGGCCTTTATGTAAATGTTCAGTTTATAAACAAAGCCCTATGAAGCAATTCATTCGTGGATGTAAGTGACTGTGTTGCTTCATGGTTCCTCTCTGCAGTGACTTTACTATGAATGTCTAATTCTCCAGAGCACTGGCAAATGTTTTTGATTGCTTTTCTGTAGCTATTTCTTCTTAGTTGTGATAGTTTTCTTTATCTATCCTATTAACTAGTACTTCTGGTTTGCCCAGAGGCATCTAGTGGAAACATTAAAAAGTTAGGACAAAGGATTCAACCACATATTAGTCTGTGAATTAAATGTTTTCCTTGAGCTGAAAATGGTTTGAATTCAGTACGATTTCTAATCATCATCTGGCACAAGAAGCAGCAGTCAACACAATCTAATGGTGCAACGAGAATTGTTTGCAGGAAAGTCTGAAATGCTAAAAAACATTAAGCTTAACCATAAAAATTATATGACATAAAAATAAATAATGGTCTGCCACTTTTAAGAGCTAAGGCAGGTAGTAATTTTGTTAAAAATAAACGTAAAATCCATCAGAACATTCTGAAAGTACTAGTAATGAACACATAAACCAATCATGAAAAAAAACAGAATAAACTGAGAACTCTCATAGAAAGAGGTCTAGATGCTCTGAGGGCATTTTCAGTGGATTTCAAACACTTATAATACTAGTTATTAATTTAAATCCTGTCCAAACCACGAGTGACTAAACTGAGAGAATTATCTACAACAACCAATTAATACCAGTAAATTTCTCTGCTTGTGAACTGTCCATAAATCATTACTCACAGTATATGAATCATCATTTAATCATTTAGAAATACATGTTTTATTCATTGTATCAGCCTATGGAATGCTTGCAAATTATTTGCTCTTCATAACTTGTTGTCTGTGCTGCAAATTTCATCATAGTCACATATTATAAAATACAACGATATTCTTCTCAGAAATTTTGCCATCCATCCTGTATAATATACAATAAAGTTAGACAATTTGTATGTACTAGTTGCAAAAAAAAAAAAAAAAAGAAAATTTCATGCTGAAAGTTGATTGCAATTGCTGTCAGAATACCATTCAATTCAAAGACATGCCTGGATAGAAATAATTCATGTATTACATGTGTGTCTTTCAACCTACATGGGAAGAACACCAAGATAGTAAGGTAACTATTGTTCAATGCCACATAGCACATAACTGAAACACAGTAAAAATCTAGATATATTCACAGGGATTTGCCTGGAGTAGCAAGTAGAAAAGATTGAAATTTGCATACTGTAGGCTTAAAAACAGAACAGTCATGAGGAACCCATTGTGATGCGTGAGACTCAGCTTCTTGAGTTCAGAAAGTGTTGAAGAAGGATGATTACAGATCTCCAGATGAAAGAACTGCCCAGGGCTGTTGCCACTGAGTTCAGGGGAAGGTATATATTTGTAAATAATTGGACTATTCCCCACACCCCTACTTTGCCAAAACACTACTTGAAACATCCACTTCACATCTACAGATAAGACAGTCCCTAGAGTTCTATTCATAATATCTGTCCTTCATTTAATCTTACTTTTCCATAACCAGCTGGTCACCCAACTCATGGAAGGAAACCCATGCTAGGAGAGAGGGTAGTCACGAAACCCATGAACCTTCTTGAAAACTGCCTTGAACACTGAAACTTTAGTCTGTATGTAAGTTTTATAGGTCTGTTCCTGGATTATTTTCTTTAATTTCATTTTTTTTTCCTGGAAACTCTAAAGTGTAAATATATATATATATATATATATATATATATATATATATTAAAAAAAAAAAAAAAGTAGAGAGATAAGTAGCTGGAATAGGACTCCAAAAAAATTCATGGAGAAATACCTTCATTCAAAAGTGTCCAAGTCATCCCCTGTCTGTGAACATGCTGGTAAATCATTTATGTGAAGGTGTGGTCATAAGAGGTCAACAAGATAACAGAGACCTTCAAAGAGAATTTCGAGGTTTTATCTGAATGGACTGAATACATCTTTCCATAGGTGCCTGCTCACCATTGTCATGCTTTAACACCTGCCAGCCACCAAGCACCACACAGCTGCTCCCTTGCTCCCCTGGTGGGATGGGGGAAAAAGTCAGAGGAAAAAAGAAAACTTGTGGGTTGAGATAAAGATAGTTTAACAGACAAAGTAAAAGCTGCACATGCAAGCAAAGCAAAAAAAAAGGAATTCATTTCACCACTTCTTATGGGAAGGCAGGTGTTCAGCCTTCACCAGGAAAGCAGAATTCCATCATGCATAACTGTGACTTGGGAAGACAAACACCATCACTCCAAACATCTTCCTCTTCCTCCTTCTTTTCCCAGCCAAATGGTGTGGGATATCCCTCTGGTCAGTTGGGGTTGGTTGTCCTGGCTCTGTCCCTTCACAACTCCCCAGCCCACTCACTGGTGGGGTGAGGTGAGAAGCAGAAAAGGCCTTGATGCTGTGTAAGCACTGCTCAGCAGTAAAACATCCCTTTTTTATCAACACTGTTTCCAGAACAGATCCAAAACACATCCCCATAGTAGCTACCGTGAAGAAAATTAAACCTACCCCACCCAAAACCATCACAATCATAGAAGTTGTCTCACTGAAATTAACAAAATGTAATCATGTCAGTTAAGCCAGAATTTCACTACAGTGACTTAAAAGTATATGTGAATATTCTCTTGTCTTGATCCAACTTCAAGTGCATGGATGAGAGAAGTATTGCAAGAAACAAAAACAAGCTTGAAATTTAAGGTTCTTTGGTTTTCGTTAAAAATTCACAAATCAGTGTATTTTCCCAGAGAAATGGGACAGGTGTCAAGCAAAAACAGACTGCTTTGCTGAGAAAACATGGCTTAACTATCAAAAATATAGTAATGTAACAGCAAAAAAAAACCCAATCCAACCCTAAAGTGCGCAAACCAAAATATGTAAATTTTACAAAGCATTGTGTTGGATGAAACCACAACTAAAATGTGACCCATCCTACCAATTTCCAGAAATTACTGAAAGAATTCCAGTTGATATGACTGGATTTTACATTAGGTTCCCAGTAACTGTTGGATATTAATTTCGACAAAGGCGGTTTCCTGTGTCACAGTGGAGATGCATTATTTGGGCAGTTTCAAAGCTGAACGTTTATTATTTGGAACACATTAATTCTATCAGGAAAAGCAGATTTTTTTAAAGACAAAATGGCACCTCTGCTGACCACATATTTCTTTCAAAACAAAACACCTAAAACTGTGCTTAAAAGGAAAAATGCCTTGAAAAACACACAGGTCCTTGAAATACACCTCAATGCACCATTCTTCATCATGCTATCACAAAATTTTTTTGATAGGTGATTATAAGGAATAGGTAATCTTAGTGCTATGCTTAGGAGGAAAAATTTGACTTGGCTGCCTGGAACATGAAAGAATGTTACAAATTGGATCTAGTCAAGTAGTACAAAAAGTCATTCATTAACATATACACAAAAAGAAAGTACCCAGTTAGCACTATCATTATTCAAGGAGGTCAAAATTAGTCCTTCATGTACATTCAGTTCATCAGCAATTTATTTGCAAGAACTTCCATGAATCCTAAAAAACCCCAGAATTTTAGCACCAGTAATTATCTTGAAAAACTTTATGAAATGTGAATTTTTATTCAATATTCAGCCTTTCTTATTTTAATTCTTCCAAGGAGAAAGTATTCTGTGCTAGCAACTGAACAATCCCACAGTGTCAGTGATGGCTAATGGCTAATGTGGGATGTAAAATAAAGTCCTAATCCTTACACACTATTATCCGTCTTTGCCTCAGTACTCACTAGACATCATCTGTAATACAAACAGGTAATTTGGACACAATAAATGAAGGGAGGTTTGTTTGACTAAAATTCTGACAGTGTTTGTGTGACTAGGAGATGAGAATTAGCACACTGGATTAAACTATTGATTCACCTAATTGATATCCCAGTTGCACAAGGCATCAAAATGATTCTCAATAATTGAGAAAAGATTACTGCAGCTGAACTTCTGCAGCTAACTGGACAGCTTGTGCATTGGTGTGCAAGTGTTTTTTCATCTCAAAAGTTTTTTATTATGCCTAATACAAACGTGGAAGCTGTCATGATCTTTAAAAATGCTTTTGTATCCAAAGACATCTACTAAATAAAGGCAAATGGATTTTGAAAATAACAAATCATTTGGATAAAGAACAATCATTTTTTTTAACAACAGGCAAACACCAAGAGACTCAAATGTAAATAAATGAGATAAAAGAGATGAGAATATGTCATTTATGTTATATGGGTCTACTGAAATGACTATGGCCTACTCATCAACAAGGAGTAACTCAGGAATAGAGAGATTCAAGACAACAAAGATTAAGGAACATGGACTGACAGAAAAAAAGACTGTTGAAATTGCATTGAATTTAAATTAAAAACAGAAAAAAGGGAAAGTAGTAGAGTAGGAGACAAAAAGGGTAGTTATGCATTCATTTTATGTGGTGTGAGTCAATACTGTTACTTTGCTTACTAACTGGATAAGAGGAAAAGTAGAATTGACAGACTATAATATCATTTTATAAAACATGATAAATTTATTTCATAAGGAGGGAAAGGAGACTTCTAAGGAGAAAATGGACATTAAGAGTCATTCCTACCAATATCTGGTTTGCAGTAAGCCTTCAGACCCAGGAAAGGGAATATACAGAAATGGACTGCTGTACTTCAGAGCTTTGATTCCAGTAAAGCGACCAAAGCCCTCTACACATGGATCACCCCTCTACCTTGAGTGGGGGTAGGAGTGGATTAGATGGATTAAATAAATATTCATGGTCTAAAGTAAATAAGTAGAACAGAGGTGTCCTAGTTTTCCTGTGTTATCTTCACCTTTGTTAAAATGTGACTCCTCTAAGACTTTGGATATCCTTTGGATATCCTTTGGATAATAAGATCAGAACACTCACAAGACTACAGAGTCATGTCAGCCAAGACTGATGCCAAAGATGACCCTGCAGTCAGCATGGAGAAGAATAAGACATGTTAGCAAGTGTACTCATTAACATAGTTCCTCAAATTTCTGTTTGAGCACATTATTTTGTGGCAAAGGCAAAACCTCATGGGCACAGGACACAACTGACATCTGGGCAGCTCCAGTACAGTGACTCTACCCAGTAGCATGGCCATTCATAATGAGACACAGATACTATGGAGGAGAATCTAGGTCATCTTTGTGAGGAAACTGGGGAACCCCCCAAGTTCACCGATGAACTGTGCAAGTGACATGCACTTGTGGGAGCGTAGGGACATTCCTCCGGCTTCTGAAAATGAAAAAATAGTTGAAAAACCCGTGCAAGAGAACCACTGAAGGAAGGGGGGAGAAAAACCCAAAACAAACCAAACAAACCACCTCTAAAGTTTTTCACTAGATTTCCCTGCAGGAGGAAATTATCAGATTGGCTATTAGCATGGGGCCCATTTCATCTAGAATTTATTTGCTAGGATGCATATTGAGGCTACATTATTCCACCTCAGTATTTTTTGAGCTGTGGGTGTTCTGCATGATTAACAAAGACAAATATAATATTTTACCAAGGTTTATTCCATTCTAGGCAATTGGATTTAGTCCATAACAGAGAAAATCAAATACAGGATTAGGAAATGCCATTTTTTCTCAAATATAAGCTTGTCAACATATGGAATTTGTGTAGAAATATATTTAAATGGATATTTGTAGGGTGTTTGAACATGGAATGGTATTTTATTTTTTTTTGTCAAATATATTACTCCTCAGAGCAAGTAGCTAATAGAGTTGGCAGAAGACATGGAGTGCATAAGCAGTCATTGAACTGTGTAATAAAGGCACCTTAGTCTCTACCACACCTTTTCAATGTCACTTTATTTCAGGGTCTTTTAACCGCATTCAGAATTGCACTTCTTAATACTTGGACACTGACTCATGATATTTTTGAGAGGCATTGAAAGGGACAGGGCCTTTCAGAATGATGCCAGATGATTTTCACACAACTGGCATTGTCTATGATTGAAGTCAAATGTTCACCAAAACCAGAAACACACGCAGATTTAGAAAATAACATCATAAACCTGTGCAGGACCTTGGTGTTCATAGTCTGCCTATGTATAGATTAGGAAATTTGTCTGATCAAGACATCACTGAACCCTAAAAGCATTTAAAATTTTTAAGTATCCTGGTTTTATGTTCAAGTGTATTGATTGCCTAAGACTCTGCTTCTGGGTATACCCAGATCTGCCTGATAAAGATACAAAGTTAAGATGTTCTTTTCTACTAATATCTCCCAAGCTTCCCAGAGCATTTACTGGACTGGCATCTGACGAAAGGCAAATGTGATAGAGCCATTTTTATATCCTACTGTGTGCCACGACCTAGCATTACTAAAGGACGTGGGATACATCCATTCCTCCCCTTCTGTATGAACCCATTGCAACACACTAGTTAGTATGAAAATCTCAACAGTACCTGTTGTTGGGTGGAAACACTTTGCTTCTTGTTGAAATGGTTTATCTATTTAAAAAATTACAGTTCATGGGATCAAATATGATTGTTTCTCTTTAAAGACAAAATGCTTTGGTAAAGTCAACCACTCTAACCAGAAGACAGTTCTGCACATTGCTTCTGCAATCATTCAGCATTTCGTTCTGCACAGTGGCACAGTTTTCATACCAGTCAGGGATGGATTCTACCATTTATCCAGAGTTTGAGAATACCTTGTGCGTCGTAGACTCTCCAAAGAGGAGATGAGAACTGGGTTTAAATTTGATCAAGATTAAGAGGCTGGGAAACAAGATTAACCCCGCAGAATCTGTTCAAGTTTGCTCACAAAAAGGCTATGGAGTAAAAGGGATTGGAAAGAGGTGTGGGCAGCACCATCTGTTCCTGTTTTTAAAATTAAAAAGAGAGATTCCCTGCTGTAGGTACCAAGAAAAGGATGTGAGGGTCTACTTTACAGAGGTAATTCAAACCCCAACCTTATCTTATAATTTCCCATCATTCCAGCCAGAGTGACTCCCTGGCTGAGTGTGCTGAATTCAGCTTGGTGATGTCTGTGTCCCACCATGAGACACGTACCTCTTCCAACACAAGGAAGAACCCTCTGCCATGGGAAGAGCTGCAGTGCCTCACAGATTTCTGCCTTGTTCAGCAGTGGACACTGTGACACTTGACATGGCCATGCCCTCTGCACCTTCTGGGATAACACTCAAAATATTTGCTTTGGGGGAGTGATTGACTGATGCTGTTCCCACGGAGAAACCTGCTGCACAGCACACAGCAGCCAGCCAAACACACTGAGTTGTAATTATAAGCAGCCCCTGCTAGAGCTCTGTGGGGAGTCAGTCTATTCCTCACTAAGTAAGGGGAGTCGGGAGGACTCACCTTTTCTCATTGAAGTGACACGGTTAGACATGTCCACCCATACCACTGGTTGCAGCACCAAGTCTTGATCAGGCAGTT
Source organism: Manacus vitellinus (assembly GCF_001715985.3). Taxonomy (NCBI): domain Eukaryota; kingdom Metazoa; phylum Chordata; class Aves; order Passeriformes; family Pipridae; genus Manacus; species Manacus vitellinus. The sequence continues at coordinate 1,390,800 of NW_021940122.1, forward strand.
AGGAATGGTTGTGATTTGTTTTTCAGGCATCCCCTTGTTGATGTAAACATCTGCTGCCCTCAGTTATGACAGCAGAGAAGTGGCTGTTACAAACCCCACCACGTAAATTGTCAACAGTTAGCTGCCTGTGCCTCTAACCAGTTGCAAAATAACAGCAAGAGCTGCAGCAGATTTCTTACTATCATTTGCCAACTACTGCTTGCTCTGCTGTACTGTTCCCATGTTTCCCTCTGCCCACTTCAAGAGGCTGAAGAGATAAACAGAACATTCTGCCCCCAAAGACAGCAGTGATAACACTAATTATTACACCCAAAATGTCGAAAAATGAAGGTTTTCATAGAGAGCTGCTGCATGCCATGTAAATTAGTTACTCAATATTCATCAATCCTGTTAGTTAACAAATACTCAGTGTTTCATTCGTTCCCTTGACAGCTGCTCCAGAGAAAAAATTTCCTTTGAGGCTGATACAATGAAGGTGGTGTTTCTGCTCATTCTGTATATGCTACCAAAGGGCTTAAAACCCTTTAAATTCCTATCAGCATAAGTCTGAAATCCCTGGCTTTTGTCTGAAGAGAGTGAAATACTACATAGAGAGGGTCAGGAATTGTTAACCTCTGCCATTAGCACTCCTTAGGTATCAGCAGTAAGCATGTTCCCCAGAAGTCAGAGCACATTTTACTGTATATCAAAGTGTCATTGTAAATTTTATTTAAGTTTCAGCTAATAAAAGAAACAAGCACACAGTTTCCAAGAGAGAGGAGAGGGAGCTTGACTTTCACACATGACACTCTACTACATTTTTAAACACAAGACAATCTGCTCCCTCTCCTGATATCTAAAGTACAACAAAAAGCATAAAATAGGGGTTAGTTTGAACTACTTGCACAATCTGATGTTAACTCTAAGATTTACATGATTGAGGTCCAATATTCTGTCTTACAAATGCATCATTTTTCAATACATTTTTAATTTTTTACTTCTAGGGCTTGAAGAAATAGATCAATTATTTTCTTTTCACTGTATTTTCCCCTTCAATAGCCTTCCTTTATTTTCTTTATAGTTTCTTGATAAGTAAAAGAAACTTTAACCTTATTAAGACCTTAAAAGCTTTGCATTTTTACAATAATGTTTCCCTTTATCTGAAACAATATTCTATCTGCAGTCAAATGTTATTACTAGAAACATAGCTATGATGCATATCTTTCTGAGCTGAACTAATCATGAGAAACTGCCTTCATATATACCTTTAACCTGTTGGTATTCAGATCAGCAGCCCTGGAATGTATTGGTCTCAAAAGTAAACAAAATCATGAAGGTAGGCTTAGAAAATATATTCATTTTTCTATTCAAGAAAGTATCCTCCCAGTATTCTAGGCTACCTCTTTCATGTTCCAATCACCTATTTTAAATGACCATGTTCTGTATTTGGCTTCTTTCAAGGATATAGCATGAGAGAGAGAAGTTATGTATTTACTGAGAGTCAAGGAATTATAAATATATCAGACCTTTAGGTAACAGTATACAGCATAAGTGTTTCTGAAGTCAGTATGACTTTCAGTTGACTTGATGGCAACTGCACTGATGGTAACCCAAAAATCTCAGCCTTTAATAACCACTGATGCCACTACCAGAACTGAAGCTGTATATCTTCTTTTTACTATATGAGACAATAAATGTTTCAACCAGTTGATTTTCTCTATATCAATCTACAAGTAGATGACCCAGTTTATAAATTTATCTTCTCTCAACAGAATGAGGGTAGCTGCTTATGCTCACTTACATGGAAGTCATTAGTTCAATTTGACTTAGCTAAATTTTTCTAAAGCCTGAATTAAAACTTAGACTATTAGATAAGTTATTAGATAAAATCACAATCACCCTTTTGCATGAAAGTGATTGAAGGGAAAAGAGAAGGGTGGAGAAAGGACAAGTAGACTGTTCACTGAAGGTGACCTGGGCATGTGCCAAAGACAAATATTTGAAGGCTTACAGGGAAAAAGTTAAATTCATGCAGGCTTTATGTGGAGCCAAATTTTTAAATTTTATACTACTGTTTCTGGAGATTCAGATGACATACCCCCTTTCTAAAATTAATGATCAATAAAAATATGGGGAAAATTGACAACACTATAGAGAGAAAGTTCTCTCTTCTAATGCTGTAGACTATGCCCACACAGCAAAATGGAGCTGTGATTGCAACGCTGTACAGTACTCTTATGTTAACTTTACTCTCAGTATTAAAACATAACAAAAACAAGCACTTAAGGACAGATTCCTTGAACTCTTGTACCAAAAGCTTAGATTTATGCCTCCAGTGTTAATGCTACATGCATTAGATAAAGCACAACAAGTCTTCACAGACACAACCCCAGAGCCTCTGCAAAATAGAAACTGAACAGCACTAAGTTTGTGTAGTTTTTTGGTGATGGTAGCAGACACAATGAAAAGGTGCAAGGAAGATGCTGGGAGTTAGCTCTTAGAAGATTTTCCGCTTGTGTCATGCCGTAAGTTCCAATTACACAGCCTGGACAGTAGCACTTGGAAATGTTACTGTCCAGCCGGTGGTGCCCTCATTGGTGATGTGCTTCTGGTTTGTTTTTAGGTTATGATCAGACAGTTTTAGATGGCTAAAACTGAATTAAGATACACAGTCAAAGGGGATAAGGTAATCATAAAAATAAGGAAATTTAGCACTAACATACAGGTATATATAAAATTTTAGTAAGAACACAAACCCCAGTAGAAGTACCACTACTAATCCAAAATAGGAAACAAAGGGATGATCAAAATAGGTAAACTATACAGAGATGGGGACTGATGGACAGAGGTATAAGGAAGGTATATAAAAGTCACAAACAAAGCTTAGTGCTTAAGTGTGTGTCAGCAAAATTCAGATAACCATGTTCAGCAAGCAGAATTCTTTGTCTCCCTTCATGGTGAATGCTTTGGAGTTTATATGTTGGCTGATAGTTATGTCACAAACTATGTGATGAAGTCATTACGAAGTAGAGGAGCTTACTGGGTACATGGATTAAAAGGGAGGTCACCTGCATGAATTGGAAACAAGAGGAACTCCAAAGGAAAGCAATAGGAAAAATTGGAGAGCTGGAAGTCTGTTGCCAAGGAACAATTGAAGGACTGATACTATTTTGTAAGAAGGCTGGTAGGGTGGCCTGGTAATTGTGTGAAAATATGAAAATGAGAATAAAGGCACAGAGGAAGGATAATACACTATTTTCCATGTGTACTGGGTTAGGACAAGCAATACCAGGCTTACATTTCTAGCAAGTGAGTTTTAGATAAATGAGGACACTGGGGATATGGAGGTTGTGGTATGTCCCTCAGGAGACTTCTAAAGAAGAGATGAGACAAAAAACTCATAGGAATACTTCCTCCTGGGAAGTACTGACACAGAGTTGAGGGCTGCCTGTGGAACAGGAACCTCAAGGTTTGCACTCTATACCAGTCACATAATTCAGATATACAAATTGGAGGTAATCTAAAAATCAGGAGACTCCTGCTGTTAATATGTCCTTGAACAACTGCAAAGCTTCCATACAAACTTCCACAGAAGATGTTACATACAGCAAGATCCTCTTTCAACCACATTGCTGAGCACTGGGTTAGTAGTCAGAAGAAACATTTTTGGCTCTGCAACACAACTGCTGTGTGCTCATGAAGAAGTCAGTTCGTCTATCGTTGTCTGTGTAACAAGGAATGTGCCATTTACCTCATTCACGCAAAATGTGGGAAAGGGTTATCAAACTTACATTTCTAAGTAGTCTGAGATCAATAGAGAGATGGCAAAACACACACACAAGGTGTCATTGTTCTGGACGTAAAAGCACCTGGCCAATGTTGGAAGACTAATCTTGGACTAATATGGACACAGCTGTGAGAATGGTTTGTACATAAAAATCAGAACTGTAGAATTTACAATATTAACACAACACTGCATGTTGGTTTCCTGTGCTTAGAACTTTATTTTCATGAATATGCAAATTTCATTAACAACTATTCAGACCCTGGTATTTTGGGGGCGGGGAGGGGAGAGAAGGGAGGGAGAGAGGAGCATCACATGTGAGGCTTCCAGCTGCCCTGCAGTGCTCACAGAGATGAGATGAGGTCACTGATTATTTAAACAAGAAGAAAAGATGGAGGAAATACTGGATCAGCAGGTGATTAAAGGACATAACAAAAATCAGGATAACAGCACTTAGAACCATTGTACATGTGTCAATAGCAAATTGCACCTGCAGAGAAAAAGCCAAAACATTTATCCTAAATCAAACCCAACTGGAGAGAGGTTTGCATTAAACAATAAAATCTGTTCTTTTCAAAGGAGATTTTAAAACAATAACTTCACATGCAAATGAAGAAAGAGTCTCCTTCCTTGCCTGGTCAAGCTATTACTGTAAAGCTGCTCTCCTCAATTTTAGATGAAAATTCCTTTCATCTTTGTCCAGATTTCATCTGCAGTATATTTAACAGAATCAGACATTGAAAGTGGCTCACTAACAATTAGGCCTGTGCTTCTGAACAGAGAACTCTTTGAATGTGCACGCAGCAAGGAATGTTACAACGATGGTCTTTCTTGTGAGATGGAATTTTAAAAATATATGTTTCTCTAAAGGAAAATGCAAGAAAATCACTCAGGTGGTAGAAAAAGATGTTTAAACTTCAACTATACAGAGGGAAGATAATGTTCTCTACAGAATGTCAAAAGAAGCATCATTGAAAAATTAGATTGGAACAGTGAATTACATGCAATGTAATTATATTAACAATGTTACAAAAATCCAGAAGCTTAACAGCTGTTTCATATCTGAGTGGTGGCAAACAGAGCCTCAGCAATCTCTGCCTGGGCCAGACAAATGCCAGACAAAATTCAAAGCTGCCTCAGATCTTTATATGGTAAATACATTAAAAAAAAATAAAAAAAATCCAGATCCATTTGGCCACTCTTCCCTACATGGTTAAATACACAGTAAGAAAGAATTGCTTGTGCCCTTTCTCTCATTCTCCCCCTCTCATGAACAAATCCATCTCTGCTTGCACCCAGAGCACTATGCTGATGCCCACCACAGACACTTACAGTAAACAGGGACTGCTAGCAGTTAGCCTGGGATTTAAAGTAGCAGGGAGTGAAGAGCCAGCCTGTACCATCCTGACTAGGACAGCATTTTCCCCCCAAGCCAGTGCTGCTACAAGGATTACTTACATGATTACCCAGCCATACTGGGAGAAACCATGGTACAGCAGTGCCCCTGAATATTTACTGAACGTACTCAAAAGTTTACCATGCTGACAGTAAAGATTTGCTCAAACTTTCCACATCTTCCACAGAAAAAACATCTTCCTCTAGCCTTGTGTTAGACTCAGTCAAGGGAATCACACGTTAAAGTATTTCAGTTCCTCAGCTTCCTAAGGAAAATACTTAGAGCTACCAGGCTGTCCAAATACCTGCCAAATGGGTGAATGAGAGCTAGAAATGTGGGAGCAGAGGTGGAGACCAGAACTTCCTGCCTTGAGTTCAGGTGTGACAGAGGCAGAGCTTGCAAGGCAGCATGCTGCCAGACTCAGAGCTTGGAAGGGAAGATTCTCCAGTTCTCCCAAGGGAGCTTGGTTCCCTAATTGACCCACTTCACCCATGCTCAGGAATCTGGATGATTACAGAAACTCAGAAATGATTACACAGAGCTCCCATGCTGAATTACTACAACTGCTCATGGAAGAATTTTTTTAGTTACTGAGGTTACTGATTTGATCCTATGAATTTTTTTAATCCCAGGGAAAAATATAAGGCCCATGACTAATAAAACAGGATTCAGACTTATGATATTCTCTTTCCTTTGTGAATTTGATCTACACCTGCAGTCCAACCAAACATTTACTTATGTTTACAACTGTATTGAAAAAGCTTCTTTTTCTTTACTGATTTATATACATAAAATCCCTTGTTCTACTTCTTTACTCCTCTAGTTTTCCCACTTCCTATCAGCGTAATCTATACCTTGTTCTTTGAGCTGAAAGCTCTTTGGTAAGAAAAGAGCTTGTTTTTCACAAATATATTTGGATGGTTAATAAAGAATTTTATTCCTTTTCTGTAGCTGTTGGTAAATACAGTGGCCAACTAAAATTTTCACTGTTTTTAGATTTGCCTTTAACTGATTTTTATGACTTGCAAAAGCAAGGTTAATCTTGATTAAATGGAGTATGTTCAAGTACAGATAAAATGCAATCAACTATGGCTGGCTAACTGATTAAGTGAGAAAAAACAGGGAGGGGAAAACCTGGCTCACTTTGAATCCTTTTCTTTTTATTAAGAATACTTTCAATACCATAAAAATACCTAACTTTTCAGAGAAATTAGAAATCCGAAAATAGAAGACAACCCCCTACTCAACATAAAACTCAGCCCAGACTTCTAGTAAACATGACAGGTGGTTAAAAGAAGCTCAAGTCTCAATTTTATGCACAGAACAAGTGTTCTTTAACAAAGTTTCCAACACCTTATCCACAAAAACTGGCAACTCCCCTATCTCTTTGTGATGACAGCCTTGAGTTTATCTATAATTTACATAAATCAGGAACATTCATATTACTTTTTCCCAGGCATCATTCATTCCTTATCCTACATTACTTGCCCTCCCATGCCCCAGCACAGGACGACAAAGACAGTCATTTGGAGGTCTAATGAAATAACTGTTCCTGCCCTCCTATCTCATCTTTCTCCTACTGCTTTGGAAAAGCTGCTCTCTCTCAAACATGGTCCACAAAAACCATCACCTGCCCAAACAGAAATCAGAGGCTACCAGTGCCCACTGTAGTATCTGGTTAAGTCCAAACCGTAGCAAGACAGAATGCTCCTTACTGCCAGGCAGCACAGCATTGAATCTCAGTCTGAAGATTCCTCACTCAGTAACCCCCCTACATGCTACAGAATGATGTAATGTGATTTCATACATCAGGCAATGGCATAACTGAGATTAAAATATACAGTTTCCAGCTGGCTCTTGCATACGAGAAGAAACAATCACCCTGGATTGATGACTGGTTTTAGGGACAACCACTCCCACTCAAGTCTCTGAGGAATATTATGGGACAGTTTCTATACCATATGAAATAAAACTGTTGTAACGCTATGAGTAAAAAGAAGTGTGGCTTTTGCAAAGTTAGAAGAGACTCATTCTATGCAGAAAAAGCACAGAATTTACTATGCACTTCAGCAACAAGCACATGTACTCAAGCAGGTCAGAGGCTCTCTTGTATAAGAAAAAAATACACCTACCACAAAGTTTTTCTACTAAAAATATATATATTTTAAAAAAAAGTCTGCTCCAGTTTAGACAAATATCTGTGGTGTTTCCAGACAGAACGGCTGTCTTATATATTCACATTGTTCCAGAGACATTTTAGTGTCATTATTTATAAACATTTCTGAACAAATTTGCAAAGTGGTGAATAGGAGTAAATGATTAGTATATCACCCAAAGCATCTTCATGACAGAAAGAAAATGCTAGTCTTTCCCCTACTACTGTTTCAAGTGCTCTCAAGGTTTGCCTAGACACTGCAGAAAGTAATGTCTTCTGACGTCTCCATGCCTCTCAGGAAATCTGTTGTGCTAAAGACAAGAGGTGTTTTTTGTGATGAGCATTTTCAGTGTCAAATCACAAATACAGCCAGACAGTTGATGTGCAGCACTTTGAAAGCACATTTTCCCCACCTCTTAAAATATGCATTAATTAGTGATTATTAGTATAATTAATTAGATAATTAGAGTACATTACCTACTATTATGATTTTAGACCATGGTTTGTAGCAACATTACATTTTTTTGTGGTTTATTCTTTTAATTACTCCTGGTACTGTTTCACAACTGGATGGTGTTCTTAGATGTTGCATTGAGTGAAGGGAACCGTAAACTGTTGTACTCCATGAGCAGCCCTCAGAGGAACCACCACTCAGAAAATGCTCCTGTTCCCCCTGTAAAAGACTGTTAGAAGCAGAGAAGCTGCCTGGGGCACCAGAAATGAAAGCAGTTTCCTTGGCTCCAAACATCCTGCCAATCCCATTGCTTTGGATTGGGGTAGACATATCCAAGGGGACAGGGTGCTGTTTATTCCTCCTTTAAGTCTCTCTGGATACTTGCTTGTGAGCATCTCTGTGTTTCCCACCCCCTGAGCAGGATTTATTCATATGTTACATGGCTGTGCAGTTTCAAGGAAGAAAGCTGACCCCTCCATCTAGCCTGCATGGTTGAGCCAGGCACAAGACACATCAGCCCTAAATTAACTAGTTATTACTATTACGAAGAACTTACAATGTTCCCTTTTCCAGAGGGAATACTGGCAGCGCGAACTGTATCATGAGTCATGTTTGTAGAGTGCCTGGTATAACAGTACAACAGTGAGTCACATCTTCTGGGAGCTCTCCTGGTAAGAAACAGAACAATAGCATCAGACACGGGAGTGAGGCTTACAAGGCACAGACTGCATCAGGTTCTAGTGCCTGCTGTTTGGGCTACATTTCTTTGATATAAATTTTCTTCACGCAGTTTACAGGCCACATCTAAAATGAGATTCCCATTTCACAGCTAAAAAAAATTTCTAGATTCTTTCCTGAATCTCTTAAAAATGATTACATGCGTACTTCTGAAATATCCACAGGTCCAGGACAGAAAAGTAAAGGCATCCCAAAATTTGACTTACTTCTATCCCACAGCACCAGTAAAGGTGAATAGTACACAAAACAACGTGTAACTTTACTGTTCTAGATTTGCATACGTTTCTCTACCTGGTCAAAAACTCATCATGAGCCTGACTTTTTTCTTTTTTAAAATATTCTTGTCTGTATGTGCATTTTATAAGTAATGTAAATTAGGCAGACAGGTGACCTTGAGCCAAGTTCCTCAGAGAGAAGCTGTGGCAGTGGTATATATGAAGAAAAATCGTTCTCGGTCTATGAGAAGGTACCAATAACTTACGAGAAAATGAGGCATTTGAAGCAACTGTGAATGGGACCAGTGATTGGTCCAGTAGGCTCCAGCTAATCCAGTTGCTGACTACCAATAACAAGAATTCATAGAAATACCAAAAAACTTATCATCACTAAAAGCAAATGACCTGTGGAAACAGAAATATTAATCAATAAGACTGATTCCAAAATAGAAGCCACTGGTTTTTATGTGGGCTCTCTCTCATCTTTCTGCCCATTTGAGTTCCTGATAAATTAAATCTGTGACCACAAAAAATGTGTCTCATACCTGAAGTGTGCAGAAGTGTCCCAGAGCTCTCCTGAATATAGCTGCTCTTTCAAAGTCCCTGAAGAGAAAAAAAAAAAAAAAAGACCAAAAAAAACCAACAACAGAGAAAAAAGAAACCTCTAAAAACTAACTGGAGTGTGATTCTGTGAAAAGCTTGAGCAGTAAGGCTCAAGGCACCCCACGCAGTCTCTGATGGGAAGAGGTTAAAGAGGTGTCTTTTTATATGACTTCTTCAACAGTCCTTTCTTCTGCAGGCAAGGGTGGTCAGCACCATCATTAGGAAGTTATAGGACAGCAAAGCAACATCCCAAGCCATTTCAAGTATTTTCCAAACCATACCACAAAGTCAGCATGGGACCAGCTTCAGTCCAAAATTCATTGTGTTGTAGCTATGCCACCGGCCATTTAGATAGCATTTTCAGAACAGTAAGTTTACTTGCTTGATCCTATCCACTAGTGCTATGGGGTCAGATAAGAGTCCAAGATCTAGACCAAATGTAACAACTGGGCTAACAGCAGCCAAGGACTGTTCCAGGGCACTATGTTAGATTTCCTGGCTTTTAACCAAGAACATCTTAGTCAACGCAGTTAGAGAAACTCAGTATTTTCCATCTGGGAGAACCCAGTTCTCCCTGACAGCTCTTATTCATGTTTGCAATATTGATAATACATCACGTACTTGTACCATGACATCCCAACGGTGGTCACTTAAATCACTATTAGATGTCATGGAAATTATTTCTCTCTGAATGGGGCACTGACATTTCCTTGTTAAAGACTCTCACCCTTAGGGGAGTTTCTATTACCAGAGCTATTAACAGTGATCTGGATCTAAATACTGTGCTGTGTTATCTGTATCCAGATGGCATAAAAATGGAAATCTCTACAAGATTCAGTCTTGACCTTTGGATGAAAACCATTCTTTCCTTAGTTACTGCCTGAGGTACTCCAAGGTGTTTCTCTTCAAGCATAAAAGCAAAATGGTGACTTATGATTAACATGAGAGAAAAATACTTTGCACACGACTTTATTACAGGGTAAGTCTATTTCTATCCCATTATTCTAATAAATCACGATATTACTACCTACTCATCCTTTGATGGCTTACACAAAGCTGGGTGTTACTCCTGCACTCCTGTTCCATTCTTCTCTCCCTAACTTTTTTTTTAATATTTATATATATATATAAGTGCTTAATGCATATTTCATACGACACATTCTATACATTCTACAGTTCTAAAGTGCGTATGCTGTAGTAAATTGTGATTAAAATATTTTATCCTTGATTTAGAGGTAAAGCTTCTTTTGCATATTTAGAACAATTTGCTAGGGAGGTAAAACTCATCCTTCTTTGAATGACAGCACAAAGCATATGTGTCACTTCATCCTGACTTCAATACTCTTTTTGAGGGCTAACTAGCAGCATAGGTATTACAGCAGTTTTCTGCACAGGGTAAAACTGGCAAGGACCTCTTTTGAATGCAGGTATGCCTTTCTTGTAACCCCCAGTCTTGCTGTCTCAGGCTGTGCTTTAATTTCCCTGGTGGGCTGAGTTGCAAGTGAATTTGGCTTGAAGGAGTGACTAAGAGAATATAAATATGAATAAGGTTGTATTCTTTTGGTAAGTGGAGCCATCTGTTGCCACATCTAGAAAAATACTTTTTGTATGGAAGTCTGTTGATGTTAGAAAACACTCTCATCCATTTCTCTTGTGACATGCAATGCTATATATTTAATATATCTATTGTCCAGATTGAATTTGGAGAGGGGGATAGGATTCTTTTTTGAGGGTAGAGGGGCATACTCACATATTGCTGCACATCATGAGTTTGTTCCAGCTCCCACTGAAATTTCTACAAGTCTTTTCATAGGTTCCAACAGTTGTACTTCAGTCTAAATTAGGGTTCAAAATTTTACTCAATTACAAGGAAAGCTTTTATCAAATGTATTCAATAGGAGTTTGCCTTGCAAGAAGAAAACGAGGCCACTCTCATGTTGATGTTGCCACTGTTGTAGCTATATCAAAGTTATGCATATGTCATTAGTCTCATCTGCATGCACTATACAAGACTTGTTATGCACCTCTGTACAATAGGAGTCAATAAAAGTCTGAAGCTCTTGCTCAAGATAAGTCTTCTAAAAGTTTCAATGCATTTTTTTGGAGAGGGATAAGATAATCACTTGCTTTTTGCAATTTATCCTTAGCAAAATAATAAAGAATATGCAAAAAAAAATCCCACAGCCTGTTTTTAATAGTTAAATATTTAATTGTGCCTTTTTGGATAAAATGTACATGATGTAATATTTTGTTGGAAGGCATAGACCTGGAGATAGAGCTCATCTAACTAAAGAAAAGTGACATACTGCAGACATTTTGGACAAGTAACTGTACATGAAGTCTTAATAACAAGGACTATGTGATTAAATCAATTCCTGTTTTTGTTTCTTTTGCAGCCATTACAAGTCTCCATTTTCTAAAGGAAATTCAAATGTACAAAAATCTGACCTGTTATATTTGAACTAATTCCACAGTTCATGCTTGATGTTTTCTATCCATTTTATTCATTTAGGTTCAAACCAACTAGAACTCAGTTAATTTTCCCAGTAGCGAATTTCCTAAATATCATCCATTTTATTTCATCAGGACCATATTACTCTGATTATCTAGTGTTAAAAAAAATTTTTGATTAATCACTGGAGATAAGAAAAACAAATTCAAATGTAAGTTGTTTTCTGACAACCTTTCATTTTATTGAAGAGAAGCATGTGAAGACAATTAAATGTATTTAGGCCATTTATCTAGTTAATGTGATTTTCAAAGATCACTTGGTGTAAGTGATAATGCATAGTCAATATAGCCTGCAAGAGCCAGTTGAAGCTCTATACAACACAGTCTAGGAGGTCACAGGGATACGCAAGAGTTCATTTGATTTGATTTAGCTTTTAATGATGTACATCAGTACATCAGCACAGTTATCTTGAAGTCAACTTCACCTGAAAATGTTGTTTTCAGAGCACAGAAAATAACATCAATACCTTCTGTTAGATTCAGCAGTTGCTGCGTTTAAGTAAAATTTGGTTTAATTAGAAAGTTGGATAAGAAATTGAAAGAAGCCACATCCTTACTAGGAATGATATGTAATATTTAGTACACAGCTTTTCAAAAACCTAAATGCAACAGAGTTTGAAAAAATTGAAAGAATTTCTAGTCTCCTCCTTTAGAAATAGGGGAAGATAGTACTAAGAGAGCTTATGCCAACTCTTCAAATCCTGTATGAAGAGTTAATAAAAAATCTGGAAATTTACTATCAAACTTAAGACTGTGTTATCTACTAAGTGATTCTTGGAAGAACTAGTCAGTTCTTCCCAGAAGGACTACAGTTTTGCAACGGGTTACTTAGCTGACCTATTTAAACACATCAGCCTTGTTCCTTTCCTCTTCTTTATTTTCATGGTACGATTTTAGAGCCTCACCCTCCCTTGCTGGTCAAAAAAAGTGCCTCTTGTGAAGCCAAATTTTTGGTAGAACAGAAATTTGTCAGAAATTAAGCGCTCGCCAAGTTAAAAATCCAGACAACACATTCTTCTGGACCATATTAAATAAAGACATTTGCCAAAAAGGTGGAGTAGACTAATTAATGTAGTGTCAAGCTCATTAATGTTGGACTAGTGCTGGAGATGGATATTGTCATGTTCAACCTCGTATTAGCAGCATCCATTATTCAATAAATTATTAAATTAATAGACAGATGGTAACAATAGGCATATGTCCTCATTTAATTAATTGATGAGAAGGAACTCAACTTATGATCATCGCATGTCTATAGATTTAATAATTTATAGAATAATAATTTATCGATTCCCTACTATTTCTACAGGAGATAGAACTCTATTTCAATAACCATCCATTCTTGTCAGAAGCTGTTATTACCAGGCACTCTGGTGGCTGTACATGAACTAATTGTGAGATGGACTTATCTTTCTGCAACTCCATTCTAAATGTTGGGACTGGAAAGCATTGGGGAAAAAAAAAAAAAGCAGAGAACCCTAAAAAAAACCCCACAACCAAAAACCAACCTGCCAAAAAAGCTCCTCAGTATTGAAATGTCCTTACAGCAGAACAGCCACAAAACTGACCTCTAAAGAAATGAATGGATGAAGGGAGTAAACGGTGTTATGCTTCATTAGTTTGAACAGAATTCATTTGGCTCTTGTTGATTAATTGAGCTTTTCTAATTGAATAAAGTGCAGATTTTTTAAAAAAATATACTTTTGATAGGCATTATCAAAAGTGGAATAAAAGCTCTTTTCTAATTAAAAACATTCTTTTAATATTTGATCCTGTGGCTTACATTGCAATATATTTTGATGTGGCATCAAATATGCAAATTGTGAAATACTCAGTGCAATTATTCACATATAATAGCAATTTTCCTACTTCTGAATTTTATTATTCAAGTTATGATAGTCTGTCTGAAGAAAAATGACATTTCTCTTGTCTTTAACTTTATAGAGCAGTCGGAAAAGCTAGGTAAAATTTACAATGTTTTTGATTTCATTATACATTTCACCTGAACTATTTTTGGCTGTATAAAGTGATAAGATTTTGCTGGTTGCCAGCTTCGGGCTACTTGTGTGAATCTGTAGGGACAAGATAGGCTGGAGAAGTGAATGAAAAAGTTGGTTTTCTGTCCACAGACACAGTACTTCCAGAAATAATATTCACAGCAGGTGTCTGAAGTCAAGTTTCCTCAGAAAAAGGATCCAAACTAAGACTGAAACTTTCAAAAAAGACAATATTGTTCCTCTAAAAAAGGAGGAAGGATGGATTAGTGCCATGTAATATTTGGGGGGGCAGGTATAGGACTAACGAAGAGAAGCATGGCACGGCTAAGGGATGCTGTGCAAGACATGATAGTTTAGACTGACTCTTGCTATTAACCACCTTGAGGTGGTTAATGAAAACTTCAGTGGATTTTACAGTTAATTAGGGTCCTGATCTAAGTAATTTGGAGTGTTCTATTAACAGGCAGGTGTTAAGCAATGTTAAGGCCAGTCAGAAAGCAGACAGTGATGGTAGAAGAAGCCTTACTATACTTCTCTTCACTACAACTCATTTCTGAACAACAAATGTTGCTCAGCTGAAGTAACTACAGAAAAATCCACAAACAGAGCAGTTAAAAGCTCAACAGTAGAACCAAAACTCTCCAGAAGCGTGGAAAGTAAGTGAAAAAGACTTAAACGCTGCTTCTCTCTTTGTCTGCAAGCAGTGAGTGAAAACAGAAAAGAAAAAGGAGTGGTGTTTTTTCTGACAATAGTTGCCTCAGAAGCTTTTGATGATTTTAATAGTTTTCAGTTAACTTGGCAGAAGAAGCTGTATTGAAACTGTATTGCAGAAATTTGAACTGCATTCCATGTAGGAGGAAAGGTGAGAGACACATGCTTTTAAATGGAAAATACAGAAAGTGCAGAACCCTATCTTGCAGTTTTGTGGGTTTTAACAGAGTTCTTTGTAAGAAACTCAGCCACTGTTGGGATGGATCTGGGATAAAACCCCTATGCTGGAAGACCCAGAATCATGTTTTGACATAGCCAAGTGAAATTAGGTTTGTAGTAACAGTAATTTAAAGAGAAACGAAGTTTCTGTAAGTCTACGAATGGTGATCAGTGGCAAAAAACCCCAGAAGCCAAGGAAATATTACACATTTAGGAAAGAAAAAGCAAACATAAAACCCCCTACCATAAAACTGCAACAAATAATAAAGCTTCAAAGAAGCAAAGAAAATGATTCAGCAGAAGATGAATAACCAGTAAGGGCGCTGTTAATTGCAAATCAAGAAAGGCTTCCAAGTCACATAGCAAATGAAAAAGTGTTCGTAAAAGCTATGGGTAAGAAGGAATAAGTATATAGAAGAGACACTAAAACAGGCTCCCTAGGGAAGTGGTCACAGCACTGTCAGAGTTCAAGAAGCATTTGGACAATGCTCTCAGGCACATTTTGTAACTCCTGGGGATGGTCCTGCGCAGGGCCAGGAACTGGACTCGATGATCCTTGGGGGTCCCTTCCAACTCGGCACATTCTGTGATTTTGTGATTCTACTCTATGAATCAGTAGGTGAACAAAGCAGAAGGACATTGACACACCTTCCCACTCCCCTAGACAAAACCAGAAGCAAATATATCCAATATTTGGCCAAATAATATTATGTCTTCAATCTCAGCAGGGAAGTTAAGTATTGTCAGGAAGGTGCCCAAAACACGAAAATTTTAAGGTCCTATTTTTCATAACTGGATAGCTCTCTGCAGAACAGAGGACAGAGATGGAAATGTCCAGCTTTCCAGGTCACTAGGAGAATTCATTTATATTGAAAGTCACAAATAAGGGGCAAAGAAAAGTAATTAAAATTTTGATCACAGTGACTTGACACTTTCCCCCTTTGACTACAATGTTAGTGCCTTTTACTTACTAGGTTTCATTATTTTAAGAGGCAGCTAACTTTTATTGAAAGGTATACTGAAGAAAATATCCTGACTTTAGAAGGATATGAAATTAATTTGCAAGGATCCTGTGTTAAGCAAAAGATCACTAACCCTGGTAGCACCAGGGGAAAAAAACAGCAAAGGAAACTGAAGGAAAAAAATGAACAAAGTAGGTGTAGATTTGCTATTAGTGTTGATTGATTAAAAAAACCAACACCCACCCACTCCAATTACTCCCAACTCCTCCATCCTCATAGAAAAAAAACCAGCAAAACTAAGTAATAGACAAAAAGAAAAAAATGCTCAACCAGCTACCTAAATAAAAAGTTCAAGTTTCCCTGGAGTAATATTGTCCCCCTCTGCAAAGAGGTAGGTTCTACAGATAAAAAATAATTGTGCATCTGAAATCCACTTTCACTATTATTGCTACAACTTATGTCCACAATGTCTGACCACAGCACACAGTTTAATGGGCATGAATTTACACAGAAGGAAGGTTTAAACATGTTACCACAGCTATCCACTATTGCCCATCTGAAGTATTGACAGAAAACAGTTTCAATTGTATGAATTTTGCAAAAAGGCCGCAGAAGGCAAACTCTGCTGTATATTTAGGTCACACAATTGTAGAGAGATAATAAAGTGCAGTTTGGCCTCTGCTGACACTTTCTTCCCCAAAACAGCTTCTGTTAGATGTTCACATCACAGTCCCTAAAGACTTGAAGCAGAAAATACCTAGGAAAAAAATCCCGGTTGGATTTGGGGTCCCAAAAATGGCCACAGCACTCTCAGCAACTCTATAAAAAGCAATGGTCAGGAACACAAGTGGAAGTAAAAGAGAAAGCCCGTGGGAGTTGTGAGAATTTCATCCCAGCCCTACAGTTAACAACAAGATATTTTTTCCAAATTCCAATGACAGACCAAAAAAATGACAGAAAACTGACTTTTCTAGGAAAACAAACAGCAACCACAGCAGGCTGGGCCAGCTGGGCCAGGACACGGTATACCCTAAAAGAATAGTCTTAATGCTTCTTGACAGTATACTAAGGTGGGATTTTAACAGACTCATGTGCCTGCTAAAGCACACAGAATCCCACAAAATAATCAAACTAGTATCATGAGTTTGATGAATACAGAGGTTTAAAACACTAGAAATTCTGTATCATGTTGTGTTTGGCTAGGAAAAAAAAATTCACATTTTTAGGCATATGCTAGTTAGAAAGGCTAATTTACAGACCCAGGTGGCACCACAGTGAATGGTGAGAAATCTGATCTGAATTAAGCTAGATGCTGAGAGGGGCACCAACAGAGCTTTAGGCTCCATTTCAGGAAAATAAAGTACTTGAATTTACCTCTGGTGAAGAAACAAAGACATACTTAATAATAAGTGATTAGTCATAATGACTTCAAATCAACTTAAAGTAAAAATTACATAATTTCTGTCTTAAGAATATAAAAGAGTTCTATCAAAAAATATTTAAATGTGCACAGATGTTTGACTAGCAGAGTACCAGCACCTTGATTTTTGTTTTCTCTTGGTGTCTCACTCCCTTAACAGCTATAAAATTGCTAGAGGTGATTATTTTGACTTTCTCTTTTTTCTGTTTTTGTTGTTGTTGTTCTGAGTGTCCATATCACTATTAAATACACACATTAAGAGTTCCAGGAAAAAAGAAACACACTCAGAACAGCTTAAAGGACATTTAAATTATGTTTAAGCGTGTAATATTCTAATCCTTTCCAAATTAAAACTTTCTGACTTAAGGCTGTTAGCTATAATATGAAATAAACATACACAAGTTGTGAACTATTCAGCAAGTTTTTATAAACAAAAAAAAACTAATACAAAAAGAAAATTAATTAACTTTCCTTGTAAGTAGTAGTGTACATCCTGTATTATTAAGTATGCAATTACTGTGTAATGTAATTGCACAGCTGTAAAATATTTAAACTGTTTTCTACTAATTTTAGTTTGGCAAAATTGCAAGATTTATGATAATTCTAGCATTGTTAACATGATGGGGTAATTCTCCAACAGACATTTGGAAATGACCATCATACAATTATAAGAAAGTTTTCTTCTTTTCATGAAGAGAAGGGTAACATTTCCAAAAGCGTCTGTACCAGTTAGAAGAATAAATCCCACTTTGAAAGACAGGTTAGCTGATAATAAACATAAGTTATACTGATGTTCAAAGGTTTTTTTCATGACCAACAAATTCACTTAACATTTTCTTTCAACTGCATTTCCATGTTTCAGTGGTCAATTCCTCCTACATGTCTCAAGCAGAAGTTTCTATGGCAGATTCATCAGAGAAGCTCATGCAAACAAGCCTCAGCTGCTCTTGTGAGCTCATCTATTTGATTTTAGCCAAGAAGCCACTGAATAAAGCAGTGTAATATATGGGACACTGACCTTCAGTAGAGGAGTGTCAACAAGTAGCTGGAGGGCAGTAGTGACTTAAACAGCCACAGCAAGGTTTACCCTAAATTTCTGCACTGCTTTCATCATGCCACGACTGCTTTACCAGCAAAAGAATGCCAACAGATGTTCTTAGTGGGGATGCCACTTTAGTGACCAGTCCACATATCACAGTGATGTTCTCTCCAGCAGAATGAAATAAGTTGTTCCAATTTTGCCACTGACAAGTTACTTATATAATTTTAGTTTTACTTGACACTTCTATCACCCGTGTGTGGGCAGAGGAGATGTGATTCTCCTCCTTTCTGATAGCTACAGCTACTCCAGAAGAATGGTGCAGTGCAAATCCTGTTAAACCAGGATGACAGGATATAATCCCTGTTCTGCAGATGTAAACAGGAGGAACAAGGAACAAGTTCTTGCTGAACAGCAAAACTTCCTATCAGTGCAAGGGCATACACAGTGGGTACAATAAAAGTCTCATCCCGGTGATTTTGAATACTGGTCTTTACTTTGAACAAAACTGAAAGACAGAATCTCTCCACCAACTGCACTGAATGCACTTTGAGATCCACTTCTCAGACAAAATCTAGCAGAAGACATGGACAACTTTTGCTGCAAACAAGAAACGTTTTTAACTGAAATTTTTTAAGGAGGTGACAAATAACTGAAAACTCACTTGCTTTTTTATTTTTTTAATATATCTCACCATTATAATCCAGCTCCGACTTTGGAAAAAAGTTGTGAAACAGAGACAACGGACAGTTCTTATCTTCTGACTACACAAACACACCTAACACCATAAATTTCAGCCAGTACTGATTTTTTCCATGAGTATGAACCTCAGAGATGTATAGTTAAGCCCACTCAGAACCAGAAGCACAAAGCTCCACAGATAAGGAAACTACCTGCATGCACCATGATGTCATTGACCTTCTTGGCTACCTGGGCACACTGCTGGTCCATGTTCAGCTGCTGCTGACCAGCACCCTTAGGTCCTTTTCTACCAGGCAGATTTGGATTAGTGTGACCCAAGTGCAGGACCCAGCACTTGGCCTTGTTGAAACTCATACCACTGCCCTCAGTCCACTGATCCAGCCTGTCCAGATCCCTCTGCAGTGCCTTCCTACCCTCCAACAGATCAACAATTGCACCCAACTTGGCACTGTCTCTGAACTGACTGAGGGTGCACTCAATCTCCTCATCCAGATTGTTGATAATGACATTAAACAGGAATGATCCTAATACTCAGCCCTGGGGGACTCCTCTTGTGTTCCTACATGAGCTGTGTGGTGTAGAGTGGACGGGCTTCATAGAAGGGCTAAAAAAGGGAGGCAAGACAGGAAAAAAATCACGTATTACTCATTAGTGGCCCCTTCAGAAGCCTGGGGAACATTAATACTCTTTAAAGGGATTCATATATAGTCACTTAGGAAAATACACAGCTGCTCTGAAATAACCTGAAGATGGAGGAGAAAGACATTTGACAGGGAGCACCAGAACATGGCAGGAACATAACAAAAGTGATGAGAACTGTGAAAAGGATGTAATAGACTTCTTGTAAAGTACAGAGCATCTTAGAGATGCTCTGTAAAATGTAAAATCTCTAAGTAGAATATGAAACTTTTTTAGTTTCTCTGCACTAATAATTCAAAAAGAAAGAGCAGGTTTTGGACAAATACCTATTCTTCCCCCAACAAACCAACTGTATCCTGGATTTGCTACCTAATAAACAAACAATATGCACGTAACGAAAATCCTGGATGACCAAGACACACAGATGCAACATACCATGACCTGCTTTTGCCAAAACACGGAAAAGGCACTTTTTGTATAGAAACTCATGATTAAGGAAAATGACTCACCTGAGGGAAGCCACCCACAGAACAATTTATGACAGACATTTGATGACTGCTGAAATCTTTCCACAAATAACTATGAGGGATTAGCTACAGAATCGTCATTCTGTTTGCAGGTAAACATTTTAGGTTTTGGAGACACTAAGACTTGCACAATGTATTATTATCCCAGCAATGTAACTATTACATTTAAATAACATACTGCTACCCCTGGGAAATATGACTTGGATTCAAGATAGTTTATAGCTATAAGTTCAGTCTGGCAACAGGTAAGCAATTGAGCCTTTGTTAGGGTACAGGGGTACAATAACTGAATAACACTGTGAGATTTCATTTGGATGGGTATGGATATCCATTTCCTAATGGACATGTTCACAGATTCTTTATAAAATCCTATTTTATTTATATATATGTGTGGGTGTATACACACACAGACACAGGGTAGCATCAAGCAAACTGAATGATTGAGAAAAATGTATGAAGAAATAACTATGAAATCCTTGAAGAAAGCCAGTGGTTACTCAGTCTTCATATCTTCACTTTCCATTCTCCAGGCATCTGAAACAAAGCTCCAGTTACCTGCAGTCTCACACGAGTGTGACCAGTAGATGGGCAAATTTTCAAATCATGTTTTATCCATTGATTCCACCTCATTTTTTCCTCTTCAATATCCATCTTGCCCATTCTCCACGCTCTGTGACTTTGAAGAGACCTTGAAGATACAAAACTATCAAGGTTTAAGAATTATCCTTTCTCTACTCTACTTGTGGAGATATGGAGCTTTATGATAAATTACACCAGCCATTGCAAAACTCTGTATGAATATCAACAATGTTGGTGACTGTTTCTTGGACCATGTCTTGTGCTACATTCTCAAACCGGCAATACATGATTTGTGATGGTGGAAACATTTCACATCACCAATGCAAGGTGCAGTAATAAACTAAAAAGAGGAAGAGAGACTGAAGGTTGGCTATTTCTAGGTATGGGATTCCCTTGGACTACTATCTCCACAATAAAGGGAGAGGTATGAAGTTGAGACATGATTTTGCTGTCCCTCTTGTTAATGGGACCACTGATCGAATAACTTGAAAATTGCTGCTGGTAGATTGTAGTGAGCATTCAAGCATGACACTTCTTTTTTTGCATCAGAAATATATTTGCAGTGGAAAAAGACATCAAAACACAGAATGCCAGACAGAGTTTAGTAGGGAAGTAGCATTGGTCCTTCTCATCAGTAGTTGGAAATGATGGAAACAGGATCCTGAGCTGGTCAGACTGCTGGCCTTACAAAACACAGACTTTGGCAATATTACAAGCAAAATGACAGCTGAAAGAACTTTGATAATTTTAGCTTTTGCTGCTTCTAACTCATACCAGAATACACAAAGAGCCAAACCCAAACAAATGGCCAGTGTAAAAGTCAGAGAATACATTGGCTCTGAGCAGATAACTACAGTTTTTATGGTGTGGCAGCAACAATTGCCCACTTTTAGACAACCATCTGCTGGATGCTCAGAGAAAGCTAGTCATAAAGAGAGATAAATCATTGCTAAGAAGAAATGTTAATAAGCACATCCTAGCCCTTGTATAAAATACACACAACAAAATCAACCCTAGGTGTTCCAGTGTCTGTTCAATAAAGTTGTCTTAATCTTTTGAAATAATTTTTTCCATATCCACATACTGCTTCTCAGCTAAGTCTTATTCAGAATACACCACCTGCTTCTTTATACAATCCTATATTACAACTGGGCATGCTTTCAACTTCCTAGTCTTTTCTTGAAGGAGAGGTTAATCTTCCTTGGAGTCTTGGCTTTTATTCTTGGAGGCTTGCCTTTTATTCATCTTTAATTTTGCTCAAGGAAGTTCTGCATTTCATAAAAGCGTTACATGAAATTGCTTTGGAAATCAAGTAGTGATGCTCGGAGCATATTACATTTGAACTACAGAAAAATCTCCAGGAATATTTTCTATTAACGTTCTCTGTTTTAAAAAATAGCTCATTTATTTTTTATTTTTATGTCAGTAGTTTTCAAAATGTCAGAACTTGTTGCTGTCCTGATTTCATCTGGGATACCGTTAATTTTCTTCCTAGTAGCTCCTGTAGATGTGTTTTGCATTTAGGACGAGAATAATGTTGATAATACACTGGTGTTTTAGATGATGCCAAGTAGTGCTTACATTAAGTCAAGGCCTTTTCTGCTTCTCACACCACCCCATCAGCCAGTAGGTTGAGAGGAACAAGTAGCTGGGAAAGGACACAGTGGGGACAGCTGGCCAAAACTGGACAGAGGGAAATCCCACACCATATGATGTCATTCTCAGTAAAGGAAAGCTGGCTGAGGGGGCCACTGCTTGGGAGCTGGCTAGGCATCAGTTGGCAGGTGGTAAGCAATAGCATTGTTCATCACTTGCTTTGTATATTCTAATTCTATTATTATTATCATCATCATTATCATGTCTTCTTTTTCTGTCCCGTTAAATTGTCTTTATCTCAATTCAAGAATTTTACTTTTTTTCCATATTTTTTCCCCCATCCCACTACGGCTGTGTGGTGACTGCCTGCCTGGTTAAACCATGACAATTGCTTACTGCTACAGAAACACAGGAGAGATAATACACACTGTGCCTAGCTAAAACCTTTTTGGCTTTTGCAAACATAAACAGGTGCAGCAATACTGGTAGCTTTTGTAGCTCATTTCCCTACGTATATAAAACCCCATCTTATGAACATAATGTTCATAAATGTCAGTGGTTCGTTTAGTGAGCAGGAGACTGTTACTCTGGCCTGTGGATCCTGGGGAAATGCACATTAACCTTTCTGAAATGAAATGACACAGGACAAGATATTAGTTTAAATACAAGCCAGAGCTGTTCCAAAGTTATTGAATGTTAGCTGCATAAAAAAAAATAAAATCTCACATTTTCTTTCATGTTGGAGATCTTGGTTGTCAGATTTAGTTTAGTGATTAGCAGTACAGAGTAAAAAAAGAACTCACAAGCACAAAGCAAGGTGAAGGCACGTTACTTGATTAAGGCCTCAAACATTGTACAGCAAGGATGTCACCAGCCAGACTGCATGACCAGACTGACTGAGAGGGAACTACCAAGTAGTGTAAGAAAAAAATAACTTTCTCATCTGCTGCAGACCAGGTCTGCTTCTGGATTGGTATTAATGGAAGACAGAGGAGCAGACCTGAGTAAACTGGGTGTTGTTTGCGGAGCTGATTGGGAGAACATCAAGCCTCAGTTCCCTGGGCTGTTTTCAGACAGGAGAACTTTCACTTCACCCTCTAATTTCACAAGGAGGAAGACTGAACTATTCTTTTAGTACGTAATAAAAGCAGAGATACTAACATGCCAAACACGTCCAAAGGCTTTAGCTGAGATGATTACTGTAGCTAACCTTTCACCCTTGCCTAGGCTTAAAGAGTCTCAATGTGTGTAAGTTTAGTTATTAAACTGATAACTTGTAAAATGGTAGCTTATAAAATTTTATAATAAAACATGGAAGATACTTTTATATACATTTGCATTCAACAGTATCTATTACAATCATAGGTCTTAGAAATCCTTTAAATCTATCTAAAATCACACAGAACCTCCTACAAATGTATCACTTTTACCCCTCTAATACATAGATAAGAACATAACATCCAGATAAACTGATGTACAAACAGCTGACTGGTAAGTTCACACCTGGTTTCTTCAATTCTTTGTGCTGGAAAGCAAAAAAAAAATAAAAAATTAAAAAAATAGACAAAAAATCATGACTATCTGATAGAGGATAGAGAGAGAATGAGCTTGGAGTTCATAAGGAACAAGTTTAGAGATTTCTATTCTCTTTCACTACAGGAAAAACATTAACATGATATTGGGTGTCTGAAAGACTTTCTCTAGGAGTGTACAACTTCCACATACAATCAATATAAGCCTCAGGCTCACTACATATTTGAACCTGAGATGTATTTGGGCACTGAAAGATAGCCAGTCAATTTAGGAGTATGCATTAAGGGAGATATGCAAAATAATTTCTCATGGGAAAGAGTTCATTTGTGGAGCAAATGCAAAGTACACAAGCAAAATACAAGCATCTTATTTTCTTCTTTCTGTGTCTGCAGGTGCTATACAGTACACTGAGGCAATGTGCTGAGGGGAGGTAGGAAATAAATACAATCATAATTGGTCATACTTCTGATGAAAACCCTTCCTCCTATCCCTGGAAAGCAGAAGTGGTCTCAAACTCCACTTGAACTAAATCACATGAGAATCATTATTCCATCTGAAACATAAAGCATATATTAGCACTAAATAATTTCTATGAAATCTGGACTATATAATTCATTCTACATGACCTCCTCCCCTGGGGATTTTTATTTTATTAACAAAATACAAAACTCTTGTTAAAAAAAAATAAAATTACACAGTTCAGCACTTCCACTTTAAAAAATACCTTGATCTTAAAGAAAGCAGTCTCATGAGTTTAATGACTCTTTGTTGATTACTTTCCATTAAAATGGACAAAAAAATATGGCTTTGTAAGCAGCAAGGTAACCTTTGAATTAAATACACCTTCTTGACACCTCCTCCTCCCCCTCCATCTTGTTCTCTCTATTCCCTCCCCTTTTAAATATTTATTATTTACCTCCTTTCTGCTCTGCTGTGCAAGCTTTTACCAAGGAATAGTCTGATGAAAAACAAAGCCTGGTTTCTTGCCAGGAGCGTATGGGGATTGGTGACAAACAGTCCCATTGCTCAGCTCTCCATCTCATGGGTACACACAGTTACCAGAAGGGAAGACTGTCACAACAGTTTCTAAACTGAAGAAAGGACATTAGCATCGCGTTTTGTGCCTCTGTTTCTCCTGTAGACCAGTTGCCTTTATGGCAACCATTTCCAAGAGACACAAGTAGCTCAGTACTGCTCCCTGCTGCTTTTTCCAGCTTTTGCAGCAGCAGCTTTAAACTGTCATTGAGAAGAGAAATCCGTGAGTGCAGGGGAAAAAAAACAGAAGAGGATGATCACTTCAAGTGCTTCATTCTATGGTTAAATTAAATTCCAGACCTCTTCCCATTCATTCCTTCTCCTGCCCTTACATAAGACTTGTTTTCTGAACTGTCCCCTCTTTGAATTCTAGAGAGGAAAAAAACATCTATTTCTTGAAGTTTGGTGCCTGATCTCATACAATATTCAAACTACCTTTTCAAAGAAGAATGCACACTATAAAGAACACACTAGGCATTATTTGTCACTTCCACATATTAGTGCACTGCAGCTGACTGCAAATAAGTCAAGCTTTTTTGTTCCTAAAGCAAATGGAAATATTGGGGGAAGGCAGTTAACAGCTCCCTAAAAGAGCAGGGAACATTTGCAAACAGTTGGAAAATATAATTGGCTCGTTCCTACTTCTTAACATGTTTTAGTTAAATGATCTGGGACTCTGTCAGCCACTGTGGTCTAAGAAGGTACAAGAGAATCTGCATTCAGTCTTGCAGTAGGTCTGCAAATGCAACCGGACAACTGCCAGTACCCAGCAGGGATACAAGGGGAGATAACAGGAATAACACAGAGCTCTCATTCTCATCTTATCTACTACTCAAGGAACAGCCACAGCAGGACTGGCCAAGTTGCTCAGCTCCACTTCAGAAGTCTCAAAACAACCTATCTTGTCTGGAGCAGTGGTTAAGACAGCACATCATATATGGCCATAGAGAGCAAAAGAATGGAAGGTAGTGCTTTGCCTACTAATGGAGTTCTGTGGCTTTATCAGGCACCAGTAGAAAACTTTGATCAAATACCCCGGCTATCACTGAAGTAGACAGTTCTGCTGCTAAAAGATTTATAGCTATTAACAGCACACAAGAGTACAATATGTTGGAAACAGTTATTAAGTGAACATGTGAGAAGGGGTTTCGAAAATGAGACATATGCATATTGAGCCTAATATGCTTTAATAGCAAGTGTCAGGAAATGTCAAGAAGGTTGCAGAATACTGAAGATCATCCTCTTCCTATAGATGTCACCACTCTGAAGTGTTCATACCAGTTTCAGAATTGCCTCAGTTGGAATGGGAAGGCAGACCCAATCATGCAGTGATTTGAACACCCTCTCCCTGATGTGCTTCCAAAGCAGCCTGACCTTGTTAGCCAGGGAGCTGCAGGCAACTAAGACATCAGAGGAATTGTTGGCAGTAACAGGGGGCTAAAAACTTGGGTAGGGAGGATCATCTTTAAGCAACCAGACTTAAGAGCTCTAGTTTCAGATGCAGCTCTTTGACCTGTGTGAAGTCCGTGCACATGAAATTGGGATACTCCATTTTTATCTTTCTTCTACTTAGAACACACAACCTCATTAAAGTGAGAATCACACAAGAACACACAAGTTAATTACAACAGGAATCACACAACTGGGCGACACTTGCCACTACACTTGCTGTCTGTCTGATGTCAGTCTTTGCTGAGACTTCCAGACCCCAGTAAAATGTAAAGAAGTAAAATGCAAAGACCAAGCAACAGTAAACTGAGAAATGTTCCTTCCCCAACTGAATGTTAAGGAAAAGAAAAGCCCAAACCAGTAACTTTTAGGCTGAAAGCCTCTGATGTCAAGGATTTAAAACTCAGAAAATACTTCATAAAAGTACTGGATTTATATCTTCATCATGCAAGGGTCATGCAACAATTACGGACTAGGACAGATGGATTTTTCAGGTAGTTTTGTGTTTTGCTGTGATGCAGGTTTCAGCTCAAGTACCTGAGACCTTCCAGTTTGTTCTGAGGGAGCGGGATTAGTCTCACATACTGATTTTGAATTTCTAACTTTCCGGTTGTTACTCCAAGTGCCTGTTAGACATGCTTTCTGGAGGTTAATGTGTACAGCCTAGTCCATTCAATTCCTCTTGCTATGCAACTTTCATTGCTTCAGTGCTTAGGGGATGAAGAAAATCTTGTTATTGTTTTAATTTTGCCCCTAGTATCAATGTATATTTCCACACTTATATCAAGAACAAAATAACATCAAGAAAATTAAGACATGCTGCAAAGAGACAGCTGTTTGGCCTTAATTTATACATGCAAGTTTTATGACCACTTTGATTGGAAACCTAAATAATATGAGAAAACCATGAAACATGGCTCCTATTATGCAGCAATAGCTAGCCTTCCAAGCAACAGAGGCACTATTCAGTATCTTATTGCTGGTGTTCAGTTGCTGGTGTCCTGCCATCCATGTCTGAGTAAGAAAAATGACTCTTCGCCTTAGAATTCACAGCACTTAAATTCAGAGGAAGTTTAGCATGACCCTACCAAGTAGAGGTGCTTAAATAAGTCAGGTGTCTTATCAGAGATTGCATGGGAGGAAAACGTGGTAGAAAACTTTAAGCCATTGATTTGCAGCATAACTATACGGACCTCTGGACAAAGCAGTTTTGAGGAATCCACGATTGGTAAAGCTGGCTGAAGGAAAGACCAGTCTGAAATAGCTTGGAGATCACCAGCTACCCCGTGGGAACATTCATCCAGATGAAGCAGACATGCAGTGGCAGGGCTAACAATGAAAATTTTTAGAGAGAGTGATTCATTTCCTCTTTTTCCTTTTTAGTACCATCTGGCAGTGTGAACACAAGACTAGAAGCAAGAAATGCAGTTGTGTTCAGCCTGACAGAAGCTGAATAACAAGAACTGTTTTCAGTGAGACAGAGAGCTGTAAGCATGTATTTTACACTGATTTTATAACTGCAAGGAACTCCCAAATTTCTTCCTGTCAAGAAGGTCATATGGTGCCCTGGTGAGTGACCTTAAACAACAACCCAATGAATGATTAAGGACTTCCAAAACATTCCATTTATATGTTCTGTGGGGTTTCTGTAAACTGCATTCATTTATCTACAATGCATTACAAATAGCACAGTTTTTCAGCATAGAAAACTCTATGCTACAGGAGAATGAAAAGTTAAAAAGGAAGCAAGGTGTCCCACAGACAACTTTTGAAATCACATTCAAATGTGTGCCAAAACTGGTCTTCACTTCTGCCTGTAATGCTAGCCTCACACAAGCCACCACACTTTCCTAAAGCTGCGTATGCATCCATACATGGGAATCGTGATGCCTCTTTCCTTTGTAAAAAGAAACCTGGAAAGCAAGGCAATCAGAACAAGGATCTCTCCTTGTGGAAATGTCTGCATTGGCCTAAATTTCCCACGTCAGGTGAAACAGGCTCTGTGCATGCCTTTATTGGTCTAACAGAAATCAGATTTAAAGCACTCTAAAGGTGCTTTAGAGAAAGGTGCTTCATTGCTTTATAACCATTACTCACCTAGGCTGTTTTCCAAAGGCATATGCATAAAAGAACATGTTAGTTTCAAGAAAGTGATGTCTTTCCCAATCAAAAAAAAAGGGGGGGGGGGGAGGGAAAAGGGGTTATTGCACGAGCTGAGCCACTCCACACCCAGCTGCCAGGGCTTGCTGTACGCGGTCTCTGGGAGTTCACAGGGAGGCAGTGACTTTCCCATTTAAGCAGCTACAAGCTTTCATTCATTCATTCTTTCATTCATTCCTGTTTGAGACCTTTTACAAAGAAAGGACTAGTCCTAGGGCCTTTTGTTACTAGGAAGAAAGCATTAGCAGAGAATAGGCTTTTCACCTCATTCGGTTTTCACAAGACCCTGATTTGGACTAGGTGCCTGTTCTCCATCACTAACCTGCTACATCTTAAGACATCAAACCTTTAAACTACTGCCTTCTTGAGAAAGTCTCAATTTCCCACACTACATGCCTTAAAATAATACCCAATAGGACACACACTACTAGCCTAGGGAGGAAGAATTTGCTTTGCCCTTGCCTAGCTGCCAGTATAGAGGAAGCTGCTTGCAGCAGCCCCGAAGCACTATACCAGTAGGAGGAACCTCAGAAAACACACAAAAAGTTCTTCACAGCTCTGTGTAGGTGTTAGATACACAAAGGAATTCATTAATACTAGTGGAATACATGTTATCTTTCAATTATTTCAACTGTCAGGCTCTTTAGGGACGTTTTCATAAAAGTTTCAAAGCATCCCAAACAAATCACCAGATTTAAATTTCTACCACATCAGAACTTCAAGGGTCTTTAAAGCAGTTCTAAACTTTGCAAACAACTACAGCTCAGTTCCAACACAAAATACTCAGGATGTTAAATGACACAGATGTACTTACCTATTGCATCATTTACAAAGCAAAGCACTTAAAACCCAAGCAGTGAATATTAAAGGCCATAATAAATTTTACATTGCCTACATAACAAACATACATTATTCATATATAATTCACATTTACATAAAAGGAATACATTTTTCATCATTACAGGGTAACCTTTACTCTGACCTGCGGATTTTCTCGATATATTTGTTGTATTACTTTTAGTTCCTAAATATTTTATATTAAGTGTCACATAGGAAATTCGTTAACTTTCTGAACTGACAATTTTAATTAGTTTTTCCAGAGAGTAGCATTGAACATACAGTTTCATAAAGTGTATAGCAGTGTTGATTTATGGAAAAATTATGCATCTTGATTTGCATTTGGGAATGATTAAAGTATTATTAATGTGTAGATACATCTTTTAAGTTTGTATTGGGATTACAGTTGAAGGTTAGTTATGAAAACAAGCTTTTAATCCTTCAAAACCCCTGACTCTGCATTTGAGCTATAAGTCAGATGCAAAGGGATCCTTAATATTCCTTCCAATCTGCAATTGGATCAGATAACTGTATAGTCAAACACAAAGGCTCCTTTGTTCCAGGCAGTCATGCATATGCTTACAGTTGCTACTTTGAGCAGACCCACAGGACTCAATATGTGGATCAGGTTTAAGACTGTGTGAGCAGATTAAATTTGTTTCTTAGTAAGCATAGGGCAGTAGGATCAAAAGGGATCTCCTTGGTCATCTTTCTTCTGGTTACAGCAGTGTAAAATATTTACATATTGATTACATCATGCAGATGCTATAAAGTTGATGATGGTGTTAAGTATTCATCTATTTAATTTTCATTGCTTCTGCTGCCTAAGTATTTCAACACACTAATGTAATTTGGCTATTTCACTGCTTCTATGACAGACTGGATGACATGCAAAACTTGCCCACAAATCAACATTCATCTTTTAATTACTTGAAATTATTTATTGTGCTAATGAGATAAAGAGAACCCACTAAGTTTAATATGTTTCAAAATGTTTAGAGGATTACGGTCACGGTTCCCATTCTAATTCTTGGAAACAAATGCAGATCCATACAAACTCACTATTAATGCTTGAAGCCAAACCCCAAGATTTAAATTCATCTGTAGTTTTGGTTAATCACACTCTAGATCCAGACTCTGTTGAGATAGCACATGATCCCCTAACATTTACCAGCTTTTTTTCAACACAGCAGCAGCAGTAGTAGTAATACTTTAAATAATGTGTGGTTTCTGGCAGTTGATTTTTTTGCTGGCATTCTGTTATGTAAGTCTCTTGAAGTCTGTCCACACTAAAGGCATAGATCTGTTCTTGATTCTCATTTGTCTTTGTTTGCCGATCAGAATTTTGAATGTAAGACAGGAAGCTGAAGGGGAAATGAGGAAAAAAATCAATTAAAGGACAGCAAGAATGTTTTGAATGAAAGGTGTAAAAAAATGCAAGTCAATACAAGAGAAACCTATCAATT
Organism: Manacus vitellinus; assembly: GCF_001715985.3. Taxonomy (NCBI): domain Eukaryota; kingdom Metazoa; phylum Chordata; class Aves; order Passeriformes; family Pipridae; genus Manacus; species Manacus vitellinus. Next base: position 1,421,506 of record NW_021940122.1, read on the forward strand.
TTCTTATTGTGACTATATTAGAAAACTGTGTCTTCTGCTTGCCAAAAGCATGAAATCAGTCATTCTTTCCTTTATCATTATAGATTATGGTGACATGACTTAAGTACGGTATGAGGTGAGATCTAATTATCAACTGATGAGTCATGCTATACAATTCTAGTTGTAATCAGTCATGTTCTAAACAGAATCCAAGTTACATGCTGGTAATTATCCACTGTGGATGGAAAGATGTGATGATTTATTTTTCAAACTGGCAGTGCCATCTGATACATTTACAAAAAGGCTACAAAAAGAATTAACTGTCTAACAAAATATTTACACAGAATGAAAAATACCTACATTTCTTTGGCGATCTCAGCCCTAGATTTCAGTCCTGAATGGTAATGGTCAGCTCACAGTCCACTATTTCCTACATGAATCCACACTGTCTTTTCCCAGTATGTCTCTTCATATTTTATACTGAACTTACTGTGCAATTTTATTGCCCAGTCTTTCAGTCCTGCAAAATCCTTTAGTTGTTCTTCAGTTTACCTTTGTCCTGAGAAAACTTGGTATCATCACCACCGCTCATCCCCTTTCCTATATCTTCCATGAATATGTTGACCACCACAAGTCTCAACAGACAGCCATGTAAAACTCTACTGACCATTTTGTGTTGGATTCCATTCCCATCTTTAATTGATTTTTTATCCATGATAATTTATCTTATCCACTGCCAGCCTGGTTTCCCTAAAAGCCTTTGTCAGAAGCCCCTTAACATTTAAGCAAGATTTATTAATAAATTCATTTTTATGCATGTTTGCTAGCCCCTTCAAAGGAGGAAAAAGGCTTATAAAACTGAACTTAAAGCAGTCATGACTCTTCTCAAATAGGTCATGTTTTTCCATGTTTATATGCATCATTTACAGTTTCCAATAATTAGCTGGTGGAAATGATCAAACTTAGAGACCCCCTACACTGATAGAATAAATAGTTGTAATATTTGTCAGTCTTCTGGTACAAAAGCCTTCCCAGTACTAACTCCACTAATTCACCTGCAGTTACCCTCCACTGCTAATACAAGCTGATTCTAATTTTCTGTTTGTTGGTGATCACTTTGTCTAATTTTCCCCTAACCTTTCCTAAGGTTGCTTCAAACAGTTCAATCCTCTGTGATTGCCCCCCCAAGCCCCAATACAGGTTTCTGACACTTGATGCAAACTTGGGCTGTATGAAGCCATCAAATGAAAAATGTTCCAAAGAAAATAGACCACTACCGAAAAATATGAAGTTTAAATACTCTAGGTAGAGCATGCAGCCTGATACAGCCACCTCATTTGTTTGCTGTACCCAAGACTTGTGCTACTTCAGATAAATACTGAGTGACATTTACCACACAAGCCTCTACCTACCAGCAGATAGTGGTAGAGCAGCCCCAAACACCTCAGGTCTTCCACATCATGTGATGTTTGTTTAAAGACCTTTCTTGTGAGCTTAGAGTTTCTGGATTTTGACCTTGGTAATCTTTGAGGGGTCATATGCTGGGAGCCCTTATGGAGCAAAACAGCTGGATTTCCCAAGGAAACTCAGCTACAAGTAACAAGCAATTCGCCTGCAAGGCAGCCTGGAGGAACAGACTGGAGACAAGGCTTTGTCAGCCCAAGCATAACTCTGAACAGAAACATAAACATATGCTTCAGACACCTCTATTAGGCTGAATCCTGCCAATGGGGTTGTTACTCTTCTTACGAGACCGTGAAGAGTCTATTTGGCTCAGCACCCAACTTCTAGATGATTATTATTAGGAGAGATAGATTCTATCTTTTGTGATTCAGATTCTCCTTCATAAAACATGGAGATCGGAGTCCTGCCCTGTACCTCAGGGGGAAAAACACATTAAATATTTCAAAATGTTCTGATCCAACTCTTGCAATGAAACTCTCAAAATTAATGCCTTCCAGGGAATTTGGAGAGAATTCAGAGCAATTAGTTTTGTTAATTGCTGTATTTTGGATTTTTGTGCACATTTAAAGAAGTTTCTCGTTCAACTCAGCTGAAGACTATTTTAGGTTACCTAAGAGAGCTTAGACAAGGACCTTGCCCTCAAAACTGAATGCTACGAAAAGTAATACTGTTTGGGTACTTTGGAATTTTATACTAATTTTACACCATTTTACTCTAGACATTCACAAAAAGAATGTGTGACAAAATGAAATGTAATAACAGTTTTTCCAATATTGAAAAAGTTTAAGTTTTAGTTGGAGGCTTGGGCTGATTTTTATTTTATCATATAATTTGATCTTCTAAAATAAATATAAAGTTAATATAGAGTTTATAAAATAGGTATTATTATTTACTTAATGGCCCATAACAACTTCCATAGAGAATTTATATTTCACAGATCATTGACTTGATAGATTGTGACAGCTCTTCTGAAGATGTTCTGGTCTAGTGGGTCATTAGAGATAGCACGCACAGACAGTAAATCCATGTCCTAAATATCCAACTAACATTTTGCTCAAAACAGTTAAGTGAATGGGATCAAAGTCTGTTCAAAATATTTATTTTATTTTTAAAAGGCAAACCAGCATGAGGCACATTACAGACTATTAGCTAGCAAATGCTTGAAAAAGTCATGTTGCAAATTATACAAATGTTTTTATGTATGCACTGTTGACACAAGCAGACATATCACAAAAGATAGAGGAAGAAAAAGGACTGTCTCAAAGAACTTACATTTAAACCCTTATCCCCCAAAGATTTCCCTTGTTGGATTTTAATTGCTACAAGATATCTAGTACCAGCCCTGCAGACAACATACAGCCTTCCTCCTGTGAATTACCCTCTGTTTTCACAGGAATTGTTTGCCCAGGTACCTTCTTCTTCTTGCATGATTTCAGACTAGTTTTAGGAAGTAGGGGAATCCATCAGGAAATAAGACGGAAAACAATGAGCAGAAAGGCTGCAGTAATCTGTAATCATGAACCATCACTTCTAGGCAATGTGTACAATTTTATGATCCTGTTAATCTCTTGTTAAAATAAAGATGAGCATTATTGATGCCGTCTTAGGATCCAGAAATTGGCTGAAACAAGCCTTTTTATTTTTTTCCATTCAACCTCACATTAAAATAAATAATTCGTCCAGCTGCTATCCCATCTTGTCAAAAGTGGACAATCTAAGCTAGAAGCTTTTTACTAAAATAAGACATACTGAAAACACTGAGATCTTGAATTACAATGCGGAGAATGGCATCACTCAGCCTCTGGTTTAAATGCCAAAAAAGCAGTTGACATTCACAGATCAGATGTACAGCAACAAGCTACAACAGAAGCATGCAAACAAAATACCAGATAGAAAGACAGGGGAGGAGGGAATATATTAATAGAATGGTCAATAAACAATATCATGTGAAAAAGAGGGTAACATTTTGACTTAAGTATGCTTAAACTCAGGATAATGAATATCTCACACTTGGCCCAGGGCTGCTACTGAGTACTTCAGAACAGCTCTCCAGAGGACACACATGAAGAGCAAGTCACTCTAGAGGCAGCTTACCAACCTCTTCTCACCAAAGTTTAAAAAGAGGGTGATTTTAAACCAGCTGCTGCTTGGGAGTAGAGGAAGGTTAGAGGAACAGAAACCCTGTTAACAAAAAAAATGTCAACAGAGAGGTGTGGAAATTGTAGAGGGATATATAATGAACAGCGCAGAAATACAAAGGTCGGTTCTTTAGCAGTAGAGGAAGGTATCTCTTCTGCCTGAAAACAACCGCTGTCTCTCCTAATGAAGCCCTACTATGGCACCAAAAAAAAAAAATAAAAATAGAAGGTTCAGTATTTTTATGTTTGTGTTGGCAAGTTACCAGCTAACTTAAAATTAGTTCATATTAAATTAACCAGCAAGCATCTGATGGAACATGTTGATTTACCTACGATTTGCATCTGGACCTTTGGCAGTAACATCCATCTGACAGGTATCCATACTTTTACACAAAATATGGTGCTATGACCAGCACTCTTCCTTCCCTGCCTGCATTTTACAAAGCAGAGCTGAACAGCAGTCATCTCCATGCAGACAATATATGCTGGCAATATAGCAGCTTGCATGTAGACCTGAGCAGACAGAGGTTCTTCCTAGAGCCCTAAGTGAGGCAGTGACCTCTTGAGGAATATAAGACTTCCTCCCTGCCTTTTTTTTTTGTCCTTGTGTAGGATACTTCTGTTTTGTACCTAACAATGCAAACATCATGCTTTTACTAATCATCAATATGGTTCATTAAGCTTTATAATATAGATGGAATATAATATTAACCAGTCCTTAGTCTTACTGTATTTTTGGTATTGTTGATCATACGCTTTGATACCATATCATATTTTGTTTGGGACAACGTATTTATAGACAGGACCTAGGGAGGGAGGTAGAAAGACCAGATGAAACAAGTTCTCGAAGCTATTACCAACTTAAAAATACCAGTTCTAACCTTTCTCCTTTTTGAAAATAATGAAATGAGAATGCACCAAACTTTCATACTAGAAGTGGAGAGGGACAGATTAGAAAGTACTTCCTCTGCAATCTTTTAGACAGGATAATAGATAACAGCCTGAGGTGTTAAAATGGCTTATTGGTTCGTTTTCTCCATGCTTCCTCAAATCTCACTTGCATTGTCTTTCACACTCCTGGTAGGGATCTGTGACTACTGCTTATTTTCCTGGGCCACTGAGCTGAATCTTACATTGTCTGGTAGAAAGGACAGACAGTGCTCAGTTGGAGCAGCACATGGGATTCAGCAAAAATAAACTGAATAATCCCATCACAGCCACTTGGGACAGTATGCCAATGGAGAGGTGACTCATTTACACAAATTGCTTTATGCAGCAGGTTTTGTTCCTTGTTTCTATCTAAGAATGCTTCATGGCTGGATTTCATGTTTCTGAAATGTGTTTATTACTCAAAGTTTATTGTGTAGAAAAGGGGCTGCACAGTTTGTATAATGACGACTGACTATTGAGTGTCACGATTATCTTCAAAGAGTGCTCTTCAGTAAAACTGATTGCTCATATGTGCCATGGATTGGACACTTGAAATCTAATAAATGCCAAAAGGCAAAGGGCTTCCAGTGGCCCTGCAGAGGTGAGTGGCAGACCTACAGAATTCTAGAAAATAATCCTAATAATGCTATCTTTTACTAAATTCAGGGCTCCCTCCTGGAGGATTATTGCAAAGATCCAATCCATTAAAGCTACATATTGGCTTCTTTTTTTTCTGTTTACAACTAGAAAAATGAAGTTTAATTTTATTATCACGTCCACAAAGCAAATGTCCACATGCGCGTTGGTGCATGAAGGGTGAACTAACCAGATCCTGTCTGTGTGGTTAAACTGCAGCCTGGATCTTCCCACCATCTCAGCTGTGCAGCACATTTCCATACACTCTCTTGATTAATTTTCTAGAGTCAGGTTTTGAACCTGATGCTTTTTGGAGCAACCAAGTTCTGGACATGTTATCAGTATCTATCCCACATATGTCAGCCCTTCACTCGCCTGTCAGTGTGATCACAAACTGCATCCCCTCCTCTCCCTGCTGCCACCCGGGTTTCCATAAAGGGCCTCGTCCCTGGTGTAACAGTGTCACTAGCAGGCCAGAGCTGAGGGGGACAGCAGGATGACTGGCATTGCCTTTGTTTTCTGTAGCTCTTTCTGCTTATATTAATGGATTAACAGCTTTCCTCAGGCACCACACTACTGCCGGATTAGTTGTTGTTAAATACCTTTGAAAACATATTCCCTTTCTTCCACTATAGGAAAAGCAAAAGTATAGCTTTGCTTCCCCACAAGAAATAAGAAGCCTAGAAACTGCTGAAGCATATTCTCTTTAATTTTATTTAATAAAGCTTGCCCCTATCAAGATTCTCCAAACTCATTTTTGAAGCTTCCCTCCTTGGTTCACTGCCTGAGTATATGCAACACCTAAACAGTTTGTCAGAATAAGAAGGAAATAAATTTGATAGCTAAACAATACCATTTTTTTTGTCTTGCTCTGGTTTTATATTTTGCAGAAGGAAGATTTCAGAAGATCATCACATAGCAAAATCTACTTACAACAATTACCTATTATTTTTGTGAATTTCTGACTTTTTTTTATTTGTCCCAAACATTTCATCTTTACACAAACTTTACACTGTAAAAGACTGTAAAAAAGACAGAGAAAAAAAGATTGAATAAAAGACAGGATTAAAAAAAAAAGTACAAGGCTACTTGGTGCAGATTATATCTATCATAAGCTTTCCCTTTTGAAAACTGCTCACAGAGAGTGTAGATGCACATGGACTACTTTAATAGCTGTTGTGTTGCCAGAATAGCAGGAGGGAAGCCCTGTGGCAGAGATGGAATGCCACGCAAAAAGGTGGTGGAGAACCACTGGCACGAAAGAAAGCATTTCATATGAAAACAAATGGTCGTGTTCCGCATGGTTTGAAGGACCATCTTCTGACTCAGGCACTAGGCTGGGACTCAGAAGATCTTGGTTTGGTTTCAGGTTTTGCATTAGTCCTTCTCTGACCTTGAGCCAGGGAGTGTGTCAGTTAAATTCAGCCTTTCTATCAGAGAGCGATAACGCTGCGTGCGACGGTATTTCATCTCTTTTGACTGCAAGCTTTCTGAGGCAGGAACTGTCTCCTATTGTGTGGTTGTACAATGTGTTTAGTGCACTTGGGCTTCTCAGTTGGGGCCTTTAAGCTCTAGTAATGAGGATAAAGCTGATTTAGGAGATAGGGGTTTTTTATTGCAGTTGTCAGTTGTGCTTGACTAGTTCAGATCAATCTTCAGGCTTTTGCTAATCTGTTAATTTAATGCAGTATGCTCAGGAATCTGAGAAATACATACCTGAAATAACCTACCTGAAAGGATTCTGTAGCCAGGAGGGTGTTGTTTCCCGAGGAAAGAGATCTAGTAATAAAACAAGAGGAAATGGCCTCAAGCTGTGCCAGGGGAGGCACTAGGAAAGATTGCTTTGCCAAAGGGGTCGTCAAGCACTGGAACTGGCCACCCAGGAAAGTGGTTGAGTCACCACCACTAGAGGTCTTCAAAAAGATGTGTAAATGTGGCACTTAGGGACATGGTCTACTGGTGGACTTCGCAGTGTTAGACTTGATCTTACGGGTCTATTCCAACCTAAAGGATTTTATGATTACATGATTTTATATTTACTTTTCTTTAGTCCAGCTTGAAATCTGGTTTTCCCTTTTGTCAATTCAGTGAACCTACAGAAGTATCTGAAGCCCCTCCTGAGAGAGCAGCTCAGGAAAATAGCAAGTTTACCACAATGATGTGAATGCTAAAAGAGTAAGATGAACATTCTTCTGCTTGTCGGACTTAAAACTCTGTGATGGGCAGTATCCATTTCAACTGATTACAGTTTCACTTCTCGTTAGTTGCTGTGAAAAAGATTGTCTTCCCTCACAGGGAAGGAAGGCTGTGGGACTGGAAGGAAGACCCCAGCTAAGAGGGATGCTCCCTGAGCACACAGTTAGGTGTAGCCTTCTGCCATAGGGGTAGAAGGTTCCTGCAACAGAGAGCAGATGGTGCCTGCTTGGGTTGTGGGGACCCTTTTTCACAATGGGACAGGTGAGAGCAAGACAAGAATAAGAAAGCCTGAAGGGAATCTGAGGCAGACACAGAGGAGTCTGCTGAAATAACATGGGAACAGACAGCCAGGTGGTTGGGGTGTCAGAAGGAAGATTACCCTTAGGATACAGAGGGAACTGTACAGCATTTTTGCAATCTAAAAACTGAATATTGCTACCCTGGGAATTGTCTGAAAGAAAGACTCACTCCATCAGTACAAAAGAAGAATAGGGAGCAGTTTTGTTTACAAACCTCTTATTTGAATTTGGGTTTACTCTGAGCTTTTCCTATACCAAAAAGAGTTCAGAGTTATGATGTGGGGTGTCTACAATGCACAACCCTGTTAAAGCCTGTATTTTGATATTTAAAGCCCTTTACACTGTGTGAGTGCTTACTTTAAGAAAATGATCCAAGGAAGGACACTGATCCACAATAAATCCCCCCTTTCCAAACTCAGGAACCCATGAAGAGCTGTCGTGTCAAAACTGTGATTAAAGCAAACAGTTTGGAAGAAGACATGCCACAGGAAATAGAACTGAATTACTAACTCTTGGGTACTCATGGACTGCAGTGTACAGGACATAGCTGCAGGGAACATTGATAAGGGTACATTCAGCCTGACCTGTGACAAAGACTATTCGAGACATTTTGATATTGTTTGGGTTGGTTTTTAAAAGGTTGTAGAGTTAGATCACCATTTGGAAAAACAGTAAAATCACCAAAAGACACAGGTATATCACACAGAGAGAATTAAGTCATCTGTTCACAAATTCAAGTAAAATTATCACTATTGAAACCACAAATATCTTTCACCTTCCTCTATTATTGGAAACATTTTAAGCTTTATTCTTTTAGCTTTTTAGTCAGTTACTTATCTGGGCTTTGGGAGTCACATAATTAACGAAGAGGATTTGGACCTATATCTTGCATCTCCTAGAAGTGTGCCCACAACCATTATTCTAAGATGTTTTTTTCTTGTTTCCTGCTGTTACTTTTCCAATTTTTGTAAAATACTTAAAAGGTCATTGAAAGGGAAAGAAATAACCAGGCAGTGAGAATAACAGCTTCAAGGAGTCTAAAGGACAGGACATGTATCTGTAAGGATACTGAACTCTAGAAAAAGCAAAGGTACTCACCTGAAAGTTGAGAACTTTGGATTTTGATTCCTTGTGGACTCAATTTGGTGCAGTGACTAAACCAGAAAAACTATATCAACACTGCCTTTTTCAAAGGGCTCCAAATGTTGCATTTCTCACATTAAAAAACAAACAAACAAACAAAAAAAACCCCAAACAAAAACCAAAACAAAATAAAACTAAACAAAAAAAAACCACAAACAAAACAAACAAACAAACAAAAAAACAAAGAGGAAAAACTAGATATTGCTACTGGAAGCAATAGCATGATAAACAGTAAAATCTATTAAAGGGAAAGACTTATGAAGAACAGCTGATGTCACTTGGCTTATTGCAGCCTACATCTTCCCCAAGGAGGGCAGCAGCTATCTCTGCTCTCTGGTGACCAGCAATAGAGAGAGAGGAAATGAGATAAAGGTGTATCAGGGGATGTACCTTCACTGAGAGGATGGCTGATCACTGCAACAAGATCCCCAGGGAAGAGGTCATGGCACCAATTCTGTCAGAGTTCAAGGAGTGTCTCGATTATGCTCTTAGGTATATGGTTGAGTTTTAGGTAGCCCTGTGAGAGGCAGGGATCTGGACTCAATGATCCTAATGGGTCCCTTCCAACTCAAGATATTCTATGATTCTCTGATCCATAGTTTCTTTAAAATTTTATATTCAATAGTTCACTACTTCATGCTACACAATTCATTCTATTACTTACAGTCAACTTATTAATAAGAAGAGTTAAATTATTTCCAGATCCATGTTGTAAGTATGTCATTTGTGTTAGCAAAAGAACTACTGGATAAGATAGAAGGATCAATATTTAAATTCTTCACGATATTGATATCAAAACAAGATTAAACATTTTGGTCACAATTATTCTGGTTTTAGAAGTTTCTATAGAGCAGAAAGGCTCTGTAGACATGGGAGGATAGAGAAATGCCTGAGTATGACCTGGAATTAAAGAATGATAGGATATTACTCTATTATCAGAGAAGCTTTCAACATGAAGATTTCCATGGAACAGAATATAAAAACAGATGATTAACTCCCAACAACACAGCATAAACTGTGATCTAAGTCAGCCTAAAGGGTTCTGATGGGTTTATTTAAATTCTGTGACTTACAAATAGATGAAGAAGGTAAAGGAAATGCAAGAAATGAGGAAGGCCAAATGATTATTGCAATGTAAACATGACTTCATGCAACACAGACTTAGAAGAAGGGACAAGATTTTGTAAGAGATCCTATGGAGCACTTAATTATTTTTATTTATTTCCTTTTTTAAAAAAAACCTGTTGAAATTTTAGAAATAAATTTTACAGAAACTCTAACTTGAAAATATTATCTGCTCTTTGCAGTTCAATTCTCAGGACATAATAGTTCTCTTTCCATGAACAAGATGCTAGGCAAAAACAATTACATAAAATACCTAGTTTTTAGTCAAAGTCCTAAAAGGACAATGAAAATGGACATGAACAGCAGTTTCTGCTTCAATCAAAATCACTTATCAAAATTAATGATAAGAAAAGGGGCTTGAGGCTACCAGGCCCTGAAAATGTTCCCTTTCTCATCAACTCTAGTGGCCAAAAGATCTTTTGGAAAAAGTAGGAACAAGTAGTCAGTTGCCAACACAGAAACACAGATCTGACAAATGGATTTGATGACATTACAGTATGATGCACGAATTAAACATGCCTCATCTTTTAAGTTATATTTCTGTAGACTGAAGGGTCAATATCATAGAGTACCAGGAGGACTACATGCTTCCTTATGTGAGTCTACACAAGAAAATTAACTGAATATATTTGAACTGTATGCAGTTTCTCTCTACTTTAGGACAACGTTATTCAATAATCAGGAAGGATTAAAGAACCTCTATTAATATAAAAAGCTGTCAACTGAATGCAACTTAGAAGAAACCACTGTATCAAAAATAGACTTTTAAAGGCAATTTCAAGTATGGTTACAAATCTCAAGAGACTTTCATAAAGGAACCACCTTATCCCAAAGTGCTGTGACTACAACTGTCTGCTGCTCTGAAATACAGCCTAGTGGAACTCGAATCTCTACAGTGAAAGTCATCAAAGCACAGCATAGCTCAAATTTACTTCTTGGGGATCTACAATACTTTTGCAAGGACATGCTCTGGATGAGAAACAGTGATATTTCAACTGATGAAAAGCTCATGCTTTTACTTTTTCAGAAAGATGCAAGGAACATATACTAGTGTTTAGAAAAGCCTCTGTACAGATTTGTAGAAAAGACATCTGAATATTTCAGTATTTAGCTTGCCTTTTTTTTTTATTTGTTGTATAAAAATTCAATACTCACATGATAAATTTTGCTTTAAAATATTTCTTTTACCTTCAGGAAGACTGGCAACAATTTGTTTTTCGAGTACCAGATATCTATAATGTATTTTGTTTAGATAGACACACATATCAACTAACTGTTATATTAAAGAAATAACCCATCTGTTAGTGGCTGACAACACAACAGAACAATAATCACATAATAAAAATACTGCAAAAAATGACAGACCTGAATCAGTAATGCAAACACAAGATACACACAAAACTGTCACAGAACAAAACAGAGCAACAAGTAAACACACTCCTTGTTTGAGCAGAATAACAGCAAAGCACTGATTTCCAATGTAGGTCCATCCCTCACCATCAGCTGGAGATGCCCAGACTCTGCAAAGATATGTGAGACAAAGTGGACTATTGCTCTGCCTTACTGAAAAAGTTCCTTTTTATCCAGGCTCCTGTACACATTAGATAACTGTCTGGTTTTGAAGGACATAATTGTCTAGTGATCACAACTTGTCAGAAAAGTATTTACAACATAATTTCATCAAACTATGTATTTTTGACTCTAAATATTTTTTTTTCACAAAATTCCCAACGATCTCAAAACTATCAGCTACTTTCCATAGAAAGTAAAAAGAGAACAACCTGACATGCTGTAAATGCAGTCTTATGAATAACAGTGATTCAAACAGAGCCAAAGGAATATTTCTAAGTAGGCAGCATACCCCCTTCCCTTTCAGTAGTCATACTGTGATGGATAATGCTTTTCAGGAAGAAATTGTAATTAACTGGCTTTACTTCTCACTAAGGCAATAAAAAAATGTTCACAGGGATACCCAAGGAAGTCCAGATGAATTCACTAAAAGGCAGAGAATCCCTCACATGTTAAAATGTGCGCATTAACATTCATGAAGGGGCTCCCATCTGAAGCTTTGAAGAAGGACCTTTCAAGACCTAAAGTGCAGGGCATATATTATTTGCTTCTAACTGAACTTATTGGAAATAAACTCTGCATGATGACTTTATATTAAATTATGTTAAAGAAAAAAAAATCATACAAAAAAATTAACAAAAAACAAAACCAAAACAAACCAAAGCCAAAACAAAAAAACAACCAAACAAAACCCAAACAAACAACAAAACCAAACAAATAAAAACCAACCAACCAAACAAAAAAGAACTAAAACCCAAAAAAACTCAACTACAAAGCAATTTCCACATGCTCTGCAGAAAATGCTACTGCAACACAGTGGTCACTCCTGGCTGTTTCTTCCCAACCACAACCAGGAATATCACTCACCAAGTATGCTAACACACTCATTTGGTTTGGTGGTGTGCTGGGGCTGCACAGATGGGTCTATTTTGCTCTCATCTGTCCCACAGCTGGTAGACCTTCTGCTTGGCCTTGCCTTCCACTTGTGCCAAGATGCACACCAGTCTACAGAGGCAAATTCACAAATATTAAATGTGGAGCCACAGGAGTCCCTCTAAAATGCCAACAGCATGTCTCTGGAAAACCTGGCATTAAAGGAGATCATCAAAACCCCAACCTCTGTGCAGTCTGTCCAGCTTGTCCCTCCTCTGAAAAGAGTTACTTTACAGAAGGTACTGTGTAGTCCCAAAGTGTCAGAATTCATGGAAAAATCCCTTCCACCTCTACAAGGCAAGTTACCAGGTATGGAAAAGAACCAGTTTCTGTAAGGCTACTTGAAAAAGGTCTGGCTTTCTGCCTGTGGAGTACCCAGTCAGCTGCAACTTGAGATCCCAGCACCAGGAACAGCTGTGAAGTTTTACCAGAAAGGCAAACATCCAGTGGTGTTACGTGGGAGGAGGTAAGTGCTGTTGGAACCCAGAGATCTCCTAGAGGGTAAACTGCCTGATGATGACATAAAACCATCTCCCTTCCTGAAATCTAGACTTTTATCAGCTCCCTGCTCCTCACATTGCTGTTTAACAAACCCAAATTCTACTGTTTGTGGTTTGTTCTCATGGTTCAAGAAAAAGAATTAAGAACTTGACATATTTTGAGTTAGCATTTGCAGAAAGCAAAATAGAAAACTTCACATTGCACAGAAATACAGAGAGAAATTAATAGAAACTATAGAGCAAAGTTAGGTAAAGACTCAGAATGTAAAGGTGTCCTTCGTAACATATCTCTAAAATGATACTGTCAAGTAACATTCAGCTGCTCAGTGATGAAAGTTTTTTATTGTTTTATTCGCTATTTACAGATTTGATAGAATGTTTAATTACTCCCTATTTTGTCTAATTAAATGCTGTTCTGAAAAAAAAATGGCAGTTCTTGCAAAAATGCTTTTTTTGGTGGAAACATCTCTATTTGTTTCAAGGTCAGGAAGACTGTGCAGGTCCAAAGCAAACTTTTTAGTAAAATTAAAATAAAACCACGAAAATAAGCTCCCAAACCCAACCACAATGCCAAACAAAAGAAGTAGCACCGAGCACTCACTGATTAAGCCACTCTCCCAACCTCAGACTGAGGACTTGTCTGCACACAGCTACTGGGCACTCCTTGGCACTTTGCTCCCCCTCTCTTGATCCCTCTTATGAACAAATGTGGAAGCCTCATTCTTTAAGCCCCATGGAGTTGTACTGCTCTCCAACTAAACTCCAACTAGCTACAGTGAATTGTAGCACTCTATGTATTTTTGGACAGTGCCAACACTCAAATCTATTGAATCTGGACATGTATTCAAATGAAGAAATTTGCATGGTTCAGTCACTAAAAATGTAGGAAAAAAAAGAAGCAAAGGAAGCATTGGTTTGCTATTATTTAATGGCTATATAGCTGGTTAATCATTTGGAGCTTACATACATTGACTTCACAATGCTATCTAGTGCACCTTTTCTTTTTTATGAAACCCTTATATATATGAAATGGACAATAAGCATTTTAGGACCTGGATCAAAGCTTTGAGTTTTCCTACTGTTTAGGAAGAAGCATAACTGTCAGGATGCAGCAACATATTTCACTTTGCCTTTTAAAGCTAAAGCAGACAAAATAAGAGATAATTAAAGTAACTTTCATAAGCAGAATATTGTTAAAATGTTTGACTAGCATTTGCATTGAACTGCTAGACTTCTAGCAGTACCAATTCATATCTAGCTTGCCAAAATAATTAACATCAGCAGTGACAGAAAAAAATCTTTTAAAATACTGCCTCACTCCTAAGCCTGGAGAAATATCTTCTGTGAGAAAACAGGGAAGAAATACTCAATTATGAGTTCTGGATGCTAAAAAAAGTAGCCCCCAAACTCTTTGCAGAAAATACCAGTGAGATTCAAATTAGGGCCCATTTTGATCGTTTTTTTTTTTTTTTTTAATAAGTAGCATACTAGGGACTGAATGGAGAGCACGTCTCTTTCACATAGGTTTTAAACAGCCATCACTAATGACATTTTGTTCCCTCCCACCTGTTCTAGTTTCTAAACATGAGCCTCTGATGAAAGGCTGGCCTCCAGCAGCAATTCTCCAAGCCATGTTGCTCCTTCACAGCCTTCAATTTATATTCAAGTCAGGAACACGACACTTCTTTTGTTAGCTTTTGATTTTCATCTTCTGTTTTCTGCATTAATCCCCGTAACAAAAATTGTCATTGTGATAGGTGCTGAAGAAATCAGTAAGATTAATAAGTAGTTGGTATAATATCTAAATACTCTCCCCTATCAAGATGAGTACGTTGTTGAATTTGTGCTATGTGGAACAGCTGACAGTAGAAATAGTTATAATAGATCACTTTGACAACTTTAGATTTACATAATGGATTCAGCCACTTTGTAGATTGGGTTTGTGCACATTTTCTCAGCATGCAAAACATGCCTATTACCTTTAAAACCTTTGAACCCTTGTTTCGAATGGTATATGCTGCTACATAAAATATATTTTTTGTAGTCTATAGTTTTAAAAATATATTTTAAGAGACGTATTAGTATGTTTATATGTTATGTGCAAACAAAGTAAATTTATGTTCCTACACCAGAGTTAAAGTTGATGCACTTGTTTAGTGATTTTATCACATTTTCATTTAATTCACACAAGCTGACTTTTTCTTTTCTTTTTTTTT
Source organism: Manacus vitellinus (assembly GCF_001715985.3). Classification (NCBI taxonomy): domain Eukaryota; kingdom Metazoa; phylum Chordata; class Aves; order Passeriformes; family Pipridae; genus Manacus; species Manacus vitellinus. The sequence continues at coordinate 1,436,634 of NW_021940122.1, forward strand.
TTTAGTTCCCTTAACTCTTTTTCAGATTTAGAAAACATAATTAGTAGCAAATAAAGACACTGCAGAATTGTGCCTGTAAAATTTATACCTTTTCCAGTCTGCTCACAACAGATCATAAAGGTATTTATTACCAAAAAATAACCAAGGATTAGTTAATTCTAGTTCCAGTCCAATTCCATGGATACAAAGAGCAAAAGCAGCAGGAGAGGCAGAAAAGGGCCATGTATCAAATATAAGATAATCCCCTCCACAAAGACAGACACTGTGAAGGAGGCAATGGCGTTGCCTTCTGAGGTCTTCCCATTTGGGAGGACATGCAGAGCAGGGCTGCAGCAGCCCGGGCTGTGGAGATTCTGCTCAGTGATGAGACCAACAGAGAAATTCAATACCACTAAAACCACACTAATATGTGTGATGTGTTACTTTGGGAAGAGGCTTGCACACCTTCCCAGCAGGACACACAGCTCTAAAGATTCCAGTAGTATGGGGGTCTTAAAAGAATATCTCTGCTTTGACATCACCCAAGCTGAAACCTGGCACAGGGACAGCCTGCCAAGTGACTGCTCAAGGTGGGGTACTCGTAATTCCCAAGCCAGTGCTCTTCAAACTTGCAGGACAGGCAGTTCTACAACAAGCCCACCAGGCAAACTCTCCTAGGTCCAGGTCCATGGGATTTTAGCATACAGCTCCAAAACTGTTCAGCGAACCTATGGACCATCTCTAATATTCTCCTACAAATTTCTTAGTCGATGGGTTTTTGTCAGATTTACTGCAGTTACAGGACATGTGGAATATAGCCTGCTATACATTCTGAAAACATGAGCATTTGTCTTGGACAAAATGAATTTTCAGTCCATGGGAAGTTCTAAAAAGTGGAATTTCCTGTGGACTGGAAATCCTATTTTTTGGCTTGTATCCTTTATTAAGCATGCATATCATGGAGGAATTAAAGTAATTTCTTTATTTCTACTACTATCTTAGGCATCTATTTCTGACAAGACAAATATTATTTTTTACTTGGGATACTGAAGGATTTTATAAGACTATTGAATGATGTAAGCACCTGACTATATGTTTTTTTCCTATCAGTACTTCAAAAAGGCAGAAAATGCTAACATTTATATTTCCCACATTAACAATAAGTTACTCAAGGCAAAAGAGGCAGACTGTCACAAAGAAACCAACTGAAGACAGGCAGCTTTGAAGTCTAATTGTTTAGATCAAGACATTTAAACTCTGTCACATTGCCTTAAACATTATACTGAATTACGAGCGTAAGGTCATGTATGGGCTGTTGTTGCTTTGCATAGTTTGAGGAATGTGATTAATTTTCAAATTAACACAGGTACTTTAAGCTAATTAGAGCCTCAGATAACCCTTAGTTTAAATATGTTAACACTTTTTTTTTGCAAGGTGGAATATATTGCCATCACTGGACTAAAACACAGGCAATGTCTGCCAGCAATAAGTGTAAATAATGGCTCTAACCAGTTGCTGTAATCTATTTGATTTTATAAAGTAAGTCTGTAAGTGAAATAAAGTCTGCAGTTATCCATTTTGCTGTTCATTAATAACTTTTAAAAATAGGGTAAAACACAATAAATGTTTATACAAGCTCCCAGATGACCAGGTAAGTGTTCCAGTCCAATTAACACAAGTTGTTTGTGCTTATCCCATGGCTACCTAGACTTCTGCTGCACCCTCACGCAAAATACTTACATATGGAAATATAGATACATTGTTAGACAAAGATAAATGGCAGGTTCACATTTTTTTCCCAAATACTGGATGTAATAATATTTCTCAGCATCCAGGTAGCCTCTTATTTAAAGTGATCCTGATTCAGCCTGATTCTGTTTTGGTGGTATTCATGAAATGAATGTTTTATAATTACCCTTTCAGGGTGATTCTATGGGGCTGAGAAACTAACCATGTATATTAAAAAAAATTAAAAATGTAAATGCACAACAAATTTGGCAGCACGTTCTCTGACCTCTCAAAAATCCCAGGGGATGATTGTGCTGTTGAATTCAAACCACTAGTGAGTCCCTTCTTTGTTCCTTTTGCCATTTCTTATAATTGGGATGTGCATTTTTCATGCCTAATGTTCTCAGGCAATTAACCAGGTCTCCAAATACCTACTTGTTGGCATATTTCCCCAATATGAAGGGGGAGTGTTTGGAGTGATGGTGTTTTGTCTTCCCAAGTCACCATTATACGTGATGGAGCCTGGCTTCCCTGTGGATGGCTGAACACCCGCCTATCCATGGGAAGTGGTGAATGAATTCCTTATTTTGTTTTGCTTGTGTGCACGGCTTTTGCTTTACCTGTTAAAGTGTCCTTATCTCAACCCAGAAGTTCTCTCACTTTTACCATTCCAGTTCTCTCCCCAGCCCTGCTGGCAGGGGAACGAGCGAGTGGCTGTGTGGTGTTCGGTTGCTGGCTGGGGTTAAATCACAACACCTACAAAGTGTGATTCTTTGAATTGGTGGGAAGAGTAACTACAGCAGCTAAGGAGACATGAGCCTTCAGAAGCTAAAAGAAGACTGACTGCTCCTTCACAGTGTTAAAATTTCAAATCACTTCAAAGAGTAAAAACAAAACAGGAAAAGGAAAGACGGTGTAGAGAGGATGTGAGGGGAATCAAGGCATAAGCTGCAAAGTAATCAAACCACTTAAGTGAGAAGTAAGCGAAGAGAATGTTTTAGGAAAGTGACATATCTGAATCCCATCTTCCATCTAGACCTTACACTTCTATATCCAGATTAGTGCTCACAGCAAGCTGTCTTGGCTCCTGGGCTTTCTCTTTGTCTCTGCTACGATTATTACGACAGATATTCCTCTAGCTGCTCCTATTCTCTGCTGTGCTGTCTCTCTCATGCACTTGCTGTTTCTCTTTCTGTCTCTCATAATTTGCTCAGGCTTTCAAGCCCTCTGTGACAGCATTCACAGAACAAAAGGTTGCCATTACATTTATCCCTATTTATCCTCCTTTGATGCTGAATTGAATTTTGTTCTGCTAGCACGAAGAAAGCTAGATTTGTCACCATCTTAATCATCTCTATTTTACTTAAATCACCCTGAACACCACTGTAATTTATTTCCTAAATTTATCAAAATCCTTTACAACTAAAAACTTTTCACCAAGCCCTTCCACTACTATTTTTCTAGTGAATAAAATGAGGCAAATGCAGGTATGTTTGTATGTAACCAGAATGCCTATAGGCATTTTTCTCTTGTACCTTGAGAGCCCCCCTGGAAGGAAGGGAGTGGTCAATTAGCCAGCTATGCATAGACATAAAGGAGAAAAGAAGCTTATGTAATAACATTAAATTATCATCATGATTTTTTTTGTTTTCTTACTTTTCATAGAAATTCTAAGAAAAATTCCACAGGTAGGAATCAGTTTCACTTAAAAGGAAATTGCCCATAAAAAGCACTAAAGTCTGAAGAGGGATCAGGTTACATACCACTTTTGCCAATCCCTTGCCAAACCAACTCCAACTCCCAGAGCTGTTAATCATGTGCTGGTTTTGGCTGGGGTAGAGTTAATTTTCTTCACAGTAGTTGGTATGGGGCTGTAGTTTGGATTTGTGCTGAATATACTAATGATAAAAGAGATATTTTTGTTACTTCTGTGCAGGGCTTGCACAGACCCAAGGCCTTTTCTGCTTTTTGTACTGCCATGATGGCGAGGAGATGGGGTGCATGGGAGGTAAGGAGGAGACACAGACGGAACAGGTGACCCCAACTGACCAAAGGGATACTTCATCCCATATGACATCATGCTCAGTACAGAAAGTGGGCAGAAGAAAGAGAAAGGGGGGCATTCAGAGTGATGGTGTGTGTCTTCCCAAGACCCCGTTATCTGTGATGGAGCCCTGCGCTCCTGGAGATGTTTGCCCATGGGAAGCAGTCAATGAATTCCTTGTTTTGCCTGGCTTGTGTGCACGGCTTTTGCTTTCCCTACTAAACTGCTTTTATCTCAACCCACGAGTTCTCCTGCTTTTACCCTTCCAGTTCTCTCTCCAATCCTACTAGTTGGAGAGTGAGAGAATGGCTGAGTGGTGCTTAGTTGCTGGCTGGGATTGAACCACGACAACTGCCACTGTATTTTTGGTGACTGGGTTGCAAGGTCTTTGCAGATTGGTATTAAATGAGAAACATGTGTTGTAAAGACACTGCAAATGCAACAGAACTGTATTGTTCCTGAATTTCCATGACATTGATTCAGTGACAAGAAACTGAAATCTTTGAGTGCAGCATTGACTTCTCATGAAATCAGAAAGCCACTATATCTCAGAATGTTCCACTCAGATCAAAGCCATCTGTATCACACTCTTTTCACAGTACATATTCACATAATTTTTAAAAAATGGTAGTTAATTATGACTCACCATGGCTCTGGAACAATGAAATAGTGTTTACCACATTTTATAGAAAAGTATATTGAGGCCAAGCTAAATCAGTTGCCTAAAATTGTCACTGGTGAGAATCCAAAACTCTACACGGCTTGTTACACTGACTATCAAACACATGAATGTAAGAAGGTTGGTGGTACTAAGCTCACAGGGAAACTATGCAAAGGCAACACTAAAACTTCTGTCACTGAAGTGACAAGAGGAAAGACTCTTTTCTCTCAGTGGCAGCCCTCCTACTGGGACAGGAGTAATTTCCCAAATGAACTACCAAATCCAACTGAACCAGCAGGAGTTCAGAAGTGAACCATCAAAAATTATCATGAAAAGTTCATAGAGAAGAGAAACTACAGATGCATTGAACTGCAGGGGGCAGAAATGCCACAACACAGTTAGGATGTGCCTTTCTTCAGCCTCTCCATGAACACAGACAGCAGAAGGTGCAGAAGACGCTACGTTAAGCTGGTCACCATTTCTTCCATTCTGAGAAAGTTAAATATGTGATTCTGGAAAAAGGGATTCTTTCTAAAAGAAGGGACTACCTACCAGCTACTCAAAGTTTACATTCAAAGACAGTATCAGCAATTAATTCCCTGTGCTCTACTTCCCTTTTCTTGGCAGTGAAAAACGAGAGCTCATGCTCTTTGCCAGCATTAAGCAGCTTTTCAAAAACGTGCTTCAGGCTCGGATATGTCAAAAAGACGATGCCAATAGTACAGGATCAATGACTTCCTTGTGTCTCAGGGCAGAGGTCAAATCTATATGCTCTTTGATCTCTCTGCAAATTTTGACACAGGCTCTGATTGCTGATGATGTGCTAACAGATTCCACTAGTGTAGTCTGTGACTCCTATCACTTCAGTTATGCTTCTCAAACAGGACCTTAAACACAGACAGCAGATTATATTTTTCACTCATAGCCATATGCACACTGATCTTGAAGATCAATGCAGGTACTGTCCCTCCACTTCAGTTGCTACAGGTGATCTCCTGAAGATAGGAGACCTCAGTCCTTGCACTGCTTACGGCACCCTTTTTCTCTAAAGGGAAATACACCTGAATAACAAAAGGGAAATGTATCTGAATTACATTCCACTCAGAGAAAAGTTTAGCCTAAGTCCTACATTTTGCTCTCCTTAAGAATAAAGGAAAAAATTCCTCTCTCTTTGCAGAGGCCAGTCACAGGTTAGCTGTGTGGACATTGGAGCAGGGATTCAATGTACTCACAGTACATTAGGAGGCATCACTGCTAACAAATGAGGTCTCTTTAATATCTTAGAAATTAGTAAGTTGCAGGAAACACCCCTCTGCAAACAAACTGGCAAGAAGCTGGTGGGTCCTGTTTAGTCCTTCAGTATCACTAGACACGTAAGCATCAAAGCTTTCTCTCAGGCTTTGATCAAAGCAGAAAAACTATAGTGTGGTTAATTGGGTTGGGCTGTACTTTATCCAATTTCCTACTTTGACGTCATACAATGTGCTTCTGTAAATCTTTAGCATATAAATTGGAAATCCAATCTCAGAGCAAACCAACAACACACAAAGAGACTGTTCATGAAATGGAACATTGTCATTTTCTCAGCTCCTACTAAATAACAGTCCCACACTATATCCTATCGAAAATCTTCAAATCTTGTCTAAATTTCATCCTTCTCTAGAGCTGGAAGCCAGCCTTGTTCCATATTCTAAAGATCTACATATTATGATGAATGCAATAAATGAGAAGGATTTGAAATGGCTGTGCTTGTTCTATGAACTTACTAAAGTCAATGTATTATCTCATGATACCAGTGAAGGAATGCAATGACAACAAAGAATGTTCTCTTCACATTTAACTGCTGTTTTGGCACCAATCTGGCAGTATTCATGTGTTTTATTCCATAAATCCATTAACTTCTATGGGCATATCAATGTTTTGTTGGATCATGACCTCAAAGTATAAGCAACAGTCATAAAGTATATGAAAGATTATTCATAGATTCAGATTATATGGCTGAACATGGTTTTCATGTTCTGTGCAAGCTTGAATTATACACATCCAAAAGGAGCTGTTCAATTTAGACTCTGAGAGCTCAATTTAAAAATTATGTCATAATTTTTGAATTAACAAAAAAGTGATACCATAGCACCTGTAGTTTATTGCATAGCTAACCCTGTTAAACATGCAGTATAGTTAAACTGGGAAAGAATAAAAAAGCTTTTGAACAGGAAAGCCTATTATAAAAACCAACTCTCAGTTCAGAGTGAACTTCGACGCTGTAGCTGTAAACATTAAAAAATAGCACACAAAAAGAGGAATTATATCACACAAATATCTCTTTCATGGATCCTCACAGCCACTGTCATTATATCTCACCCTTGAGACAGAGCAGGGTCACTAGCATTCACTAGCATCTTACCTGCTGCAGAATAACCACCTACGTATAAGAACCCAATAGAGGCACAAGACAGTAAAAAAATTTGCCATTACATTACTAAGTTGAAATAATTTTTCTTTCCGGTAGTATATATGTTTTTTGGCAGTGCTCTGAATTCTTGGCTTTGGACTGCAACCCTATCACAACATCAGAGACCAAGCAGTGGTGGAGTGGTATTTTTGAACTTCAGGCACCACTACCAAGTTGGAATCCTTAAGAAAACATCCCATCATTACATGGCAAGTAGAAAATCACCTGCTGACAAGGCAGTAATCCAATCAAACCTGTTAGTTGTATACTAAACTTTATTCAAGTGAACTATGTAAGTGGAGGCACTTAAATACATTAACAGGTAGAAATTGTAAGAGCCAAGAAACTACATTTACTTCTTTTTATCCTAAACAAGAGAGTTGGAGGCCTGGAAAAGAAAATAAAGGAAAAAACGACAGAGAGGCAGAGGTAATAGCTGAGACTAACTGCCAGGATGACCACACTAACTTCAACAAGGCATACAATTTAATACCTTAATACATCAGTGAAAAAAAAACAAACAGCAAACTTTAGAGCTCTTACATGTTAAATCTATCCATTGTGAAAGATGATATGCTAATATCAGAACAACACAGTTTTTTAAAGCCCTACAAAATGTTCAGTTCAGATTGGCACAACGAACAGAACAAGGTCTTTGTTCTTGGAGTTGACATTTCGCTTCTTCAAAGTATACATATACTACAAAGTATACAAAAAGATATTTTTAAGCATCTCTCAGACACCCCTCGCCCCCTGATCCTCCCCACCCAGACTCAAAGCATTGCACAATTCCTGTCTATCAGCAGATAATTCAACACATGTACCTCAGCAGACAGTCAGTTCTTGCCACCTGCCTTTTACCAGAGATTTTTGTGGTACATCTTGTGCATCGTGTGACATTGTAAGTAAATGAAAAATAACATGAATTAAAGTGAGGCAAAAGTAGTATTAAATGAGAGGTACACATTCCTGGGGATGGGACACATGCTATCCATTTTGTTAGGGGATCCCTGACGTGAAATGGAGGCAAAGGCAAACAGGAGATTGCAGTAGGGGGAAGAAAATGCCAGCCATTCAACTGTTGAAACGCTTTCTAATATCTTTCTGACCACGACAAGAATTAAGGGGAGAGGAAAAGGTCTCTTTGTGCAAAGAAAGTAGGAGCCAAGAACAACAACCAATCTTAAATTCTGTGCTTCACGGTCCCCTAGATCATGCTAAAGCTACCCATAAACAATAGACATTACACACTCATTTGACACTCTCTTTACAGCATGACACTTAAAATAAGTTCCCAAAAGCCAGTGAAGGTCTTTGGTCATGAAAGAGCGGTACTGAGAGAGAGGATGCAGTACTTATATGGTAGACACTCCATTATTCACCTGCCAGGAAGGGAAAATCTGAGGATAGCTGGCCTTGCAGATTAGGCAGCTGGCAGAAGCTCTGTGCCCAGAATACACTGGTGCCAAGCAACTATCTGTGAGAGGTGTTATTTTCCTGGGAGCTCTAAAGACATTTCTGTGCTGTTGGCAGATCACTATGTGAGTCACTACTTGCCTCTGGGGGAAACCTATAAATGCCCAATGTGTTCTTCATGAATATTTACAGATTCAGAGTTAAGTATTTATGCCCCAGTCATATTCTTGTAGATCAGTCTTTCATGCTTATTCCCTTCTCCTTTGTTATCAGTGCTCAAAGCAAGATGGAGTAGAGATTAGCCACACTGATAGGCAGCTTGCACACCCCTGCATGCCATGGCCACTCACTGAAGCCACACTCAAGGACTGAGAGGTAAAGAGTTTGTCCTATTGTCCTTTGTTTCAGAGGTTTTTATGGCTTCAGCTTACTTTTCTCAATCACAAAGCTCAGATGTACAGATGCATTATCAGCATAGATGCATTATCCAAATACAAACTAAGTTTTGAACAGTAAACGTGTCACAGAGCTATGCCAAAACTCTGGATTTAGTAGAAAATTTAAAGAATCAAACTCAAAATCCAAGTAAAAACTGTGAGTAAAAAATTACGTGAATCAAAACACAACATTGATAGAAAACCTGGGAAAGCATGCAAATCAAGAATTGACAACACTGGTCTTGTAGCAATTCTCAGCATTTTCTTCCTAACTCTTTTTAATCAACAAGAAGCATACAAACCAAGTACATTTATAGCTTGTGACTCAGTTGGCTATATCTTGAGTTTTCAAGAGTAACAGAAATCAAAAAAGCATAAAAAAATTAAAGAAATACTTATGTTTCTTTGATATATAAATTCACAGAATATATATAAACAGAGGAATTTATTGCTCCAACCGTGTGGACCTGCACAGCTTTGCACAGCTGGCTAAATAAGGAAAGGGGTATGAGAATAGTACAGTTTGTTTTTTCATTTGAAAAATAACTAATAAAATTTAGTTCCTATATGCTCTACAACTTGTAACAAAGGTTCCTCTCCTCTCCAGAAAATTTCTGAGGATCCTGCAGTTCCAATATTGCCTAAAAGTTTGTACTCTTTTGGTGCAAAATTCAGAAAGTTTTCTTCCAAGCAATCCGTGTCATTATACAAACACTAAAGTCAGGTCGTGTTTAACTTAATGAGTTTATATTGCCTTGCATCTGATGTCCAACTTAAAAAATGCAGAGTATTTTTGCCCTCCATGTTCTGGAAAGAAAAGCTTAGTGAGTAGATGCTTTACAGTATTCTGTGCATTTTCCATGTCTCTCAGTAAGTCAGATTTCTTTTTCCATCTTTGAAGTTCATGCTATATGCAACAACTAATAACAAAAACAAAACAAAAACCAACAACAACAACAAAAAAGTCTTCCCTGACCTCAGCTATTAAAGATACTGTTGATGTTCATGTAAGAGTGAAGACTGCACTTCTTCAGCACCTTAGTAACACACACGGCAACAACCAGGTAGACTCTTTGGTGGTTCTGAAATGTCCTTTTTAACAGTCTCTGAAAGCAGGCAGCTTTTCAGAACTGAATAACCAGAATTTTCTGCATGTCTGCTATGCAAAAATTATAGATTCAAGTGATATGACCTGACTTCCAGAAGATAGGAGGAATATTTTTATCAGATTTTTTTACTGAAGTGCATGACACAGTCTTCAAGCTCAAATGAAAGAACCATATGTGACATGGGGATATAGGGGATTGTTATTATACCTTTTATTATGTAATGAGAGGTCATTGGGTTTCAGAAATCACAGAATTTGAAAAAAAAAAGAAAAAACAAACCAAAACACATCAAAGAACAGTTAACTAAAAACTGGGCTGAGTTGAGGGTTTCTCAAGAAAGATAATGCTGAGCTGTACTGAATGAGACACAGCAAAACTGGTCTCACGAACCGTACTGGAACCAGTTCCTGTCTGCTTGACACTGATATACACAGACTCAAATAGTTCTGGATGGCAGATTTTGGGGGACAAGCATTCTGATCTGTTAGCACTGCAGCTACATGGAGAAAAAGCACGAGAATTTTCCATTAATCCTGAAGTAGCCTTTCATTGAACACACCTAAAAATGCTTGTACAGGCATCAACACAGCATTAGTGCCTGCAAACACAGAGCTGTGTCCACAGGGAGCTGGTTCCAAGGCCTGTTCCAGTGCTGGATCAGGGAAAAACTCATATCAGAATTATTCCCACTTCCACATTTTCCATTCTTCTTACTTGTATTTCTTAATGAAAAAAGGAAAAATAAAAAAACAAGGAACAATAACAACCAAAAATTCTGCATCATCACTCAGTCCTACAGTATCAAGCCTGCAACTGGAATAAAAATGCTCAGTTTCTCTTAAATAAGGGAAAGGAGACTGATTCACAGTACTGTAGAACTGGATCATCCTTTTGAAAATAAAATCTGTTTATGAAATGCATGTTTAAATCCCATCCTATTGTCTTCTATTGAGTGATTAATTATCACAATCTGTGTGCTAAATGATGTGCAGATTGTAAGGATAGACATGCTCCCTGCTCTAGACACTGTTCTGTAATATCTTATCAGGTTCCTTTAACATAGGAAGGAGTGTCATTATTAACTTGCTTCCCTTAATCTATTTTCAGGTTGAATAATACCTTCTTTGCAAATAACACTAATTTAGGTACATTTCCTTTGCAAGTAATGCTAATCACTTACACCAGCTCTCCCTGCAGTATTCATCTTTGATGTACTAGAGTTTTCCAAAGCTGAAGGAGGAGCTTTGGAAAGCAAAAAATGCAATTTCACTTCTTTAACACAAATTCCCATCACATAGCTTCTACTAAAGCCATATTCAACACGGCAAATGAGAACTCTAAGTCCAGTTCATTTCAGCTTTGTTGACTTTCCCTTGTAAAATACAGTTACCTTTCTCATATGAAATCAACTGATGCTACTGGCTTCAGAAACTTTAAATATTCACATTCAAAAGCACAGATTTTTTACTTCTGTTACCTGCTTCTCTTTCTCGTAGTCTTCCCATGCAGCCTTTAACACTGATCAAAGGTTGAAAAGAGTGCCTACAATGAGATTTTTACATCAGCAAAGATGAACTGTAGATAGAATTTTCTAACTTAGACACATCTCCAAAACAGATCCCCAGTAAGTATGACATGTTACATACACAGATGCTGTCTTTTCTACTAGGGAACCCTCAACACTTCCTCACCTTCCCTCTCCTTGAACAAAATTGAAAGGGTAAAATAAATGTGTCTGGATATAGTCCTGCTCCAATTGTAGACAGTTTCTCACAACCATCAACATTTTTCTTACCAGCAGACAGGGTTACTCTGACTTTTGTGCTTTCTGCTACATTTTCCCTCTTAAAAACAAGGAGAAGGACAAATACAGCTTTCAGTACCTTTGGATGCATTGTATATGACCGGTGTATCTCGCTGAAATTCCCAGTGGATCAAAGCAGACATTAATATATCTCTAACAGAAACTGGCAAATGATTAACTGACTTGCTAAGTGCTATCCAGTTTCAAACCTTTTAAGTATGTCAGAGATTTGTTTTTATGCCATGAGATTCTTCCCAAAGGATGATATACTCAGTAGGTTAAAAAATTATACGCCACTCAATAAAGTTTTCATTCTGTTATTTTATGGACAAAAGTAAGAACCTTATCTCTGAAGTACTAAGGTAGGAGAAGGCCCACCATCAGTAGCTGTTCTGTTGCACACCCAAGACATGGGCTTATTACATGCAGGTGAAAGATAGAAGTCTGGATGCATCATAAATCACCACCTCTTTCTTTCTTATTTCTTGCCAACATAGGCAATTGCTTGAAACTTTCTGAACAGGGGTAGGAAAAAACTGACAACCAAAACCCAACCCCTTCAGAAAAAAACACCTAAAAAAAAGAAACCCACTCTGCACAAAACCCCTCTAAACATAGGAAAAGAGATAAAAAAGGTAGCACGTTACCAAAAGCCACATGCTACTAAAAAGAGATCCTCCTGTGTCTTTAGACTTTGGTACATTGTATGTGAGAAGCTAATGATGTGATATACTGAGGTGCAGCACACTACAACCCTCAAGAGATGAATATTCCATGGCCACAGACACACCCTGGAGGAAAAATCTGGGGCAGAGAGGACGTCTGTCTTTGCACATAAGTAACATCCATAGGATGTGCATGGGCACAGAGACCCTGACCCTTGGAGACACACCAGACATGCTTGTGCCATAACTTGTGATTCAAACTTATGGAAAAGATCTTTGTCATAGACAAAGTCCTGTGTTAGTGGGAAATATGAAGGTTCCTCATAAGATTCTCACCAAGGTAGCTGTGAGATCTCCACAATATACTTATCTCCAGGTGGTGACAAATGACATCCAGAATCTAATATTCCATTTCTCATGAGACTATTTGAGTTGCACACCAGACACTTCTCCAAGTAGTTCCTGATCTTCTGTTTCATATCAGGTATCATACACAGAGTTTCTACCAGAGTAAAAAAAAAAAAAAAAAAGTAAAATGAAAGTAAGCACAACACTATCTTAACCCAATACATAGTGATTCATCCTTTCTCTTCCAAGTGCTCCAGTGCACTCTGATCTTCTCAGTGTGCTCTCCACACACGGCCAAATTTTTCCTGCCCAATATTAAACCATTTAACCAACCTGGTGCCAGTGACAATTAGTTGGAAAGATACAGCAGGGATTATGTTACTCTTACACAGCTGAAGGCACCAGTATATCATTATGCTTCCTAGATTCTTATCTGCAGTTTTAAGAAACAGTGGATCATCCTACATCAATACCACCAATGATCCTTCTCCCCATGATCTTTGGGTGGCCAAAAGACTGCAAACATCCTTTATATCTGCATATTACTCTGCCATAATGCCTGCATCAATTTAATTATGCTGAAGTTAGAAGGCTGCTTTAACAGAGGTTACCACTCAAATTTACCAAGAAAGCAAATATGATGAAGGTTATCAGCTTTCTTTCCTTCCTTCATCTGCCAGTCCACTGCAACAGTATCCACACCTTGTCCTTTATATTTCTAAAAATAAAGGACCAACAGGAGCAGTAAAGTTTGTAAAATATCAGAGACTGTAATGACTCTTAGGTCAAATTGGGAAATTATTCAAAATCCCCTCTGTTTCCATGGGTATCTACCTTAGTAAATTTTGTCATCACTTTGAATATTGAGATAAGACTATGTAATACCTTGGTACAGACCAAGATAGCAGTTACAGTTGCAACATAAAATTTTCTAGTTCCATCTTTGATGTCATTATAATTTTAAACATTTCAAAGGCTCCAGTAGTCTGTGATTGATGACTTTGTCTTTAGAATAGATATGCACATAAATAAATTAATTAAAAAGAGAGAATATGAAAGATGAAGTCGAAGACAAATTCTGCTTGCTACTACACGAACATTAAGAATGTGGTTATTTAAACTGATAAAAATCTGAAGACAGAAAATCCTACTGAAAAAAATAAATGCCAATAGTTCTTAAGACGAACATGCTTATCATTCAGCTGGCATATTTCAGGCTGTCATTTAGGCAGGATTTTACTTTTTGTTCTAAATATACTTAGAGGCAATTATTCTAACTAAAACTGAAGGTTACTGGTAAATTGTTGAGATTAGTCCACTTTTAAAATAAGCAGGTTTGTGGCCACAAGAAATTGGAAGCTCTGTGAAATCCACTTTGTACCTTAGTGCGGGAAGCTGGGAGGAGGAGAAAAAAACTGCTATTATTGTGGCAGGGAACTCACTGGAATACAACAGGGAAAAAAGCTCACAGGGTACATAGAAATGAACACAGGTATTCAAAAAGTTAAAAGCCCAAACTTGCACACTGCCTCATGTTAGTTTTGCTCTATTATACCTCCGTACCAAATTACCAACTCAGAGGCAAATTTTACCCCAACAATATGGAACTTGATAGAGCCCTAATGAATCAAGCATAAAAAAACCCAAGGAGTACTTGAAAAGGCACAGGAGCTGTAAAAAGCAAGAAGATAATGCAACAGTGTTTGAATGGTCTAAGAGCATATAACTGTAAGTAATGGGAAGTAATTTAAAAAAATGGACCATTGAGGCTGAACATCAGGGAAAGAACAAGATAAATTAGACCACGGGATTGTTTCTAGAATGTGTCCTATCATATGAGATGTTTAGAACAAGACTCAATGAAGTGGTAAAAAAAATACCATAAGAAGCTATATTTTAGGTCAAAAAAAGGTCTTTTTCTATCTCTAACTCTGTTTTCTCACATGGTACTTCAGAGAACAAAGTTGGGAAAAACAATGAAAGCAAGGGGTGTGGGGGGGTAAAAACTGTCTAGAAATAGCATCCTATTCACATAGGTGAGAAATGGTAGGAGCTTTTTAACGGTGGTGAGAGTTGAGAATATATTTTCAAGACAGGAGTTTTCTTCAGGCTATATACAATGGGTTGGAAAAGAAAAAGAGAGTATTCCAGTGAAAGACCTGGGACACAGACCATATAGATTCAAGAGGAAGTAGAAATGTACCCCACCTATGCTCATTTGCATAAATACAGTTGTACCTACAGGTTTGTTGAGGGTAAAAAAAAAAAGTAGGAAAGTAGATTTAAAAGAAAAAATAATCTAAAAAACTGACAGAGAATAAAAAGCTGCAGGTTTTTTTTTTTTTTTAATCTGTCAGGCACAGATTCACAGGCTAGGCAGAAGTGCAGATGCCAGAGCAGAGGCACAGCTCAGCTCTCCATGGCAGGATCTATGGCAGGATCCATGCAAGGGCAGCTCAGCTGCACAAGACCTGTTGCAGGCACCCAAGCAAGAAAACCAGAAATTCAGACAAAAGAGGAAGAGCAGAAAGAGGTGGCTCTGTACTATGTTCTGCCAACAGTGGGGAGAACCATCCAACTGCAGACGGGTGCCAAAGTAGACAGCCTGGAAACACCCAGCACAATGTCCTGGTACATGGAGCCACTGTAGAGCACAGATAAGCTCAGATACTTTCTGCCACTTTGCAAACTGATAAGGCCTCAAAAAACACATGCTTTTTCAACAGGGGCATGTGGGGCCAAGGAAACTGTTAACTGGACTCATCAGGGACAGAGACAAGAAAAACAAGACTGTAGTTATCAATCCAGGATTAATAGTTCATTGCTACATTAAAGGCATTGTTTGACAGAGCTGGAAAATAATATTTGCTGGCACAGTCACAAAGCATTACTTTGATATGAAAATGTCAGCGAATATCTCTTTCAATTATTCCTCCTTTCCTATTTGAAAATGGTGTTTATTCCACACAAACCTAGTGTTATCTCAGTTCAATTCAGGGAACTACTCATATCAGTGAAGTGGAATAAAATAAGGGTGTGCAAAATGTTACAAAATACAAAACTCATGTAGGACATTTAGGATTGATCTTCACAAAAGGAAAGAAGACTGCAGTCCAAGCTAAAAGGCCTTGTTGTAGGTTCACTGGTTTTAACCATGCATAACAAACAGGATGATAAATCTTTAAACACTTAAGTAAAAGTTTCTATGAACTATTTCAAAATCTTTTTTCAGTGGAAGATATATAATATTTTCAAATCATCTGGCAGTAACCTAAGACCTTTAGTTTGCACCCAAGCACATAACCTGTCTGACTGCAGTGGAAGTGGTAAGTTTTAAATGCAGATGCCAGACTTACCAGAAGCCCAGATCTATGGCCACTGTGTGTATAAAGTGAGCACACAATGCCACCAATTATGTAGTTAGAATTACCTCCCTCTTCTCAACAAAACAAATGAAAATCTGAACTTCCAACACCATAGACTAGGTGGCCACCGAGTCAGAAAGATCTGAAAAAGGTATCAGAGTACAGTCATACATTTCTTTTTGCATCTTTTATAAAAACACCTGTAACTGCACAGTGTGGCCTATCTCCCTGCCCAAAACATCCACAACTAGATATGTTCCATACTGTTCACACAACCATTTCAGGAGTGGCCTAAGTTGGTCCCATTGCTCTAAGAATGCTGAAGTAGATATTATCTTAGGCTTCATGCCTTTACGTTGCTGCATTGGTACAGTTTACCTCTCCTTTCACAAGCACTCCAAGGTCTCATGCAGTGCTCATACTAGCTCTATGACAACGGCCAGATGCACCTCAGTTTGGGTCTTTTAATCCCTACACAGCAAGAGGATGCAGAAAAGATGCTCCTGTAAGAATTGGGGGATGCAAAAAGAAGTTCAGTGCTGAATGCTGTGGTCAGGCTAATCACCAGGTCAAGAAGGTATGACTGAACAAGTGTTGTTAAAACTGAAAATGAAGATTCCCAAAGTCTCCACCGTGTTTTGTGAGAAAACAGGCTAAATTCTTACCTGATGTAAGGGAAAGCAGTTCCTTACCTTCAGCTGTGGTCAGAGGGCAAGTAATGTTAAACTTGGGCAAGGTTTCAATATTAAAGGCAAGGTTACAGTGTGCTAAAACATACTAGTGGAAATGCAGAAAAAGTATGTGCAACAATATCATCACAGTAGAAATGACACATGGGGGACAAAAAAAAAAACACACAAAAAAGTTGATTTTGGAAATCAGAAATTCATTTTTAAAAAAGAACTATAGCTGAGACTATGTGTGCCCACACAGTGTCTTTAATCTCCATGTGGTTCTTCTGGCTGCAAACTTCTTACAGGGTCCCTTATGCAGTCAAGGTTATGCACTTCCACAGTTTCTTACTGGGCTATTGTAAACTCTCTGTCAAAGGCATCAAGTGAAGTATGTGACTTCCAAGACACACAGACAATGGACACAAAGCAGTATGAAGGATGGAGGTCTTCAAAATGGGCAGCTGCAGAGCTGTGATTCTAAGATATATCTGACATTTAACTTGATGTTTCAATGACAGATGGTAAGACCAAGCATGACCACCAGATGGTAACAGCTGTGTAGAATGAGTTCTGCACAGCAGAAATTCAGTGGTTATAGGAAAGACTTTAAAAATAATGTATTTGGCATCTCCTAGTTAACTACCATTATCTTAGAAAGGAAAGAAAATATCAGGTGGTTGTCAGAAAAAGAAATCTGAGCAGTTCACACTTTTTATATACTCTTTTGCAGTTTTTACTCTTTATTTAAATTTACCAGAAAATAACCATAAGAACAGAAAGAGTTGACTGTTTCACCAGACAACCCCATGAAAGTCCCATTTAAGCTCATCTGCTACCAGGTACATCTGTGCGATTCTAAAGCAGATGTTCTAGATTTGCACTGCAGTAAACAGGCATCCATATGCAGTGTTTCAGCTGGGTATCTGTGGGTAGAGCTGGCAGTGAGGCAGCCCCCAGGGACTGCCCTGTTAGAATTCCACAAAGAAATTAAGGGGGCGTTTGGGATGATGATTATGGTGCATCAGATGGCATCACTTCCCCTCCGGATTCTGCTAAATCATCTCTGACAGAAATCATTTATCCCCAAGGCTCCTGAAAACATTTCTGAGCCACAAATTCTTTGTCTTCAGAAAGCACTTGATCTTACGAAGGGCAGATATCTCCAAAGCATTACCATGCGAGATAACACTCTCTAAAACCTTTTATCCCTTCTCGAGCCTCCTACCAATCCCATCAACAGAATATTCTTCTATCCTGAACAATAAACACATTGTGTTTTTCCAGGCTTTGCCAGCAGCATTCGCCTAATACTGTTTTGTTTACACAGAAATCTGAAGGCTTGCCCATTTCCATAAAAGGGAAAGTTTTTAAAAATTCCTCAAGCTTCTTTCCTGCTCGAAACAGGCATGCCAAGGGAGTACAAGTGTAGCAAAGACCAGAAGTATTTGGAAATCCAGTATCAAACACAGGCATCCTGTCACCAACACTGAGACAAGTTCTATGTTGATTTTTATTCTTGCAAATACACAGTCTCCAGCAGTACAGTCTTGTGAGACTTTTATTCATAGTGTTCTCTTGACTAATAGGAGTCTTGAGGTAGCTGAAAATGCTGTACACTTGTGTCGAAATTTTCCACAGAACTAAAAAAGATGTTCTTTCTATAATTGCAGCTGTGTCAGAAAAAAACAGGCAGCCAGAGCAAGAACAGGCCGAACAAGGGAAACAAAGTAAGGCTAACAGGGGGTTAAGAAGATTAAGGAGGAAAATAAACTGACATCAGAAAAACAACAAATTCCCAACAAGTAAAGTGCAAGCAAGGACCAAAGGATATGATGAATCATACCCAAGAATCATGAATATGATGAGACTCAGAGGCCAGGACTCTGCTCCCATATTTAGTATGAGTTCTCATATTTAGTATGAGCTTTCATATTTAGCATGAAAGTTTCCTGGAGTTTCCCCATTATTCAGTGACCAGAAGAGATGGAGGGAAAAGGAAGGGAAAATTTAGGGAGGAAGAAATAAATAAAAACAAACAACAGCATTCTTACTCTGTTAGAACTAATGTTACTATCTCAAGCAAGGCAAGTTACGCAACTAGTTGAGTGTTTTACTGTTGTTTACTCATCATTTGTTCCCCATTTTCATGTTTGTCTTGAAACAAGATTTGGAGAAGTGCTGAGCCCACATAGCTGCAGCTGGGAATTGTGCTTGTACTCTGCAAACTGCTCAATGAGAATCATGTTTCTGTGTATAAAGTATGTGTTATACTGTCTATGTACAGCGTTAACTAATGCTAAGTACGTTAAAAAGGAAGAAAAAACCCTCAAATTCCATAGGCATTACAAAACAGACACCCAAAGGAGGTAATTTCATACATTATAGCTAGAACAATAGAATCATAGACTGGTCTGGGTTGGAAGAACCCTCAAAGATCATCCCACTCCAACTCGCCTGCCATATACAGGGATACCTTCTGCTAGACCAGAGCTCAAAGCTCCAATCCAACCAGGCCTAGGTATTCTTCCAGGAACAGGGCATCCACAATTTCTGTCACCAACCTGTTCCAGTGTCTGACCACTGCCATAGTAAAGAATTTCTTCACAATTTCTAATCTAAACTTCCTTTCTTCCTGTTTGAAGCCGTTATTCCTTGTCTTATCACTCCATGCCCTCTCCAGCATCCATCAAACCTCCCTCTCCAGCTTTCTTGTAGGCTCCCTTTAGGTACTGGAAGGTGCTATAAGGTCTTCCTGGAGCCTTCTCTTCTGAAGAACTTCAACTCTCTCAGCCTGTTTTCATAGGAGAGGTACTCCAGTCCTCTGATCACACTTGTGGCCCCCCTCTGGACTTGCTGCAACAGGTCCACATCCTTCGTATGTTGGTGGGGTCCAGAGCTGGACATGAGACCAGGTGGGGTGTCATGAGAGCAGAGCAGAGGGGAAGATTCATCTCCCTTGCCCTGCTGGCCACACTACTTTTGATGCAGCCCAGGACACAGTTGGCTTTCTGGGCTGCAAGTGCGCACTGCTGGCTCATGTTGAGCTTCTTGTCCACCAGTCCTCCCAAGTCCTTCTCCTAGTGGCTGCTCTCAATCCATTCTCTGCCCAGCCTGTTATTTGTGCTTGGGCTTGCCTTCATCCAAGTGCAAGACCTTGCACCTCAGTTCACAACATTTTTCTGAAAATAAGCATTTTTTCGTAAGTAGATACTAGAACAAGCACTAAACCCAATAATGCTGTCTCCCAAGTCAATTTTAAACAGCTTGTAACAGCTGAGGTTTAGACATCTGCACTGAAGGATGGGGAAAAAACAAAGCTGCTGCTCATCAAGCAAGCACTGCACATCTGGCAAACAAGGTGGGGCTTCACAGATGAAAAATTAAACATGTTACACAATCCCACCTACCTTGTAAGATATTGTACAAGGAGATCTAATTAATTTTTAAAATTTAACTCTGGCATTTGCTAATAAGTATGATTTTGATTTTGTTACTTTAGTTTTAGTCTGTACATTATGGGAAAAGTAGAAGCTCACTGCCATAGATTCCTGAAAAGGTTTTAAAATTCCATAAAGAGGTTTCAAAATTATATACAACTTCTGGGGGAATTTTCCAGCTGAGAGAGAAAGTAAGAAAAAGCAGAATTAGTACATCAGTGGTCATACTGTCCACACAGCCTCCATGCAGGACTATGCCTGATCATCCTCAAATGAAGCTTAGGTTTAAAAAGCATGAGGGTTAGTTGGAGGGGAAAGCGGAAAAATATTGTTTCATTCTCATGAGGAGCTTTAGGTTGAAGATTTTATGCTGAATATGTATGGTTGATTTAGTTACCTTAAGGCAAATACTACTAAAGTCAGAACATATAGGTACACAATTTAAGTGTTGGTTAATAAGATCTTGGGGAAGAGGGGAGAGGAAACAGGGAGAAAAGAAGTGCAGATGAGAGAAAGGAGATAGGATATTTAACATTTTGTAAATATAAACAAACACACGCTAAATCAAGTTATATGGTAAGTTCTTTGCTTGCTCAACATATTGCAGTGATTTAAAAAACAGAATGCCTAGATGAAACATTTGGAGACTACATATGCTATCACATAGGGTATATGGCGTTACAAATCACTTGCATACACAGAATGAAAACCTTGTGATTTTAAATGTTACTGTTGAAACATAGTTAATGGTAAACTATGCAACTTGACTGCTGCCGTAGCACCATCCAAACTTGCTTCTTTCTTCCCATTTCCCTATCCTTAACCATCCCTCAAATCGAAAAAAAAAAAAGAAAATAAAAAATTTCAAAATACAGCTTGTCTTTTGTTCCCATGGAAGCATCACAGATTAACATATACAATAATTTACTGCTTTTGAAACAGCAGTAATCACCTGGTAAATATACTGAGACATATTTGTCTTGTTAATATCACTTGTATCTGCCAACAGTAGTTTTGAAGATTCCCCGGGGCATAACAATTAAGTCTGCTAGTGCTTCAAACATGTACAAGGCAAAGTATGGCATATGGATCTGGGTGCCTGGGTCTTTCTACAGAACTTGATTTGGATTTCATGGATTTCCTATTTATTCTGTCAAAAAAGAATTATGAGTTGCTCATCCTCGGGCTGGAAGGTATCCACAAGAGTACTATAAACTCTCCATTTAGAAGGATGCATATCTGTACTTTGAGTATTTATAGGTGCTATGACATCATAATGCTGGGAATCACAGTATTTATGTGTTTTCTGAAAAGGACTCATTTACAGTAAAGCTATTAGAGAAAGTGAAGAACACTAGTTTGCCCATCAACAAGTGCAATGTAAATACAAACACGATACATAAGATAAAACCCACACTGTAAACCTAATATTAAACACATGGCTGGAAATTAATTTTACTTTTTGCCATGACATATATGGTTGAGGAAAAGTAACATAGAGCAGTAAATACTAAAAGAGGGAGGAACAAAAGGAAGAATTCTTTACTAGAAATACAGTAATCTTCTGTTCACCTGCCATATTAGTTGTCCTTCAGCTTTGTCCTCCAGTTTCTCCTGCTGCACTCTTACCCTGTTCTGCAGGATAATCGATAGTCATTACATCAAATGTGAGTTCACCTTAATCTCACTCTGTGCAAATGCCTGTAATCTGAAAAATGTTTTGTTTTTCGGTGAATGTAATAAAGTAGTTGTCATACATGGCAGTTTTGCATGATGCATCTATTCAACAGGGAATGAAGCACAAGGGAACGAATAAAAAGAATAATCCACTTTTGTACGAAATCAAGTTTTAATGAAATTGTCATTAATATTTATGTTAACTGTCATCAAAACCTAAAGAGACATGTTAACATTAGAATCTGAGCAGCCTAGAATCACATTACAGTTTCAGAGAAGAATTGCTTTAAATGCAAAAGCTCTGATTTCTGTTCTAGTGTTGATTGTTTCTTTTGCAAGTGTTCCTCCCCATATCCACCCTCATCTTCCTTCCAGATGTTCATGGACCAAACACCAAGTGGTTTGGATAAATGGATGCATACAGCTGTAAGGGCAAATTGACTTCTATTTGCTAAGAATTTCCCGTCAGATTTGCTGATGACAGAACTGCAAAATCTTGCCTCCACACCATTCCCAGTTCCCTAGCTACTGATATCTTAATTTTTTTTGTATTTTTTTGTTTGTTTTATTGTGGTTTTGTTTTTGTTTGGTTGGTTTTGTTTTTGGTTTTTGGGGTTTTTTGTGGCCAGGATGTGGGATCATTAAGAATGGACTCTAATAGGGTCATGAACCCAGGGTCATTATTATGGTCAGTGCACTATTGAAAGTTGCCTCTGCATAGTCTGAACAAATCCACTTGTTGGAAGCAATCAGTTCTGACAAAGATATACAATCAATTTGTGTAACAGCAAGATATAGCAGGAACATATAAAGGGTTCTGCCACCTCTACAGGCAGAACTGACCCATTCTTCCAGAATACCCTTGTGGAAACTGTGCAGCCTGAGTTCCACTTCAGTTTTTTTTTTTTTTTCTTTCTAGGTCTTCTTCTCTTGACTTAGAAATCAGGCAGCCACTATAATAAGCGTGCATTGCTAGTCTGCAACCAGCTGTATATTGCACTAAGGAACATGACAGACTGTAAAGGCATAAGGCATCTGACCACCCAACTGTTTCTCCTTGAAAAAAAAAAACAAACCACCAAAACCAAACAAAACAAACAAACAAAAACCCAACACAACAACAAAGAAACAAAAAACTCCAAACCCCACAACAAATAACAGTACTCAAAACCAAGCCAACCTCAGAAGAAAATTCATTATCATACACATCTACACTGTCAAATACAATGTATTCATCTCAAGAACCAGTATACAGGCTCTCACACTTCTGATTAATCCCTCATGTTTACAGACAGCAGTGAGTTTACAGAAGGTCCCATAATATGTTTTCCTTTAAAAAAAAAATCAACCAAACAAAACAGAAAAACAAACTTAAAAAAAAAAAAAATAAAAAACCCCCAAACCCTGCCACATCAGGCAGAACTTTTCCTTCAAAAACCTCTTCTAAATTCTCTTTTTCCATCTCAGTGGATGGAAGGGAGCAGGATCTGTCCTAATTAGCTCACGGTCAAGACTAGAAATGGAGCTGCTGCTGTTCATCTATGTCCCAGACAGTACATTTTGTGAAAGGTAGCTTCAGAGAAATTGTTGCAATTAGTTTATAACTGCCTGGTGTGCTCTGTCCACACTGAGCTGGATTAATCAATCATTAGCAACCTTAATAGTGAGACTGAAAATCTACTAGCAGAATAAACACTAAACAGATGGCAAGTCCTTGACACTGTAAGGACAATTCAACCCAGGCTCCAAACAGCTTCTTCCTTCCAGGCAGGCACACTCCAGGGTCCTTGTGGGTGAGGGGAGCGTGTGCTGCACGAGGTACCAGTGGTATCTGCAGTAAGTGGGTGTCTCCAGCTCCACGTGCGACTGAGATTTCCAGGTTGTGTGTCTGAATCCTGCTTTCCTTCACCTGAGGGAAGCCAGAAACATGGGTGCAGGGAGCAGGCTTGGCAGCTGAGGGATGGCAAGTCCTCACTGCTTAAATCTCATTTAATCCTGCCTGACCACCAGCAGGACCTGCCTTGAGGGGGGAACGGGGGCTGCTGGATGTTACTAGAAGTTATCAAGGTAAAAATACCTTTTCCAGTGGGGAAGACTATCTGAAGTACACAACCAAACTAGTGTTACCAGTAATAAGGGACCTACCAATTATTTTATAGTCAGTGGAATCGCTGTTCAACCTTCCCCAGCCAGAGGTAATTCCGCAGCGGAAACGCATTTGTCAGAAACAGATTCCTTACCTCAGGTACCAGATATACCAGCAATACAATGACCAACTACCCCAAGAGGCATTTTCTGAAACCTATTCTATCTAAAATCTCTTACAGTCACTTTTAGGCATCTAAAAAAAGGTCATAATTTTTCATGGAAGACATTTTCAAAATATTAGGGCCATGAAGGCAGAAATATATACATGCAAGCCTTCCACCAAATAAGTCCTTTGGGGAATCCTAGATCACAGGCCTTGGGCTACTTGTTGCCAGGTCTCCCATCTAAAATAATAATTTAAAAAGGCTTAATGATGCATCTCAATTTTGTTAAAATCTGAGAAAGTCAGAATCAGAACAGCAAAGTCCAGTCCTCAGTCTGGAGAAAAAAAAAAACAAACAAAAAAACCCCTAAAAAACCCAAACATTTGAGAGGTGTTTAAAAGCAATGTCTGTATATATCCCATGGCACATGGAGGTGATACAGCCCCATATTGACTCTTCTCTGCCTCTCCTAATACAAGAAGCAGGTGAAGCTGCTCATGGCTCAGGGTTATTGCAGGTTCTACACAGAGCATGTGGTTTTATTGCAACGTACCATGCCACAGGATTATGGGTTGCATTAAAAGCTTACATGGTCTCAAAAAGAAACTGGACAAGATCAAGGAAGAAAAATGCATTAAAGGCTGCTAAATACAAAGAAACTATCCTCTGACTCAGGAAGTCCCTGGCTTGTGGCTCAGGGGGAATATCAGAAGCCAACCCTTTTCCTATATTCTTCCCTAAGCACCCACCTTCAGCTCCTGTGAGACAGGAAACTGCACCAAATAGACCTTGATTTGGCACAGTCATGCATATGTAATATAATCATTTAAAGGAGGGAAAAAAACCCTACAAATGCTTTTGTAATTCAATTACTGTATCATTTTGCAAGCATCAGAAAGTTTAAAGAATTGCTTCTGGTCTTTTAACATAAAATTCACATTCAGTTCTGAATTCCTTAGAGTTTTAGACATACCAAGATTGTTTTGGTTTCTTTGTTAACACATGCAGAAGAATGTTTCATTTGAAGTATTCTTCTGATAGAGACAAATAAAACACAAGTACGCCACCCCTAAGCCTGAATTGTTTACATTTGTATTACTATGCTAGTTTTAGTGAGAGATGAGAGATGGTAACAGAGAAATCAAAATGGCGTAGGCCTTACTTCAGTGGACAGAAGTGGAGCTACATGACATTTACTCCATGATGAGCCAAGGGCAGTTGAACATACAATTACCAATGTCCAAAAGAAAAAGTGTTGGAAAACCAGAACAAGATTTTTTTTTACAGGATACAGTATGAAATTCATGTTATAATAATATGCAAAACTATCAGTTTTATCTTCATACGGACAGTCCTTTCACTAGTTCTATATTTGTTCTTAATTTTTTTTATTCAATAGCTATAGAGTATACTTTTGGCCCTTAAAAAAAATGGAGACAAAAACCCCTTTGAACACAAAAGGCCACATACATCCAACCAGTTATAGACCAAGTATTAGACACTCAAATATCGCAGCTGAAAGTTATGTGCATTATTTCATTTGAGTCAGAGTTTACAGAAGGCCAGACAGTCTTGTGTTAA
Source organism: Manacus vitellinus (assembly GCF_001715985.3). Lineage (NCBI taxonomy): Eukaryota > Metazoa > Chordata > Aves > Passeriformes > Pipridae > Manacus > Manacus vitellinus. The sequence continues at coordinate 1,462,263 of NW_021940122.1, forward strand.
TTTAATTCCTCTAAAGCAGGTACCACAAGGCTCTATATATTTCTGTAGTAAAACTTGAAAATTACACACTTACATATACACTGATTTCACTACCATATTATCAGATGCTACACCTACTCACAGGTCTGTTTGTGGGATTTTCCTGCAAATAAGTGCTAGAGATATCTCATTTAATTTTGTACTTTTTTTCCTATCACTTGGGATTTAGACACAACCCACTTTTATTTTTATTTCTTCTCTCTTCCACCATGTTACCACTGAGCTGAGGGGGCTGAACTAACACCTTTCATAGATCAAGAACAAAAACACTGCAGATGAGGCAGCAATAAAGCCAGTTTCACTGCTGCTCTCATCAGCGTGCTTCGATCACTTGTCAAAGTAGCTAGACGTGGAAGGCAAGTCCCATACTCCTGCTCTTGCCACTGACCTGGATCAGAGGGGCAGTAGCTTTTTGCAGCACTGGTCACCAGTTTACCAGAAAGCAGAAACATCCTTCAGCTCATATGCCTTAGAGACACAGAGTAATAAAAGGGTGAAAAAGGTTTGAGGCAACATTCATCCCAGCTGGACTTGGTCTAATGACTTATAGGTGAAGAGCTCTGTGTATCCCATTACCACTTCTTTGAGTCATCCTGACCCTTTGTTCCCCACCTTTATTAAAAGACCTGAAGATTAATGCAGGGAACAAATGGCAGAGAAATAAATCGTTGTCTCTGTTACATCTCAAAGTGATGTTTCACAAGTGTAATTAGGTGGAAAAGGTGTTTTGGTATGGAGTTTTTTTGTTTGTTTGGGGCTTGTTGCTTTTTTAAAACACAAAACAAAAATCACTATGTGATAGTGCTTAGGTGTCTAGCTTGAGGTTTCTATGACTTTGAAGCAATTGTAGGTAAAGATAATGTTCAGAGTTTAAGTTTTACAACATTAAATGGTTTTATTATCTTTCCAATTTCAAAGTAGATGAGTAATTCAGTTCCTCCAGGAACACAGCATAATTAGTCACCTGCAGACATTATAGAACAATTACTTTTTTTCCCCTAACAAAACTAAAATCCTGTACTTATCTTTAAAATACTTTGTAGCTTATCTTGCATTTCAATTTAAAGAGGGGTAATGTATGCCAAATTAGAATTAAATGCATCTTATTTACCTGAATTTCTAGCTTGGTCAAGTTTGTACTGTTGTTTCAAATATGCAGTTACCCTTTACTTTCTACCACTAATAAGGCTGTTGTTTAGTCAAGATTCTCTTCTATCACTTTTAGATGTTTGGGTGATCTCACTAAGCTGAAAAGTAGGACTGACTTGCTGGCATTTTGTTCTGGAAAAATCTACGTTGACTTAAATAATTTTTAGTATAAAAATGGAATTTCTGCCTTCCCCTGTTTTCATTTGTTGTTCATTTGATTTTGTTTCTCATACAAGAATTCCAAACATTCAAAATAGCAAGCAATGAAAAATATCCTGATATTAGTGCTGAGCCCATCTTGCCCCTCTGGTTAATTTTCTGCAACTTTAGATATTGGCACCTGCAGCATCTCATTCTTAAGTAACTACTCATTTCACATCTAGCTCTTTTATTACTACAATGCACAATATATGCTTAGATAAGCATAAACATATGTCCAAAGTATTTAAGTAAGTTGTCAAGACTTTCTATTAAGTAAACAGCATGTAAAAATCTGCAAGTGATGAGAGAAAAAAAATACACAATTTTTAAATATTTAGTCATTAAATAAGTGCTTTTAAAAGTGTGATCCATGGATGTATATACTGGTAAAAATATCTTTGCTTGCTGTCTCTTTACACTGCTAACACATACTCATTTAGTATTTTTCTTTTTCATTTGGGAGCTCTCTTATTGCACATCCCCTAAATGATTTCAAGCAGTTCAGAAATCAGCCCAGAGAGAGCTGGGGGAAGGCACAAACCCCCTCTTAAATATAAATAACATATCCCCGCTAAATGCTGAGTCCTTTTAGGTTTAAGCTGCTAGGAGGAAGAAACATTATTTTGTAGTTTGTTCTGTGCAAACTCAGAGTGCTGGGCACCTTTGCCACTCACTGCCCACCCCGCCTCCCTACTAAGTCTCACGGCTCATGAACAGCCCCTGACATGCAATATAAAATGACACTCCTTGGCTATAAGTACAGATAACATGCAACTGTCCTTTTTTTTTTCTCTGCCAGGATTACAATGGAACCGTCATACTAAAAATATCAGGATCTTGCTGTAGCTTTTTATATGTTTAGTTACTCAAAGTTTAAATTTTGACCTTTCATTCCCTGTCATCCGTAATTTTCTCCCCCACTTCCAATTCCACATCCCTAGACAGTGCTGAGCAACAGCTGAGCAACAGTTAAGTCTACAAATAGCCCTACCAATTTTCAGTGAAGTGTCTTTGACATGTTTTCTCTCCACTGTCTGCCTTCCCCAAAGAACTAGGAAAAAAACCCTTTAGAGGGTAAGTGTCCATAGAAAGAATTGACAGAATTTGAAGCAGCAGCATATGAAATTCAAGTACCTTTTTGAAAAAGTGTAAGTGTATACCTCTGTACCATTCAAAGCGTAGTACTTTATTTAATGAGCTAATCATAAAGAATTATTGCTCAATAAAAGCTATAGACACTCTACACAATGTACAGTTTAGGATAAAATCAAGAAATCTCAAAGAATATCTGTAAATATCAAAACTATTTTAAGAAAAACACATGGTCCATGACTCTTATATTGAAAGGAATTGCCAGTGAACCAAATTTTAGTCCTTACCCACCACTACCTTGCTTCATGTCTCTGACCAGCAATAGTAGCAGTTCTATTTTTGCCTCCTATTTTTTCCTTTTAACTTTAATATTTTACATACTTAGAGTACTACAGTGGAGATGGTGCTTTCCAGCATCCTAATGGTTCTAGGTGATCCCCCTCTAAAGTGATAAAGGAGGGGTCGAAAATACACGTCTGCTATCTCTGGACTACAACAAATCAAAGCTTCTGGTGAAGATGGTTCCAGCATTTGGAAAACTCAAGTTATACATAATATTTCTCTACCACAGCTTCTCAGAAATACCATATATACATCAGAGCTCTACTGTACACGTACATGTACATGTCCTACAAAACTGCAAAACTAAAGGTCTTCCTCCTTATCTTTGACATACTCCTCCTAAGAGACCAATTAAAATGCAGGATGAAGACCATAGCTGAGATCTGTCCTTCTCTGACACAAGGAGTCTCCCTACATATCAGGATAGAATTGATCTAGACTCAGGCCAGAGCTTTCTCGAGATGTTGGTCTAGGACTGCACTCCTATAGATCACCATCGCTCTCCCCTCAAGTTCAAGATGATGTTGAATATACAGCTACATGTATGTTTTGACAAGCAAACCAACCCTCTAAACTCAAGAGGACAGGTCAAAAAACAGGACCAAAACACCCATCAACAAGGAACACATAAAAAAATGTAATACATTCACATTTCTTGGTGCTCTGTATGACAAGAGCTTACTCTAAAAGAAAGCCTCAGTTGAAACCAATAGTATCTGCTCTTCTATAAACAATTATGACAACAACACAACCTGCCCAGTGAAAATATTAAGAATGCTGGAGGGTCCATTTCTCAAGAAAGCTATTTGTTCTGAATTATTCACTTCATGCCTCAGTTAATTAATTCCAAGAATCTGGCTATTACATCCAGGCTATGATCTTTCAAACTGTGTTTAATTGTCATTACAAAAGATGAATTTCTCTTTCTCTTTTTGAAGCTGAGGCAGAAATCATTGTAAGAAAAAGAATTAAAAGAAACAAGGAAAAGAAAAAGCAAAACAATAGAACAACACACAGAACAACAAACACCACTAAAACTCTATAGCTCCAAGAACAGAAAGAAAATTAACATGGTCTAATAAAAGTCATGGTGGGATTGTTGCTGTTGTTATCTAGAAGAGAATAAACATATTAACTAGTGCTCCTTCACACACAATCCTTCAATGTCCAGCATTCACATAAGCCTGTTTCTATAAATAAATAAATAAGTAAATTTTGATTTATCTGTGTTATAAATATACATGTCTCACGTATGAGCAATTTATAGATGTAAGAAAAGTACAATGCACAGAGAGCAGGGCATACCATGGACCTGGACTCCATTACAGTCCCCTCAGATCCAGGACAAATCATTGGCATTCAAGTCCCATTCATTTATTGCTACCTTCAAACAAAGCCACTACAAATGCCATGCTCAGTACCATGACCTTTCTCTGCCTGTTTCTACCAGGTAAAAAATGGTACTTTATTCATTCTTCATAAAAGCACATACAGATTTTTACCTGCAACTTTCAAAGTGACACTCCATATACATACAGTCTTTTTCTGCTGTACACTCCACTTTTCAGATCCTCCTACAGAAGCCAAAAATAGTTTGTCAGATCCGTATGGAAACCCTGCTTCTCTGCAAGGGCCTCAAAGAGAATTTATATTCGTACTATATGCATGTATCTGCCCTCTGTGGGATATTGCCAGCTCACCTAGGGTTTCTTCACCATCTAATCCAAGCACATCAAAGCATCTTAGGAGCTCCAGAATGAATAACTACAGGCTTTCATGACATAATTTATCCACATATCTAATGTGGTGAGCCAAAGACATCTGCAGTCCTGAGAAGTAATTCAAGTTTCAGACCTGTGGCCCTGAAAGTTCAGCCCAGTTCATGAGGTTTTGCCACAATTAACACAACTCACTCTGCTTCCCTGCCCCACAGGGCACAAGGTGGTACCAGTGAGCTTCTCACGGAGCAGCACCAGGACACTGCCATTGCTTGTGACACATCCAAACATCTGGTAAACCCATCCAGCCACACACCATTTATGCCAACATGGTGCATGGCAGCATTTGGGATGTATTCTAGCACTACATGAGGTTTTTGTTAAATCTGCACCTGTCAGAATTCAGGAAATGCCAGCATTACCAACATCTCAGCATCCCTAAGTGCCCCAGTAAGTTCATATCTACAGAATGAGTTACAGCATTACCCTGGATTTTTTTTTTTTTTTAATATTCTGTTCTTTAATCAAAGATTTCAAGGCTAGGCTTCAGAATGCAACTCTGCATTAGTTGGGGAGTTTGTGTTTGTTTGGTTTCTTTCCTTAAACACTGCCCGTTCCTTATATAGGGACTATCTGCCATTTCAATGGACCATAATCTTTTCCTAATTTAAATTCCTCCATGAGCCATCCCTTGTATACAACATGGCAGAAGTAAGTTTTACCTGAATAAGTGAAATCTAAAAAAAGTTATAAAGAATTGGATGCAACTCAATTTAGAAATGCAAAAATGCCACATTGTTGTTGTTTCACTGTATTGCAGTAAGTAGTCCTTTCACTTTTTACCCCTCAAGTAATTTCTTGGGATCATATGAACCAAGATGTTTCATTACATACCAAACTCTCAGAGGCAGAAACATCTTCTGTTTGTAGCTCTGAAGTTTCTAGAGTGTTTTAGGCATGGTAGTTTCAAAAAGAGTTTTGTGTAAATAATCCAGATTCAATTTTTCCTTTCTGTTTAAGCACCAGAGTAACTCATTAGATCCTTAAAAGGTTTCAGAAGGATGGGCACACAACATACCAGATGCCCACTCTGATTTTTGTCTTGAAGTGTCAAAATGGCAATATCTGTCTGCAGAGTTTTTAGTTAATGCTTCAAGGCCTTTACTCTGTAGTTTATTCTGGTGCTTTAGTAAAAATAGTCTTCCTTTAGACATCTGTATTCAAAGGAAACTGAAAACGAGGTCAGTCCCTGGCACACAAACAAAGATATTTAATATTTAGTGGGACATCTGTAAAATAGATGAGAGAACAGGACACTCAGGTGGTGACATAATATAAATAATTGTACTTCTAAGATGGAATTCATTGCATACAGGTAAGCAAAGCCATTAACTATCTTTTTTTTTTTTTTTTTGAGAAGGCAATCTTAGTCATAGTCTCATTTATTCTACTGATAAAGAAAGGAAAAAAAGGTTATCCTCAACATTGTCTTCAGGCAGAAGCTTGTTAGGCCAAAATAAGCTGTGTCTCATTTCATTGCTCCTCTACCTCATGGAAACCGCAGTTGAAGGGCCTCTCACTCTCCTTCCAACATCTTGGGCTGGGCTACATCTTGACAACAACCAGAACTTCCTTCTGTTTTCAGACAGGTCAGAAGTCTTACCTGCTCCAGCTATAGCCTGCTTCAAGGAAATGTGAGTAGGAGGCTCTTGAACTATAATTCCCATGAAGCATTTATACCTGGAATAGTTATATCTGATCCTGCTTCTACCTCCAATGAATCAAAAGCAAAAAACCTCCTTTCTAGGGGCTTTATGAAAAGTGCTATTCTCTAGCTCTTCCCTCCCTATACCAAGATGGAAATGATTGCCAATAAGTTGACATTTCACAAAATGGACATCTCTCTGTAATTCATGGCTGATGATTATTAGGTTCAGTTTTAAAGAAAATATCAAGGAAAAACTGTCCTACATGAGGACTTAGCTATCGAAAATGTTGGGCTTTTGAAGAAACCCTCTTTTAAATTAGTGAAGCTCTATCAAAGGACTTCCTCAGCTGCTTGGGGGAAGACAGTATGATGAAACATTCAGTTTGATGCATATCTCTACCCGAACAAGCAAAGGTGTCCCAATGCATTCTGACATTACTTACATAAGGCTTGAGAATGACAAGCCAAAGAACTAGCTAGCTGGTTTTCCTTCAAAAATTCATCCTCAATGACTCAAATGTTTACCAACACTTCATTTACACTTTACAATTCAACTAGTTCTGTGCTCCATGCAGTATAAAACAGACTTGGAGAATGCTGCAGAGAGGTAATATATGATGATCTTTATACCTACTGACACAGCAAGCTTTGATCTCTAGGTCTGCTTCAAGCTAGGATCAGAAAGAAGGGCACAAAGCCAGAGCCTTAAGTTTTACTGGGCCGTTTTGATTCAAGTTATAGGGATACACTGATCTACTCTATTAGTCACGTTTCCATCTGTCTGCAGTACAGTTGGACAGAAATGAGAAAAAAATCATTTAATTTTTGTCTAAGTGTCATTAAACCCCCTCACTCGAAAGAATCCTTAGACTGAAAATCAAACATAAGAAAAAAACCAACAAGAGCTGAAGATGGATTACAGCAGAAAAAGAAACAAATGAGACTGTGCTCTTCAGGTAAAGTGCTGACCAACTATTCAGGTTTTTAAGGACACATTCTCTGTATATTAAGGACTCAAGTTCTTCAACAACCAAAATCCCCATGGCCATCTGTCTACAGTTCCTTGATGTTACAAAATGTACATGCATACACAGCTTTACAGACTCCCTATGAGCAATTTGTGCCAAGCATCTTAGACCAAGGCTATAATATCTAGTTAAAGCAATATCTACAGTTATGGTCCCAGTTCTTTTCAAAATGGATTCCAAAATCCTTTTTTTTTCCCTGATGTAACATCAGTTTACAGTGTCATTTCTGTAAATTAGTTCAGATAAAATTTTGCTATTCAACAAATGATCTTACATCAACATCTTCCCATCAGAGATTTCACAGCAAGTGAAAGAAGTTGAAGACAAAATGAAATTAATGTATACAATGAAACTTAACTGAAACCCACCCAACACTGAAACAACTTACTCTTGAATGTCAAATGTTAGTTAGATTTGTAAAACTTCTCCCAGTGCTTATGCAGACAAGTTTACTAGGAAACCAAACAAGCAAAGAACAACAAAACCCCTCGACACTTTCAGGTTGATTTTCATGGATTTTAGATGATACATGAGTACTACTTTCATTATAATTTTTCACTGCAATTTCTGCTTCAAAATCCCTTAGGCCCATTTTCAAACTCTGCTGAATTACTACAGTGGTACATTCTTTTACCAAGCAACATATATATACAGGCTGCAATATCCAACAACTGATGAAGTGTTTGCAAACTTAATCTCCATTTTCTTAAAATAAGGTATTTCCATGACAACGTACAGTTACCAAACCACAGCTCCAGCAAAGGAAGCTTCAGAAAACACTGTTTATCTATGCGTTACTTTCCTCTATATTTTTCCATCAGATTTCCAATTTCCTCTCTTACGTATTTTGAATCCTGGTGAATGTAATTCAGCCGGTGTTTTAATTTTCAGAAGTCTAGTATTTTATAACCCTTACTTTACTTCCTCACAGAAGAAACACCTATCATCGTCTCTAGCCTGAGATCTTCAGGTGCTCTTCTGAACAAATATCATTGTAAACAAACCATTTCAGATTTTTTCAAGATTAACCTTGCAGCCCTGCTGACCCTTGGCTTTACTGCAAATTTCTTGTACGCTCACTTTTTTTAATATTCCACATATTTAACCTGGTTTCTCATGTGCCATTTACTGCTTTTTTTCCTGGAGTTTCTGTATTTCACTCAAGTTTTCCTAACATATCTTTTTATTAACTTTCTCCTTCAATATCTTACACTTCAAATAAGCTGCCTTATTTATACTTCAAATACGCTTCCTTTGTTTTTTTTTTATCAGTTAATTAGAAAAAAGACAAAACCTTCATCTCAGTGTGTTTTTCCCACCTCTTTCACTAGTCTCTCATACAGTGAATCACAGTACAGACGGAACATGTTTAGTTGAAAAAGTATCCCATTAAAATCAGTTGTTCACAGCCAAGCTGAAGGGGCTTTGGAGAACAAAATTCATTCAAAGGCCCACCCAACAGGCCAACATTAGACATTTAAAAAAAAAACAAACAACAAAACCAACCAGCATTGGAAGACACCACAGTGAACATTAAGAATGTCCAGAAAGAATCTCAGAAATGGAGGAAGTAATGTCCTAAGAACAAGGAATTCAGGTTGCCAACTTTATGGAAGACTTTTCTGATGGCTGAACAGCTGTTGCCAATTTAAAGGCAAACTCAAAAGCAAAACATATACATACAATCATACTCTATTGAAACATATGACAAAAATGTTTATTTTGAACTATTTAAACAATATTTGATGGGTAACATGGATTATCTACTACATGTTCAGTCTGTAGTCCCCAGTGTCAGTGCTCAGCCCCCATTCCTGTAATAGTTTCTATAGAAAACATAATGGCAAATTAACACACTGTTTTATTGCACAATGTTGTCATCTGCCCGTTGAATATAAGCACTGAAAACCCACCCACACAGATTTCATGAAGGACATCAAACAGCCATTAAGGAGAAAGAGAAGGCTCACTTCTTATTAAGATTTCCTGAACCACAGTGAGAAAAATTTAACGGTTCTACACCACGTTAACAATCCCCCCACACCATCTAGTCCCCCTTAGTAGCAGTTTTAGAAATATATCCAGTTCATAATATTTTATTAGCCTATATAAAACATGGGATTCATCTGTTCCAAATATTCACTTACTTTTAAACTTAAACCAAATATTTTATTAGTATTTTAGTATATTAGTATTTATTAGTATTATATTCTTACTATTTTGCAAGGCATTAATGTATTTAAATTGTTTTATGCCCTGAGCAATACCAGTACATAACTTTTACAAGCAACTTGCATTCCTAATTATACTCTTTCCATCCTTGCTACACAAATGGTATTATTTATATTCCTGTACTGGTCCACTAGTCAAGGTATCCCAGGTATCCCAAGCCACAGAAAATAAGTCTGTTAGAGCTACTCATTCAGAGTCTTACTCTTTAGCTAAGCTGAATGCATTTTTTTTTTCCCTTGGAGAGTCCCTATGACAGTGTAAAAGGAAGCGAAGGAAGGGAAGGAAGAAAAGAAAGATCACCTACAGCAGTAGAGCTTTGATTTCATCTGCTGAAGCACTATCAGCGACTCCAGACAGGGTCCAGAAGAACTTGCATCAACCCACGTCCTCATATCCAGACCAAACCAATTCTTCAGCATTTGACATGCCACCTTCATGAGTATAAAAAGTTGAGGTATAACAGAACCTCATGCCAGTCTACTATCAGCCTTTTAAAGGCTGAACTGTTTTTCTTTTTGCCAACAGCTTGCATATCCCAAAGTGTATGTGTCAGAGATCTTGTGCTGTTGGTAGTTCTTAGGACTTCTGAAAAACCTCTGCTTTGATTTTCTTCTGACTTCGCAAAAACATGCACCTTACTATTACAAATTATTTAAACAAGTCCTTGAAATCTATTGTGTTGGATCCTTCAACACATCCAGATTGTACATGGTTTGAGCCATTTTCTTCCTCCATTCTTTATCTAACCTCGTCTTTCAGACTTTAACAAACTATATGCCAAAGTTTCAAAGGAATATAAAAGACGGGGCAGCAGGGAAAACTTCCAAGAGTGGAGTATGCTGTTTGTGTACATGAGATCCAACCTATCTGCACAGACCAGTCTGTCACCACTAGACTTGTTTGCTCTCCATGTCCTATGACAATAGAGGAGGAGAATAAAATATTATGTCCCACTAAAATTTTAACCTTTGCCTTCTGGGCTGAAAATCTCAGTGATAGAATGCAGGTTTGACAACAATGCTTGAACCCACACTGCTTCTTGGAGCTGTTGATAAGTTCCTATCCAGTACATTAAAACATCATCAGCCTATTCTAATGTCAGCTTTATTTCAAGCAGAGTTTTAGAGAGATTGCAAAGTGCATTACATGAGACTCCAGCCAACACAGAGGCAGAAAACAAATATACCGTTTACTTACCTATACAAGAGTGCTTAGTAAAGACATGATGAATATAGCTATCTTAACAGAAACACTTAGAATTCTATTACACTAATATGTCTGGACACTCATTTATTGCATGCAGTTTTTACAGAATATATCTTCTCATAGCCTTTTCACTTCTTTATTTGATTAAAAAAAAGGAGAAAGTGGTGGTTACAGCAAGAAAAAAGGAAATAAGTTCTATATGATATTCAATCTACAGAGGAGAGAAGAGGTAATTCATTGTTTTCTTTCTGGCACAGTGTTTTATTATAGGACAAAAATTCAATAAAAACAGCAAGATCTCTCACTGAAATGGGTCAGCACCATCCATGACAACTGCTAAGTTGTAAAGTAGAGATAGTAGGAGAGTGTAAAATCAGATTAAAGTAGGGGTCCAATCCAAGTTAAATAATAATTTTCTTACCTGGACAGGATCAGAAACATGACCTCTCTATATGATAACATCTTACTGCACTACAGTAAGTACACTACACTTCTGGGAGGGAAGGATTCACATGTTGCTCTACTTGCTTCAGTTGTGGTCACCTAAAGCACAGAAACTAGCATTTCAAAATTATGACTGAATTTTAATGAAAAGATCTTAAGAACAAGCAATAAGTAATTCCAGGCTTCTCCCTAAAATTTCATCTTTCTAACCAACTGTTAATTCTTGTTTGTTTCACAAAAGCAATTGAGACTGACATGCTTGTACAAACGTGCATTAGTATAAAAATTTAACTGGAATAAAACAGCTCATGGTATTTTTGGCACATCAGAACTCTGACACAGAATTAGTATATCAATACGAATCACTCTTATTCCTCAGACTTCAGCGAAAAGCATGAAAATCAGAGCGACTTTTTCATACATAAGTAGTAACAAGTGAAGCATTTTTGTTCCGCATTGTCTGTAGCACTTTTTGGGCTTCACACATCCAGGGCGAATTGTTCAACTGGTAACAGCCTTTCCTAGAAGATAGTATGAGATCTTGGAAAAGTACTAAGCCAGATTCATGAGCTTTGAATAAGACATTAGAAGCAGTGACTTCAGTAGAACTACACATACTCTAAAAATGTACATATGATAATTACTCGATGAACTGAAGACACAGTTCTACTCACCAATATGCTCTTTTACAGATCAACCTTTAAAAATACTAAGCATTACCAATGTACTTAGACTTTGTCCTGCTGTTTCCACTACAGAGGCTAACCCCATTTGCCAAAAGTCTCAGCCTGATGCATTCCTTGCTCAAACATTGCTCCCACCCAAGTAGACAACAGTGGTCTATGGGGTAAAAGCTTCATAATACATAAGCACAGCATGTCGGTGGTGTTTTGCCAGGTATATTCTTTTTTGCTTTCATCTGTTACTATCACACCCCTAATATCCACCTGAATGGACAGTGTTTATTCAAGTAGGGTTTGCTAGGGATGAATATGTTCCTGAATATGCAAAGTGCGCTCTTTTACTGCTGGGTCCTTTATTAAACTACCTGAATATTAGTGGCCCGAAATTGGTATGATTAAGGTTTAATGAACTACTGATTAGCACTAATGAACACAACTGAACACACATTTTATTAAATGATTTGTCTCCTTTGAAATGAAAGTAATGTTAAGCCCATTAATAAAAATTATTTGGGTCATTTCTGAGCAACTGTTGCACTCCTTGGAGATAAAGGAGAGAAATCAGCCAGTGTGCTGTCTGATTAGTGTTTCAGCAGGTGTTACACATCAATAGTTAGGGTTCACAGGCTGTATTTTCTAGGCTTAGTAAGGTCAGAGGATAAAAATTAAAGTTTCTGTGAGTGCTATATGACAGGAGAGATATGTCCTTATGATCTGGGAGGATCTGAAATGATACAGCATACAAGAAATGGAAGTACTTTGTTCTAAGTAATAGATGTGACTGGGTAGAAGATAGCGTGCACACAAAAAAACTCCACAAAACAAATATAAAAAAATCGCCTTACTCCCCAAACCCAAGTAAACATGATTGGAAAGATATTCTTTCATATTCTTCTATACTTTTCACATCATTTTCTAGTTAAAAGCTTTTTGGAAGCTGCATATATCCATCTGCCACAATGTACTGCACTAGTTTAGATACAGTCTGAAGGCTTAAAGACTTTACAGAAAGACCGAGGAAGTATTGATGAGCAATTGTTCCCCTTCGGTGAGGGCAATATGCAGTTAATTCTCTTGAAGTATAATGTCATAAAACATCCATAAATACTCTTGGATACATGATAACAAGTGAGGAGAACATCACTTTTGGCTTCTATTTTAGAGCCCTGTGTTCCACGTATCCAAAGTGACATGTTGGGTTATTAAGATATCATTGCAATTAACAAGCAAGATTGTCACCAATAGTTGCCCACTTCCTATGTTAAGTCAGTTGTCCCCAGGAGGATTTCTTACTGACTATTCAATCAGATATGAAGGAGGAAGGAGTGACAAGAACACAGTCCAGGACAGAGTTCTTCAGAGACCACATTATCTGCTAACAGGTAACATAAATAGACACTGCACCTCTGAGCACTGCAAAATTTACTCATTTTCTTCCTATTATCATAAATATTAATGTTTGCCATTCCAGCCGCACAGCAACCCTGAAGTGAAATCAGTACATTTCTACCTGAGTCCCCTATCTCCACTATGCATTATATCTGAGGCCCTGATGATGCTGAGGAACCTGAAGGAAACCAATGACATATTGAAGAGTTCCTGGTATAGTTAAAAAAACAATAATTAAAAAAATAAATCAACAGACAGCTGTTGACAATGGAGTTTTCTCTAGTTGTGGTTCATTACAGTTTTGAAATCATTTATCCCTTTGTTAAATCAAGTCCTACTACCATCAAAAGAAAACCCAAGAACACAGCTAGAGATTTAAACAGAGTATTAGAATATAAACTCTCGGTATGCAAACAACCAGATTCAATATCACTCACATATTAACTGGAATGATTAATGTAGAAAAACAGCGGCACAAATAGAAAGGCTAATGAGACCTTTTCAAGATGATTCTCATGTAATTAAGTGTAATGGGCTAAATTCTGCTTCAAATTGTTCCAAAGTGAAACCAGAAAAATCTGTATGCATTTCAGAAGATGTGTTCTGCATCGAGAAAAGCCGCTGGCAGAATTTGACCTATTGTCAATAATAGCAGCTAAGCAAAACAGCTATTTTTCTCTACCATGTAACTAATCCAATGAGTCCAATATAGACTCAAAATAGATTTCTTCTTGGAAACTTTGAAAGGTTTAATGTAGGAGGAAAGACTGAGCACACAGAAGTGGAAGAGTGAGCAGTTGCAGCAGGCTTGAAAAAGGCTTGGGAAGTCACAGGGAATCTCGCTAAGGAATTTAGTCTTTGGGCTAGTTTTACTGATGAAGGGAGGATGTCAGTGGTCACCTTTCCTACCATACAGATAAACACAAAGGGAAGAGATTCTCCCGTTTGCTATTGACTGTTGATGGGGTTGAAGAGGTACAGGCAGGCTGCATAGAGTTTCCCTTTGAATGAAATGGGAAGACCACTCAAGACCTCTGCACGAGCTGCTGAAGTGTAGAGGCAGCTATACCAGGAGCTGGAAAGACCTTTCAACTGCTGGCAATGAGCATTACTACCACCTTTATGAGATTTAGCCCAGGTTTTAGTGTGCCCCAGTGAAAAAGGTGGGACCTCAAAGGGCACAATCTCTCTACAGAAATTCCTGTGATCTCCTGAATGTCACCTCTTCATTAATGGTTTTTTTGTTTCCAAGAATACTCTGTCCTCACTTAATAAGCAGAGAGTTTCTTCAATACCAACATGCACAATTTATGTTTGTTATCATCTTACCTGCTTAAGAAGACAATCTTCCTAATTGTTAACAAAGAAAACATTCACTTTCATTTGTGGATTAAGACATTGCTGCTTTAAAGAGTACTACACCAAATTCAAACCTCAGTTATAAAAGCAAGCTTTAATTAAAAAGCAAGGAAGAAAATTAATACATGCTTTTAACTTGCAGAAGTATAACCCAGCATAGAATATTGAGGGAAGAGAGGGAAGATGGGTGGTGTTTTTATTAAAATTAATAAGTGGGCTGCTGTGAAATTTAACCTAAGAAAATTAACCAAGATGTCACATGAATGTATGTGATGCAAACAGTTTCGATGGAAATAGCATCCACAGTATATACATACTGTGGAAGAAAAGTAACAGTGGTCCTAAGAAACAGACATTAGAAAACACTAGCATGAGTACAAGCATTTACTATGAGATAAATCAGACTTCCTAGGGCATAAAACAACTACTAGCTGGTTGGCACCCTCTATGAGAAGTTTTTTTACAATATGCATATTTTAAGTCTAGTACTATGTTCTACCAGTGCTTCTGATGGGCTTCTGCTTTGACTCACAGCAAAAATTCTTTCTAAGACTGCGTTCATATTTAAGCTTTAAATGAATATAAACCAAAACTAAGAAAAATCTTTAATAACACATCAAGATGCTTTACTCATCCTTGTCCCTGAGAAAACTGTATTGAAATAAAAAATAGTCACTTTTAGGGCTTATAACACAAAAGGGAGTGGCAGGATTTATGTGCATGAAACCACTGCTTTTATTAGCAAGTGGCTTAATTGTATTTCTTTTCAATAAAAACAGGGAACCGGCTTCCTATATACTTTAGGAGTTGCACATTATTTGACAGGAACAGCAAGTCTATATTTCTCCAAAATGAAAAATTTAAAATTACTGGTTAGAAAATACTCCCGCGGATGCGTAATAAGTATTAAGAATCAGCAAATCTATTTCTATTTAATTACAAGTAAATCAGAGGTTGTTTTAAACATTAATAATATGCTTAATTTTTAGGAAAGGCTTCTTGGGGGTTGGAAAACAGCAAAGACAAACTCAAGGTCTTAGGAATAAGGAATTTAAAAAAAATATGTTACATCGTCATTTCTGAGGGGAAAAAAATAAATTCTGGATTATCTCAGCATCTCATAAAGAGATAAAACATTAAAGTTATGTACCTAAAACCATGCATTATTCATGAAATGTAAAATGTGCATTCTTAACTAGTTATTCCCCCTACCCCAGAATGTAATTAAACCCAATGACTCTTCTATCAGGACATGTAAGAATAATAAACGAGACTGTTAAGTCACGAATTGAATTAAAGCTCCTGGTAAATTTCTTTGACAAGAATTTCCATTATGAGGAAGAAAGAATAAAAAAGAAAGAAAAGAAATATTTTCAGTTGTTCATACAACTACAGCTTCAAGAGTAGCTGTTCCTAGAAAAAGACACGGCTAAATTTAACAGAAGTATGTTCTTTTTATCTAGGCAAGTCATCTCTCCTATTTAAATCTCCTTACCTATGTCAGATGATTGACAGCTGGATACCATTCAAGACACCTGTATTTGGTCTGAGTGGCAGCCTGAAAATCTCCAGGGACTTTTCTGAGCATGTACCACAGGCAACGGGTCAAAATATTTACTTCAGACAACAACCATGAAACTTCATTTGCTGCTGTTATTTTCTTTCTAATTAAAGACTCATTTCAAAGCAGAGTGGAAATAATGTGTCTGCTGTGGTTAATATTTAATCAGCAACCTAGCATGCCAACCATGTATCCCTTGTAACAGCCCAGGGTCAGTGCCCTGGATCCCACTGGGATGCCATATGGCTGTGTCCAGAAGACTGGAAGCCACAAATGACCCATCACAGGTTGAGTGATAGCATGAATCAATAAGGGTACTAATTATTGGTTTTGAAGAGCTGACTCATCCGCTGTGGGAGTGAACATTATGTTAACAAGCATGAGTGTTTCAAATCATAATATCAGATGTGCTATTATCAAAAAATAAAACAAACCAGATTCAAATTATCCAAGTTTTTCTAGTAATTTGCTGTTAAATAATTTAAATATGATTTATCTGTACATAATGCAAGTATGATACTTGTTATTGTTTCTCCCATCAAAGGATAATATAATAAATAAATTCTGGTTTGGATCTATTTAGAATCCAGACCCACAAATATCTGTATTCAAGCTGCATCCTTTCTTAGACGATTATAATAAGGGTATTATTTCAAATCTATTTCTGCAAATAGAACATTTCTCTCGTATTTCACAAGGACCTGGACTAAATTTCGAAATACAGAAATTGGAAAAGTACTTAGGCATGTATTCAACCCTCAGTGAGAATACACGTCTATAATAAGGCATCTCCTGAACTACCATCAAGCCTGGATATGCTGTTTATATGTTCAGCAAACCTAGAAACCTATCCATAAGCTGCACTCCAGAGAGCATTGCATCTCCCTTTGCTGTGCTGTTCCAGCAGCTCAGTACATTTTCCCAGCACGTTAGAACTTCTGATAAAAGAAAATCTCGTTACTGTTTCTAATTCATTACTGATATCTAAGAAAGTAATTTGCTCTGAAAAACGGACTGCACTCTAGAGAGTGCAGGATCCCACCTTTTGTACCAGGATGCTAGGCAGATAGGATACCACCAAATATATCAGAGATGTTTGTGGGAGGCAATTGTGCATCTTCCATGCTTAGTTTCAAGCCAACACTTAATTGTTTAGCCAGAGAGAAGCTAGAAACAGTTGTTGCTCCTCATGTCCTGTATGTTCCAATATGACACAGTTTAAGGCTTAAAGACCACACACAAAATTCAGACTCAAACAGCACCTCGCAGGTAGATCCTTTCTTTACAGAGAGTGAATTTTCTTTTTTCTCATTAGCAGTAGGGTAGTTTATCCAATGGACAAAGATGCCTCACCACAGCATGCAATCCTCACTCCTACAGAAGAAAGTTGGTATAGCTTTAAATTTTATCTCACGCTATTGCAGAGCAGCTGACTACAAGTCCGTGCTGTATGTACCTCCTAAAACACAGATCAGGTTGTAAGGTCCACTCGGAGAAGGTGGGAACAAAACGAATACGCTGTCGCACGGAAATCTACTGGTGGCGTTATGTCCACCAGCATATTCCTGTAGAGCGGGGAGGTACCCGAGGGGACCCGCGGGCTTGAGCCGGCTCTTACTGCTGACTTTGTGCCGTGCCAGACACCGCCCAGTGCCGGGGCTGGCTCCGGACCCCGCGGTGCCGGCCAGGGGACCCTGTCCCCGCGGTGCCGGCCCGGGTCGGTCCCCCCATCCCGCTGCCCCCCGGCCGATCCCGGCCGAGCAGAGCGGGGCTCGGGTCCCCTCTAGCGGCGGCAGCGTTCCCGGGACCCCCCGCCCGCCCCTCCCGCTGACTCTGGCACACCACATTCGTAAGGATGGGCCATTCCGGGATTGTTCTGTTGCTGGCTAGCTCACACCATGCCCAACAAAAGTTCTCAGCTCACGCCACCCACTGAGTGCGGCTGGAGAAAGACGCAGCCTTGGGGAGGAGGATTGGGATGATGCGTGATCCAAGAGATACACCCTATGGAAAAGCGTTTGCTACCTGTGGATGAGCTACATTATGAAATTAGAAAGCAGTCTGTATAATTATCAAGGTGAAAGGATGTATTCCAAGACTTGAACTTTTCTATGAGTACTCCAGCCATTCTGACTCTATAAAATGAGAGGTGTCACTTTAAAGAAATAATCTGTGAAACTCCATGAGGCTGCTGGTCAGAATTCCTCCTGGAGACCTATCAAAAGTGGGAAGGATTCTGCATAGGACAGATCATTTTTTTTCTAGCAAAAAAATATATTGTCTTCCCTTATTTTTCTTTCAGCCACTGGAGACTTCAATTCTGCAGCTGAATCCAGGCCAAACTATTAGGTTCTGTGAAAAGCAGCACTGATTTCAGCGAGACTCCACACTGGAGTAAGTAGCATGGATTAATCTTGGGGCTTTCATCATTGCAAGTCATGAAGAAAATGAGCTTTCCACTCAGCCAAGCTCTGAAAGTTGGGAAATTGTATGAGGAGTTCAGACTTCTTTAGCTACTGGCCTGGCAAAACAAAACAAAACACTTAAATGCTAAAGAAAAGAAAACAAGTAAAAACAAGCATGAAAAGAAACAAACAGAAATTGACATTTAATTTTGGTTTGTGTCATTTTTGTTGTTGATAGTTAAGGGAGCTGTAGCTGATGGTCAGAATCAGCAATACTGGATAGGATGACTTATGGTCAGCATCAACATTGTTGTAGTCCGAACCAGTGAAATCAGTGGCAGAGAAAAAGTAGGAGAAATATTTGAGTTAAATACACAGACATTCTCTAACTTTTCTCAAGAAGATTTTTTTTAGCAAGAGACTAAATGTAAGAATACAGCATGCACATATTCTCCTTCTGTTTCTCATGCCTTGTCACCAATGTTCTGTCCAAAAAAAGAGAAATCAGAACACTGGGAGGGGGTCATCCTCCAGGAGCATAGCTCTCATTAACCCCTCAGCAAACAAACAGATTAGTTATGGAGGAAGGTGGGCAATCTACAGCATTTCAGGCACTTCTATCTCCAACCAGGCTGAAGATTACGTGCCTGCACAGAGTAATATAGCACAGCAGTTTCCAAGTGGCCTTGTAGTTCTTCTCTGCTCTCTGCATTTGGTGGGCATTTTTTCATTTTACACATTGTTCAGAACTTGCTGCAGTGATTTCAGAAGTTATATAACTGTGTCAGATGCTCATATGAACGACAACTATTTCTCTGGCTTTATTTTTCCAGAAATGCTTCTGGCATTGCTTTTCACAGAAACACTATAACAGAAATAGCTGCATGGTAGCACTGGAACTCTGCCTCTTTAGGTGCAGTGAAGATAATTTTTTAACTAGCAGATTATTATTAGTTTATTCCTATATTGATGTGGTATATTGATACATTGGTTTGCTGATTCTATCAGATCATGTTAGATACTGATTTTTACCTACCTAAATTTCAAAAAAAAGGAAAGAAAATTTGTCTTCTGTATTTTAATGATGTCCCATTTCCCCAGCACCTTATTCGGTGTTAATAGTCTATATAAAAGCTCATTCTCATTATTAACGCATAAAAGAAGACAGAAAAAGACTTAGAAGGGAAAGATTGCATGATGGACTCAAATCTGAGTCCATCTCTCAGATTTACCAAGTTGTCTAACCAAGCTGAATTTGATCAGCATGTGATGCTACTGAAGGCCTACAGAGAGAAATTATTATCTCAAAGCACATTGCAAATATTGAGTCAATTCTACAGAAAGCCACCTCTGTGAAGAAAGAAGAACGAGTCCTTATTTAATCAATGAGAGAAAAAAAGAAGCACAGAAAGGTTAAGTGACTTATCAAGGTCACACAGAAGAGGGTGATCTTGCTCACTATAGAACTTGCTTTAAGTTTAACAGCAGTGAGATTAGATCAAATTTAGAGACAGAGTTGGCATAAAATTCAGATTGTGGATTAGCAACACTGACCTTTTCACCACCAAGGTACACTTCTTTCCAAAAGAAATATTACTCATTGAAGATGATTTTTCTGCTTTTCTATCTAAGTACAAATACCTCTGCGTGAGACATCCAGCATCTTCCATATACACACCTAGGCTGTTAGGCTATACAAACCTGTATAAAACTATATAATTTATTGCTGTTGTTATTATTTTCTCAAGCAGTAGTGTTTCAGAGGAAGCAAAAATTATTTTTCAACTCTGGTGAAAAATGCTTTGCAAAGTAGGGAGAAGTCAGTATAAAAGAGGAAAACACGGAACTGTTTGGCAATGATAGTCTTTCATTCAGATCTTGTCATGAAAACTAAATTTGCATTTCAATATAACATTTTTTTCAAAGAAAAAGATGGTCTTCTTTAAGTATATAAAGCTAACAACAGCAATTCATTTTAGACTGAATGAAACACTCCAAATGACCTTTATGTTTGTTCAGTCTGATTTGGTAAGGTGTTTCTGCTCTAAACCAAATTCTCACCTTTTCATTTGATTTTACAGTTTGGTTGGTGAACTGAAAAAAAATCCATTCATCACCTAATTTTATTATGATTTTACAGATGAGGAACTGAAGTCCAGAAAAATCACATGAATTCAAACCAACACAGAAAGTCTGTGGCAGAACAAGAAATTGGATCAACCCTGCCAGACCTGTGCTAACACCATTGTGCTTAGATCATCCTTTTTGTCTGTGCCAGCGTGTCTGCAGTGTTTTGTTTACCTGCAACAGATGAATCAAACACATGAACTAAAATGAAACTGGCAGAACGATGTGATCAAAATAACTTGCTTTTCCTCTGAGAGCATCAATTAGATTTAGGAAGGGAGGATGTTAAAAAAACAAAGAAATCACAGCTAATCTATACAAAAAGTTTGCCTGGTTAAGCCAAACACCCAAGGAATCTATGATAAGAAACATCCTCCTGCTCTTTGTGGCATGTGCCTGCCAAAGGAAAGTGGCCAGTGCCCAGATACCGTGGGAGAACACATGCCTCAACTGTATAGAACCATGTATTCACCCTGAATATATTCAGCTCTTTGAGCAAGTGGCACTCCCCAAGATGCTTGGCTTTCCTTATTAATATATTCAGATTGCAGCAGGTCCTTCTTCGCTAGTTTTCTCTCTCTTATGGCTGTTGCTATTATTTCTGCATCAGTTTCTCTCACTGCTTAAGTAAAGCTGTTAGGGATTTCTTTGCACTGGGTCATGTCACGGTTAATATTCCACTGTTGCTCCTTGCCCCTTTTCAATCTGGTTACAATTTCCCTACGTGCCAGACTTGTTTTCCTGAAGATATCTATGAAACATAAAAGGAGGAACATCAGAGTCTCCTGAAACAACCTGAGAGCTGGCTGCAAGTCTAGTGACACAACTTGAAAAGATGGCAATGAAAAACAAACATACCTCAAATTCCCCAGCTATACAGATACCACTTAAGCATATTACAAAGCGTTATGTGAACTATTGCTCCCCTTCCAGTCCTGTTTTCAGCAAACATTTAATTTGCAGAGCTATAGCTCTGTATAATGTGTTATTATTTGGAGCCAGTATCAGCATACCCTGAAAAAATTGGGTGTGCTCGTATGAGGAACGTTTTAGATCAACTGTTTTTAAGTTCCTTTATCCTCACCTATATTTTAACCATGAAGGGAATCTTTTACCACTTTCAGGGTTCAGAAGTGCATGAACCTCAGAATGGAAATTTAGAGCTCAGCAAGAGGCTCAGGGCAGTGCCAAAATCGTGCACTTAAAAATCATGGCGATCTCCTGCAGCACGATTGCTTGTAACTGTTGTCTCAAGTGGCTGGGCAACTGAAAAGAAACCATAAGCTCCCATTTGAGCATACCAGTGCAACAACAACCATTTACTCCTTTTCACCACACACGTAGCATCAGAAAGCTTTTAGCCATGTGCAGGCCACCTCCCTTCTTCCACCCAGAGCAATGTGTGCTCAGCAAGGCAGCCCCCACAAAGTTGAAATTGGCTACAGTGAAGTACATGAGTGTTCATGGAGGAGGATAAGGAGGTAAGAAACCAAAAAAATTAAATGTGAGAAGGGCAAGAAAGCAAACAGAGGAAAAGCAGCAGTGAAAAAGCCTGTGCTGCAGGGCGCTGTTCCCACTCCAAGGTATTATTTCAGGATGACCCATTGAAAAGGCATCAGGCCAGTATAGGAGGAAAGGGGACTCCAGAGCAGTAAGTGCAGAAGGAAATACTTGAAGCATAAGTGCTAACTGTGGCAACTGACTGTCAGCTGCTCTGTCAACAACTGATGACAGGGTAAGAGAAAAATGAAAAAAAAAAAAAAAAGGAGCAGTGTTAAACAGTAATGTATCAATTTTGATAACTGAGTCTTCACCCCTCTTGGAAATACTAAAAGCTGTATTTTATGCTTTTCCTCTTCTCTAAAGATATAAAAAGAAGGCTGCAACAAATGAATCAAACACATGGACTAGGATTTTTGGGCTGTCCTCAGTCATATTTTTGAGCACCTAACCCTCATAGTGAAAAACAACTATAGTTATCTCCTAGAATTAAACAAGTGGTTGTCTTTCATTAAAAAAAAAAAACAAAACAGACTGGTCGAAGATTCAACTATTACCTTTTGGTCTGATCATTAGCATTACCATCTCTTTATCAGACAACTTTCTTAACAAAAGAAAGGGGAGACATTGTTACATTTATCATACTTAGACAGAGTCCAAACTATCATATCTTAAAATGAAGGAAGAAGGCCTGCTACCTTTTCTGTTGCATGGTTCCTAAGATCTTATTTCTCCTTTTGCAGCCAGGCTTGATTTCCTGATCAGTAAGAGCTGCTAACTGGTTGAAGGCATTCCAATGGTTTCATGACTGAGAGACTTCAGCAACTGCCTAACAGAATATAAATGAGACCCAACCCTGCAAATCCACCTGCAAATTATTAGCTTTTTGCATGAGTTAATCCACTGAAATAAGTTCATGAGTAGCCCCATTACAATGTTCACAGAACTGAAACAGAAGCTGGGAAACGTTAAGTCAAGTGCACTTTTGGATTAGTTGTCTGTATAGGCAAGCAAAATATATCTGCAAAACAAGTCCAGAAGTCTCTATTAATAACATTAACAAGACAAAACCTACTGAAATAGCTCTGAAATAGCCAATTGCAGCTTCTGAAAACAGAGACCTTATTATTCAAAGGAAGAAAAGTGTGACCATAACAATGTCAACAATCTGATCAGTAAAAAATAAAGTGGTTGCTACAAATACAGCCTTAGAAGTTACCAGAAATCTACTGACCTATTATTCATTACAGATTTTTACTCCTCACTGGACCCACTCATGCCACTCAGTGCAAGAGGGCATCAGAGACAGGATATTAAGAAGAACAGATAACACAAATACATTTAGTGTGATGGAGAAGATGGGAATTGAGGTGGAAACAGGGGAATCTAGTTCTAGAATCTGATTATCAAACTTTATTATTTGAAAGTCTTGCATATATGCTCACTACATAATATGTTATATGCAGACAGAGGATAGTTTTAAATCAGATCAAGCCCGCAAAGGACTCCTTAAAATACAGGAAAATTCGTTGTTCAGGGGCCAACAAAACATTATTATGGGCCCATAAGACTTGTGACAACTTAATTACAGGCACAAACAATATATCCTGTAGAAACCACCTTGCACACAGGGCAGAGACTTGAAAAAGCAGAATGGGAAACTTCCAGGTCAGACATTTCTAGTACTTGATTTTGCAGCCTAAATAACAATCTTCAGATGTAAGCAATTTTATATGATAATTAATGATGTAGGAATCACTATCATTATTGCTCTCACTATGTTGCTTCTGGAGAGGTTTTCAGAACTCAGCCTCTGAAGATGAAGTGTAGTTTTTGTTTTGTAGTTTCTTTCATGCAAACTATGCCCCCAAAATGTCAGAGTTAACTGAACTGTCACAGAGTCAACTGAGCTGTAAAGATTATAACAAAGGGAAAGAGAAATAAGGAGGCATAGGCAAGGGAGGAAAAAAACCAACCCCTAACTGTTTTCATTTGAGTTAGAAAGGAAATAAAAAGACCATGCAGTGACAGAGGTGAATGTTCTACCAACCTCTTTAAATAATTGTATTTTACTAGGTATTGAGCCATTATACTGTAAGATAATGACATGTAAGTGGGACTATAATAGCCTAGGGAGAGACAAAAGGGTAAAAGATGGGAAAACAGGAATCCTGACAGTGCAGTGCTGAGGCACTCGATTGGTTTCTGCTGGGCTCCAGACAATACAGTTATATCAGTACCTGAATTTTTCAGCCCCACTTTGTTATTTTACACATACAGAGCCATATTACTATAATAGTGTTGATACAGTGTTCTTTACTAACTTGTTTCCATAGCTGTGGAGTAGCATTAAAGAAAAAGACAAGCAAAAATATAAGATGAGTCAGGTTACCAAAAAAAAAAAAAATCAGCTCCTCCCTGTACTTCTTAAAAACAAACAAACAAAAAAACCCTACAAAAAACCCCAAAAACCCAACTCTTACAAAAATCAATAAAAGTTACCACCAGAATTCTGAAGGAAGACCTAGCTACATAGGGTTTTGTAAATACAAGTGCTGAGTTAAAGAGCTTACATGAAATGCACGAGTATATAGAAAGAATGACACTGTACAATACAAGAGAGACTGCTGTTTGAGAGAGATCAGTCAGCAGCCTTCAATTCTGCATAAACATAAAAGAAAGATGCAAGGGGAAGCAAAATCAATATCAAGTATGCTCACCAGCTCCCACAGAGGAGAGTTGCAAATGCACTTGCAAACCAGCCATTTCATGAACCTCCCACATTTAAAGGGACAGCTTCAGATAGACAACCCAGGCAAAGGCCTTCCAAGATGATCACATGATATTTCCTGGGATAAATGCAGGTTGTTATTCTAGACAGAGTTTTTTCCGTCAGAAAAAGAGAAATTGTGAAATCAGTTGTTGTTTTTGAAAGGCTCACACATGTATAGTTGATCACCATCCATCCTACTGAAACTGTCTCAGTGGACCAAGTGCAGAGGTTTCTAAAGCATGAGCTGCCAGACACAACAGTTATTAGAGAAACAAAAGTATTTGTACATAGTTAAAAATGAATATGATATTGGGCTGCTTGAGCAGCAACCTGTAATGGGTCTTCCATAACTTATTATTTGATTGGAATAGCTTATTATGTGAAAGAAGTATTTCTTTAGACACATTTTGATAGGAGGTATACTGTATGTCAGTGGCTCTAAAGGAGGAACTCAGGGTGAGAATTTTAGAATTTTCTTCCAGTTTCCTCATATTCCCCAGGCAGAGGTGAGTATTGGTTTCTTCACCTAAAAAAAGAATAAAGACAGACATGCTTATTTTAAAAAATGCATTATCAGCTTACTGACTGAAAGTCTGTATTTATTGTTTATCTCTAAAGGGGAGCAGTACAGTTCACTTCAGACATCCCCAGTCTTGGTTTACTCATCTCACTCCACTCCAGTGAGAGATCTGTATCCCAGCAGAAGGAAGAACAGCTCCTCCTTCCTCTGCATTACTCTCTTTATACACATGCAGGAAAACAGACACTATTCTAAGCTATTTTGGAAGTAGCCCATTTCTAAAGTCATTAAACACACAGCTTTAACAGAGGTCTACAGAATTAAACGTACAGCCTAGTCAATATGATAACCTGTTAATTTGGGAGCAGGAAAGAAATTTGTATTCTGAGCCTCACAATCAACCTTAAATCATCAACATTTTAAGAACATTTTGAGGAAAACTCAGCAAAGCTATTTTGAAAGTGGCAGGCACATCCAAAGCATTAGAGATGGACTGTGTTCAATGGGAAACATAACAGGGAACTGTGTCATAGTATCTACTTGCCACAAATGTAAATTTGCGTAGTAAATACTTGAAGTCAGAAATACTGCGGATTCAGGTGCAACCAGACATCTTCCAAGCAGACAGGAGTAACAGTGGCATCAGTTCTGCATTGCAATCCATGAGACATCCCCATCTCGCTTCTCCACCCAAACAGTATCATTGTGGGAGCTTCCATTTTCAGAGTTCCTTGGCTTCTGTTGGCAGCCACTAAGCTGTCCTATCATTCTAGTGGTGTGTCATCTTTCTTTCATCTTTAATTTCCCTTAGTCTTAAAACAAGCCAAGCAAAACAAACTAACAAATGAAAACAAACAAACAAGCACCCCAAAACACAACACAATTATTTAATTTACTCTCTAAGTTTCTCTCCTTTTTTAAAATAACAAGTCCAGGAAATCTCTTCCTACTGACTGTTAGAGAAAGGCATTATAACAGCTTTGCTGTATCTTGAGAAGTTCTGCCCATGAGGAAAATATATAGTTTCTGGAATTCTTCTGACACAGACTGATTCCCAGTCTAACTGTAGAGAAAAAGACAGCGTCATAACTTTGAAAA
Organism: Manacus vitellinus; assembly: GCF_001715985.3. Lineage (NCBI taxonomy): Eukaryota > Metazoa > Chordata > Aves > Passeriformes > Pipridae > Manacus > Manacus vitellinus. Next base: position 1,488,837 of record NW_021940122.1, read on the forward strand.
AGAGGATGAAGAAAGAGCATAAGTTCAGGAATTAACAGCTTTGGTTCATTTATAGCAGCTGAAAGATTTATAACAGTATACCTTGTGTGAATACCTGTAAGAATATATATGGATTGAACTTTATCTGTTGATACCATCTCAACTTTTACTTTACACCACCGTGTTTTATGATTTCATCATTCAGCCTCTTCCTGCTTCCACCAAGGTGGGATTTTCTGAGCAAATCATCAAAAAGTTGAAGGCCAGCCTTATCTGATTCCCTGATGACTGCACTGGTCTATACACAGATCTGCAGGTTTTTTGTGCCACCACTTAGTGTGTATGGATCTCCTATGGGCATTTCTGGTTTCCAGGTTCAGCTGCAGTGAACCCTCCCTGAGAAACAGGTTACAGAACTGCGGAATACTTTAATTTGAGTGCAAACAAAATAATTTTTTGCCTTACTTAAGATGCTTTACCAGATGAAAGCCTGTTCTGACAGGTAACTCACTGGACCCAGGAGATTCAGGTCAATTCCCACCTCATCAGCAGACTCTGTATGTGACCTCCTTAATCTATTCCACAGTGCTATTTCCCAGCTGTGAAATGGAAAAGTTCCTTGCTTCAAAATGATGAGAGCAGAGAATCCATCAAGGATTGTGAAATACTCAGCTATCACGGTGAGGGGGAACTTACAAGCACATAGACAGCGATACTTCATTTTAAAAGCTGACCTCTGCTTCTGCAGCATTCATAGTCCTTGCTCTTTTAGACTCATCCCATTTACACCTTATGATTAATATCAGTAATTTAGCATTTCTATTACCCTCTACATTATTATAGGAAATACCAAAAAACAATTAAGTAGTTCAAAGGGATGTTTATTGGCTGGGATTCTACACTGAGATTACAGCATTTGGGCCATAGGTCTCTCATGCATTTAGAAGCATTTTTCCCCGGGGCAGCCCCTTCATTGCTTTACTATATCATAATTAAAACTAAATTGCATCTGGAAAAACAAAATGCTGGACATTTTCTGATGCATTATTCTTGGCCTGGATTTGTTTTGCTTATTCACTCGGTAATTTGTGAAACTCAGTAATTTGCAATGGGTATCCCAGTCATTAGTGCAAATTATTCTCCTTCTACTGTATTTGCATGTAATTGCCTTTTGAAATTAATTCATTTTAATTTCTTTAAAATAATTTGTTACAGGATGTTATTTTTCTTAAGAGGGTTTAATTCCTTAAAAGAGTTCTTCTAGGATTGTGATTAAGATGCATCTTTAGAGGAGGCATATTCATATATTCACCTTGGAAATCTGTACTTCATGTATTCATAATCAGTATGTGCCACATGCTGGGCCACACTTAAATTGCTTGTTTGGGGTAAAACAGATTCATATTTGACTCCTCTGTAAACTAGAAGATTATCCAGCATACCTGGGGCAGCACTTATGTGATAACTATATCATATTATTTTCTAGGGAATAAGCATTCAGGAATGGCCAGGGTTTTCATCCTGAGTATCACACTGAAATCTTGGACACCTCTGTAAATCCAGGACACTTACATAGATTTTTTTCCTCCATTGTTTCTGGGAACATACATAATAATATTTGTATTAATGTATTTATTGTGAGAATTATAGAAAACATTCCTTTCCTCATTTGGATAAAAGTTGCATTATGATTAGTGGAGATTAACACTGCACCTTGATCCTCAACTATAATCACCTGACCAGCACATCCTCTTTTTGTACAGATCCTAAATCGGTGAAATTTTATAGCATTCATGAAGACTCTTGCATATGTTGTAAAGAACAAATAGCTCAACAGTTTAAGTGAGCAATCTCAGAATCAGAGGGAACATAAAAGCAGTTAAATATAATATCATTAAAAATATTCTCTGAGCTTAGGTGAATCTCTAACTACAGCTCAGGTTGTAGGGCCCACCTTCCGGTAACATTATCGTGTGATGAAATCTGACACTCTTTTTGCAGAAGCTGAAGCCATTTGAGTTTAGGGGTTTTATTTTAGGACACTGCTAGCTATTAGTTAACTGTGCTTAGGAGTGAACTGAGTGCAACCCTTTACTCTAGTGGCTCCAGTCACATTAAATTTTAGCCATTAAAGTCAACAAACTAGATTTTTGAAAGACGACACCTTGAATAAAAGATAAAAAGTAATAATAATGGCAATTTGCTTTGTACAATGATTCCTTTCAGTGTGATGTGTCTTGGACTGTTTAAGCCACTGAATGTCAGTATTTATTTTCCTTTCAAATCCACCTTTATCCAGACTCAGAAGACTGCCCAGCAAGTATCTATCTACTCATGCCCTTTGGTTGCGCAAAGGCCTCAATAAGACTTTGAGTACCATAAGGCATCTTTAAATCTCTTATTTAAATAAGCATGTGTGTATATGCACACACACAATACAATATTTACATATAGGGTAGTGGCACAATACTAAGGCTTTTGCAGATGAGTCAAAGAAAAATGATCCCCATGACATGCACCAGAGCAATTGGATGATTCTGCACAATTGAAAACCAAGGCAAGAGAAGCCAGGCATCACATCCACAGGTATACCACATTCTTACCTGACTGGTAATCAAAACAAGGAGTAGATCATTTAGCTTAGTTACTAAGCACTGGGAATGCACTTTCAAGTGTATATAACAAAGGGAAGAAAGGGAGACTGTGCTTACAGGAAGTTTTACTCTAGGGGACAGCAAGCAGCAGCTGAGATGTAAAGGAGCAAAGCCAATGGAATAAGCACACCACAATGTGCATTATTTGTGGCTAGCAAGGCTGCAGCAGCTGCAAAACCCATTTGGAATGAAAGCTTGGAGGGGAAAGGTAAAAAAGAAGTAGTTCTTATATCCTAACTGGTCATCCTTACTTTTCTCCTTTCTTCTCTCTTAGATGCATAAAAAGGAGGGGTTGCTTTTGTCAGCACTTAGCAGAACATCTCCATGGGAGGACAGCAAGAAAATTGTTAGTTTTCAGGACATTTTTTATGAATTTTATATTTCCTAAACAAAATAAAAAGTTTTGTGGGGAGTTGACGCACTGCAATTTTTGTTTCACAGAGATTCTATTTCTAGTCCAGAGTCTTTTCTGAGTAGGTTTTTTCACTAATGGCAAAAAAACAGTTGGGGAAAAATATTTGTGGATGTGGAGTTATATACAGATTTGAGCACAGAGATGGAAAGCTTAAACACTTAAATCTAATGCAGAAGTTGCAGAAAGCTCTCTGGTTTTGAGCTTTTAAGATGTTTTTAATGCCATTAGTTAGAAATGGAGTGACTGGAATATAACAAAACAAACTGAAAATCCAGAAAGAGCAATATACCAAAAAAGCTAAAAAAGGCAGCTAGAGGCAGTGTAAAGTCCAGAACCATATTTACAGATGAGGATAGAAAATAATAATAATTTAAAAAGAGTATGTTTACATCATATGATTAGGAACACCAGCCAGGTTACTTCCAAGGAGAATATCCTATTTATAGAGACATCTAGAGAGTCTTTGGGGTCATTCAGCTGACTATATTGTACAGCGACTTCAGTTTAGTTTTCTACTTCCACATTGGGAGCATATTTGTGGCTATTAGAAGTTCTCTGAGGGTAATTATTCTCTGGGCAGGAAAGAAATTTCCCCTTCACTCACAGAATATTGTGAGAATAACAACTACCCAGAAGGTAAGAGCTCAAAGCAGAATAAAGCTGGACGCCTGAAAATTGGGAACTATCTGACAAAACTACAACCTGTGCAGGAGGACAACTGCATTACTCTGTTGTATGTTCACAATGTATTTCTTCCCAGCAGCTGAGTTTCCTCGTTGTTTTTGCAATCTAGAGAATATCTGCTACAGCTCTAACAGTAAATTAAACAGTTCTGGGAATGTTCATAGAAGGGATTTGTTTCATTGTATAGATGCAACCATAGTATCTAGAAGAAAGAAATAGCTGTTTCCCCATTGCTTTACGCAGCTTTTGACTTCTAACGAGTGGATGAGTAGGAATAAAGCTTACTGATGTCCCTGTAAGTTTTCAGTTCCATCATCTCCACCAACTGATCTGGGAATTGTTTTCCATCCCCTCTTGTACTTTTGATAGTGGATGACTGCACCGATGAGTAGGATATAGTGTAATTTGAAGAATGAATATTTAAATAGTGTTTGTGACTTTCAGACTGAATAGAAGCTAATTAAGAAGTCATGCATCAGGAAATGGCATAGCTCTTTCTTGCTACAGTTATATATCCTAGTTTTCAAGTATAACCAGGTGGACCTGGATATGGAAAACTGGAAGGTGATGTAAGATTTGAAGAGCCATTTCTATTTCTTTCTCCTTCTCTGAATCTCTTGGTTTTATTCTAGTTAATTTTCTCTCACAAAATTGGTGCCAGCTTCCAGTTGCTCCTTTACCCTAGGGCAGGCAAAGATCTCTCAGGAAGAAGACACCCAGTCACACACTTTTTTCCCTTGGTCACACACTCAGGGCTGGAGAAGGTCACGCAGCATTGAAATAACTTTTGCAGGGTTATTATTAAGGAGGCTGATAGGTAATCTTATTGCTCTCCACAGCTTCCTGGGGAGGGAAAGTAGAGGGGGAAATGCTGATCTGTTCTCCCTGGTATCCAGAGAGAGGATATGTGGGAATGGTTCAAAGCTGCATCAGGGGAGGTTTAGACTGAACACTAGGAAGCATTTATTTACTGAGAGGGTGGTCAAGTAGTGGAATAGTCTTCCTAGAGGAGTGGTTGAGAAAACTTGAGGATACAACAAAAAAGAAGCAACGAGGATGACAAAAGAACCAGGCAGAACAAATGGAGTGTCCTGGTTACTTGGTGTCCTGGATCCATTCAAACAAAATACACTTACTGCAGTGAAATCAATGAAGAAACATCTGGAGAGAAGAGATAGAGGCCTTATCAGCACTGTATTTTGGGAGCTGTGTCCTAGAATGCAGTGAGTCAAAGAAACTTTCGTGAGTTATATTGGATAAGCCACTATGAATGCCTCACTGGGGTAAGAACTGCTGGTACATTTCTTATGCTTTATGTGCTAGAGCATGGAGACTGCATATAGAGAAATTATTTACCTCTGTTACATTCATGATGCTGAAACTAGAAAACTGCATACATTTTTAATAGACACATTTAAATATATTTTAAACACTGGAGAGGGAGGTAGGGAAATGTCACATAAATTGATTCAGGACTGGAGAAAATTTTTTACAGTAGCAGAAGTAGGAAGTTCAGTCTGTTTACTTTGTCAGAAAAATAGACTGACAACTTACTTGATGCCAGCATATAAACATCTCCATGGGAAGAAAATGTAAGGTGCTAGAACAGTGTTTTTCTTATTAAAGCAAGGACAGACATAGACATAATATCTGGAAATAGAAACCAGACAATTTGAGAAAAAAAATCATATGCTTTTTTTTTAACAAAAAAGCATGGTCATCCCACTACAGGAAATTACAAAGGAAAACAGTGAATGTTTTCAAATCAGGACTATATAGTTTCTTATATTCTTGTATTTTAGTGAGCCCTAAACTTGAGCTCAGTACAAGGGCAATGAGGTGAAAGTTTATACCTGGTAAGAGATGGCATGTCGGCATACATGAGAAAATGGTTCTTGCTGACCTGAAACACTGGATCCAAAGCCTGTCCCCTTCCCCATGATGGACATCCCTAATTGCCTTTGTATTTATATAATCTTGAATACAGATCTCACATATCCTTTATGGGATACTAACTCAAGAGAGGAAATTTACTGTCATTTTTGCACTCTTTCTTCAGATATCTGGAAACAGTGAAGGATGAGCAAGAAGCCCCTGCTTACTGTCTTGGAAATCATTCTCTTGTTCAATAACCCACTGGGAAAAATAAAGAATATCAGTAGAGGAAATACTATGACAACTTTAATGAGAGTTACCAGATAAATGTTATTTCAATGGGTTCTACATACTTTGTAAACATACTGTTTCAGAGTCCTCTGTTAAACAGAACAATAACAAAAGCTGTAGCTAATCCTATTTTAGGGGCTTGAACAACAGCGATAACAAAAACAGCAGCTTTGCTTTTCCCTTCCAGAAAGCAGCAATGTCAGCTAGAATTGGCAGCATGCTGAAAGTAAAGTGAGGCCTCAAACAGCTGAGAGACAACTGTTGACATTTGCCATGCTGTTGTACCTCTAGGCTTCTTTCCCTGTAATTTGGTACAAAACTTGCCAGTTTTGTGCTGCTATTTGAAAACAGGATTAGGGCAAGTTAAAGAGAACTAGGAGCTCAATAATTTGCTCCTCTGCCTTTTCTGTTGTGATTATTTTTCCAGAATTACAGTATGCATTTCAATTGAAACAGCTGAGATTTTTTGTATGTCCTCACTGCAACCTTTTTATGGAACTTTTTTTCCCCCTGTTACCTTTGGTATTAATGATACACTTTACGGGTAGTAACTAGTATTTTTAAAGTGTGAACAATGTCCTTTGGGACATTTAAGACACAGGGAGAGAGACTATTTAGAGCATGTAGTAACAGGACAAGGGGGAATAGCTTCAAACTGAGAGTACCTTTAGATTAGATATTAGGAAGAAAATCTTTATCGTGAGGGTGGTGAGGCACTGAACAGGTTGCCCAGAGAAGATGTGAATGCCCCATCCCTGGAAGTGTTTAAAGCCAGGTTGGATGGAGCTCTGAGCAGCCTGGTCTAGTGAAAAGTGTCCCTGCCCATGGAAGGGTTGTTGGAACTAGGTGATCTTTAAGATTCCTTCCAACCCAGGCCATTTGATGGTTCTAGGAAATAATTCTCGGTTCTAAGCAACTTCTCTTGAAAACAGAGAATATGGTTCAGAAAAAAACCAAAACATCCACTCTGGCTGATCGAGAGAATGATCTTCTAGCAGACTGACCTTTTCTTTAGCATAACCATATACTGAACAGAATGTTATTGAAGAGTGAAACACAACCACTCATGCTAGAGAGAAGCTCTACTGATTCCAGTAGAAACTACTAATTGCATTAATTAATATTACCAGAGGAGACAAAATCAGTCCCATAGCAAGGGGATGTACTTTTACAGAAATAGATTAGCATTAGCAAGCTTTGCAAAATAGAAATGAGGGTTTGGATGCATAGTTGGGTACAACTACAGCTGAAAGGACTTCAGGAGACACAGGAGAGAAATCTAAGAAAGGTTTCATGACAGATAGAGAATATAGAAATTAGGAAGGAAAGATGATATACAGACAAGGGATTCTGTATAGGGCATTGAAGAGAAAGAGAATTATCTTAAATATGTTGAAGAAATAAGGGCTGGATGAGGCCCCCTGAATAACATATTCAGAACAGCACTCTAAGGTTATTTGAGCTCTTGCACTTCTGATAGACAAGGATAAGATAAGACTTCAGTTGGAAAGAATTAGAGTAATAAAATAGAAACCTGTGCTGGATACTAAAGAAGATTTCTGAGAAAGGAAATCAGAACCACAGTTTTATCATTAGATGTTGTCTTAGGAGACAAGACAGTAAGACCCAATGTGCCTTTGAGAGAGCTTGAAATATGATGGGCAGAAAGCTAAGGAAATTGCATCAGTGGAAGAAAAAGTGAACTGGGAGAATGATCCTAAATGAGAACATGAAAAGTCCTTTGGATTAGGACTCTGCAAAAGACTGTCTAGTTTCTACACAGGGACAGTACACAAACAGATGAGATCATTCACAATTTCAATGAAAAGACAAGCTGGCAGATTTTTTAAAATAGAGGTGACTGAAAGGTGCACCTAGGCTGTGACTTCTTTAGAATCACAGAATATTTGGAATTGGAAGGGACCCACAAGGTTTTGTCATCTCCCATTAAACATCTTTTGAGATTAACTACCCTAAGGCAATACATTCATAAGTGAACGAGTATTCATTTAAGAATATGCCAGTAGGACTGAGGAATTCAAATTAAAAGATAGTATGCTGGAGAAAGACTCAACAACAGAAAAATAATTTATTAGTATAAAAGAACCATGGAAGAAAGGTGCTGTAAGACAAAAAGAAGTCAAAATCACAGTAAAGATAATAGAAAGAAACAATAAAAATAAAGATGATGCCTTAAGCACATATCAGGGAGAACGATTGGGGTTTTGACAGAAATTAGTAGAAAGAGAGACTGTATCGGGACTATTAAAGATGAACCCAGAGGAATAGTAAAAACAATGAAGACATCAAAACACTTTAAATCTTTTTTTTCAATTAACTGTTCTTAACAGAAAATCAAGGTTTACTTTAATTAATTTTGCTTTTTCCCCCCTTTTGTGATAAAACTGAAGAGCAAATTAGTTAATCTTTTCACTTTTCATATAGCATTTTCCTTCGACTTATTTTCAAGGGCAAAGTGGGAATGGAAAAAGCAGGATTACATTTTGAAACAAAAAATGTTACATTGATTCTTGAAACTAGAATACCTAGTTACTTTTTGAACTCTACTAGCCAAAAATAATATCAAATTTTTAAATATGAAGAGATAACAAAGGTGGCACATGTTTGGAAATTACCAAACTTGCAAAGTAAAAGAACCAAAGGGTTACTTTCTTGGAGGCAAGAGTATAAGAACGAGTAACCACGGTGTAAGTCAATGAGTAGCAAAATGCTGAATCTATCTTTCCATTCATACTAGTCTAATAGATCTCCAAAATTAGCATAACACAGTGAAACCAGCCAGCAGATCTTCACACACAAGCGTTTTTAGGAAAGTAAGACAGAGAAAAAACTGTGTCCTGATTGGTATGTGTTTTTTTCTTGGCAGCCAACAACAGATGCTGTAAGATAGGCTGTTTTGCATACACCAGGGCTGAATCCAGGATGCATCCTGATTACCTCTGTTATCCCAAAGGATATTTGTTTTTAAGAGGGTCTGGGCCGTAACATGTAAGTGTGAAATAAATGAGAAAAGCATATCAGATTTAGACACAGGAAACCCCATGGAGACCAATGGAAAGGTAATTGCACAGAAGAACAAAGGGACTTATGTAAATGCACCTGGGTACTTTAGGTGAATATTTCAGTGACTGCATCTCCCCATGCAAGGGAATTCAAGTTTTAAACTCTCTCTCTCAAAACTCTCTTTTTAATCTTGTTTCTTTCACAGATTTCTGGCTTTAATTGTGCAGATCTTAGACCTTAAGGATGTTGTTTTCTGTTAATTATGATACACGATGCTGACATGAGGTCAGAACTTAATTAATTTCAGCTTTTTGACTACTTCTAAAAGGCAGCAGGAGAGGGGAGAAGATGAATACTTCATGTCTTCCAGAAAACCAACAACAATTATTTTAAATAAAAAGACCTTCTCTCTCCAGGAGTAACAAAAATGTAGTGTACAGAAATAGATGGCGCAATTTGTGACTGTGTGAATTTTTTATGAAGATATATTTCCACATTTGCTTCTTCTGGATCATGTGAGTTACAAGTATGGTTTCTGATAAGTATCCTATTTTCGTGGCTCTGACTGCATACTGCTCATTCCATTTTCAAATAATGTATCCTTAAGTGGCATATGTATGTTTGTGTCCTATGAACCCATCAGTAGAAAAGAATATTGAATATAATTGATCCACTTTCAACAGCCACAGAATACAGTATTATGTTGGCATACAATTGGTACATTTGTCTACATCCCGCTAGCCTAGGATAAGAAATATTCTGGGCTTCTGGTCTGCTTCTGTAGCAAGCATTATCAATAAAAGGTAACAGAGTTGTGCCAATCACAGTAAAAATTTTCCTCTGGAAGCCTTTCATGCTAGACTAGTAGCTTTTTCAAAAAAACACTGCTATATGTGAAAATACTTGCTTTCTTTATAATCAGAACTTGCCTTTAAAGTACACTACAAAAAGAGTAAACTTGTATTTTAGCAACAAACAGCTATTTTAATTCTGTCATAGTATCTTAGGGTTTATGAAGACAGTTTATTTTCTTTTTCTGTTCAGGCTTATGAACCCAATTCTGTGATGAAGCTATGTAACTACTATGAAGAGTCTCCAAAATGGACACCATATTGCATCTTGGGTACTGCAGTAAAACCTGAGACATCTGGTTGTTAAAAAACACAAGACAGATGAACTAGCAGGAGGGAAGAGTGCATCTTTTCCTGAAAAGTAAAAAACAAACCAACCAACCAAATCTCAAACCTACACAGAAGAGAGCATGGAAGAAACAAGTGCTCCTAAAATTTTCTCTAGTGATGGGTACCAATAGATAGATTGTCTTTTTCTCTCTCCCAGAATGTCGGTGCAAAAGTAATAATTTCCACAATAACATTCTCTGCCAGAGTGATATTTCATTATCTGCAGTACTAGTCCCTTAGGTACCTCCAGAAAACCCTAGGCTTATGTATGTCATGACATTCTTCTCTCTCATATTTCCTCCCTTTCTTCCTCTTTCTCTGCCTGCCTTTCTTTTCCTCTCTCTCTCACTTCACCTCTCTTTCTTTCTTTCCCTTCCTCTCCCACTCCCTCTCATATTTTCCTAATTAAAATACCACTGGATCTCTCTATGCCTGTGTGGTTGTGCATAGCAGATATAGGCAGTACCACCACCTGTTCAAAATGGTACACCACAGCTTTCAGTGAAAACTGGAAGAAACAGTGTGATGACTGAGGAAGAGTCAGAGAAGAAAGTGCAACTGAGCAAGTTTTCTCCATGGCTGACGTGTAAAAACCTTGTCTGCTGAATGCACATACATGGCAGCAGCTGGCAGAGGCGTGGTGCTTGATGGTTGCCATTATATCTGTCTGTAAGCCATGCAAGGAGCACCTGACAGCCCTGGACTTAGCAACTGACCAACAGCATCCTTGGCCAAGGTGGATGCTGCCTGTGAATAACTAAAGGTGGGCACAGGTACCAGGGCTGAGCAGCCACTGATTTCTCACACATAATAGAGGTAATCTGAAAAGGACTCACACCCTAGGACCTGTTTGCCATAGATGTTGCTCTTCCAGTGTGAGCACAAGCCCAGAAAGACAGGCCTGTAAGAAAAGAAGATAAAGGATCAGCTTCCAGCTAGTAGGCTTAGTACAGTCAGCCTTCTTAGCAAGCTGTAGTGTTGTGTCAAGGACATATTGGATGTGAGTAAAGTGGGGCAAAGGGACAAGGTTTGACAGAGTAGCTGCAGTCTCTGGGAGATGTATTGGCCCACTGTAGCAGCTTTGCTCAGGGTGCTCACAAGAAGGGAGTCACCACAAAAGCAGTTTCTGAAAAGGCTGGCCGGCCCAGGGGTCACTGCACACATCCTGGGTTAGGTGCTCTCCTGACTATCTCCATATTGAGGGCTGGTCTGGGCTTAATGGGTAGGCAGTGTGGCTCTGACGATGACTTTAGGAGCACTGTGACAGGACTACATAGAGACAAGGTGTGCAGGCAGCACAATCAGCATTCACAGGCAAAACCATGTGCCATGTAAACAGCCAGAAGGCATGTAATGAGGTTCAGTTAAAAGGTAATTTCACCAAAGAAACAGGTAATGTACCTGAACTGCCCACTCCCAGATACTAGGACAATTGGTGTCCCCTCAGTGGCCCTCTGATTCACAAACAAAACCTAGCACATAGCATATAACTATGCGTGGCTACAGATGCTCTGCCTGACTGGGGCCTGCATTCACTCCTTTTGATCAAGGTTATTATTTCAGAAGTTCCGTACACTTTCTAACATTGCAATCTTGGCTATCATAGTGATCATCTCTAAAAATAAGAAAGCAAGGGACAACTCTTCTGTCCCAAGCAGATACAGACTGCAAATCCCCTTCTCTTTAGTTTCCAGTCCTTCCATAACTCAGTCACGTGCTAGTTATTGAATATAGACAAACTTCTGTTCCATTAATGCAACAGAACAAAGGAAAAGGAATAAATATTTACAAATTTTCAGTTGATGGATCTGGCTGGGTTCTACTGCATTTATCTTTCACTGGGAACAACCCTTTCAAATTTGTAATGATGTTTAAATTTTTCCATATTTCTAATAAAAATATTGTTCTGTGAACAAGTGAAGTTCATCATAACCAGATATATTATTATCTTTTATAATTTCTTGAAGAAACACCCCTCTGGTTTATTGGAGCTATTAGAGTATAATTTTCGGAATCCAAAAACTACTCTGCGCAGAACTGGTGGATTTTTTCGTTTTTTTTCTTTCTTTTTTTTTTTTTTTAATAGAACAGCATATCTGGTATTTTATATGGTCTAATTGCAAGTAAGATCATACTTCAGAAGTGAAAGCCTACGTTCAAGCTGAGGCGACAGATAACCTTCAAGACTGCTATAGCTTACTGAGGGATTAGGGGAGAAAAAACTTCAAAGTGAACTTTTGAATCAAATATTTTGAGCTAGAGCTATGAAAAGGGAATCCAGCTCATTCTAAACACCATCTGTTTGCTGAGTGTACTTGCATATTTTCAATTGTTTTATTCCACAAACTGCTATTTACTTTCCCAAAATGTCTCTTGGTGTGAAGATAACATCTCATAATGAGCAGCTTCCATTTTGGGGCTACTGTTGGTGGGCCATGCAGTGGTATTAGGATTACCAAACTTCTCCAAAATCTGAACAAAGAAAAGAAAACAATTAGTGAAACTTTTAAAAAGAGTGAAAAATATGCTCTCCTCTATGAGAAGAACACTAAAGGGGAAATTACAAAAATAATAATAATTTAAACATTATGTCTCTCATAGTGTATACTTCCAGCTTCATATTTTCCCCCATGCCTACAGTTTCTATTTTTGATAATTACGAAGAACTGGCACTGCATGTGTTCTGATATGAATGCTAACATTAAAAGTTTCCTACCCAAAAGAGTACATTTTGTTTATTTCCTAACTTTTTAATGATGTTTTCTTTTTCCCTTCCCTTTTAAGATTTCATTATTGATGCAAACAGAGAAGTTATAAAAAATTACATATAGAGGCACTACTTAAAGCTTCAAACAGTAATCTGAGTTGGATTGTACTGTTGAAAGCAGGAATTCATCTGCTTTCTATAAAACATAGCATGCACAGTATGCTCCCCTAAATTATAGCATTTAGGTGTGGCCTCCTAAATATCTCTCTGTGCCAGCACAATTGCCTGTGTTGCAGAGAACCCCAGACAGTCGGGGACCTGCTTCCACACACAGTATAGCTAAAAATGATGCCCTGCATTAGCCCACTTCCACATAGATACTATTCCCATTTCTGCCCCACCAGCCATAACACAGAAACATTTTGCAGACAATATTGTATTTCTCTCTCCCTGCCAGATTCAGTTTAACATTTATATTCCCTAGGGTACTGAGTAATGGAGAAGGTCCTACAGACAGTATGTTGCTTGTGAACCATGGCTCAAAAATATCAAAGATCTACATTTTGAGATCCTTATTCAGAAAAATGAACCCTTATTCTTTCAGGGAGTCCCTTTTGAAGCCAACTGAGTTAAGTAACTGTTGCTGAGGGACATGTTCCTGTCAAGGGTCTACTTGTTGCTGAATTAACCATATCTATTTGAGTCAAAGAGGATAGTCACGATAACTGAAACAATTCCTACATGAAACTGTTTTCACAGTGAAAGTACTTGCAGCCAGAGAATGATGGAAAGCTTCCTGTCCTCAGGAAGCAAATATATGTACATACATCATTGCAAACATGTAATGTGGTAATTTTACTGCATATAGAACATAACTACTGATGTATAGTGTAGTCAGTTGAAACATACTGAAAATGAATGATGATGAGGCCAGCAGATAAGGAAAATGCCTTTATGCTGTTATATAATCAGCTTGATCAAGTTACATTAACACATTGGTGCTGTTTTAAGCTTAGTGCTATTAGCAGATAAAGCAGTTAAAAATAATGCTGACACTTATCTTCTCCAGTTACATTAACCCATTCCCTACTCTGTTAGAAGTTATTGTATGAACTTAAATTTCTTTTTTTTGCATCATTACACAAAAGGACATCTGAGAGGGGGTTGCTTAAATATTGTTTTTAGCCCCTTTGCTTGACATTTTTTCTTTAATTAAATTCTTTTGGTTATTTATACTATATTGACATCCTGTTGGTTGTTAGGTCCAATACAGCAAGGACAGTGAAGGTCAGTTAAACAAACATTTTCAGATTCCACTATTGATGAGCAAAGATACTAAGCATTTCAGTGTGCATATTGACACCATCCCACTTGTCTCCTCCCTCAAAAACAAGCCCTCATTCCCCTTGCTCACACAATATATGCTTCTAGGCATATACTAACATCAACACACAACAGCTTGGCCTTAAACATCTCCTGAAATCCTCATGGAAACACCTATCCAAAAAGCTACTCTAAGATCCGTTAGATAATACATCTTGTGCTTCTGGGAGAATCTAAGGTTTTGTAGCTTATCTGTGTCGGTACTTGGGGATGCAGCGGAAATATGCTACTTCTGGGTCATCCAGTTTGATTTGGCTTTCTTCTCCTGATTTTTGAATGGCACAGAATTTTTCAGCTTTGTCGCTGCTGACCAAGAAGGACTGTACCAAATTGTTGAACCCTCACAGTAAGTCATCTCTCACCAGAGAGAAATCTGTGGCACCCTTGGTCTGAAGGATGGGATTTCTCAGCTTTCAGCTTGGCATTACTCTGTTCCCTCTGAATTTAATCAGACTTTTCCTTTCAGAGGAAATGGGCGCAGAGTCAGAAAATGTTGAGAGTTTCAGAAAAATCTCATTCTTGGTGTCACCTCTCTTCCATTAGTCTTTGAGTCAGATCCTTACCTTGAGTATACTAGAATAGCTTCATTGATTTAAAGGGAGCTGCACTGATTTACACAGCCGAGGATCTGTCTGCCTTTATTTAAAAAGCAGTTCCTCTGCCTTTTAGTGGATATAGGTGCCTTATAATGAGGTTTTAGAGACCAACTGTTCAAACAAAACATAATTGTTTCAAAGTAATGAAACATTACCTCCAGTCATCAGGAATCTGCCAGGACCAAGTCTGATCTGCACATCATGCATACTTTTGAGCATCTCCATATATACTGGACCTGACAGAGATTCCAGGCTGGCTTTCAATGAGTAAAGCCAGCTCTAAAAAGCTCTGTAGCCTCATGAGTGTAGCACTCACAGTAAGGCTTGTCAGTATGCTGAAACAGCTGCCTCGCCTCGGAATAAGGGAGCCCCGGTAGACAGGTTATAAGACACTGTCCTGTGCAATACAGGCATATCCTTGACAGCAACACCAAAAAACTCACTTACTCAGAAATGGCCCTCTACAATCTCTTTGGTTTTACTACTTTTAGGAGGAAAAGCAGTTGCTTACCTTTACTGCCTATGTAGTCTCACACTCAAAACATCCCTGCACAGTGTTGCTGTTGCAATATAGAAACCACAGCAACTGGAAAAAACTTTGCACTAGCCCGTCCTTCAGCAAAAAACCTAGACCATTGCAACCATTCTCCAGAGCTCCTGTGTTAAAGCTAGACTGGATAACAGCTGAGCTCTCAGAACCTCCTTTCCTCTCTTACTCAGGAGGAATTGCAACAAAGGAAAACCTAAGGGCTAACCCATACAGGTGCTCTTTGGAAAGTGCCTGGTGCTCACTGATACAAAAACATTATGACTTGGAAATCAATGCAAGCAGGGAACTGAAACCGGCATGAGGAAGCCTTTGTGGATTTAAGGTAAAGAAATTTGCTCAAATTTTCACAAAAAGTTTGTGGCAGAACAAGAAACTCACGTGGGATCTCTTGAGAACTAAAGCTAACACCCCTTTCTGTAGGATGTCCTTCCTGTCACTGCATAGCTAGAGGGAAATGTCTGAAAAAACGGCACATTATGCACTACCCTTTAAAATGATTCTGTGTTCTTGTCAGCTGGTATATCTTTCTTCATGAAAATCAGTCTCTCATCATCTAACTAGCCCTGCAGCTCTCTATGCATAGATTGTCATAACTGAGCCTTGACTCTGTTTTGCCTTTGAAGATAAGACAGTGTGTTCTTATTGCAGTATCGGTCTAAATTTCCTAACATGCTGAGCCGGGGGCTGGTCTACATTTCCTTTACCTCCTTCCCCCACTTTTTTGTTATTTCTCTTATATGAAAATGTTTGAAGGCTGCTCTAATACCCAGTGAAGTCCATGGAATGATCCATTGACTTAACTAGAAACTGGATTCAAAATATAACAACAGACAATTTCAGAAGTCATTTAATTTAATTTGGTATAAATTTAATTTAACCTAATTTAGATTACCTAAGCATCAGAACTAGAGGTACTGCAAGCCAGTGCATACCATGTAGTAATATAGGATGGTTCAGAGACTTCATCCCCTCCCACCAAGCTAGCATCGAGTTAACTATGACACTGGGAGCAAAGTACTCATGTCAAAATAGCACTGCCCTCAGACTAATGATTCCCCCAAGAGGCAAGGCTCATTAGTTTGTGCACTGTGCCATACTAATGTGCCATTATCTGGGATACTTCCATGCCTTCAAACCAGTTTGTAAAACCAGAACTGTGGAGCTAATAAACATGACTCATTCCCCCCATTCCTATTAGAAATTGGGGTATCAGTCAATCCCTTTGTTAATCTCTGATGATAAGGTGGTGGATCCACTGCAGAGCTGGTCAGCTATCCCTGCTCATTAGGGCAGCAAAGCAGACAAACATTCTTCTAGTAAATCCACTTGTGTTTAAATGCCAGTCTTTGTCTGATTATATTTTTCTACACCAAGACAGCATGTTCTGGTGTGGACAAATTATCCCCTCTCTACCCAAGAAGTTAGTAAATTTGGATATAGATGATTTTTGAGATATCATTTATATGTATGTGTCTGTATCTGTGCATACATATAAGTAAATATATGCTTTCATATGAAATAAATGGAGGCAATTACAAACTAGCTATGTCTTGAGGAAAAGTTAAAAAAAAAAAATTAACCAGTTTCCTTGAGGTTTCCTCTGTTATTTCCAATGAAAGAACTAAATTTCATGATGACATACTGCAATTTCTTGGTATTTAAAAGTTTAAAGTTATCCATCTAAATATTTTCAGAGATGTAACATACATTAAAAAATTATAGGACTGCCGTGTGCTACATAAACCGTCTACATTGTGTATCTGTGCATTATTTCCAGATTAGGGATCCTTATTTTCCTACCATATAGCTAGCCATTAATCTTTCACTAGGACATTTACTTATTTATTTTCTGGAATTTAATCTGCAATTTTGCTCAGACAGTTGTGACTGATGGGGAAAAAAACCACAGAAGAATGCCAGCAATCTCTTCAAAATCAGCCTAATTCACTGCTCTCAAAAGCATTTAGAAATTCATCAGTTGTCACTCCTGTCCAGATTCTAGGATGAATCTACATTACCTGAAAAGCTGAACATACGGAATTTGTCAACATTTTTTTTGCTGCCTCTGTTGCACAGCTGATCCATTCAAACATGTCTTCATTCCTTTAGTTGGCTGGCCCTGTTCCTTTCAAGGATGAGTAGATCCTATCTCAGCAGCCCCAGTCCTAACTTTTGAGTGACAACTTGTGACGTTTCAGACTTCAGTGAACTGCAGAATTCAGTTTAGAAAGCATCTGGTTTCCCCTCCAGTCACTGGGTACCCTCGACATCTTTATCCATGTCTCTCTTGGGGATCTCTTCAGCCTCCAAAAGACCTTTGACTTTATCTTGTATCGCCGGTTTCAGCATGTAACTTTACTCTGCCAATTCACTTATTTTGTCATTGAGTTCCAGTTCAAGATGATTTTCTGTTACATATGTACAGAAAGCTCTGTCTTTTAAAATCTCTTTCAAGTTCAACTTCCCTCATTGTACAAATCCTCATCTTTTATCAGTCAAAACATTTTCCAAGTTTCCCTGTTCTGCTCCTCTAGGAGAAAAAAAGAGAACTACAATGAATATCTGGATTGCTATTTTATTTTCTCCTGCAACAACTTCACTTCATGCTGATCTGTTTCTTTTTTCAAATTTCCATTTTTTCGCCTGCTATTCCTATTGCTACCAATACAGGGAAGTAATGGGACCACTAATAGTTCTGACTTCTACTTTCTTTCTGGTTTCCATGAGCATGTAATTGTCTAATTTTCATTTGTCTTTAATTATTCTCCATATTACCAAATGCCTATTTTCCAGAAAGCTTAGCTGGGTTCCTAAACAGGAACTTTTTTACAGTCAAGGATTCTAATCAGGGGTCAGTCCTTGCATTTTCTTCTTTTGAAAATACTCAGTAAAGATCAGTACACATTTGAAAATTAAGGATGTTTGCGTATAAACAGATTTTAGTATAATTGCCTAGCTTGTAGAAGTATTTAAAAAATTTGTAACTTCATGTACAGGTATGTACCCAATCTTATCAAATGCTACACTTCACTAATGCCAAGTTACAGCTTTGACAAAGAGGCCTGATGCTTCTTCATGTCTTTTAAGGTGCTGCTGCTCTTGGTTTTTCATTCTAAACTGTTCCCACAAATATTTTCCTCTTTAGCCTGCAACTGGTGGTAATTAGTATCACCCTGTTCCCTATTTGCCTTTAAGACAGCTACTCTGCTGTAGAAAAGGAGTGTTTGAATTAAGATGCCAGGCTGTGAACTAGAGGGACTGAAATGCAGGCACATGCCCTCGTCTAGGAAGTGTTCCAGAGAGACAAATAGTTCTGGCAGAAGAATGGGTTGTACAGCTGAAAAACCACAGTCAGATTCAGTACAGATCTCATCTAGAAAAGCTCAGACTGGCTTTCCTTAAAACAAGAGAGCAATGCTGCAGGCTTTCACTGGAATGCCAACGTGCTTTTAGCCCTTAGTCACAGGCATTCCTCATGGGTAGGGTTTTTTCATTTTTGCTTTCTTGCCTGCAAGAGTTTTCTACATCTGCTTGTTTACACAGAATAACGTAGCAGTCTCAAAAGCTAGATGACATGACAGACTACAGAGACACTAACCGAGCTATGTAATCCTATTTGTTAGCAAAGCTAGTCAGTGTGGGTAGAACAACATTCTGATGTACAGTTTTTGCTCTTAATCCTGTAGCTTCTGAGAAAGGGGTTAAAGAGGAAGATGGCTACCAGCCAGTTTAGAAAGCAGCCAAGGAATTACATTAACTTTTGATAGAAAGAAGAAAACAACTTGAAAAGTAATAAATGGGAAACATGAAGACCTGTAACATGGGAGAAAGCTTCTGGAGTGGAAACAGAGAACCAGACAAAACCTGGTCTGGCACAGACAGAAATCGTCCAACCAGCACAGTCACCTCTGTCCAGGCCTTACAGAGCAGCCTCCCCATCCACACCATGTGGTGAGCAGCAAGACAGTGGACTGGCAATACTGGGTACAACATGTAGGAACCCACACCTCGGGGGACATAAGTTACAGTGTACTTTCACAGCAGGTTATTGGCAGGTTGTAGTGAGCAGCATCCATAGTGAGAGGTGTGTGTGAGCAGGGGAACCTGCACTCTCATAGGAGTGTAACCAGTGGTACTGGCTGTGGATGGGCTGGGTAGGGGAATAAGTATAACTGTGCAGGGTGAAGAGAAAATTATTTTAGGATTGTTTAGGATTACTTCAGAAGGATGGTTAGAAATTTATAGGCGTTAATTATTATTTTGGCAGTGTGTTATTGTGGTTTATTTGTTGTGTGGCCAATGATGATCCTGAATGTATAGTTCAGTGACTGCCAATTAATTACTTGTCATTAATAAAACAATGTCACTACAATCATGATTTGATTTAAATTGTATGAACCAAGTAGGTTGGTTTTTTTTTCCCTGAGGCAAGTCTGTTGAAAAATAAATAATATTGCTTATATTTTGGAATGCAGTTGAGATATTTTTGTATCACTGACAGCAAGGGTTGGATGAAGTCCCAGAAGAGATTCCCTGCTCCTGTTAAACATCCCCTTTTTCTCTCCTTGATGTCAGGCAGGTCTAAGGGGAACTCCTTCCTGCAGAGCCCTTTCTCTCATGGGTTTGGTCACATCCTTCTTTACTATACCTGATGACTATAATACACGAGCCTGCTCTGACTGTTTCATGCCTTTTTGCTGGGATTTCATGCCTTTCAATATGGATAAAACCCAGCCAGAATCCAAATTACACAAACTGCTGAATGTAGTCAGCTGAGCAACAAACAAATATTCCATATATTTTTCATATCTCCTTTTCCCCAAGATTGGATTTTTTTCACATAATGATAGACAACTTTTGTGTCCTTGATTTCTTATAAGGATGTTTTTGGGACCACAGGCAGAGCTTAGTCTTGTGTTTAAACCATCTCACAGTAACAGTGACCTGAAGCGACAAATCAGCCGGGGAAAGAAATGGAAAAACCTCCCTAGTTCACCACGTCCTCTGCAGGAGAAGAGCAAGTACAGATTTCCCAGAGGGACCAAGGGACCCTGCTGTTGTACTCTGTAATGGAGGATGTGGGACATATGCCACAGCTGAACCCCTGTGCTTATGCAGACCCCTAGGTCACGCTGTGCCTTACGATGCCAGAGGAGGACACTGACCCAGGAGGATGTTTCCTCACATGGCATATGATTCACATAAAACAAAGAGGGACCATTCTCACAGAGCAGGCCAGAGGTTTTTCCCCAGAAGTCCATTGCTGAAGCCAAGAGCAGAACAGGACAGCTGGATGAGAGACTGGCTTTTTGTCACAATAAGAAATTATTCATGTGTATTTTAACCCATAAGTGAAAAAACAGGAAAGCAAAAATATTGGGAATATAACTGGGAATAAACATGGAGAAGATGTAGAAGGAAGACTATAAAAAACCAGAGGAATAGCTTGAGTTAGGGGATGTAGAAGGGACACAGAGGAACACAGCCCTGAGAGCCTTTGGTGGAGCTGAACAGAAATTCAGAGAGCTGGAAAAAAATGACACAACACACTAAAGAAAGAGAGAAAAAAATGAATAAACAAAAAGGGAAAAAGAGATTAAAAAAGAAAAAAAAGAGAAAGCAAGAGCATCAGTGAAATACACATTCTCTAAAACATCCAAAACATGGAGAGTGGGTTTAATTTTATTCCCTTTTCTGTGGGGCATGTTGCTTTAAAATGACAGCCCATATTGCTGTAGATATGACAGCCCATGTTGCTATATATGTTGCTATAGCCCACATTGCTACATTTTTTAGATATCTTTTTATTTATTCCATTTCAGCACTTTCATAAATTAATGAGTTCTTCATTCAAGAAATGCTGGAGGGAAATGAAACACTATTTATGCAGAAAAAACAAACAAGCAAAAATCCTACGAAAGTGTGGTTCATATTTTCTGTAAATCACATCAAGTAATTCTATTTCAGAGTGTCTGTTTTGCAGAACATTAAAGGATCTTGATTTTCAAAGAATGCCTCCCACATATTCTCTAAAAATCAGGCCATTCTGAAGTGTCCAGCTGGAATCCAAAAGCTGAGACAGGCAAAGTTAACAATCATGCCTGGAAACCCCAAATCACTTTTTTGTGATTTTATTCTCCTCCCCCCCCACACACACTCCCTGCTGAGTCCCTGTACTTGAACACAAAGAGCAACCCATGCTCAAGACAAAGTCCATCTCAAGAGTGGTGTCAGCTTCCTTCTCTCATATGTTTGTTGGAAATTATTAATTTAATGATTCTCTTCTGGCAGTATCAAATGTGGACAGCTATGGATGATTGAAGTTTAATTATGTTTCTAAAGATGCGAATGGACCCAGAGGCTTAGGGAATGGTGATGTGTTTTAATAAGTACTAGCACAGGTAAAATAAGTAAACCCATTATTTCACTGGATGGTAGAGTGAGCAAACTTACATTAATTATCCCTTTCTTTTCATTATAATTGAAAGGCAGCTCAACTAAAAACCCCAGTCAAGCAGGACTATAGAAAAGAGCTGCTTTTACAAGGTCGCTAGCTACATCTTTTTGATCTCCCTTGTTAGAGAAACAAAATTAAACTGAAAAAGAAAAATAAACATAACTGTTTCTTTAAAAGTACATACAACCATCACCTCCTGCCACAGACTTGCTGCCAAAGTTGGTACCAATTCCAGAAAAACATGTACTCTCTCTTCCCATTAGCAAAATTCCACTGAACATTCATGATTTTGCTATTTACAGTTTCAAAAATATAGGAAGAAAGAGTAGCATGGTCTCAAGATGTGTGTGCAAACATGCTCAAGCTCTAAATTTGCTAGCCCCTGAATAACTCTTTCACCTGGGAAATACTACAGTTGTGTTTTCTGTCTATTTACAGTTTTAACCTCTTTATTGTTTTTAAGGCAACCTGTTTTATTTTGTGTTTAAATATTAGAATCAAATGTACAGGTTGTGATGATCTACTGGTAGCACTATTGCTAACAGAACTTTGCATAACTATAATCAGTCAAAATTATTTTCCTGTTCTCTGACATGATTTTGTGCAAATGGAGAAAAACACCATTCCTGAGGCTGCAATGTCAAGTAAACAGTATTTTCTTAGAATAATGGTGGCTCAGTACCTTCTTGGTTTCTTGATCTCCAGAATGCTCTTCAGTCCAACCAACCTGGATTCACCCCGAATTCATTACATACAGATTTTTCTCATCCAGAATAAAATACAATAAAAATGTATCTCACTGATGGTATTTGTTACAGTCCCATCAGATGAGTGCATTGTGCTGATTTAATACCCATTAAATGGGTATTTTTCTTCATATGGTTCTTTTTTCTGGAAGAGTTTTCATGTGGTAGAGATAAGTACTGCTAGTTCTCTTCTGAGGGTATTCTCCAAGAATTACTCCCATTTTTGTTCCTCTTTGTTCAGCTATTAAAATAGAAGTGCTTCACTTTTCTCTAGAGGTTCCCCAATGTTCTGATAACTCTTGCCTCTCTTTCTGTCTCTTACCTGACTGACACACCCCTAAAGTTGCAGTTCTCTGCCAAAAGTCAACCAGTTTCTCGAAAGAAATGTGGTCGTGATGTTACAATAGTGAAATATGTCTAAATGGGTGTGTGCTGTCATGTTCCTTACATGCTACTCTGTTTTTTTCTAACCCAGTTTGCAAAAGATCCACTGCTGTGTTCCTGAGCACTTAACTTCTCTGGCCCACAGTGCCTTTTTAATACATCCTGGAGGATGTGACAGTAACTCTTTTTCTGCAGTTCTGGCCACTTTGGTCTCTGCCTTTCTGTTCATCAGAGTGAGTTACTACAATGCACTGTATTTGGAAATACAAACCCTGAGCAAGACAAAAGCCATTTCAGTTGTCTTTTACTGATTGGAGGTGGTGGGGTGGTGTTGGCTATTGCAACCCTGACCAGTGGATTGAAGTCCCCACATCTGTTTATAAGTCAGAGCTTTGATAACTTTCACATGCTCTTGTAGTTCTGGTGGAGATTCAGACTGGCTCATATTTTAGGCTTCACTATTTGTCTCCGAATGTAGTTTGCAGTTAATCATTTTACAACACAAACACCTCAGAAATTGCTGCCATACTACTAAACACATTGTAACTCTGAAAACAGTCTTCGTATTCTTTAGTGAGAAGGATGATTAATTCCACTCTTCTTTTTCTGGAGTACAGACAGAACAGCTGCCTTTGACAATGGAAGTTGTTATGATCATTTCAGTCTAATTTAAGAAACATTCAGTCCCATTCCAATAGCTGTTTCAGATGTGTCTGTCTGTGCAGACGTCTCTGTCTGGAGTGAGTGCCGTGGTGTTGGGCTTAATTCTAAATAATTCATTCCCAAATCCACTTCACTCCCAAAACAATGGGCAAGACCAAGCAAGAAGTACCTTACTCTTCTATAGCTATTGCAACTGAAGATGCATCATGGAATGAATAAAGGAATACACGCATGATCAGAGTCCTGTCATCCTTATGATTCAGTAACTCAAATATTTTCAGTGGTGTCAAAGTCAGAGAGCTTGGGAAAGTTCTTCTAGTAATATATAATCTCAGATGATGCTTTTCCTGTGTCTTCAAGCATAAGCAAACCATGTTTTCTGTTGTAGGAATCTCATTCTCCCTAATTTCTCCCTTATTTAAAATGCAATTCAATAGGCAGTAGGCACAGAACTCTATTTATTAAATGCAACCTTTAGAAGCACTTCAGCATGTGGTGGGTTGACCTTGGCTGGAGACCAGGTGCCCACTAAAACTGCTCTATCACTCCCCTCCTCAGCTTGACGGCAGAGAGAAAATAAAAAGAAAGGCTTGTGTGTTGAGATAAGAACAAGGAGAGATCACTCAGCAATTACTGTCATGGACAAAACAGACTCGACTTGGGGAAATTAACTTGAATTATTACCAATCAAATACAAGTAGGATAATGAGAAATAAAACTAAATCTTGAAATATATTGCCCTCTTCCCAAGTTTAACTTCACTCCTTTTTTTTTTCTCCTCCCCCACAGTGGCTCATGGAGATGGGAAATGGGGACTGTAGTCAATTCATCACGTTATCTCTGCCAATCCTTTGTCCTCAGTGGGAGGACTCCTCACACTCTTCCCCTGCTCCAGCATGGTGTCACTCTCACAGGAGACAGTCCTTCACAAACTTCTCCAACATGATTCCCTTCTTGCAGGTTGCAATACTTCATGAACTGCTCCAGAGTGGGTTCCTTCCAGAACTTACTGTCCTTCAGGAACAGGCTGCTCCAGTGTGGGTGCCCCACAGGGTCTCAGCAAACCTGCTCCAGCGTGGGCTCCTCTCTCCATGGTACAGGTCCTTCCAGAAGCCTGATCCAGCATGGAATCCCCACAGGGTCACATCCTCCTTTGGGCATCCACCTGTTTCCAATGTGGGGTCCTCCAGGGGCTACAGGTGGATCTCTGCTCCACCATGGACCTCTATGGGCTTCAGGGGCACAGCTGCCTCACCATGGTCTTCACCACAGGCTGCAGGGGAATCTCTGCTCTGGTGCCTGGACCACCTTCTCCCACTCCTTCTTTATTGACCTTGGTGTCTGCAGAGCTGTTTCTATCACATATTCTAACTCCTCTTTCCTGCTGAAGTTTTTTCTTCCCTTCAGCCTTCTTAAATACACTATCCCAAAGGTGCTGCCACCAACGCTGATGGGATCAGCCTTGGCCAGTGGTGGGTCAATCTTGAAGCTGACTGGCATTGGCTCCATTGGATATGGGAGAAGCTTCTAGTAGCTTCTTACAGAAGCCACCCCTGTATCTGCTCTGGTACCAAAACCTTGCCACACAAAACCAATATACAGCAACATTAGTACATAACATTCTAATAAATAATTTTTTTTTGTAGCAGAATATTCACAAAAGAATTGTAGCTGATACTAATACTAAAACGAGAGAAAATAATCCCATTTTGACAGCAAAACAACAAAAAATATAGCCGAATCCCTGCAAATGGAAATACGACATTGTAAAGCACAGTAGCAGTACCAGATTTTTATTTTTCTTCCTCTGAAAAGGTAAGAGTTAAATTAGCATTAACCTAAAAGAAAATAGAATTCCTATAAGCTATTCTCAGATAATACCTCCCAGCAAAACAACTGAATTAGAGGACTTTTACCACTCATTTTTCACAGAAGTAATCTAGGAACCAGATTTTGTCCTTCAAGTAGAATACAAGAGTCACCCTGAAACATAGGGTATTGCAAGGAATCTGTGTTCACAAAGAATATTATTCACTTCCCAGTCACATACTCCTTTTAACAGTTGCTACTAAATATGGTTTACTTTACTGAGGCTAGGAAGTCACTTTCAGACCTCAGTAACAGAACAGTGAATCTACATTATAAACCTCAGTGATGTCCGGAAAAAACTACCTATTAATGGATTTCCTTCCTACCTCTTCTTTCTCCTTTCTCTCACATGTTTGTCTTATTCGTATATCTGAAGTGAAACTCAGATGTGAAGTGAAACCTTGCCTACATCTATGAAACTTGATCAGCAACATACATATCCAAATAGGAGTCAAAAGAACTCAGACTTGCAACTATGTAATTAGCCTTATTAGTGGCTTACTTAGATGTGTTAGCGACTTTGAGTTTATTCTTGTCTTCTTAGCTGGAAAGTATGAAAAAAAATTTTGCCCTGCACTGCAAATAAATGCACGGATGCAAAAAGTAATCATGCTTGACCTCTATAATGAAGGGATGTTAAGTCACCAGATTCTTAAGAACTTCACCCAGAGGAGCCAGCTTCTTTAAGAGTAAATGGTATTTATAACTATCCTAGCTCAATCCTCTTGAACAAATGTGATCACACTGCTAAGCCTTTTAAGTGACTATCTATATGCAATGCTGACTGAAAGCCATCAGCCCACAACTCATTTCTCCAGGTCTTACAAATTGGACTTGAAAAGATTCAGAAAGGTTAGAGTGTAATATTATTACCATACAATAGTGGTGAGGTCAGGTCTTTGGTTGCACTGAAAAAGTGTGAGGGTGCAAGGGAAGCTGTTAAACCAATGTATAAAGCTGACAGATATTGGTGTGGCTCATGAGAAAATTCTCAGCAGCTGCATGTATGGCTGACCTGGGCTGGGATCATCTACAGTAGTCACTGCACTGTAGGTTTCTATCTGGAAATGGTTTTCTACACTAGCATAAAAATTAAATATGTCTTGGACCATTCCATGGCACTAAGGCCAAAGGCCAATATCAAACTTGTTTTGAAAACAGGGTGGCTACATCAAAACAACATTTTGGGAATATTCTTATCCCATATTAATTCCCTAAACATGCCTGGAAACTGCTTGGGGTTAATGATAGTTGACTTGGAAGTGGGGATAACTGAATTCTATTGCCCAAGAATTTTTTCTGGCATAATTTCATATACCAGTAAAAATAACCCTGAAGCCTTCTAGTGCACCTCTACTCCTCATTTGTTGTGCTAAAGGATGCTCTCTCCCTCCTATCCCTTCTCCACACAGCTCAATTGTAATTCATCAGTTCTCAGGTCCTGCTGAGGTTTAACCCCAGTTAGCAAACAAGCATCTGACAGCCACTCGCTCACCCAGTTTAATAAAACAGAAAAGGAAGCAAACAGTCATGATGATAATAATGATGATAAAATAATTAAAATACACAAAACAAGTAATGCCCAATGCATTTGCTCCCCACTCACTGACTGATGCCCTGCCAGTTCCTGAGCAGTGGCCCCTGGCCAGCTTTCCACCCAGTCTGTACACTGAGTATGGCATCAAATGGTAGGGAATATCCCTTTGGTGTCAGCTGTCCTGGCTGTATCCCCTCCCAGCTTCTTGGACACCTCAAGCCTTCTCACTGAGAATATGTGAGAAGCTCAGAAGTCCCTGACTTAATATAAACACCACTTAGCAACAACTTAAAACATCAGTGTATTATAATGTTAGCATCATTCTCATACTAAATCCAAAACACACCACCATACAATCTACCAGGAATAAAACTAACTCTATCTTAGTCAAAACCAGAACAGGTTCATTTGCTGAAAGATGGGCAGTTGGTATTACCCATGTGATGCAAACAAAAAATTCCCACTTGCACACGCACACACACACACAATCTTTACTGAGGCAAGGAGTGCCCAGCCTGTAGCACTGGGCATGGAGACAGACTGCTGCCTCCAGCCCTGGTGTTGATGATTCCACCTCCTGTCACCAGACAGGGTGCCCCTATGTCATACAGCCACCATTGACCTCTGATGCTAATGCATGGAACCAAGTAGTAAAATAAAGAACTTTATAATCTAGAGATGCACACAAGCTGCCTGTATCTAGGAGCTGCAATTTAAGAAAAAATTACCTAGGAAGACAGTTGAATTGAATATAAAAAGCTGCTTTTCTTTCCCCAATATGCTGTTTCTATCAAAATCATGGAACTGTGGGCTAAGTAAGACAAAACATTCAGAAAAAATGCCATAAGAGCTACATTTGTAATATTTTCTTTCCAGCATGTGAAATTTTGCACCAGCAAAAGACAGGGGGAAAGTATTTGGGATGTTTATGACTAAACACTTTTTTCTGTTTTGCTACCTTCCTCTTTCCTAAGCATTTGTGTTATAGAAGCACCTCTCCCTCTTACATGTGAAACCTATCTCACCTCAGCATAAGCACACACTAAGCTTTTTGGAGAGTAGAATTGAAAACAATGAACATAGGGTCTTTTGCTTCTAGAAAATTAAACCAAAATTCATTACTAAGACCAATAGAGGTTGACTTAGAAAAGCATCAAGCTTAGAGAGCACAGGAGCCCATGGTACTGAGTACTTCATCATCCCATATCTCACAGACCTGCCCTTTATCACCTTGGTAAATAAATGGAAATCCAATTTAATATCCACTAGCCGCCTCCACAATTTGCCTGATGTACAGTTTCGAAATTAGGCACATTTATTCCCTCAAACCATTTTTATTCTCCAGAAATGCTCAAACAATCTATTATAAGAAGATAGCAGATCTCTGGGGGCAGAACAGGCTGAACAGAATTTAAGAACTGTACCTAACTTGCTGAAAGAGTGGGGAAAGGACGGATCTTCACTTGCAGGATTTTATCTTGGAGGTAATAGCAAATCCTTGGTTGATGCTAATGTTAGAAAATGTTGGAAAATCTCCAGGAGATAGATTTAACTTATTATACAATCTGCATATGACATTTCACCTTCTGATTCAGATAATTTTTGTTTTTATAAGCTCCAGAGGGATGTATTCCTCTAACCAACAGCACACCTCTACCACAGTCACTCACATTTGAACCTGTACCATGATTTCCTGTGTCCATTAATCTTTTTTGTTGTATTTTTTTTCTTAAAGTTGATATATATGCACTGAAACTCTAAGATTGAAGTGTTTCAAGTCAGATCCTGAAAAGTTTCCCATACTCTTTATTTCAGACAATTTCACTACATATTAGCCTTTAAATAAATCCATCATTATCATAGTATTTTACACAGAAGTGACTGAAACTATAGAGTTAACTACTTGATTTAGCAAGGGAGATTAACTTTCAGTTTATATTTATATGCAAACTGTATGTGTTTTTATAGGTCATTATAACTCTGACTGTTCCTACAGATAATACCTGAAAAAAGCAATAGTAATTAGCCAAAAAGTTAATGAGAGTGGGAAAGCTTAAATCTTGTCAAATACTATCTGGCATAAAAGAACCATTGCATGAAAACAGTTAGACAACACGTTGATAAGCAGATGTATTTTTTTCCACTTTTGCTTTAAGTTTAATGTGTTTGACAATATATGGTGAAAGCCTTTTTCAATACATGAACACATGGGTTACTACAGGACTGATACAGAATGCTCATAAATGGAAGTGTTGTCACACTGCCATGAACTGCAGAGGAATCAACCAACAGTTGATTGAACAAACAGTTCTCTTTATCCTGCACAGTCCACAGTTTTGCTTTTTCTACAAATTTTCTACGTACCAAATTATGCATTTAATTAATTTCCCTCTTTTTCAGACACCTAGCTTTGATCTGATATAAATCTTTGTATTTTCATCTTTTTCAATGAAACTACCCAACTTTGTGTGGCAATGGCACCTTAACCAACAATATATATTAATGCTGCTGTCACTGCATTATATCTATTTCACACATTGGTCCAATAGGTTAGAGACTAAACACATTATGCAATATATCCATAAGAAACACTACCAAACCAGGAAACTAGCTCAGAATTTATGACATATGCTTTCAGGCCTCCCAAAGGGGTTCTACAAGACTAATTATTTGTAGAGTATGGCTAATCTGTGATAAAAGATACTAGAGAGTACTCTTCATTCCATATATTATCCTAGTAAAGATTATCTATGTTCTTTCTAGTAAATAAAATCATCAAAATTGTTGTCTTTTGTCTTTGTCCAGAAGATGAAAATAATAAAAAAATCTAAAATATCACACTCAAAAGAGAACTGATGTATTATTTTGTCTTCAGTTCTCCAAAAGTGATTCCAAAGTATTGTAAGACACTGGTAATAACGGTGTCCTTCTAATTATTAAAAAGAAAGAAAGAAAGAAAGAAAGAAAGAAAGAAAAAAAAAAGGAAAAACAAAACAAACAAACAAAAAAACCCCCAAACCCAGAAAAAAGCAAAACCAAGAAACAAACAGGAGAAAATAATCATTACATAAAAAGAACCAATACTACAAAGATAAGTTAAAAACTAGTCATGGGAACAGCTCTCAAGTTAAGCATTTACCCTTTGAGGGGGAGATTGGAAGATGCCCATCTCTGTCAACTTCTTCAGACTTCATTGTATAAACTGTTTGAGAATGTAGCTGGGACAGCAGTGCTTGGTCTTTTCTAGCTCTCACTACACTGATGCAACATGCACTTACTTTTATCAATACACTGAGCCAGAAGAGCCTGTAATATTATGTTGCAATTCTTTTGAGCAGGATGTTTAGATGGGCAACAGTTGAGAATTGCTTAAAATTATAACATGCAAGCTACCAGGTAGGGGAGAAGGAGAGAGCTCAAATACTCCAGATATTGTATAGAAAGCATTCAAAGAGAAGCAGAACTGCACCAACATGACACACTCCTTCACGCACATTTGTTTATCAGGGTCTTTAAATGCATTGTTGATCCACTCAAACAGGTGGGGTAAAAACCCTGCACCAAACAGCTTAGTTCACTCCTCAGCTGGAAGTTACTACAACTGCTGTAGGTTTCACTCCCTAACCTAAATACCACAGCCTTAATTCTCCTCCATATCCAAAATATAAACAGAGTTCAGCATCATAAATTTGTCAGACATGAGTCTGCTGGAGTAGAGGAGGGGACATAAGAAGGGATGTTAAAAGAATTAGTTTGGGGTTTTTAGTTGGAGATCTCTGAATACAGTCTTAAATACCTGGAACTGTTCTGTTAAGCATAGTTTCAAGTAGTACAAGGGTAACATGGAGGAAAATGGTCATTTTTTGTCATTTTTCTCCATTATATATGCACTTCAGCAGTGTGGGTAGCAAGCTAAATTGTGCTGACCTTTATCAGAGACAGTGTGTAACTGCTGAAGGAGAAATGACATCGTTGCATGCCATGTTTTCATTTGCTGTTGCACTTTCTAGGCTTCCTGATACCACATAACCACACTAATGAGCACATCAGCTCAGCACACTTACTCATAAATCCCTTTCGAATCATTCTATCAGTTCCAGTAGAAGGGGTGAATGTAAATGCCAATCCCAGATCTGCAGTTACTTTAACATGCAGGAAATTATACGCATTTTAATTTAGAAAACCCTCAACTATGGATCATCCAAATAAGAAGTCTTCTTCTAATTATATTCCATGCCATCATGACATTTTAACCCTGTGAGACTGCCCTGACATGCCATGACAACATGCTGAACAGACTTCACAAATGTCATATATATTGAGTGCTACATGAATACGGGAAAGCTGAAAGATGCCCATTTAGGAGTCTTACAAATTGCTCACAAAGAGAAGGATGAAATTGAAGCCATGCATCACTTGATTACTTCTTAGGAGCAGTTCTTCCACTTTTAAAACTCATGCCAGAGATTGCTGGAAGCAGTTGTAGAAGGGGACAAATAAAGGTGAATCCAAAGTTCATTCACAACAGCTAAAAAATATCTACCTACCTCCAGGTAAGAACTTCCTATCATAGCAGCACTAGATTTGACTGATTCACATATTCATTTTCCTCAGTAGGGCAATACAGAACTCAACAACCCTGCAATTTCCCCTTCATTTTCTCACTGACAGCCTAGGTCTCAAAGTCAGTACCGTCTTCTCTTTCTTTCTTGCATAATTTGTGGAGGCCACTTTAAACACCACCAAAAAAGGTTGTCTTTTTTTTCCCTTAAATTCTGCTAATCTAATATTTAAATTTAAATATTTAAATTAAAAGGATTACTCTTAATAGTAATTATGCCTCAGTCCTCTTACTGACTTGTAATCATCTCCAGCACACCCCTTTTGCTGTTTCACACCCCTGACACTCGTTCTCTTCTTTCCTCCAGAGCTTTGACTTCAGTTGGGATCGATGAAACTTCTGTAGGACTCTGCCCTGGGGAAAAATGGCAATTACCACTAAAAGGCGGGAGCCTCTTAACATCAGTCACTCAGAAAGCTATGCCTACTATCATTTTACCAAGTTTCAGATAAAATACCAAACCAACGGGAGTTTCGTATCCTGATAAACATATGGAATCTGCTTTCTCTTCTGAACCTGCATGGAGTCACTCACAGGCAGAGGGCAAAGAGCACAGAGAACACATGGCTTGTCATTGACAACTGAACTCCCATTCAAGTGCACAGCATGTGACACACACAACTGCCTCTGCTGTTAAGAGGTGTTATGGATGTCACTTGCTATACAACACAAAAGAGCAATTAATTACTGTCCTTAGTAATTAATAATTTCATGTAGCTGTGAAAAGGCTCGAGTTCAACCACACAGTTTAGTAAACACCTAACCTTTGAGCCAACAAATACTTTTGTTGCTTTTGATAAGCTGGAAAGTTAGGTACCTTTTCAAAAGCCTTGCTGTGTTTCAATCACAAATCTTTACCCTAGAATAGGTAAATATTATAGTCCCATTAACATCTAATTAATCACCTTAGAGGATGTTCACGCTGAAATCAAATGGGAAAAAATCCCCATCAAAAACTACGCTAATTCCCAGAAAAAAAGTACAACAGAACAATACCAAAGGCATATGGAGTTTATTTATTGTTTTGCTGATACTTATGGCAATATCAGTTTGCCAGTAGTATATTATTAGAAAAAAGTTTTCATTATTTGTTCACCGTTTCATTGTTTGTTTCAAAACCTCATTCTTCTCAGCTCAAAGAATTTTAATTTTAGATATAAAAATACGCTGTCATTAGTCTATCTGTGAGTTATTTAATCAAACAGTTAACAAATACAGACAGTGATGGAATCTCTCTGGCACCCACCTTCTAGAGATTTAGATTTATCTTACAGATCACAACAGATAAGAGAGTTAGTAAGCCAAAGAAATTCAAAATCCTCTCTCTTCTGAGCTATTTGGATGAAACATTGAAATAGAGGTTAGGACAGCAACCTAACTCACCTTTTAGAGGAAAAAAAAGTAGCTATTTTCCTTCTCTTAAAGTTTATTTGATTTAACATTGAGAGTTTGCACATTTTCTAAGCCCAGAGGCCATGGACAAAAGAGGCAAGTAAAATCCCAGCACACTACTAGGGTGAATAAAGTTTAGCCTATAAATCCTAAAGCAGTGGACAAAAATAGATTAAACTATAAATGCATTTTTCTTAGAGGTCAAAAGGTCAGATGTCAGGAAATTGGACAAATAAATAAAGGTAAATCTGAGAAAAGTGATAGGCAAAAACTAAGGCATTTTTCAATAAAAATGATAATGAGCTGCAGCTTATATAAGACTAGGAATAATGAATAAAAAGGTAATCTGACAATATATTTCTGTAGTTATTGAATAAAGGACTTGGAAAAAACTTTCAAGGAATATGTTGAGAAAGTATCAGTTCTGTATGGGAATAGTTGAAACAAAAGGGAAAAAGATGTTCTGAAACACAACAAGTCTGGAAATCAAGCTTACATGTTCAAAGGACACAAGTGGAGCAAATTCACTTGGGACACTGAAGTCCCACAGAGGTGTCACTCATAAATTAGTTAGTGATTTGTGTTAGAGATACATGGCTGACTATTGTGTCTGCAGTTATAGCAGAAACTCATACTGAACATTAGGGCTAAACAAAGTCAAAAGATTTCTATGTTATCAGAGATGATTCTCAGAATCACAGAATAATTGAGGTTGGAAGGGACCTCTTGAGGTTATCTAGTTCAACCTTCTGCTCAAGCAGGGTGACCTAGAGTCAGCTGCTCAGAACTGTTGGAGTATCTCCAAGAATAGTGGCTCCACAACCCCTCTGGGAAACCTCTTCCAGTATTTGATCATCCTGACAGTAAAAAAAGTTTTTCCTTATGTTGAAATGTGATTTATTGCATATTAATTTGTGCCTACTGTTTTTTGTCCTTTCACTGGGCACCACTGAGGAGAATTGGGGTCTGTCTTCTTTACATGGTCCCATCAGATATTTATACACACCAAGCCTTCTTCTGTCGTTGGGAAACAGTCTCAGCTCTCTCAGATGGTCTTCACATAGCAGGTGTTCCAGTCCCATAAATGTCTCCGTGGCCCTTCGCTTGACTTGTTCCAGTGTGTATTTCTCCCCAGGTGGAAGGCTTTGCAATTCTTACCAAGTCCTAGAAAAAAGTTTTTGAAGACCTTATTCAATAGGGATAAGGGAAATAATCAGAGAACTGCACATAAAATTTTAGCCAGTTTTAATTGTTGTCCTCTAAGTGGTAGGGATTCATGAAAGTATTTAAACATAGTTTATGTTCCCAGTTTCTCTTTGTTCTAAGCCAACTGTATTTATTACTTGCGAAATTACTTGCTGACATTAGCTATGTGATGAAATTATCTATTATCTATTATCTACGTAATAGAATCACAGTTCACATTGCCATTATATTTTTTTTCTCTAAAGGTATCTTGATACTTTAAAGTTTTTATTTTTCCAAGAATTAACAAAGTAATTCAATTAAAAGACACAAAACATGCACTAGAAACCATAAAATTATTAAAGTTTGAACAATCATAGAATGGTTTGGGTTGGAAGGGACCTCAAAGATCAACTAGTGCCAACCAGGTGCGTTGCTCAAAGACAGTGCTTTATCATCCTCAGAGTAAAGAATTTTTTCCTTATGTCTAATCTAAGTCTACTCTCTTTTAGTTTAAAGCCATTCCCCCTTGTTCTATCACTCCATGCCCTTGTAAAGTCCCTCTCCAGCTCCCTTGGGGCCCCCCTTCAGGTACTGGGGGCCACAATTAGGTCACCCCTAATTCTCTTCTCCAGGCTGAACGACTCAACTCTCTCAGCCTTTCATCACAGGAAAATGATGGTAGAGACCTTGAAGTTGTGAATGGACTGCCCTTAAAAAAATAAAAAGACCCTTCCTAGTGACTGGACTGTAATCTGATCATACTAAGATTTACATACATACTTTACACACATGATAAGGTACCCCATGGATTTCAGGAAAGTCAGGTCAACATTTAAATTATCCTGAGGATAACCATACTCACTGTCTCCAACATATCCAAACTAGTAGACCTGGGGTAAAGATCTGTGATTCTTTTTGTTTGTTACATAAAAATGTTTAATCTTAATATTATAAAAGTTGAGGAGAATTTTAAAATATATTTCTGGTTGAAAAATATTTTTTTCAACTTTTAAAGTTCTGGTTGTAGACAAATATTTATCCTTCAATTCACCAAAATTACTCTTTATTCATCCTTAGTGCAACTATATTTTTATACTCATAATACTGTATTCATTAGTATTTTCCATAAACTGTTATGAATACTAATTTTATATGTCTATCACTAAACTCTTCATTTCTACTGTATTTGAAGATACATCATTAGAACTCAACTAGGCATAAATCTTAGACATAAAAAGTTTTGCTTTTTTTTTTGTAATTGAATGTTTCTATGACACCAGAAAAATTTATGACCCTGGTAAAAATTGAAATATCTGTATATTATGCGCAAGATTCTTCACATATTGTGATCCAAAATAGGTCTTTTCATGTTTTGCATAATATTTTTAAAATAGTCAAACCAGTTGATTTTTCAGATTGCTGCAAAACTTTTCCCTGTCGCTGTAGAGATTGAAATGGGCATAGATATGAAAGCTAAACCATTTCCATAAATATTTCAAATACCAGATAAGGTAAGGGCCTGTCAGCATTTCTTTAGCAAATCATTTTTTTTCAGAGAGAGTGTAACTCAAAGTGTGAAAGAGCCAAGCTTCTCTTTGGACTCCAACTTATCTTAAAATTAAGGGTGGCTCATTCAAACTGACAGAAAATTACTTCTTGCAACTGAAAAAATACAAAGCTAATATAAGACTTCCCTCTACCTCCAGCCCTCCTTGGATCTCAAATGCTTTTACTCTTTCTGTAAGCTATATTCCTGCACCTTAAATTGATCTTTTTAATTTAAAGTGTAAATTATTTTTTTTTCAAGTGTCCATAACACAAATTGCCAGTTTTGGATATGAACTAGTATAGAGTAAAGGTGGAGAAATATTCATATCTGTTTTGCTATGTGTTCATTCGTTCTTCTTAATAAAAAATTCACAAGCATTTGAGAAGGTGGAGTGAGTTTTTACCTCTGCCAACCAAATAATTCTGAGGTTTAGGAGTCTGTTTCTTTAAACCTTCTTTTAAAGTGATTTTGTTATACTGCAGTGCTTATGGCATTATAAAGCTATGGAGTCTACAAATAACATTAGCAGGCTGATAAAATATGGTGTCCAAACCCAAACAGTTTCTTTCACAGCATCAGCTCACAGAACAGTAATTCTGGAAGTATTTGTAAGGTATGAATTTTTATGAACTACTGAGCAAAAATAATGGCAACCGTAAACATTTGTAGGAAATAAAGAGCTTGTATGAAGTAGTGTGATTGCCATTTCATTCCTCACATTTGTCTATACCCTTAAAGTTACTGTAATGTTATTCAAGGAATTTGTAACTTTCAGGAATCAATGCTCAAAAGCTTGTTGAACTTCATTTAGGAGGACATGACATCAAGACAAAGCAATTATCTCAACTATTTGCAAAATACTAATAACCATCCATATTTTGCCACACTTTCCAAAAGTCTGGAACAGCATCTAAAGGAGGCTCCAACCTATTTCTGTGTTGTGATATTATCTACAATGAACTAAAATGTAGGTAACAGTTCCACTGGATTTAAGATCTTCATACCCCACTTTTGCTTGTACCATTTCATTATAGGCATTATCATATAGGTAATGCTATGAGAGATTACTTCGGAATTTAATAAAAAATTAACATCTCAAATGTTCAATAGGTATGAGGATCATGAATATACCATGCAGAATGGTTGGAAAAGGCTTACTTCATAATAAAAACATTGAACACCTTGTCCTTCCACCCTCCAGCCCCCCCGTCTCAGCAATCACCAATGTCATGCAGCAGTTCTTTAACAAAACTTCCTGCTTTAGGTGAAACGTGCCTTCTGTAGCATATTGGCAAAAAGTCAGTGAGTGAACTGAAATGTATTTTTGCTTTGACAAAGAAGCAAGCACTTGTATTACAGAGTTAAGATTTTTACATTCGATATGCTGAATTTTACCTCAGTGATGTTAGGCACATGCCCAGGATCACTACCATTTGTCAATCTGCAAAGCAACAGTAGTTGTGAATGTTACCACTTTGAGCACACTCATCACAGACACATACGTAAAACTCAGTCACCTCCCAAATTTTTATCACCTCTACTTGAGAGTTCAATTTTGTTGGACCCATGATTCCAGATATTAGCTTATAAAGCTGAATTGCATGTGAACCCCTTCAAAACAGTCTAAATTCCATCTGGGATCAGAAGCACTTGCTTGGAAGCCACTAAAATCCACTCTTCACTACAAATTCTAGAACTGAGAAAATTAGTAAAAGGTAATTCTCTTAGCATGCTATTCTATATAAAATAACCATATTTCTCTTAGAATGTGGAAGAAACATCTTGAAGTAGCAAAAGATTGCTAATTAAACCTTTTATTTTATAATAGTGATACTCAACTTCAAAAAGAAAACTTAAACATCTCTGCAGGAAGAAAATCAATACTTGAGATCTCCTTCAAAATTCTACAAAGCTGCATGCTGCTTTGCAGAAACAAGTATCATTATTCTACATGGTATTCCCAGCTACATACCCTACAAAAGGACTGCTAAGTAACATTTCAGCCTTTTGTTAATATATGTTTAAAAAGAACATCAGAACACTCCATGTGGAGCTAGTAACCCTATTAATGGTATTTGACACTTCCCTAGCATAAGTCCATGTTGGAGTTGGTTATAACTGTACATGCTTTAAATATTGAGGCAGAACTGTACACTTAGAGATAAAAATAATGTGCCATTTTTCCACAACCAGAAGACTCATTATTTCTCTTTTATCCAACCTGATCCTCTTTTTCTTTTAAAACAAATTAGTCTCTCCAGGGTTTAGGACAGTGGCTTAAGACCTGTGGATTTTATGTCTACATGAGTTAGCTGTCTTCCTTGTCATGTCTGCAACAAGAGATGGGAAACCCAAATCTCTGAAAATTTCTGTTTCAAATATCCTTAATACAGGTGGTTCTCTTTTTCAGAAGGTTTTATTTATGTTTAGCTATAACTCTCTTTCTTTCCCCTGAAAAGTTTTGGGATTACAAAATCTCAACCTTTTACTAAATTGGGTCCCTTCTCATTTAGTTCACAAAATGGTCATTTGAGAATGAATCAGGATTATGCATCAAAAGACTGCTGTTTCTACAAATCCTAAATACTTCTCAACCACTTTAGAAGATGTCTAAAAAGGAGGGATTATTTAATGGGCAGGATAGTTAACAGTAAATTAGTAGTGCTGCCCCCCAACATTTCTGCTTGACAGTAGCAAATTACTGAAAACAAATTTATCAAATGTTATCCACTAGTAAGTAGTCATGGTTATCAGCTGAGGTACATGGGAATGCTTTTACGTCAATTCTGTAATTAAAATATTGGAAGTAGGGTTTGAATGTAAGAAGCATCCTGTATACTAAGTAATCTGAAGATTCATGCCTTCAATTGACTGCCCAAACTTAGGAGTTGCTTGGCTTTGGTCTCTTGGGCCTATAAAAAGGGATATTAATACCAACCAGTCTCAGTTAAGAGTTAAATTCATGAATGTTTGCAAAACATCCAGATTCTGTGTTGACCCATTCACAGTAAAGTCCTGCAAGAAATTAATAATTTTGATTCAATACAAAGATCAAGGAGGTGGAGATGGAATATTAAATAAAATATTATATAATATTTAGTGGAATATTAAATAAAACATTCATTGAACAAAACTGAGGTCTAGGTCAGAGAAAAAAATGCCACAATCTATAACTACGTTATTGTCCATTTTATTATAACAAACACGCGCAAAGGCGTTGAATTAAGGTCACACAAACAAACTTAATTCTAGCGTTTCCCAATTTCAACCTATTTGACTTTGCAAGCTTAAAGTACTTTTAGTGTAGCATTTTTGGATGCACTACAGCATATTTTTGTAAGATAGCCAAAATCAGATATGTGAATAAATGCAAAACCCTTGCATATTATGAATTTTCCTAAATCTTTCTTTTTATCCAGATAAAAAAAGACAGAAAGTATGCAAGTGCTTATTTTGGTGGTTGAAATTCATTGTTTGTGGTAATTTAGATACCAGTGTCACACTGTGTCAAATCACTCTGTTCTGTAATTTTCACTAAAAAGTCATCACTCGGAGAAAACACTTCCTGGACAGTGTGAAAGGGTTCCCTGAGCCTGAGAATCATAGAATGACTAAGGTTGGAAAAGACCTGTATAAAGTGGTTGGATTGACTGAAATTAGGTTTACAGCTTTTATGGGAGATACAACTCCCTAACAGGTCACTGAATAAGAAGGAGAAAGACTAGAGTGTATTAAAAAAAAAAAACAACAAAAAAAAAACAACTATGAAATGACTGCTTCTGAGTGGTTAGAGACAAGGAACTACAGTTCAAGGGGCATCTCACTAACTGTGGAAGCACAAGCAAAATTTATCTTGATGATTGTATTCTGGCTGTAATTCCTTGAAAGATTTCAGCTTGTGAAGTGCAATAAAACATTTAATCTTTGTAGACTTTAGAAGAAGTTGAGAATATAGAACATCTTATAAGAACTAGACTTGAAATCTATCCAATTTCCTGTCCAAATTGCAATGTCTTACATGTACAAATATGTTTAACTATTTGCACAGCTGATTTACCTATTTAAGGACACCCTATAACTTACACTACTGTAGTGGCTTCAGGACTTAATGCAGTTATGCAGTAATACATTGTCCTTTACTTTTAATTTTCCTTTTCAGATACCATGATCAGCATGAGTCAGTTGACACTGTTCCATCCAGTTTAGGATACTTGGGTTAATGATGTGTTAACAGGGACATGCCCAGCACATATTTAAAATTGGGCAAGCTTGGTGCTAGACTAGTTCCAGAGATATGCACAAAGAAAAGGAATCAGGAGAAAGAGGCCTCCTAAAAAGTCACTTTGTAACGGAATATAAAGGTTTATGGGAAAGCTGGCATGTCCTTACGGGACACAACAGGGATTTGAACTTAACAACATAAGTGATGTGGTTCTGTGAAACCAAAAAAAACTTGGCCACAGCTACCATACACGTTACTGAGGTAACTTATCAAGTCTACCATATCAATAGACCTACTTTACATCACCTTAGCAGTTATTATTTTTAACAGTCTAGGAAATGAAATGCAAAAGCCACTCAATGCCACTCTTAAGTATGAACAACTAGGCTCTAAATTAGTTAAACATTAAAACATGCACAAGCACTTACATTAAAGTTGTTTAATTTATGTGCTACTTGTTGGACTAGTATGATAAATCAACAGGAGTCAGAAAATGCATAAGTTTATGTTCTAGCAGTGACATGATTTTGGCACTCATAGGACTTTCTATTTCTGTTTTCTCATTAAACATATCACTTAATTATGTATAAGGGCCTTTGACAACACTATCCTTGTCAAACTAATATAATCATTCACTATCGCTAATGCTTTCTACTCCTGTGTGTAAATTTTCCTTTATATATATATATCTTTTAAATAATTGCATTGAAGGTTTTGTACGTTTTCTTTCACATTGGCAAGAAACAGTATATATTTTTAAATATCAGATTTAGTATTCCTTAAAATCCTTTTCTCTGCTTGTAATGGACCTACATTCTTCATTTAACTGGGCATTGGATCACACACAGTGCATTTTTACCATGGAGGATCGCAAAGCTAAATGGAAATTAACTGATCTACAAGTCAGTGAGACTATTTTGATAAACTCTGAAATGCAATGAGCTGTGACTTGAAATTCAGCCACTGTTTAGCAGTACATGCCTACCACTCTACAGCTTGTAGCAAGTGGTGAAAAATTGTACCTTTCCTAATAACCAAAGATGCAGTGGAAAATTAAGTAGGTAATATGTCATTAACAGATCTGGAGTTCAGCCAAGGCAGAGAAGCTGATTTCAGTACTTTTCTGCTGAGTCCCAAAGAATACAAAGTGACTTGAGGAGATCCTAAGTTTTATAGATTAACCAAAGGATAGCAACTCTAAACAACACACTCCACAACAGGCTGATTTCAGTTGTGGTTTGTGTATTTATATGAAGCCAAATAACAAATTTAATTCTCCAATCTTTGTTTGGTAAAACTCTTGAAAAAATCATGGAATTTATTTTTAAAGATCCCAAGTAGATATGGTTGCCCAGATCTTATCCAAGAATATCAAAGATAAGCATTAAAATTCCCTGTGAGGTTATAGATTATCCCCTATCCATCACAGAATGTACACCCCTGTGTTGCAGAGTGTTTTTCTTTCAGAACTGAAATAAACATTTAAAATATGTGTTTGGGTTACGACTTGTGACTAGAATGACACAT
Source organism: Manacus vitellinus (assembly GCF_001715985.3). Classification (NCBI taxonomy): domain Eukaryota; kingdom Metazoa; phylum Chordata; class Aves; order Passeriformes; family Pipridae; genus Manacus; species Manacus vitellinus. Next base: position 1,530,331 of record NW_021940122.1, read on the forward strand.
CTTCTGCATAACAAGGCTCTGAAGACTTTTTAAGTCTCTGTTTTTAAGACCATTAGGTTGTGCAATAGCCACTCTCTCACATTTGCTGCATCTCATCAATATTTTCCAGTATAGGGACTGAAAGCTGCTTCAAGAATTGAAGAAAATTCTCTTCAGCAGAGAAGACTGGTTTTCTACACAAAACAGGAGAAAAAGGTGGACACAATAATTCCATCAGAAGCGAAGTGTATAACTCACTATCAAGCTATTGTGGAACTTCCTCAAGTAAGCATGCCTTCAGTATTCAGTAAAGACTGGAAGAGATCTACACTCAGCAACTACTATATTCATATTCTTACACTCCTACTCACCTTTGTGGAGCAGCTTTCAGCACCAATTCACTGCACAAGACCACTGCCTCTGACATTCATGAGATCAAAGCCAAAAGAAAAAATGTCAAAATGTGTCACAGTTGGGAGGTGGAAGGACTACAAAAGGACTACAAAGGACTACAAAATGCATGTGAATAAGAAAGGGATGCTAACAACAGTGGAAAAGCTGATCATGGTATCTGAAAAGAAAAAGTACAAAGTCAAGCACATGCGCAAGTCCCGGAACTGTTGTAAGTGCCAACGATAGCTCAGCACCAGCTAAAGTTAAAGAATCTGGAGCACCCATGTGCATCATCTTCTAAGAGAAAGGAACTGTAATGATTCCAGTGCTTAAAAAAGGAAAGCTTTTTCTTCCAGCAGATTCAATAACTATAGCAATGGAAGGGCTCTGTACAGTCTTAAAGGAGCTTCATGAAACTAAGACCAAGGCCTTAAAGACAGTGAACACCTGCTACTACTGTCTACAAGCTAAATAAGGCTTTAATTCCTTATTATTTGCACAATCAATTCTGGCAGTGGTCCTATTAGATATTACTATCATTGCTTTGCAGAGAGAAAAACTGAAGAGTCAACTGAAGATTTCCCTAAAGGCACAAAAATAGCTAAGAAGTTAGATCTCCAAAGTAGGTAGCTGCACATTGCCATACATCTCCATTTGCTACAGATGCAAGGAACAAACACATTCCTGGTCTTCAGATTATAATATAATGTAAACAGGGGCTGAAGCCAGAATTTTGGATGTAAGCTCTGATGCCAGATCTGGGTTCAAATGACACTGTTCTTCATATTAAAACCAATAAACACACAAATCTGTAGTCATAAGAACACAGATGGTACTGCCCATATGTTTTTATGGTATACCCAGGGGAAAATCCAATAATTTAATATGCACTTTTTCCTCTTCATTGATATGATAATTAAATTCCCTGAGAACATACTCAACAGCTTATGAGAGAAGGAAACATTGGGATCTTGGTAGCACTGGTTTATTTAACAAGCAAGGGAAGTGAGAATTGCTACGATTTATAGAATTTACATGATGACAGAGCAAATCTTAAACACAGCATGTTAACTCATAGACACACCGTAAAGACTAAGGAGACGGGATGAACTGTTGTATATGACATTTCTTTTCTAGATCACTGGACTAGATTATTGAATGAGCCCAGGCTGACAGAATTATTTTTGCTACTTACTTACAGAGAAGCAAAGCTTTTTGCAAGAGTTCAGACACTGAAATAAGGAGGGTAGTTTTTCTTCCAGGTTTATTGCTAACATCTAAAACAATGCTTCCTTAAATAAGTATTTTCACCCTTGATCAGTTCAAGAGGTTCATTATTTTCATGCTGTGCAATTATGTAGACTTTAGTAAGTATTCTCTGCCTCTGTACACTAGACCCAAGGGCTACTTTTGGTATTTGCTTGATGCTCAGAATGTGATAATGGTATTTTGAAGAACATCTTTTATTGAGCTGTCTAAAAATTGAGTCTCACTTCACATGCATTTATGTGAAAAAAATATTCAATAAACATCTCTGTTCTTTTCTGCCCACTTCAGGTTAAGAGTTTCAAATGAAAAGCATCAATCTTAATGTATTTTAACACATATAAAATGTCTTTATGGTTCAAATATAATATATGTCTACAAAGAATATAGTTTTATTAACTACAAAGAAAAAATAAATCTATATTTGTAAGACATAAAAATTTGTGGGTTTTCAAAGTCATCCAATTTGATTTTTGTATTATGCAAAGACAACTTATATGTATTTATAAACTTATTTTACTTTGCACAATATGATATGATCATTAACATAACACACGGTAGGACATAGGGGTTGTTTAATACATAGCTAACCTTGCCTAAATGTTTTATATACTGCTTGGGAAAGTTTAGCTATGAATAATTCCTCCCAAATGTATTTTTCCTTTTTCTTTTGTTATAGTGTTTGATGGGCATTTTCTAAGGAGTTCTAGATTAACACAATTCTAACATTTCTGTGCATTGTTTGCTGTTGAGAAAACAAATAAAGGACGACATTCCATATGTGCCAGATGTCTTTTATTACTCTTTCTACTTAAACGTCCACAGAGAATCAATCAGAAGGATAGTACTTGTACAAAATAAGAGATGCTTCACTGGCTAAATCCCATAATGAGCTTTTTCTTTTTTCTTTTTTTTTTTTTTTGTAACCCAAAACGAGTGGGTTTTTTCATGCCTTTTTCTTTTTCTACCATGAGCTTGTTAATGAGTGTGTAAAAAAAAGTTAAGGTTGACTAAAACGCAGGAAGGAGAAGATGTACAAAAGCACATTTGGGAAAAGAACATTTGGAGTAACAAGTATGTGAAGAGTCTGCAGTGCTGGCCTTAGGAGAATAACTTAAGAGTGTTAAAGTCAAAGGAAGTATTGCCCTGAGCTGACAATTCTTCCCCAGAGAGAAATATTTCTTAAGGAAAACATCCACCTCTAGGAAGAAAACCACTCTTTTAGAATTAAAAAAAAAAAAGTTCCTTAACTAGCTATTTACAAATAGCAGCCTATTTAGCCTCTCTGCAAAGTCTAAAGAAAAATATTCTGTTTTAACAAGAACATTAGGACCACAATGGCCCGGTATTCACAGTTTAGAAACATCACTTTAAAGCTCCTTTACATCCTCCAGATCTTTTATACATGTTGCATTATGATGAAATATTTAGTAAACACAATCAGGTGACAATTTTTTTTCCCACAGGATCCTGCCTAATTCAGTGCACAGGATTCAATGTGCTCCTTTAATCAGCAGCTATCCAACAACCTTATCCCCATTATCATCCCAGCAGCACCTTTTTTCCCAGTGCCCTCAAAATCTCTCCAGCTCTTCTTGGAATTCAGAAGCCTACTCTCAGCCTTCAGAAGACATGGGACTGCATCATGTCCCACCTAACTAGATTTTGCCAAGAAAGAAGGGGACCTGCAGATCTATCCCTGTTGCTATCCACTGTGAGGGGAGATGTGAGTGAAGACTACAAATCTCTTGAATCTTTCCATTCCTTTTCTCCTCAGGAAAAAGCATCAGGGATCAGGGCCAGACTGCCAAGTGCAGGGAGAGATTTCTGCATGCCCTCATTTGCTGCTACCTGAGCCTGTGACCCACCTTCTGACACACAGCAAACATTCAAATGGACAGGCCTTTCTCCACCTCTCATGAGCACACCAGACACTACTGCCTTCTCCATAAGGTAGTCTACTCCCAGTCACACTCAGGAAGAACTGACAAGCCCAGTACACCCAGATATAAAATACAAATAGAAATAAAACTTCACAACATACCTGTAAAATGATGATTCCCATGACATGCTGACCTGTACATGGTACTTACTAGGTTTTGCCATCTCATGTGAGATGTTTATGGTCTAATTTTTCAGAATGCTTGTGAAGTACACTCCACGGTGCCGTGTACATTGCAAAAGGATCCTGACCAATCTGCAACATGGTACTCTAAAAAAGCATGCTAAGTACTGGCTATTCTGAATGTGGACAGTTTGGGTTTGAGTCAAATGACTTGAATAATAGTAGAGCTCTACAAAAGAGACAGGGTGAGACTATATCCTTAGAGAACTTCCAGTATCCTATAATCACTACACTATCTCATCTCTTTTTCAGTCTTCTATTTTCAATTCCTCACTGCACGCCTTGCAATAAATTAAGCACATTATTTTATGCATAAGAACTGTTTTACTACAGTTGTAGTACAGTTGGATAGCTGTAGTACAGTTGAATAATGTTGTACCTGTAGAGCTGTATAGTTACCTCTGATTCAGTTCTGGAGCAGAGCAATGTGTGTACTGAGCAAGATGACAGTAACAGAAAGGACAGAGAGAGAAGGGAAATCTCTCAGGGAAATCTGTCTGGCTGTCTCAGCTTAGTCCCAATACTAAATGCACAATAGTAGCTACAGTCATTGCTCCTGCTACCTCCAGAGAGAAGCTCCTACCCTCCTTACCAGCACTTCCTACACACTGCTGCTCAATAGCTGACTGCTGTGGCAACTTCTGATGCTCCATCAATTACTGTGTGACACACCCATGGTCAAAAATAGTAGTTGACTGGATGGTATATCCTCAACACTTCAATTCTTTCAAATCCACCCATCAGAGACCATTACATCCACTGAAAATATGATTTAAAATTAGCAATTAGGTTTTGATAGTGATCAGTGCTGGGTAAATTTGTGATGTTATAGGTTTTGTTTAGACTAGAGCCTACATGTTTATTTCCAAATCTAGATGCAGCCTTATGTTATAAATCATTACATTTACAAGACTAACAGGGCCTTTCAGCATGCTGAGAAAAAAGTGATATCTCTGGCAAGTTTGGGTAGAAATGTTTATATTTTTTAATGGTAGTTTAGTTAATTATTTAGTAAGCAGCTGAATATAGGAAATTTTCAGAGCTCTCTTTCCCTCTCCATCACCAGATCTTTTCCTTTATGTTTTGGAGAAGGGGGTCAGGGGCGGGAAGGTAGTTTGGTTTGGTTTTTGTGGGTTTTTTTGGTTTTTGGTTTTTGGGTTTTTTTGGGGGGGGAGGAAGTTTGTTTTTTTTTCCGTAGGGTTTTTTTGATGGGTGGTTTTGTGTTTGGGGTTTTATACATACATATATATATATATATATATATATATATAAAAGAAGACATCACAATTATGAGCTGCAACTTGGAGTTCTCTATTACCATCATGCAGGAATATTTCACTGTTGATGTGACTGCAAGTTAGTTTGATTTACTGTTACATTTGCAATTTTATAAGCAACTACTCCTACAATCTATCCAAATTCACGGTAAGGAATAAAGACAAGAGCCATCCTTTTCTTGTTTTCTCACCAGAAATTTGAAATCCAGAGAAGGGGGAGTAAACCATGAAGAACTGCGTGAATTAGTTGCTCAACTATGGATGAAAAACACATTTGGGAATTATCAACATTAAAATACTAATATTATGGCATTGTTTTCTATCTCTAAAGTAGACTAGCTGGGGAGAAGGAATGATGTATGAGGTTTAAGTGCCTTAATTGTTTTGGGGGTCTGCTTTTGGAAATATTTAAATTCCATTTAAAATTATGAGTCCTCAAATTTAGAACCTTCAAATTTAAATAAAAAAAAAAGTTTAATCCTCCCACTCCTCCATCTAATGTTTCCAGACTTTCTCAGATCTAATTAGCAAGGATTTTCACCAGTGAATTAAACCTGTACCTTTACTGTAATCTGCATGATTGCTTAAAATCTCCTCAATTGCAACTCTAACTTTGCAATGTTTTCTAAGAAAAAGTTCTCTCTTTTTCATCACAAGCAACTTTTTGCATTTTCAGTAGGATGGTGGCAGAGCTGAAAGAATGAGAAAGAATCTGTCTTAATCCCTCATAATCTCCCTGAGCATCAGATTCTGTGGGCAGCTTCATTATTGGATGTATCATTGCTCAGACTTCCCCTATTACTAAGTAATTATTTGAATAATCCATTTTGCTTGAGTAAGTTCATAAATCATTTGTTTTGGGGATTTATTTTGGCATCAATTTTAGGGAAATTCATCTGCTCAGACCTGAAAATACTAATTTCTTCTTTGCTTTGCAAGCCTGGTACCCTATTAGCCCTCAATTTAACAGAATGTCTAAGCTAGAGGAAAACAATTTCTCAATACACAGTGCAAGACTGAATCACATCCTATTTACACTGATGTAAATAAGGGAGAGAGACACTGAAAAGGAAGAATTTACAGCACTTTAAATAAGAACAAAATTCAGGCTCACAAAACTTTGTAATGCCTCAATGTTGTAGCTGAAACTGTATGTGTTGGGTATTCTGCAATGGTAAAAACTAATCAGAAATAAATTTTATCAACTTTCAAAATAAAATCTTACAAAATTTTCAAGGGATTTAGACCAGCAAAGCACTCTTTGGCTAAGTCTATGACAATTTGATAAAGACTAGTCACTCCTACAGAAATCATAGCGATTTTCTCTAACCATCTCTTCAGATGGGATTCAATTAGTAAAATAAATGGAATAAGGAAAAAGAAAAAAAAAGAGAGAGAAGCCTTAGGAAATCTTATTATATGCTATTAAACTCAATAAAGCTTTTCCATCAGACAACATCAAGTCTTATTTCTGGTAATCCCTGCACTGTTGTAAATCAGGAGTTGCTGCTATAAAGATTAGAGAGTTCCAGTAGAATTAAATGGCAATAAGAAAAACCCAGAACTTTGAGTCATATTGCAGAAGTCCAGATAACTAATGGGCAAAAATCTTTGCTGCTACCAACTATCTGCTTTCTTGTAAGTCTGACAGAAATGGTAGCACTTGACCATTGAGAGTCTGGCAACTCTGCCCCCCAACAGTCTGAAACAGAAACCTAAAAGTGAAGACCATTAAACTTTGTTTTCAGCAGATTTTGTTCCACCTAAACCCTGGTGTTCCACAGTTGGATTCCCATCAAGAAACTTGAAGCAAAACACAGGTTCATGGATCATCCTCCCCACTGCCAGCACAGATCCTATTGCTTCCAGGCAGCCAGGAGCCAGCCAAGTTCCCTCAGGATTTTTAGTACCTCTCAGGTCCAAACTGACTTTGCATCTCTTGCACTCCTTTGGATCAGCTTAAGCTGCAAAGATGTGATGCACATCCCAGATCTGTTCTGTAGCTGGAATAGTTTTTTAAGGATAGGAGAGCAGAGGATTTAAACCCCGTAGCACAAAGGTCCCACATTTCTTATATTTTTTCTCAGGCCATAGTGCACAAAAATTGTCTTCCCCAGGTACAGTCTTAAAAGACAGTCTGTCCCTGAAATTCAGTTTATCTTAGGTAGAAAATGGGCAGCAAGCTGAAGAATTGGACAAGCTACATTGTATGTGAATATGAGTATTAGGTAAATATGTTTGGGAAGGGGATGGAGGGGCAGGTTTCTATGGATCTCTTAAGAATTAGGCCTCTAGACTGTATCTATCATGAATCCTTCCACCCTAACATCTATTTGCAGGCTTGGACTTGAGATAATACCACGATAGTGTACAGAGGTACCAAGCCACACACAGCTTCAAACATATCCATACATACATTTAGATTAGGATAAGTAAGTGAACATAGCCATTCTTAAAGAGACTTTTAAGGACAGGAGTCTGATATTTCTGCTTTCAGGAATATGAATAACCCATCCTCCTGTCCCACTAAGAGTAGAGAAGTACATGATGGCCCGATTGAGGAAACAGCAGAGTATCCAGAATCTGATTCCGAAAATTATCAGCAGGTGAAAAAACTTGGATGCCTTGGGCAACAAAGTACAATATTCTTATAATAAAGAAAATATGTATATGACACACACAACCTCCAACTCTCCAACTTTTTCTTGGGATTATCTCCTGCGAGGCAGATTTCAAGTCAAATTTTAATTATAGGTATGCTAATGCAATTCAGAGATAGTAAGATGTGCATTATAGTAAATATTTGCCTTGTAAAAGAATATACGCATGAATAAAGTCTGTGTTTGTACAGATAGAATCCATAAGATTTCATTTTTTGTGAGCTATGCCACAGTAAAATATATTTTTTCTGAAACATTTCATAGGAAATGTATGCTATATTTTACCAGAAAGTGTATCTGAATAAAAATACTAGCCTCTGAAAAGTTGGAGAGGTTTTTTCATACTTAGCCTTGAACTAAAATTGGCCCAAGATATAGAACTTTGATGATTATGTTTCATATCTTTATCATATCTGCCCTGATACTAAGATAAATAGACAATTTCCCAGCAATGCAGTATTTCTTGATATCAATTTACTGTAAAATTCTCTGTAAGCAATTTCAATTCTCATGTAGACTCTACTATATTGTGTTTTTAAAAAGTTCAACACAAGAAAATGAAAGTAGAGGATCAAAAGCCATCTTTATACAGTTGAAAACAGGAAAAAACTTTGCAGTTTCATATAGGTACTGTTGAAACAAAGCAACACTGTCAAGGGGCTTAGTGAAACCTCAGAAAAGAGTAAAGACTTAGGGTCTAGTACATTCTTTTATTAAGTTTCTTGATGAAAACACACCCATCCTCCTCCCCCCCAAAACAAATAATACAAAACAACCAACCAGCTCCCTTGATCTTCGGTTTGGTAAAACAAATGAAAAAACATACTCTGAGAAATCCTAAACCAACCAAATATTGTGACTGACTTCAAAGGAGACAGGAATTCACCTTAGACATCTCACTGTCGCACAATGACAAATAGTTCCAAATCAGATCCCTACCCAAATTCATGGAACCTGTGATACTACACCTTAACTTCTAGGTCACCTCCACTGGGCAGAGTTGATGCTGCAAGAGGAGTAGCCTACTCATGGGGAGCGGAAACACTCTTCATGCAAAGATGTTCACACCATCATGCTGTTCCAAGAATTAATGGGATACTCCTAACACAACACTGGCTGTTGCAGCCAGCATTGGTGCAGGTGGTCCAAAGGAGCTTGTGCTAGTTGAGTTGAAGTTGCTCCCTGAAACTTCCTGCTATGGAGATGACCATCAATCCTAGCACTGTTCAACAACTTCAGTGACATGGGAGTCTCTTCCAAATCCTTGCAGCTCCTACTCCAAAGCCATTCATGAACAGAAGACTAATTTGTTCCATGAGTTCAGCTAGCTTTAAACTAATCACAGTTCCCTTTACTTGAAAAGGCTATGCCAATGATGACAGCTTCAGATTTCCCCTAGGCTGCCAGCTTCACTCCAAAACTAATGTGAATCCCATCAGCAGTTTTGCTCATGTGCTCTCATGTCTCAGATTTCACATATGAAACATGATCCATGCTAGATTTTAGATATGAACTGGGGATAAAGCTTTTTTCTGATTTTCCCTCAAGGCTTTTTTTCCTTTAATATTGCTATGTATCTGTAACAGGCATCCACAGCTCCAGAATATATGGAAGCCAAATAATAAATCAAATAATAAGCCAAATAGTAGCATCATGAAACCAAATAATTTTTGCAAAATCATTAAGTAAAATCTGGAGTCTCATAGATCACTTGATAAAGAAAAACTGTATCATATATATATATATATATAAATTTTGTTACATTTTGTAATCCATTTGCACAATTGTATGCTCGCACGTCAGGGGTTAGCGAGATTCTGTATTGGCGTGTTTGTCTTTTAGACATTATAGATCACTGATACACTAGCAAAAACATTTGAATACACCAATATTCACCCAAATTGTATGTTTTTAAAGCACCTAGTCCAGGTGAGTGGGTACATTTAGATAACTTTTTATGCATCAACACCAGAAGCTGTTACTGTCTCCACAATAATTCATGTACTTTGAATTAATCATGTCCTCATTCAATTGCCTCCTCATAGCATAGTGTCCACTTACGTCATTTGGGTTGAGTAAGATTGATTTGAATACTAAAGAAAAACTGTGATTTTGGAGATCAAAATACAATCCTTATTTAAACCACAGGTTCACTGCATGTTCTTGTCAAACCTTGTAATCTATCCTAAAACTTCATGTCTTTCTTATAAAATTGAGACACCTTGCTATCTGATGCAGGATAGCAAGAAATGAGAGATGCTCATTTCTATGCTAATGAGGGTTTTAAGAAGATAAACACCAAAGAATTCAGAAATGCTTAAATTGAACATCATTGGCACAAAAATGACTACTCTTGTGTTACTACAGGTTCACTTTTGGTACAGTTTTAAGTTTAATTTAACCAGTAATATTGAAATTCAGCATGTCAGTTACCAAATTAAAAAAAAAAGCGAAAGAGAAGAAGAGAAGGAGGGAGAGGGGGAGAGAAAGAGGAACAGAATGTAGTATTATGGATGGAAGGAAAGTAACAAGGGTACAATCTATTATGAAAAAATAATTGTGAATAAATTGCAAGAATGTAAGAGCCAAGAAAACAGGAAAGGAATAACAAGTAGAAAGAAAGCACAGGCAGCGTAAGAGAATAAATTTCTTCTTAAAAGAAAGGTGAGAGGTCTTCTGTTGGTTGAGGACAATAAGTACATCAATTGGCATTTTAAAAAGACCTGCTGAGAAGCTCAGAAGTGTCGTTGTTATACAGAAATGAAAAAAATCACCAAAGTCAAAGGCAAAAAAAAAAATTAAAAAAAAAAATCATTCCACAGTTGGGAAGCTGCAGAAGCACTGCTATAATTTTTGGTAGGGTGAAACAGTTCACAAAGCAACCATTTTTAGGATTAGTATGGTTATTCAAAGGGAACTGATATGCTAAGCATTTCTTAGCATTGTTAGGAAACAAATTTTCAGGGGTTGGTACCAGGGATATGATGCAGCTGGAAGGTTTCATTATAAGAAAAACACTCCTACATTAAAGTTCATTTTACTTGAAACATCTCACAAAATCACTCTATTTTTCATAATTGAGGTAGAATTCATGCACACTTTCTCTGTAATAAAATATCTCCCATTATCTAGAAGCTTAACTTAGCCAATTTGAAGTCCATCTTTGCAATCAGGGGAACAATATTCTATGTGTGCAATTTATAAACATTCATAGTTGCATCTTGTGGTACTTGCTTCCACGTAAAATGGTGGATTTCAAAGTACCAATCTAAGATCTGATTGATCATTGTAATATGAGTTTGGAGCCTACAAATACCTCAAAAAGAGTGTCTGCCCCTGTTATCATTGCTACGAACCTCCAGTGAAATCAAGTTTTCCACTCAGTGAAAAAGGACCTGGGATTGCCGGTCACTGGTCAACAGACAGCTGAACATGAGCCAGCAGCATGTTTAGGTGGCCAAGGAGGCCAATGGCTTCCTGGCATGGACCAGAAATAGTGTGGGAAGAAGGACCAGGGCAGTGATTGTCCCCCTGTACTTGGCACTGGTGAGGACGCACCTTGAATCCTCTGTTCAGTTTTGGGCCCCTCACTACGAGAAAGACATTGAGGTACTGGCATGAGTCCAGAGAAGGGCAGTGGAGCTGGTGAATGGTCTGGAACACAAGTCTTATGAGGAGTGGCTGAGGGAACTGGGGGTGTTTAGCCTGGAGAAAAGAAAGCTGAGGGGAGACTGCGGAGGTCAGTGAAGCTAAGACGATCCCAGAGGAGGCAGAAAACTGGAATCATCGGATTCACAACTTCATATTTAAAGGGTTCAGGGTTTACATATTCAACAGGGGGTTCTACATATTCATGGTATTAAAATTGGGGGGTTTCACAAAGATGAGGTAAGAGAAAAACCCAGGTTAACACATCTTTGGGGTCTTAGGAATTACCTCATGGGAAAAACCCACTTGGGAGATTTTACAGGGGAGACAGGTAACACAAAAGGAGAGATTAAACACAATGGGTCTTCTGCATAGGTTGATCAAATCAGGGTATGGTTTCTCTGGCTTGGGCAGGGCATGTGATAACATCATGCAAGGAGTCTCTTCCGTTGTGCTGGAGGAGGCAGGAAGAATCCACAGTGATGAAGTTACTAAAAAGGGGTTTTCTCCAGCTTTCCTAGCTCATGGCATTTTACAGAGACTGCTCAAATTCTTCTCTGCAGAATTCATATTTTTTGAATCCAACATCTCCCCCGTTCTGTTTTTAAACTGAAAAACAAAGGCTTTGGAGAAACTCCAATTAATCATTTGTTGGATGCAAGTCATTAGACAGGGAACACACAAAAATGCAGAAAAATGCAAAAATCACAAACAATGTTCCAATGATTGTTTTCTTAAACTTAGCACTTGCAAAAAAATCTAATCAATCAAAAAACTATTAAATCCATTTTCAAAAAGAATACAAAAATTCTAAATAATGCTACAATGAATTACTTCTTAAAACTAGCATCAATATTAAAAACATTTAACTAATTAAAAAGGATTATTAAACATTTGTTGGATATAGAAAAGTAAGCAAGGAACAAAATGCAAAAAGAATACAAAATTTCTAAACAATGCTAAATCAAATAACTATGGATTAATATTGAACTAGTTTAAACAAACTACTTAACTTATTCCCATTATTCACTATTAGAACTTATTAATATGAAAACTTATTTAAGCTATCCTTTTAACACTTTATTAGAACTGACTTGACTTTCAGATCAGTGGCTTTGATGACTTTAGGGTTTGTGATCTTTAACTTTTACCTGGAAGTGTTTCTAGGGTTTGTTTTTGAAAACTTTTATTTAATCTAAAACATCTCTGCAAATGAGACTCCATTCAATTCAGGGTCATATGTTTTCTGGTTTTTATCTAAGGGTGTTTGTGTATTTGTGAGCAAAACCAGAACATGTCATATATCCACACACATACACACATTCACAAACTTTCATGTGTGATGACCATCACTTTATATTCTTACACAAACATACTTTTGAGTTTCATGTTACTGTGTTTTCTGGTTATGAACTGAGAAATTATCATTCTTGTTTCTTGCCCTCAGATGAGTAAGATCTAATTACCCATTTTTGTTTTTATGAGAATTTCTTGTAAAATTTAAACATATTTCTGCTTCATGTTCAATTTAAATTCAAAAATATATAAACGTTCCTATCGTTCAAAGATAAAATATATATTCCTTCTATTTTTAAAAGCAAATATACATCTCCTTATGTTAATGGGCTTTGGATTTTAAAAAGAACTTGTCAGTAGTTATTGCAAAAAACTTTAAAAATTGTCAAAAATACAAAAACTTCCTTTTTTTTGCTATGTTTATGTAAACAGCTTCAGAAAACAGCTAGTAAGGTCACTTCCTGAGCCTGTCCTTCTGTAGGAGACCTACCTGAAAAGAAGTTGTACCAAGATAGGTGTCTTCTCCCAGGTAAGTGACAGGATGAGAGGAAATGGCCTCAAATTGTGCAAGGGGAGGTTTAGATAAGATATTAGGGAAAAAAAATTCACTGGAAGGGTGGTCAGACATTGGAACAGTCTACCTACGGAAATGGCAGAATTGCCATCCCTGACTGTTCAAAAACACGTAACTGTGGCACTTGGGGTCACAGTTTAGTGGCAGTGTTGAGTTAACCTTGGACTCCATGATCTTAGAGGTCTTTTCCAGTCTAAATGACTCAATGACTCTGTGACCTCAACTTCAAAACATTTCATGTGGCCTGGCTTGTATTGCTAATGTGATCGCGTGTCAACAAACAAATCTAAACGAGTGGTAACACAAAACCAGCAAACCAACCATAACATCAAGATACGTACTGGAGATGAGAAAAAGGAATTTACATAGTTGATAGAAGTTTTTCACTAACCTCAAGTTTTTTAATCAATCACTTCAAATAAATTTTCAAATTTCCACAGCCTTCTACACTTTCATTTTGCTTCAATTATTTCTCAGGAGTAATATACATGTTGAGTTTCCAGTCCTGGCAAATCCACATTATCCCAAAATACTTTTGCTCTTGAAGACTTTTTGCATAGTCTTTCTGGTTGCTATGTTTTTGTTTTAAAAAGTTTTGTGGCTGATATAACTTATTATGGATTGCCCTCATTAAAAGGCTCAAGCAGAATTACTGAAAGACAAAGAAACAACTATGCTGTAAGCCTGAAAAGTAACAACCCCATTGGAAGTTGCATATGGCAAAGCGAAAAGAAAAACATCCTTTCCAATACAATGGATTATTCACTGAGTAGAATTATTTTAGTATTTTATATCTTGATCCAGTGGTAACAAAATCTGATTAATTGCATGTTTAACAACATTCAGTTAAGGTACGCACTTTGTTTATTTTCCTTTGTATTTTTTTCAGGGTACTCAGTGACCAAAAGGCAGGATTTTGAATCACTGAGTGATTATGCTATCCAATAAAACTTTTAACCATGTGTAGTGTCACATATCTGAATAATCCTACTAGTTATTTAGACATCCACAACAAGAATCTGCACAAGACTAAAGTTTCTTACAGTAGAACATTAAAAGGCACCTGTGCAAAGCTCCAGCATGCAAGAAGCTTTATATTTTGTAAACTCCTATCAATTCACATAATTAGGCAACTTGCTCTCTTACATGAATAGAGAGACAAATAAATCATACTGAGATTAATAGCCTGAGGGCTTCCTATGGTTGTTTGGAGCCAAGATGTCAAAACTGATATTACAGTTTACAGGACTTTCTCATTGTTCACTCTGGTGGGTGAGGAAACTGCTTCACCCTCAGGACATATTCGAGATACCTTCAAAGAGCTGAACTTGCAGACATCACAGACAGAAGGAAGAGGCAGGGACCATGTTCTTTAAACAGCTTGGTAGCTTCCAAAATCTTAGTGGCTAGCAGGACTTACAATAGCTTTCAATGCCACATGGACAGTCCTGAGGACCTCACAGTGCTCTTAAACAATATTAATTTTCTCTTTCCAGACTGACTGCCAATATAACCCTATATTATATCTTGTGTGTGGCTCCCCTGGGGAAGATTTTGCAGCTTTCATCTACAATATTTGCTCAGAGGAAGATACTCCCATAGCTGGACATGAGATTTTAGAGCCCCTTTAACTGTCAGGGGCAGCATAAGAAATTTTAAATCAGAAAGAGGTGCAGTTCCTGTGGGAGAGATTTGCCTGAGCACCTCTACCATGTTCTTCTCCAGATATGTATGTGTCCTACAAGCCAATGCATGCTGAAGAAGGCAGAATCACACTGTGGCAGCAAGCTGAAGCAAAGTTTTACTTAATTGACAATAGGACTTTTTCTAATTTCTCTGGAAGTATGTAGAAGTAGTACAAAAAAAAGGTAAAAATCCTCCTACCATGCCTCCTATATCCTTTCAGGCCTTGTGTTTGCCCACTAACTGGATATATACAACCAAAGGAAGGAGATGACAGCCCCATCACGCATTTTTCCCCCCAGTTCAATTTCCAACTGCGCTCTCACACTGCAAACCATCAGAACCAAGGTCTCAATTAGGAAACAGCAGAAACCCTGCCACGAACACCGATCCTGCCCTTTCTCCCCTCTCTGAGAGGAACAATGTAGTTATCTAGAGCTCGCTGACAGGGAAGTCAAAGAGGTGCCTTTTGGTGACCTCCGACTCCCATTAAAGACTCGAACACATCTTTGAAGTCACTTGCAATGGCAGATCAGGCACAGGCCAGCGATACTTGCGTCAGTCGTGCCACAGAGCCACGCGAGGTTACAACGCAGTCACTTGACAGCAGTGCAGGGTTTGTAGTCGCTGGTTTGGAACGCCTCTCCAGTCACAAGGACTAAGTTCAGAAAACTACTATATGACAGCCTGATTCAAATCCCTTTGAAGTCATTAGGAACCTGGTTATAGGATGCTGTTATTTCTGGTTCAAGTGAGAAAGAACTAGAGGTTAATAAAGAAAAAAACTTGCTCTTCTCAGAAGCCTCCACCTGCCTTCCTTCGCCCTAAATGTGTGACAGCACAAGCATTCTCCCCTGCCTCTCTTGAAATACTTTTAATAAAAAAAGAAAACTGAGGCCAAATCTGCGATCCTCTTCAGCTACAAGTTAAAAAAATTGGATTCATTTTCCTTCCTCTCAAGTCTCTGCCCCCAACAAATATAATCTTGAATCAATCTTTAGCTGCCCCCAACAAAGATAATCTTGAATCAATCCTTAGCTCGACCAAGTAAAATCACAAAATAATGCAAAGAAAATTAACATTATATGTGATTTCAGGGCCCAGAAAACATCGCAGCAGGAAGAATTTATTGCTGACCTTCATGCCAAGTGCCTGCTGAAGAATATACAATAGTTGCAACTGGATAAAAAATTATTTTCATTTAGGACAAACAAAAGAAATGAATAATTCAAAAGTGATTTTTGCCTGTTTTTCAAGTCTGGGCTAACTATATATGCTGGCTGTGGGTTTGTTTTAGCTTAAAAGCTAAATTTCTTATAAGCACCTTCCAGAGGAAAGAAAAAAAGGGTTAAACGTATACTTAATTAAGTGACTTCACACATTAGCAATCATAGCATGTGTAGAAATCAGATGTGTTTGAAATATTCATGATGAAATGCAAAACCACTATCACACTTTCACATTTCGGTCAAGCTTGAAAATGGGTTTGTTTCTGTGAAAAATGTCACTAAGATACTCGCTTCTCTTCTTACCTTCTCTTTATTTTTTTTTCTTCACATGAAAAGTACTTTGCAGCTAGCTTACATGAATTCATAATAACATTAGCTTCATAGGAGTGAGATTCATATTACATGTTTTCAATGCACTGACAGCCATATTCTCAAGTACTACATAAAGTGATGTTTGGGTGTGGAGAGAGCTGACAAAGTTGTATGAATAAAAAAAATCAGCTTTAAGAAAGAAAAGTAGTTAAACATTAAGAACATTTTTAAACTAGCACCTTTCTTACAAGGAAAGACAAATTTCAAACAGTTCAGAATTGAGTAGTGGTCAACTTAAACATGAGGGACTATTTTTCAGCTCTGTTCATATGAGTGATCAAAGTTCATTAAAAGGGTAATAAAAAAAAAGCAGAGTGAGTTCTGTTCTATTTGAGTAAATGTTAATTGAACACTTATCACCAATATACTTCCAAAATTCATTGCTTTTACCTGCATAATAATCCACTGGCATTTTATGTCCAGAAAACAGGTCGTCAGAGGACACTCCCCAATACCTTTACACACAAGCTGTTTTTATTGCCATTCAAACCAAACAGTATTCTATGCTCTGATGGCTATCAGAGTCATTTGAAAAGCAAAGTTCTTTCTTGCAGAAAGCATCAATTTTTTAATGAAAAAAATTAGTTTCATTACAACCCAAAGAGATTTCGGTTTCAGACCAAAAGGTTTCAATGAAATCTCAATATTATTTCTTGACAGAAAAATAACTTTTTTCATGAACACACTGGAAACATTCACTTGAAATCCTCTGTCTCTGTTGGTAGGCAAGCAACTTGCTTCATAAACATCTTATACCAGTTCACTGTTTAGTATGACCTCCTGCTGCCAGCCATCAGTTGTCTAGCCTCCTTGTACCCCAAAGAGCCAAGGGCTCAGATGAGGATGTTTCCTGATTACCCACTACTCTCCCCTCACACACCTTACATCCCTTTGAAGGGGAAAGGCCAGAAAGGGAGACCTTGTGAGGACTTTAATCTCTTGAATCTCTCTTGGAAGGGACAAAAGCAACCTAGAAGATTTCTGGAGCGTGAGGTACCTCCTGACAGAGGTACAAAATGGCCATTCAGGTCATCTGGATCTGCTATTCAGAAACAAAAAAGTGACAGTCTTGACTGTAGTGATCATGAAGCAGCAGAGTCTGAAATCCTGAGAGTGAGTAAGTAAGTGAGTGAGTGAGTGAGTGAGTGAGTGAGTGAGTAAGAAGAGCACGCAAGTGTAAACTCTAAACTTCAGGTGAACAAACCTCAGCCTGTTCAGGAAACTGATCATTGGGATCCCACAAAAGGTGGCTCTGAAGGGTCAGGAGTTCAGGCAAGCTGGCAGATCTTTGAGGGCGTATCCTCCAAGGTGAAGAACAGTACATTCTGATACTTAGGAAAACAGACAGACATATCAGGTATTTGACTTGGCTAAACAGGGTTCAGAGAAGGAATTTAAAACATTGTTAGGGCACGTAAGCATGGTCTTAGGAAATCCAAAGATAAACTGGCGCTGAAATTTGCTGAGGACATCAAGGACAAGTAGAGCTTCTGTTACACTTTAGCAGTGAATGGTGGAAAAAAGATTATATGGGACCACTGCTGAATGGGGCAGGAGATTTAGTGACAGACACATGATAGGACATCACAGAATGTAAGTTTAGTTGATTTTGTGCATTTTCCAGTGTTCAAAACCAACCAATTTTTTTTTTTCTCTCAGTCAAGTGTTGCAACTTAAACAAACAGCATACCTTCATGGTTTATCAAAAGGGAGAAGAGCTTTTTAATAATGTTTATCATCATGGTAAGTACACAGTCCCTCTCCAAGGGCAATATTAAACCATTGTACCTTCAACACAGTTAATCTATAATTCGTATAACCATGTCACTCTGGCAACCCATGGCACTGCAATTTCTGATATCCAGCCCTAAGCTTTGTTCTGACCTTACAAGGCCTCAGGACAGTGGTTTGTCAGGTATGCTCTGTCCAGACATCCTTTGACCTCCTTTAGCTTTGCTGTACCAATTTACCTGTGACATCAGTTTCTCCAACTGATCAGTTGGCTAATTTGTTTTACTTTTGTTTATCTTTGTGTGGTACAACCACTGCTTCATACAGAAAGGAGTAACAAGCAGTTATGATAAAAAATGAAATATGACTCTGGTACAGTAATGTAGCATAGTAAAATACAAGGTAGTACAACAAAAGATGATCTGGGAAGTGGTGACACAGGATGTGGTATAGAGTACTATTGGCAAAGGAAGACAAGAGAGGGGGCCTGGGTTTGGCATTGGAGATCCCACAGATCTAAACCTGCTCAGTCATGTGGTTAGTTAAAAGCATGCAGCTCTTGAGTGGGACAAAACTGGTTTTAGCAGTAATAAAGAAATAATATCTAATTACATAAAGTATATAATAGATTTAGATGTAACTTGGAACTGTAGACCAGTGAAGAGAGTAAGATCTAAAAGTCTGCTAACAAATATATAAAGATGATCCCAAGTCAATCTGAGAGAGGTGAAGAAGGAAACACCAATATATTCAGTATCATATTCCTCCTGGCAAAGAACTCCTGACACTGACAACTCATCACCCTCCTACCACACAGACCAGCACCAGAATGAAACCACTGATTAGGATCTAGATTAGTAGTGACAGTGCAAATGTAACTCCAGAAAAGGGGCAGAAACTCAGGTGTGTGTAGCAATGTTAACTGCATTACTATTCTTTCTTGTTCTGCAGCAATTAGAGTTGGACTAACAATGATCAAACTCTCAAAACTTCAAATTATACTAACAGTAAAAACATGGCTTTACTTTTACATAAGGTGTGCTTGCCCCCAAAAATAGGCTTTTAGTGTAACATTGGCTGGACTGACTACAGGAGAAAATGCCACACAAATAAAAGATCTAGTAGTCTGAACAGGAGGTAAAATGCAGGAAGCACACACTGAAATAGAAATATTTTTGGGATGGATTTTTAAAATAGAAATATTTTCAGGATGGATTTTTAATCTACTGTGTCAACACTTTCAGTCATTTAGTCTTTCAATTTGCCACCATCTGTGCATTGCAGCTATTACTTGGGACATCACTGGATTATATTAATATTCAGTCAGAAAAATATTTGAGAGGAAATCATTGTTTTCAATCCAATTAGAGGTTTCCATATTTTTCTGATCTTGCAACACTTCACTGCTTAAAACAATGGGATATTTGCTGTCTACATTCTGCTGATTATTGAAGATTTTCACATATTGGAAAAGACACATTGATGCAGCTCATTGGTATGCTCTACGGCATCAGTGTGATCAGCCAGTCACTTCCCTTAAAGTCGCAGTCATTGCAGCTCCTGGTACTGTGAAGACTCACAATTAGGCTTTACTTTACCCATAAATAGAAAGCCATCTATTTGCAAACCAAATCTTCATGGGAAACTACAGACTGGGGATACATCTGCTGGGTTGGCATTAACATTTTAGCTTCCAGCCAATTAGGACAGAACAGTACCTTACATTATTCTAGGGCATAAAGTATTGATTCCAAATTACAATTGCTGTTTTCAACCTTAAAATGTCACCTTACCTACCTTTTCACAAAGTGAGATTCATCAGCTTTTACAGCAACAACCCTTCCTGCTACAAGAAAAGTATAGTAGCAATTTATACCAATTTGACATGAATCCATTAAGCTGCAATGGAATTTTTTTAGCTTTACAAATTATAGTCATATTAATACTGAGTTCCCTATGAACAATAAATGCAAAAGGATTTTTTCCCCAATCATTAGCCATTGTAAAGAGTAGCCATTTAGTGCATGCTAATTTCCTGCCTTGCAGATCAAATGTGAATTAGAGCACTAGGAGGCTGGCTTATATGAATAAGCTTAGGTAGTGCTAATTTATAAAACCAGCATACTGTAATCACATTTAAATTGTGCAACTCCTTTATTGCAACACAGGTGACTCCTGCAAATTTGGTAGGCAAGAACAGAATTTTTTGACACCACATTTTGATGTAGTAAAAGATTCATCATAAAATAGGAATTAGAAAGTTTAGAAACTTTCTGAACCTATGGGTAAAATACCTTCAAGCCTTTGAATACATGAAAGGTTAGGCCCATGGCCACTGAAGCAGGATTCAAACCCACAGTTGTGAGTATCCTTCCACAATAATTGTATTGTCATTTTTTTTCCTCATGAATTCTGCATTTTTGGCAGAACACAGACAACACGTCAAAGGAAGGACAAGCAGGAATTGAAACCTGACTGTCAGCCCCACATAGAGTGTGGGCTGTGGCTTAGTAGTGGGCTTGAAAGCCCTGAGGCCAAGAAAGAAACTGAATTCATCAAAACTCTATGAATAGTTCTATTCAACCTATTTCTACCAGCAAGTAGACATTGATATTTATGGATTAAAACCAATTTGAATATTTGTCCTATGTTTGTAATACCCCTCACGAAAATCACTTTTTCTAACTTTAAAGCGCTTTTCTTGCTCCTGCCGTAACCTACACGGGAGCTGTGGCAAATCTGCGTCTTTCTGTTCAGCTTTTCTGTACCTTGCTGTTCACGAGTTCTGGAGACTCTCTGCTGCTAGAAGAGAAGATCAGACAAACCCAACTGGACAAAGGAGCAACAGCACAACATAGGAGATGCCAAATCTGGAGCGTCATGAGAAGAGACATTTACCCCAAGAATATAAAAGTGCAATCAGAGGCTTTGTCTCTAATTGTGGCTCCTGACTCCCTTTGCTTTAAGATTACAAAAAAATCTTACCAGATCGAGAGAGCAAAGAAGCCACAGGAAGCAAAGATAAACAAAGCACCATGGAAGAGTGAAGTATTATTAGGACTTAATCTTAGCAACATGATTTCTTCCTTTTTTTATAAAGATCTTTCAAAGCTCTGTAACTAGAAAAACCCTACCTTGCAGGGCAAGAACAGGGACACCTGTGCTATACTTTATTTTTTTCTTAGTGTATGTTGTTTGTCCTTACATTTCAGGTCAATAAAGCAATTCACCCACGCAGACATAAACCTGTTTTGTGAATTAAGCATTTACTAAATTAATTCTTCTGTTTCTATTTAGCACATTATAAATCTGCACACCAACAGAACTTTATCATTCCCCTGTTGTCGTTTTTTTCCCCCTGCTTTTTATTAAAATCAAAGCACCATCAATACTTTTGTTGTCAAGATATGCAGTTACAGAAAGAAACTGAGATCTGCAGAATTACTACAAGGATAAAGCTAACATGTGTGATGCACACATAAAACAGTCTATATTTTACCATCCCTAAATCCCACACGTTGTTATAATCAATTTAATGTAACAGTAACACCACTGGTGCTGAACTGTGTGCAACATTAATTCTTAGTACATAGGGAAAATTGAGAAATTCAGATCACAGACAGAAAGCTATCTTTTTCTTTCCCATGAAGTTCCATGAATAATGCTCTAATTGGTAAACCTTACAATACAGAGGTGCAAAACCCACAGAGATCAAAGATTTTTCATTCCAAAGACCCTGCTTTGCATTTAGCAAAACATTTCTTATCTGTTATCAGTTTTGCTCTGTAACAGGAAACAGAAGCTTTCTTATACTTCCATCTTGACTGCCTAAAAGACCCAATCTCACATATGAATATCTGTGCATCTCTGTTTTCCACTTGGAAAAAAAAAATAATGGATGATAATGTTTATTGCTGAAGTGTTTTGCAGATACAACAATAATCTGTTTTATTTCATTCTCATTCAAAGCTAGGGTTTTGGGGAAAGAGCCAGGGATGTTTTCTTGCACAAGACCGCAAAGAAAGGACAAAAAGGATCTCTATATTAACAGAGGCATCTCAAACAAGTACCAAAAGCTAGGTGCTTTTTCTGGCCTGCCCTGGATTCAATACAGCTGTCTTGGGAGTCCAGGATGGAGTGAGACTTGTCAGCTCCTACCTTGCCTGCTGCTGCGCGAGGCGATGCTGGCCCTCCTTGTTCCTGTTGATCCCCAGTAGAAACTATTCAGTGTTTTGCACAGTCTCATTAAATTAAGGAAGCGTTTGAAGAGTAAAGGGCAGACTGAGCCCTGCTGGTTGCTCCACAAGAGAAGCAAAGAGTCAGGAGCTGGAAGCAGATTTTGTTGGTGCCCCTCTGTAGTTTGAATACTCTATAGGTGTGGCAGTGGGGAAAGGGTGAGTACAAACTCAAATGATGAAGGATTTGAGAGTACTGGAAAACAACAGGAACAGCTGGAAAGCAGAGAAGCCCTACAACAACATGGAAGAATAGAGATAAAATTGATTTGGAAGTGGGGAGAAGGTCAACTAATTTGAAGAATGTGGGGGAGGGTAGAAGAGGAGATGATATTTTGGAAGAACAGTTAATGCACTGGGAACTGATTAGTATGATTTGCAGAGATGAAAGGGTTATATAATAAATTGATTTGAAGGACAGAATTAATCAATGAGTTAGTGGTACTACTCAGCTTTAAAATACTTTTTCATGCTAAAACAAAGATTCAAGTTCCTGGGGGGGCAAAGTCAGTTTTTATGGATAAATCTTTCATGGTGCCATGCTACATAAATGACTTATTGGGCAGTTTATTATTAAACACTTAAACACTACATGACTTCATTATTTTGATATTTGGAGACTGAAATCTTTACTTTGGGCATAGTCTCAAGGAGAAAAATCTTAATCTGGGACCATTACAGCAGAAGAAGAACACAATTGAGAATTTTTTCTGCTGCCCCCTCACTGGTCCAACAAAGCCTCTCTTCTGGTGTCAAAATTAGGCAGTTTCTTTATATATCTGGGCTCAAATGGTACAGCCTAAATACTGGAAAGGTGATCGTAGATGCACCATTAGGAAGGAAAAGAGGAAATCTCACACAAACAGAGAACTATAACAGCATGACAAAAATGCTCTTATGAGAAAGGAGTTTTGCAGACATCTGTCTGAGTTCCTCTGAAATTCCCACCAAGTTTGCTGAATTTTTAATTCCATTAGTAAAACTAGCTAACTAAACAGGGATTTAACTTCCTTGTCTTCTTCCCCAACGGGAGCAAGAAAAGCTGAGGTCTGGTTTCAGAAACAATACTTGAAAACACAACAAGAAAATTAAAAGCCCCTTCTAGTGAGCAGGAAAACTCCATTGTTATAATAAAGATTTCCCTAGAACTTCCTTAGCAACATTTCTCACCTACTAAATATTTCTATATGCCAGGGTCATCTGTGAGAAAGTAATTACAGTAGTCAAAATCCACAGCAGTCATGAAGACATGGTAAAGTACCTAAAATAGCATTGTGAAACATTTTAAAGAGATTCAGAAAGGGATATGAAGAAAGAGAGGATGCCCTGCATTCCTGTGCTGTATGATATGTATTCCTCCCTGTAATTCAATACAAGCATATCCTAGTGAGTGGCCCAAGCATTTCTTCATTATAACCAGAACTCTTGTTGTGTCTGTAGTCCCACAGATCTAAGTGAAACCTTAGAGTAAGGACAAAGATACAGTTCCCGTTTCAGAATTTACATATGAGGCATAGAGGCTGGACTACTTTTGGTAGTCAACCAAGATTTCCATCATAGGTGAAGGAGAAAGAATACAATGCAGACTAGATCACAGAACCAGATCAAACACAGAAATGAAGGGAGGAATTATGTGGAAGAACATATGTAGACACAGCTACTCATTTTATGAGACAAAGGAAAATGCCGCCCAGTTGAAACACATTGCAGTATCTAAGCATTGCTTGTCAAAATAATCAGTTTCTACTGCTGTTAAAGGAAAAATAAGGTGTTCTACAATGAACAAAGACAGCAGGAAGAAGATGGCCAACATTTTTCCAAAAGGATTGTTCACACAATACCATCTGTATTAAGCTGCAATGCACTTAATGAGGCATTTTAGGCAGCATGACATACAGGTGCAATTCTGATACTGACCTTCTCAGCAAAAAGAATATTTGGGCTTGGATCTTGATATAATGGTTTTTTCAAATATTTTTAAAAGGAACTGATTGCATTGTATCCTTTGGGTAGAAGAGGGATAAATATGCTATAGTTTTTCCGGTTTTTATGAATCACACTAGTTAATACTGTAGTTATTGTATTCTATGAGTGTGGGCTAAAAAACCCAGAGTTTTTTAAAAAGAAAAAATTGTTATAGAATGAAAATCTCCCCACTCTTAACATGTGAGACTCTTATTCTAGTTCTCCTGAAAATAGAGAGAACTCAGAGTGATTAGTATTCTTTTTATTGATTTTTTTCTAGAAATAAACATAAGTATTTTCAGCAGCACAGGAATTTAAAGTAAATGAAGCTGTGTCTATGGAGGAGTAAAATCAAGATTATATTTTCTTTGTTGCTGGTTTCTTTGAAAGGGAAGGAAAATACTTACAAATGAAAAAAAAAAAAAGCCAGAAAGTTGACAACAACAGAAAACATTAGTCTATGAAAACAGTAGACAATTTCTTTCATATTATTTTCTGCATATACTATGTAGATTTTGGCAGAAAATTTGCTTGTACTTGATAAAAACAAAATTCAGCAGAGAAAAGGACAAAAATCAAATTGAGAATTGTGTCCTGAAAATAGATTTTCTGAGTTTGCCTCCTAAATATGGACTTTGTAGAACACCTGCTTTGGAAATATACTTGTGCAATGAGCCATGAATGACTCACACACTGGGCCATCAAGCTGGCAGCCTTCAGCTTAGGTGTTCATAGTAGAACACTTTATTTTTCCTTTATCAACAGTAGAAACTGATTATTTTGACAAGCTCCTTTTCCAGCAGAGAACACAGGCTTGAGTTGGGTGCCCAAGCTTTCTGCACACCTGAAGGAATGGTTTGGGCAGCTCGGGGGGAGATTTACCAGGTCCACTGAAAGTAAATATTTGGCAGATCAAGCCTGCTGAGGAGAAAGTTGCGTGGAGGTCAGAATAGATCTCTCTGATCACAGGGGAAATAGGGGCTCTTTCCATAGAACCCACAGTTAGAAGTCTCAGCCATCCATTCACATTACTAGCAGCTTTATAAAAAATCAGCATTTCTGAAAATTTTGTCAATAGGTCTGGGGTTTGACATTGTAATGCTGCAGAGCAGCTGCTGCGGGCATCATGGAACAGCATTGCTCCAAAAGTCTTGCCCTTCACCACTCTAAAATATTTAAAACGTTGCCAGGAGGAGAAGGAAAGTGTCTGAAACCTCCCTTGACTGCTTGAACATTCAGGCCATTAATACTTCTGTTCAGAATCTCATGCTTGGATTTTTTTCTCCATTAACAAATAAGAGTTTAAAAGTTTTACTGGATCAAGGCCCAAAGGCAAAAGAGGCTGTGCAAGCATCTTTCCTCTAAACAGAAACTATTTAGTGGTAGACAGAAAGATAGAAGGTATCTCTGTAATTTTTAAACACCTTTGTGTGACAGATTCAAGAGGTTTTATCAGTTAAACAGACAAACACTTTTTACAAATGTTAAATTCCCCAATCAGGCCATGAAAATGGAACAGGAATTTTACTTGAGGAAACAAATAGCTGTCGACTACTGTCACAAAATATGCTACGAAATGACCCAAACATATTATTTACTCCTTGTTTCTTAAAGCAAACTAATACCTAGCATTCATTTTGTGCACTGTATATTACCAATCAGGTGAAAGATCCAGGACATCCCTGTTAGGATGAATAGAGTTGTAATGTATATTTTATCAGCAATGAAACTTGTCAACAACACACAAATGGGTCCTTCTATTATAGTTTCTCTGAAAAACATACATATGTGTTTATTGCTGTATGAGAACAGAAAAAGTATCAAACTATAGTTTTCCAAGGGCTTTTCCTTTAATATGACTTTTAAACAGCCACTTCCCAACATGCAGAATGTTACCAAGGAAACCAGGAATGGTGGTAAGTCACAGCATCTTTTATTTGTCCCAGGCAAAGGCAGCAAAAAACCCTTTAAAGCAATACTTTAAATCTCTTTACTCAGTCTAGGTCCAGCCTTTCTCTTTTGTTCAGGGAACAGCTTCAGAAGTACTTTTGGCCTTTGTCCCTGTTTCCTTCTAGAGGACCCTAATCCAATGAGTGTGCCCTTTCAAACTGCAGGAACTGGACTGGGCACTACCACTACCACGGTAGCAAGATCTGGGATTACATTCAATGCACGGTGGCACTGCTTGCATTTGGTTCATCCACGCCTACCATTCTTAAACAGGTACAAATAAGTTTCATAGCCTGTTAACATTGCAGGATTAGTCTGACACCTGATAGTGCCAGATCACAGCCTGTCCTAGCATAACAAACGATGAATGTTGCAGTTCAAATCCCTCCAGTGGGATCTTATTCGCACTGAACAAGACTGACAGATACTTGGCTAAATTACACTAATCCATGTCATGAGCAGGGAAGAGGATTCTTGCTTTTATTCTCTGAGTCAGCTTTAGGTTTGGTTTGAAGCTGTTAGGTTTGTCATTAAAACAGAAATATGCATTTGAAAAAAAAATCAGCAAGCTTCTAAGCAAACAAGTCAGAAAGCATAAAATGACATTTTTCTTAAAGAACAGGTGAGATCCAGTCTTCAAGACTCAGCTAAGTCAGAGTTATGTAAATAGCACAATAAAACTCAGTGGTAAAAGCTAATCTATTGTGGAGATAAATGCCTAAGGCAATTGTAATAAAGTGTCCTTAATAACAAACATTACTTCTGAATTTTGTAAAAGTTTGCACTTTAGTAAAATAATTCCCCAAACAAAAAAATCCAAACAAACAAAACCAAAACCTCCCCCAAATAAAACCCTATGGCTTATTGCTGATATTCTTATATTCATTAAAACTGTCATTTTACAATCAATGTATTGTAAACTGTCTAAATTTTGTGTTTTCTATAAAAGTAAGAGTAGTCACCATCCTGTTCTCTGGCAGTGCTCATGCACTGTTATATGAATTGTTTAACACTGTATTTGAATAACTGATCATCGCCAAAGCCTCTGCTTGTGTAAAAATGTGTCAGAAGAAATTTGTGCTGCTAGGATTAACATTGTCCTGATCTATGCCCTGTCCAGGCAGCTATAACTTATTTTAGTCTGACTGAACATCCAGTCTGACAAAAAGTGGATGGGTCTGGCTGAAGGTCCTGTGTTTTCCTCTGCAAGAATCTCGCCACAAATTGAATATGAGTATACAAATGTTTAAAGCTGTACAAGTGTAAATAGGAGGGTCCCTGCATGCTACATAGAAGGAAGCTTATAAAATCCCTTTCCTACCTTACAGCTTCTGGAAGATGAAGTAAGGGATAAGAAGTCTGTAAAAACCCACCACATTTAAGTTTCAAAGGACTGATAGCCTAATTGACAGTTTGAAAATCTGCTCCGACTTCATAGCAATCTTTCTTTGGAGTGAATCTATTAAAAAAGTGAAATCTGAGATGAAATTGGAAAATGAGCTTTTCATATCGATGAAATAAAGCTGATTTGTTGAATTTGTATCACTCAAAAAAATCAGTTTCCCTGTTAGGTCTTAAAAGAAAAGGCAAATGAAAGAGGAAACCGAGATCTATAAATCCTGTTAGAGGATAAAACCTTGTAAATCTCCTTTCCTTCTCTGAATCACACACCACAGCAACATTACTCTTGGTGACACAAGGTGGTGCTCTTCCTTGCAAGTAATCTGTTTCACCTTAAAAACGACCTCATTAACTTAGAAAAGTACACGTTTTGAGACTTACCCACGTACACTGACACTGTTACTGAAAATAAGAAGCACTTAATCTATATTACTATTTTTGGCACAAAGATGCACAAAAGCCAAGGTTTTTTATTGGTGATGTGTATGATAACTTGGACATGATAATGCGTGACCTGCATCAAGCTCTTTTATACTCTTAAAAACCCTGGATTGAGTGTTTAAACCTGCAGTTATGTAGTTGTTTTGCAGGAAGTTAAACTTGTCTAAAACTTTCAATTCTTGGCAAGTAATTTTCTAATGATGAAAGCACCAAACCTATTTGTGCAATCAATAATGCAATCCCCGTGTTATTTTATACTAAATCTATTTTATTCTATCATTCTTCTATTTGTTCCACTTTTGATATAGCAAATATATTTTGTATCAAATATTTATAATATCATCGAAGATATTAAGGAAGACTTAGAGGGTTTGAGAGCTAGGTGTAAAGAGTTGTGATTTTTGGTACCCACTAATGTATTTGGAATTTGGGGGTATTAATTTTGCCCAGTTAATCCTGAAAAAATTACTAACAGCACAGATGTCTGTCTCCACCTCCTGATTTATCAGTCCCTTGAGAGCAATGGGATAGATTACATCACCAGAACATCATCTTTCCTACTGCTAATAAACTTACAAAGGTAATACTATATCACAATTCACAGCCTGGTGGTTTCTCCAGATTCATTATTCCAGAGAAAATTCCATGCCCACAGAAGCACAGGGTGCTTGTGGCACTAATTATTGCCATAGAATCATTCAGGTTGGAAGGGACTCACCATGCAATGTAGCATCTAGCCAAGAGATTAATGATTACTGAACCTCTGAACTAAAACTGTAACTCCAAATAATGTTGTGTAAAGCACAACAGAGAAAGACAGTGAGTTATAAAGCCAGATATAAACCCTAATACATTAACATTAAAATATGGCATTAATATATTACCTGATGAGACAGCAAAACATGTAAACTAGGCCAATACAACAAGTAGCCCACAGAAATAAAGCATTGCCAAAAGCCAGGGACATGACAAAACCAGGGCATTGCAGGTAGGAGGTACAGCCAGAGTTGGCACATAGCAGGAGCCTGTCTACAGTGGGGCAGGAGGAGGAATGGTGTCGAGGGAGGACAGATAAGTTGAAGTCTTTCATTGCCTACCTATACTTGAATTGTTCACCTCTACTCTAAGAAACCCAAACAGTCATATGCATCACAAAAGCACCAAAGCAACCTTCTCTCTAATCTGATGCTGAATTAAATCTAAATTCAAGTTTTTGAGGTACAGACCATTTCAGAGGAAGTGTTCAGGGGCTTTAAAAACCCCCAAGTCCTTAGAGAGGGCTACTTTATGAATATTTCACCTCTCAGAAAATCCTGTTTCTTTACTGCTCCCGAGATATGAAGTGTGTTGTTCCTATTTATTTCCTCCCTCACGTGTCAGTTGCTCCAATACTGCAGAGAGTGTCCCAGCTAACAAGGAGCACCTGGCACACAGATCATCATCCCGGTATGTCCAAATCCTGATTTGCCACTGGCACCTATAATACTGTTATGTGTCAACAATGCAAACATCTCTACCGTCTCCGAAAACTGAAAAGAGAGAACAGTGTGAAACAAATGTAAAATAACAACTAAATACATAGCAGAGAGCAGCAAGTACAGTGACTGGGTTGGAGAAATTCACAATTAACTTATTAAAACCTTTGTCCTTTTTCATACACAGGGGAGCTGCTGTGCAATTCCCAGCATGCTGCACCAGATCTCTGCAGCAGCTGGGGCTCTGATGCAGAGGATCAGCTTGCCAAGCTGTTGTGGTGCCTTGAGACCTGTTCTTTAGCAAGGCAATGTCAGTGGGAGCTTTTACTGCCCAATGCAGTTCTCACCATCTGGGGAAACCATTATTCTGAAAGTCCAACTCCCAGCCCTTACATTCAGTTAGAACAAGTTTTGCTCTTGCGGAAAGCTTTTTTTTCATGCAGAATTGATTTACTACTGCATAATTCGGTGTGTCTAGAATTTATGACAATCCAACATGGGCATGACAGTCTGCTGCCATCCTGAGTAAAACATCTGGGACTCTACAATTTTAACACCTCAAGAGAATGAATTACATATGAAGCCTGTGGCTCACTTAACCCCAAATTGGACTATGCCACCGTATCTCTCAGGCTGACAGAGACCATGAAATGCACTCTGCCATCATCTGGTATTGAAAGAGTTGCACAGTAGTAATCCAGACAGGAACCCCAGAAACAGATGCTTCTCTGTATGCCTACCACACATCTCCAGGAAAGAAACATTTTAGGCTTAAAAACTACTGAAAGGAGGGAGGGTTTTCTCCCAACCACCCACTTTTTCAAAGTATTAAAAAAAATAAAAGCCCTCCAATCTCTCACTACATTTAAGACTACAAATCCCTCAGAAGCTCAGCTTCTTCATTTAGCATCTCTGAAAAGTCCAGGCAAATGCAAAGTGCATTAGTATCCACCACTCCTAGGGATGGATTCCTCTTGAGGTGTATCCATGTGTACATTCTCTCTGTGAGGGCACCCCTGTGGGTGGCTTCAATCAATGGCAGGTGTCTGGGGGCTGGAAAGGCTGAAAAGGGCATTTTGACTGAATAAATGTATGGAGAACTTAGCTGAAGTTTGCGATCTTTCACCTTTCAACAAACAAGGAAGCAATGGGGATATTGACACAGCTGTCTGAGCAAAGGACAGGAGCCACCACTGCAAACAGAGTTTCCCCTCCGGATGAAGGTAAAGGAAGAACTGCATTGGACATAATTAGTTTTGCACTAGAAAACAAATCAATTGGAAAAGCAAGTTTTCAATCCTCTAACACAATAACAGGAAGTATAACATTGATTTTGGTTTGAGGTGGAATGGTCTCTGCCACGTGGTATCATTGGGGCTTGCTTTGTTTAATTTATTTTTTTCCCATCCAGAAGGTGACAATTTCAACTGATTTAAGGCTGTTTACTAAGCCCTTCCTTGATACCTGCTAAAGGTGCCCCTAAACAAAAATCTAGAGCTGGATTTAACCATCAAAGTCCCAGAGACTATGGCCCTGGGTCCACAAAGGAACGTAATGAGGATTCCACATTCGTCTCAAGGTATGACAACCCTTAGTGCAGCAATCAAATCTCATTAAACAATAATTCCAGCAGGAAGGTAGCTAGCCCATGAAAAAACTCCTCACCAACCTTTCAAGCATATGAGACACGAACGCTCAGCCTTTTCAATAAATTTGGTCAACCTATTTTTTTTCCCAGTATATCCCAGAAGGCTGCCAGATTTTGTTCTGTTTTTGACCAGACAGAACAGCAATTATGGACTACAGAGGAGATTAATTCTGGGCCCATGTTTGGCAATGATCCGGTTCGTGTATCTTAGAGTTGTTTTGGATGGGATTCTCATCTGAAACAATGCCTGAAGAAACATCGAATACCAGCCTTTCTTAAAGTTTCTCTCTCAGAAGCTATACAGTGACAGTCGTAAACTACCAGATGACTTCACCTCTCCTCTTGCACTCTCCCTGTCTCACTGCTCTTCAGCTTCATCCCATGGCAAGGTCAGGCATATTCACCCCCATCTGATACCTTTTTTTTGCTATAAGCCTGTATCAATATTTTGGAGGATTTAATCAGAAAAGGAAGCACAGAGCAGGAGAGATCAATAATTGATTATGCAGTTTCTTCCTCTCTCTAAGCGAATGATTCACATCCACCATAGCAGTCTAGTGATTTCCGCCAAGGTCCTGTGGATATCCAGCCTAAATAAAAGTTCAGCTATCTCAAAGACTGGAAAGCAGAGGAGTTGGGGACAAGCAGTGATCAGACGTATTCATTTTATCACTTAAAGTGATTAAATGAAAAAGCAAACATCAAATGCAATTGCATAGTGCAATTATGTCTCCAATAAGTATTCAGTTCTTTCAGAAAAAAAATATGCTTAAAATGAATATAGACTTTGTCTAGAACATAAGACTGTACATTACAGAATAAATATTACAGATCAGTATTAAAAGATAATTTGAAGGTACTTACAAGAACCAGAGTTCTTATTTCCACAGAACACCAGAGTATAAGACTACCGAAGAAGCACACACAGCAGCACCTTGGCCTTAAATCATCAACTACAAAATATAAACCAAAACCATATGCAGGGTGGAATCAGGGCACAGAATTAAAAAAAAAAAAAATCGAAACAAATTCTTTATACAAAAGTGGACCTGTAAGTACTCTGTTATTTAATGTACGTTATGGACTATGTGAGGGCATGACAGAGATCCTTTTAAAGTGATGCTGAGCATCAATTCATAAAGCAATGCACAGGAGCTTTGCTGCTGCTCTTCTTCCACTGTTCAAGGACTTTGCTCAGGAGCAACAACCCATCACTGAAGCAAACACAGAAAATGAGTGCTGAAGAAATATTCTTGTCTAAACACGTGAACTCCTGCAGTGTTACAAGACACTTGGGATCTTCACTGGCTCCAGAACACGTCACAAAGGCAACATGTTCATTCCCAGAGTCTGCTTATCCTTTTAACACCTGGAAAAGTCTCACAAGTTCTCAGCACCAGTGCCAGTCCTGACTTTATTCCCTGGCTTTGTTAAAGCCCAGATTTCTTCCTCTGCACAGCCCTGCTAAAGGAAAAGCAGGCAGCTGTGGCTTCCTGCAGGATTCTCCCATTTGCTAATGAGAAGAAAGGCCAAGTTAGTTACAATCCCTTCTTGTTATGCAACTTCTCAAAAAACAGATACTTTTCAGTTCCTCAAGTGTCCTATCACAGATTCTACCTCAGTTTATCAAAGTCCAGGAAATGTTCTCAATGGCTTAGGTCTTGAAACTTAAGAGTAACACCTTGAACATGGCTTGCATTAAACCTCATATAGATGCAAAGCATTAACACTTAAAAAGAAAGAAATTTAGAATATCTGCTCTGTGGGAAATTCCAGTACCTATTTATATCCTGAATCACAATGATTTCCATATATTCCAGTTAGATTTCATCTATTTATTTCCTAGTATTTTCACAGACTAGAAATTAAACTAGTAAATGATATTGTAGAATCATAGAATGGCTTGGGTTGGAAGGGATCTTAAAACTCGTTTAGTTTCCTGTCATGGGCAGGGACACCTTCCTTTAGACCAGATTGCTCAGAGCTCCATCCAACATGGCCTTGAACACCTCCAGGGATGGGGCATCCACAACTTCTCTGGGCAACCTGTTCCAGTGTCTTATCACCCTCCCAGTAAGAAATTTCTTCCTAATATTTAATCCAAACCTCATCTCTTTTACTTTGAAGCCATTCCTCCTTGTCCCATCACCCCATGCCTTTGTAAAAAGACCCTCTCCAGCTCTCTTGTAGACCCCTCTAGATACTCGGACGCTGCTCTAGGGTTTCGGAGCCTTCTCTTCTCCAGGCTGAACAACCATAACTCTCTCAGCCTGTCTTCATAGGAAAGATGTTCCAATCCTCTGATCTGTTTTGCTTTAGCACTTTTGATAAAAATAATCAAGCATATCAACATTCCTCATATCAAAATATTTAATATGGCTATAGACTAGACTCTAATCCTTTGTTTCATGTTCAAGATATATTTTCCTACAGCAACACAGAGCTTCCCAGGTCTAATTCCTAAGTACTGCAGTCCCAAACATACAATATAACCCAGACTCCTCGATCAGACTCCTCTTGACACAGTGCATTTGTATTTATTTAATTGTAATGAAGAATAGTAATGTTGAAACCTGCCCTGCACTATGATATAATAGTATGGAGCCTGAATAATTCCCAAAAGAAAATCAATGCTAAATTGCATCACCTTCATTCTACTTTGAACTTTTTGGTAAAAAAAAATAAATAAAAAATCTTAATTAAGTCTGATACCAAACTAGGTATTCATTTCAGTTACTCCAATTAAAAAAAAAAAAAAATTATTTCCAAGGTCTATTTAGTATAAAAAACCAGTCACCTTGCCTGCTTACTTCTGCCATAAATGCTTCAACATTTACCTCACTGCTAGGCTCAGAACACAGGCCAATTGCTCTTTGGGTCTTCCAAGACCCACTTCCCTTTACGATACACTCAGGAAAAGAGTGCTTATGGAGCACTTAGGTATAGCAGATGTGCTTTTATTCATCATTAACAATGAACATCAAAGCAGCCAGTGGCCTGTTTTGATGGGATCACTCTTTTCAGGCACCCATGAAAGCTGCACCTGCAGAGCACCTTGTCCTGTCTGACCTCAGGCACTCCTGAAGTAGAAACTGTACTAAAAATAAACAGTTGAAAATCACACTTACTTCACAGATTTACTTTGTCAATCAGAAATTATGCTGGAATGTCAAGTGTAGGAACGGATTTAAACCCTAGCTTTCTGCTGCAGATTCATTTCCCACTCACAGTTACACAGCTGTAATGGAATATCCTCAATAAATAATTGTTCCTCTTTAAATTTGCCTCTAACAGTTTTATGGAAATATGGATCAAGTTTGAGAGGGCTTTTAACATCCCATTAAAAATTAACCATTTGTTTTATTGATTGGACAATTTGCAGTGTGGTGGACTTTGCAGGTTGGGTTTTTTTTATTCTTGTTTAAAAGAACGCCTTATGTGGATGCATTCTTCTACTGTTGGTCAAGTGAGGACTTTGACAAAGCTCAGCATAATTTAATGGGGTTTACTTCCCACATTACTATTTAAAGTAATACTATTATACTTAGTGGGTTTAGCCTTCTTTTGGAAAATAGAGGTTCATCCAACATTTAGCTCCAGTGAAAAGCTTTATTTAGAAGTGAACACCCTCAAAGAATGTAAGGTCCAGTACCAACTGATCCTCAAGAATGGTGATTTACAGAAAGGTCTCCCAAGGAAAAGTAGAAAATAAACAATATACAGTCTCAAGTTAATAACACTTCTGTTTCTGTTACATCCCTAACATTATTCACCCTTTTATAAAACAGTAACAGGAAAACAGGCAATACTGTTGTTCATTTAACTGCACTGACCTCAGAACAAAGGCAGCTTTAAGTAGGCATTGATTTACTGAAGGATACAGGGAAGGGTAGTAACTGTCCCCGTACAAACACCTTTCTTAAGCAAGCACCTTATTAAGCTCTCTCTGGTTGCACACAAATAATAAGGCACACAGATAACCTCCTTTTTCCAAGATCTCAGCCCAGTAGACAATGTCTAGATCCCAAGCAGGAATTGATAAGAAGCATCTCTTGGTGGCCCCTGTCCTAAAAACATTGACAGTAATAAGTACAGCAAAGTCTGAAGAATACAACCATCTTCTTTACTTTTACTATTTGACACAAACCCTGGAGTGCCTGGTTGTTTACAACAGTTTTGTGAAATAAAAAGGCAGTAATTACAGGTAGTTAGACCACCTGAAGGCTAGTAAAAACAGACAAAAAAGATTTTTTTGGTAGATTTCTTTCAGATCCTTTATCAAACAATGATTGAATAACATGGACATGAAGTTGGTGTTGTCAGCTAGCTAAAGTGTTGCAATTTTTTGGACCACCATGATTGAAAAATTGTGTAAGCAAAAGTTAGAGGAAGTTGGAATAGTAAGACTAAGTTTGCCTAAAACTTGGGAACGAAGAATAAATCTTGGTTTATGGTGTAAAACAGGCTTTAGGAACTCTGATGATTTGGCTTAAGAAATCATGCAGTTTACTAACTGTCTTTTCTCAGAGGTTATCTACACAATTTTCCTGTAGGCAGCACCCGGATTTGCAGGATGTCAAGATGACATTAGGTTTACTGTAGCAAAAACAAGTTACTGCCCATTTTGTCCCAGTACTCCCTCTTGCGCTGCTGCACACACTGCCATGACATGATTTGCTAGACAAGTACCAGGTATTTTTGCAACCTGGCTTAGTTATGAATTACAGGAAAGCTGAAAAACATGAGGGAACAGGTAGCACATATGTACTATTAGCAAACCTCAGCAGGACAGCTCTGATTGTTCGTGTCCTGAAATGCCTGATGACTGCTGAAAAAAAAGAATGAGGATGGTAGTTTTAGTTCTTTCTCCAAATGTGAATTTTACTGGAAGATGAATATATTCATCAACATGCTTTTATCATTAAATAGAGCCTTTATTTCCTATTTTATGAATGCATATGTATATATATCAAAATTTTTATGTTCTATATCAACACACACATATATATTTTATACACTCATATATATGTGTGTGGATTTTCTTTCAGATCCCCCTCAAAGCTTTGCTGAACTTATTTACAGAGAGAAATCTCTCATACCACAAGGATAACTTCATGACTTTCCGTAGCATTTCCACTTTATGATTGGATTCAGATCTTGGCAGAATGAGAAAGTAAGTGGCTTTCAAAATAAGCCCCTTACCTCTTTTCCAGAGCCCCATAGAGAAGTAGTAAGCTCTTGAGGTCTTCTGGCCCACCATGTTTATTTTCCTTTCTCTGAAAAAAGTGACATGACAGTTCTTGGGAGATGGCTCTGCACTCCAAAAGCAACAGCCCACTATCTAAGTAGACGAGCAGCTCTCTACATGCAAATTAAACAGATGCCTGACAGATAATAAACACCAACTTCCCATTCTTTCTTGACCATACCCCTAGCAAAGCCATCCTCTAGGAGTAGGAGGGCTTACTCAGAGGCATCACCACTGTCACTGAAAAGATCCATCAGCTGTGGATCAACTGGTTGCAACTCCCAATGTTTCACCAGTCAGTAGCTCTTGTTCCTTTTCCTTCATTCCTTACGTGCCTGGTGACAGCAACAAACAGCACAGTACAATGCTGCTCTCCCTACCGTCATGGAGGGGGTGGGCAGGCAGAACTGAGAGCAAAAATTGCCTCTTCAGATTTTGTTCCCTGGCACCTGAGCAAAGGGAGGAATAGTAAGAAAGCCCAATGCTAAGCTACAGGCTGTTCCTTTGTACACAACGGGAAACGTTTTGATCTTCAAGACTGGCAAACGAACATATAAATGTCCCTTCAGGAGGCCAGTCTAGTCCTCGGCGAGTGCAGAAGCAGAGGAAGGACAAGAACCTCACATGACCAACAGCATTTTTTGTTCAAAGCTCACTCCTTAAATCAAATGCCCCTGTTCTCCGTGGAGCTGTAAATTACTTTTTAAACTGACAGTCCTTTCCATGCTGCTGCTGCTGTACCAACAGGTATTTTCTTAGGAGACACTGAAATGGCAGGAAAGTGACCCATGCTGCTTATTATTAGTTGCTTATGCTATAAAATGAATGCATCACTATAGAAAGAAGAGTCTTAAAATCATTGAAGCCCCCTGGTTTAAATGGCTCAGAAAAAAAGGCCTCCCCCTTACAAAAATTTGAACCAAGGTTCATAATTCTGCACATCTAAATGCAAAGTTACAAAGGACTGTATAAGGAGCAGGCTCACAGGATGCAATGCAACTCTGTTTACAACAGGGATGAAGCTCCCATGGGCATTACCAATTCAGGAAGTGTTAGAGGCATGGAAAAGAGCAGAATGATACTGGAAACATTGCTATCTGCATGTGGGAGTTATCATGTAAGCATTGCCTACAGGTTGAATCATGCCATGGCTAAGGGTGGGTTTTATTCAGCAGTCGTAAACAAACTGATATATTTTATTCCCTTTTAACAAAAAAGGTTATCGACCTGTTGGAGACAGTCCAGAGGAGGGCCACCAAGCTGGTTAGAGGGATAGAGCACCTCTCCTACAAGGAAAGGCTAAGAGAATTGGGATTGTTTAGGCTGGAAAAGAGAAGGCTTTGGAGTGACCTAATTGTGGCCTTCCAGTACCTGAAGGGAGCCCACAAGCAAGATGGAGAGAGACTTTTTACAAGGGCATATAGTGACAGGACAAGGAGGAATGGCTTCAAACTGAAAGAAAGTAGGTTTAGATTAGATATTAGGAAGAAATTCTTTACTCTGAGGGTATTAAGACACTGGAACAGGTTCGCCAGAGAAGTTGTGGATGCTCCACCCCTGGAGTTGTTCAAGGCCATGTTGGATGGAGCTCTGAGCAACAGGTCTAGTGAAAGGCGTGCCTGCCCACAGTCAGGGGACTGGAACTAGATGATTTTTAAGGTCCTTTCCAACCCAAGCCATTCTATGATTCTATGAAAAAAAAAACCCTGTAATGGATTATACAACACTGACATCAAAACAGTAAAATTTTTTCAAACAGTAAGCTTGGTAAGTGAAGAATAAAGTAGTCTCTTGAGCAACAGGAATAACATCA
The DNA here is from genome assembly GCF_001715985.3 of Manacus vitellinus. Taxonomy (NCBI): domain Eukaryota; kingdom Metazoa; phylum Chordata; class Aves; order Passeriformes; family Pipridae; genus Manacus; species Manacus vitellinus. Next base: position 1,568,740 of record NW_021940122.1, read on the forward strand.
TCTGCAGAGAAAGTGTGCCCACCACACAGGTCACACCATCACAGCCTAACTTACTATAGTCCAAGAGCCCTGGTCCATTTTACAGGGTTTGCCAGTTTTGCAGAGAAACACTTGCAGGTACTGAGTTGTTAAGATGTAGGAGAGCACATACACATTGTTAGCACACTACATAGGAATATTTAATATCGGATTTTCCTTGACGCAGAAAGATCATTGATGGAGTATTATCCAATTACAGCAGACTAAGAATACTGTTATAAAAAATGTACTGACAACAAGAGTAACATGAAACAGAATAGCTTGAAATTATTGCCATAAAAATCTAACACAAACAATCCTACTAGTGGAAGATTTACTAACTCCATATCTTCAAACAATCCAACACCTCCAAAAGAGAAATCCTGAGTCTCTTTAGAGCTGAAACCAGGACAGAACTAGGATAATACAGAACATAATACTGCTGTGTTAATCTTTTGCCATAGTTGTGTGCTTTTCTGGAGAAACTAATACATACCTAATTGAACAATTGATATGAATATTCATTGTCCTTGCAGAACATGGTTAGTTGCTGGTAATTCTTTACATTATATCTGAACAGTACCTATTTCACAGGTACTGTATCACATTCCAGAATACATGGGCATGGACAGAGCACTACCTCCTCTAAGCAGCACAGCCTACACACAGTCAAGGCAACTCACAAACTTGCTGCCTGGTGACCCAGCTCACTTAGAAACATCCTTATGATAATATGACAAGACTACTGTAAAAAACCAAGACTATCAGCAACACTCCTACACAAGCATTTCATCTTGTAACTTCAAAACTGTTGGCCGCTGTGTGTTCAGCTGAAGGTCTCCTCAGAGGCTAGTGAAGACAGATGTACATCTCCCCTCATTTCCCAGGAAAGAACTTTGCAAGCCAGCACCACACATTTATGTTTCACATACATTCATACAGAATCCGTTTGGTACATCAGGAATGCCCATCTTGTGCTAATACTTTAGGTGTTTTATTCTTTCCCAACATTACACCACATAGAGTGGCTCAAGCTGGTTGGCAGATTATTCTATTTCCCCCCACTTGACTCCAAGCAGGATAGGTGCTGCTTGGGAGGACACAAGAGGAGAGGGTACATGCAAAATTCCACCATGCTGTGAAGATCCTTGAGTCACTGTCCCACAAGATGCTAGGGAAGCTGGTTTAATGGGGAAGGATGTAAGGACAGGTGGCAGGAATGAGTACAGTAGAGGCCTTTACTGGTGACAGAAACATAGACCCAGGTAGAAGTGCAAGCGGCACATTGATATGTTTTCCTTCTAAGAGTACAGGGTACTTGAAAAACAGATCAGAGAGAGAAACTGTGAGAATCCCTCTTTCTCAGCTCATCAAGTTGGCAAACCACTCCCAAGATGTGTGGCAGGCAAATGCAGCAGAATATTTCATGTCTGCTTGACACCTTACCCTTGAACGTAGCTCCAAAGAGTCTGGACAGCAGTGTCTGAGCCTCTCAGATACAGGAAATGCTCACTATTCAGAGGATCCTAAACCACCTGAGTGCTGAAATCTTAGTGACATCTTGGTTTATGTGCTAGTTCTGCCCTTCCTCCTGCTTCAGCAATAAATTTCTCTTCTCTGCTGTACTTCAGAAAGTCATGAGTAATTCAGTCTTTTGTCTCACCTGCTCTGAACTGCATTGCTATGGCAAATTACATTTATGGGCGTTCACTCTATTTCAAGATTTTTCATGTACAAAACACAATGTTGATATTTTAGGTGTTGTGGTGTCTTTGGTGGTGGTGGTGGTGGTGGTTTTTGTGGTGGTTTTTTTTTTTGTGGCGCAGAGGCAAAAACCAAAGCAAAGTATTCCAGCTGCTATTTTCTCCTAATTACTTCCCAGATCAAATCAATTTCCTAGATGCTATCTAATACATTACTTTCTTTTTTATTTCAGGTTAGCATCAATAATTATCTAGCTAGTGCAGATTTTGATGCATGGGTAGAAAGAACACGCTGTTGTGATTCTATCAGGAGATACATAAGTGAGAAGGAACTGCCAATAAGCAGTCAGGATTTTCTCCTCCCCTCTTTCTTAACTTAAAACTCATCAGGCTGTCTATGAGCTTCTTAGCACTTGAGGGTGGGGCAAAGAACATGGAGGAGTTGAAGCAGATGAGTTTTGTTGCATATTGCTGTCTGGTGGTAGTTTGGAGACAACTGAGAATCATTACCATTACTGAAAGGATGAGTAAAGCCACCAGGCTTGATCCAGGAAAAAACAAAGCTTCATTAAAAGGGGATTTCTGTTCCTTCCCTCACAGATTGGAAAGGACAAAATGTCATAATCTTGCATTTGACACACTGTCTTTTTTATCTTTAAACAAACATCTTTGGTTTTTAAAAATTATCTTTATGTACAGAATTCAGAAATGCTAATCATTAGACAAAAAATAAGGAAGAAAACAGATAATGGAGTGAAATAAACTGGAAGGAGATTAATTTAGGGAATTAATTTACAATGCCAAAAATATAATTGCCAACTGATTAACACATTTTTTTCTCCCTCTTATGGGCATTTATTTTTAATTTATTAATTTCAATGCTCATTATACCTTGATTACACTCTCTTTTGGAAGGAAATAAGATTTGAAGTGGTTTCTATTTTTTCCCTGTTTTATTGTTTCCATACAGTAATTGTCAGTATATCATCTACTTGAATCTGTTTCTACTTTGTCTCACTTGAGGATCTATTTTGAGTTTACTGTATTTGGGGGGAACAAATATGTTTAAGGACACTTGGTTGCAAATCAATCACTGAATGATAAAAGCTAATTTAAGGTGGTACTAGCATCTGCTCTAGGCTGCAGTGTCCTTGTGGCATCACCAGTTCTCTGTGCAGAGCAAGGAAGGAGGAAATATAAAGGTTATCCATAAAACACTCTAAAGTTGTAGGTAGATTTCTCAAAAGGAGAGGTAATTTTCCTGCTCTGTCAAAATACTGCTCTGTCCTGGGTCAGTCTCATCTCTTATATCTACCAACACTTGAACAAAACCCATCATTGTTATTGCCACAAAGCAACTGAAGAAAATGTGATTCCTATAAGACTAGGCAACCCAGTTTATTGGTTTCATTATTTTGAGCAAGGTGCCCATGGTTTTGTTTATATTTCAATCATCTGGAAACACTCTGGCATCCAGCAGGATACTGCAACAAGAACTGTTAAAGCGTGGACAAGCCTCTCTTGGGAGGGAGATATAAACAAAGTTTCAGTCTCTTAAGAAAGTTACTACCAGCTGTGGAATTGTCTATATCCAGTTTTGTAAATTGTAATAAATGCACAGTAATCCAAGCTACACTAACCAAAAACAAGAATTACAGAATCATTTTTGTTGGAAAAGACCCGAAAGATCATCGAGTCCAACTGTAAACCTAACATGCCCTAAGTATCACATTTACAAATACCTTCAGGGATGGAGATGGTAAGAAAGAAACCACATTATTATTTACTCACACATCTCTACTATATTTCTGCTGATGTGTGTTGTTGAAACACCATAACTTATTAAAACATGAAACTTTTCATTCATTTGGAGACATCTGCGGCACATTCCAGAGAAAGCCTGCATTTGCCCTCTAATTTCTATCATGGCTCTACTATAAAAAAGGAAAGAGGACACAATCATGTTTCTGTCCTCCTGTGCAGCTCACAGAACTCTGGGGAGGGTGTAATTCTGTGTGTTTTTATCAGCTGTCAACATGAACGTGTCCTTTCCTCACACTACCCCACAGAGCAGCAGTTGTCTTTCTGCAATCACAATTGCCACTAATATTGAAACCTTAGAGGTCAGGTCTATAAAGAACTATGATCTTGAATACAAGAGATCTCTGACGTTTTAACGTGTTTTTGTTGCTGTTGTGTTTTGAATGCTGTTTTTAAGTAAAAGGCAAGCATTCTGTTAATCTGAATTTCAGCTATCAGTTTTTCATACTCCTCAAGAGAACCAGCAACATATAACTTACACATTTTTAAAGTAGAAAGCTGAATTTCTCCCAAACCAACATAGTTTTGACTGCAGGCTTTGTTAAAACACTGAATATGGCAAGACAAGGTAAAATTATAGTTTAGTAAGCTTGCTTGTGCCTTTAACTCAATTCCTAAAATCATTATATTTTACGGCAGCTATTATATGTCTGGATTATTCTCACTACTTACAAAAATAGTTAGGCTTTGTTGGAATCTGGCTAAATTGTTTGCCTCAATAATATCTTAAAGCAGAAAGGTCCATAGGTTAATTGCATGCTTAGCAAAGAAGCAATGCCTCGTAAATAGCTCTTTGCTACTTATTTGCATTTTGGTTTGGGTTTTTTGAAAGAGTAAGGAAGAATACCTGGCTGCAGCACTGTGGGTACAGTTATTCTTTTGAGACAGAATTAGCAGAAATGATCACAATTATTTTCTTAATAGCAGAGATTATTTACAGAGAGAGAGTTACTAAAGCAAATATGATTTCAGCTACTTTCTCATGTTTTTTATGGTTTTCTGGTTCTGAAGTTGTTAGGTACATATTTAAGACTCTAGATATTAAGAGCTCATACAGAAATCATAAGTGGGATCTTGGCTATATAAAACCAACGTGAGTTCTGCCATTAACTCCATTCCACCAGGATTTTGTTTCACCTCGTTAGCTTCTACCTTTGGAGTCTACTCTATAGCAATTATCAATTCACTCAAAAAGACCATAGATCAGAAAATTCAGATGAAGGTTTGAAATGTGCATAGTTGACATATAAAGCCAATTCCTATTATCAAAAACAATGTAGGACTTGAATTCTTTGAGGTAATCTGGCACACAGATGCCTGTCCTGAATCCGATTTTCCGACCTGGATTTGTAGACTAGGTGCTGGATTGCAATGGATGTTCTAATCTATGCCACTTATTTTAGTGTTTTTTTTCCCCCTCATTTGTATTACATATTTGACATTTATTTACCTTTAAAAATATAGTCCTTGATAGGAATATCAGGTACCAAATAAGTTGTATACCATGCCTAGACTAAGGCTGTTATTACAAAAATAGCTACACAGAACACTATGTTGTATGTACACTGAAGAGTTCTTCCCATGGACTCCAGTGGACCAGCAAGGCTGCAAATTTGCAGGCACACAAGAAAATCAGCTATGAATGAAACGAGACAGATGGGTAAAAGAACAGTTTTAGTAAGACAATTCCATCCCACTGGGGGTTTTATTGGCAAAACACGTATCAGTCAGGGCTCACTTGTCTGGGAATACTGAACTAGCTATAAGACTAACTAATCAATTTAAGACTGTACTAATGGACCTGCTGGGCTTTCAAGTGCTCTTGGAAGTGGGAGCAAAGCTCTGAAGTCTTTTATAGTATGGAAAACAAACCTTATCTTCAAGCCCTACAGAAACAGGCAACCAGAACTTTATCTCCGTATCAACCAGCCTTTAGTCCTACTCTAAGGTTGACAATCAAAAACTCAGGCCTTTTTCCATTTCTTTGATGATTTATAAAGAAAGTGGAAATGCAAATTGTCACAGAGGGGGGAACAAATCAAATCTCTTTCCTCAGGGGAGGCCATCAAGAGAATCTCCTCAGCAATACCTAACACGTACCTGCACAGCTATGAGTTACATCACTTAGCAGAAATAATCTTCTTTGCTTTTCAATTCCTTCCATGCAATGGATACACTTGTAACCTTACTCTTTAAAGCACTCTGTATGGTTGATTTAGCTCTTTCCTCATTCCACCATAGCTGTTTTATGAAAAGATGTTATTGAGCAGGGAAATGTATGTAGGTGGAAGAATGAATACATAACTAGTATTGTTATTTTGTGTGTGGAAAGAGATGCAAAATTTGGCATTCTGAAATGCAAAATACAAGACTTTCATGAGCTATGTTGCTCAGAGAGATTATTCTGTCCCATTCCAATATCCGTCTCCTAATCATACAGTCTTTTTGGTCTAAAGAATTTTAATTAAGCAAGTCTACCTTCTGTAGTAGCCATTACCAGAAGATAATTGACTGCATTGGTAATGAAGTTTTCTGAGGGTGCTAAACAAACAGCAAGGTTAATTATCTGGCAGTAATGCTTGTTATGGCAGTGCAATACTGGCCAACTAAGTTTCCTGTTCTCCTGCAGTACCCTTCCAGTAAATCAATGTAATATCCGTGGCTATATATTGTCTTATTGCTACCACAGTATTTAACAACGGAAACAGGAAGCCACCAAATGGTCAGGAGTGCATGGAAACCAATGTACAGAAAATATGATGTTTATTAAATGTGTTTGATTCAGCTACTAGGTTTTAATAATTTTTTTCTGCCTATCTAACTGGTGAACAAATTTTCAAATGCTATGTTTAGGTATATATGACTGCAGACATGTATTTCAATTATAGAGAGTCCAGAAGTTTATATTACTTACTATATAATCCCAGAGTTGATCCGATTTTTTTGAGGGGAAAATGTCAGAAAAAAGTTTTATTTTAGGAGTTAGCTTATTTGGGTTTGGGGGTTTGGGGTTTTTTTTGTTGGTTGGTTATTAGTTTGGTTGGTTGGTATTTTGTTTTTTCTTTTTTGCTTATAGCTTATACCTAAAACAGTATGCAAATGGGATATCTTGATTTCCAGGACCACAAGACTATGCTAATAGTCTAGACCTAATTTCAGCATCTCAAAAACAAAGTATATCTTTATACCAGTTTAAAAAAAAAAAAAAAAACCAACAAAACCACCAAAAAAACTCCAAACATTAGATGCAGCTGCTCTCTGAAAACAACCAAATACCATGCACTGCATTTAGACAGCATTTTGAGAGGGCTTGGTTGGTTGGGGTTATTTGTCAGTCATTACCCTTACCTGATTTTTTTGAAATTCAGACATTTGCATAGATGTGTCAGATGGTGGAAATCCTATTTGTTAGTAGTAGCTCAGCTGATTTACGTAGATCCAATTGCCAGTTACAGGTAGAAGAACCCCAGTAGCCAGTAACGGTACATAATTTTAGCAATAACCCTTTTTACATGGAAATATTGCTAGGAATTTTCCAAAAAAATAAATATTTCAGTGAGTCCTGCAGTACTTGCTGGCTTGGGACTATCAGAGAGCTAAGTCTTCTTCCAGTGTCCTTGCACTTCTCTCTTATGCATGCATAAGGAAGAGGATGTGTGCACGAACAGAAAACCAGAAAACTACTTTGCATTGAAATAAAATGACTATAACTGTTTTCAAAGTAGAAGTGGCTTACCAGTAATTGTAGCTCTTCCACAGCATTGATGTTCCTTACATACACTTACAGGACACTTTCTTAAGGCCACAGACCTCTGATGAACTATGAATAATCTCTGCCTTTGAACTGGTTTACACACATTCCTGACTGAACCCATCTAGTCCACAGAGTCCCTCCAGAAGGTCCACTGGCAGTTCTGCTAAGCAATGATCACAGAATCACTTTCTCCAAGTCTGAAAGTGCCAGATTTATCTTGTACAAGGACAGAAATTATTCCATTGTCAAGTCAGCTCTTGATTTATTGAGATCTAAGTTTGCAGAAGCTCCAAGAACTCACCTATAATTGCTCAGCCAAGGACAGTGCTTTTTCCTGATGAAGACACAGAGCCATCTCACTTTTCAAAATGTACCTTTGTAGACCCTAAAAAAACAACCCACATGCAGGCTAATGGCCATTTCTATATAACAGTATAAGGAGAGGAGACACAGAACAGTTTTCAAGATCATGGCTAAGGAATATGAATACAACTAACATAATGAAAAGTTCAGAGACAGAAGTTGAAATTATGCTAAGTACTTTTTCTTTTTTTCTCATCTGCAGTCAGGTGATGACCTCTTTAGGGTAAGTACCACTTTTCTTGTGTTGGCAGAATGCCTGATTCAAGAGACCTTCATCCCTGACTGGAAGAATGAATCTCACAGCAACACAAACACAAAAAAAAGAACAGAAGATAAACTTAGGATGTAAATTGAAAACAAAGAGTCTTCCAGAAAACATCTCTGTGTAGACAAAGATTCATTAAGAAAGGTTGAAATGTTTTCACCAGGTGCTAAATTCAATTGTAGCCAGGAATAATCCAGATATTCTTATCAATTCAACTTGAATTTGAGAAATAGTTCTATGAGGAAAAAAAAAAAGAGACAAAGTATTAGCAACCATTACACACCACAATCATATATTTTTATCCTTTTGGAACAAAGCATTTCATTTTAGAAAGGTTGAAGAATGAAAAAGTTCAGCAAGAGTGAGTATAAGGTCCTGCACCTGGGTTGGGACAATCCCGAGCAAAATACAGGCTGTGCAGAGAAGGGATCGAGAGCAGACCTAAAGAGAAGGACTTGGGGGATGGTGGTGGATGAGAAGCTCAATGTGACCTATCGATGTGTTCCTGTAGCTCAAAAAGCCAAACGTATCCTGGGCTGCATCAAAAGAAGAGTGACCCACAAGTCAAGGCAGGTGATGCTCCCCCTTGACTCTGTTCTCATGAAACACCACCTGGAGTATTGCATCCAGCTCTGGGGCCCTCAACATAAGAAGGACATGGATGTGTTGGAGTAAGGCCACAAAAATAATGAGAGGTTGGAACACCTCTGTTGTGTAGACAGGCTGAGAGAGTTGGGTTTGTTTAGCCTGGAGAAGAGAAGGCTCCAGGAAGACCCTAGAGCAACCTCCCAGTTCCTAAAGTAGACTATGAGAAGGCTGGAGAGGAGCATTTTACAAGTGCATGTAGTGATAGGAAGAGGAGGAATGGCTTCGAACTGGAAGAGAGTAGGTTTAGATTAGATATCAGAAAGAAATTATTGACTATGAGAGTGATGAGACATTGGAAAATGTTGCCCAGAGAAGTTGTAAATGCTCCATCCCTGGAGGTATTCAAGGCTAGGTTGGATTGGACTTTGAGCAACCTGGTCTAATGGTAGGTGTGCCTGCCCATTTTGGGGGGAGTTGGAAGTAGGTGATCTTTGGGGTCCCTTCCAACCCAAACCATTCTATGATTATATGAAAATAAACCAAGACTTCAATTTGCTATCAAAAAAAAAAGAAGGAGAAAAAAAAGGGGTTTTATCTGAAAATCCAATCTCACTTCCTAGAAGATAGTCTAAATACCATCAATCCCAAAGGCAGGGTTTTTTTGGCATGAAAGCTGAGAGAGTAGTCCTGTTTTGTTGTTGTCCAGAGTTTTATCATTTCCTTACTCTATTTTGCAAAGATTTGAGTCCTCTCATCATTTTAGCTGCAGAGTTCTTTCCCAAAACTTACCACAGCCTTCAAAAGTGCTGTCATTCTCTCAATTCTTGTCCCTATGATCCCCATAATTTGTGATCAGAAGTTTTAATAATGACAGAAATTGTCCAAGTTTTGACCTAATCATCCACTGTATTAGACAGCTTCTTTAAGCACCATGTTTCATCTCTGCTTCAGGAGTAGCTGTGAAGGGAAACTGTGCTTTTGAACAGAGGATGGCTCTCTCAATCCTCTATATAATTACCAAAGAGCTACCGAGCCCCAGTCTCAACACTTATCAGCACACCAAGACAGTGACCACAGCTTTGGTCTGTTTCTCAGTATGCTTTATCTGGCCAAGTATAATATTCTACAATGTATACTCCCAGTTTATGTTTGAGGCTTCCTCTTCTGACTAAAGGGCATAAATGAACATTTTGGCACCATTCATATCACACTGATATGGACACCAAAAACAAGTCAATCAAATCACATCCTAGAAGCGTTCATTTATCTCCACTCCCTGCGAATGGAGGTGGGTGGTTTGCTCAGGGAGCTGGTTAGGTTAGCTTAATCCATCCCACCTGCTACAGTGGCATAGAAAGAGAATGGAAGGAAAAGAACAAGGGAAGAAGGTAAAAGAAGGCAGAGCTTTGGCTTCAGTCAAGACAGCAAGTATCTAGTTAGCATCATGGCAATTACCTCTACACCCTCATCTTCATCCTCTATTTCCCTTTCTGATTTGTTTGTGGGATTTTTTTTCCCCCTCATCTCATTCTGTTTTCTTTTAAACATTTCTTATTAGAGCCTGCCTAGCTCCTCAGTCACTTTCCCTGAAGCCTGTCACGTCACTGTAGCCTTCAGCATTTGATTCAGAACAGAATACATTTTGTACAAGACCTCTCCAAAGGCATGTCAACTGTCACTTCTACAGAGTTCACTCAGGATGACTGAAGCACTTGAGAAAACAAACATCTTCAGTTCTGCTCTTAGACATGAATATGGAATTTGTAGGTTCAAATAAAAATTACAATAGCTTGTTCATAGAGAGACAACTGCAAGGGCAAGTATGATTCCAGCAATACAGGGACAGTTTTGGTGAAAAAAATAATAGAACTTTGGCAGTTTTGAGGCTCAGCTCTAATGCGCTCTCAGTTGCGTGAGTTAGTTTGTTTGAACCTTACTGAGAGATAAAGAAAAGCCTTGGATTTGCAAAAGTGGGACAGAAATACTGCAGCACTTCTCTGGGACTTCTCAGCTCCTGCACAGAGGCAGAGACCAGAAACAAACACAGAGAAGCAAGTGAGATGTATCCACCCAAACTTCCCTTCCTAGTTGACAGAGTACAAATTTACAGTAGATGCCTAAAATGGCCCTCTATTTACTCATCTTTTATTTCTGTCTGGCACTATTTCTACAGTGAATTTTGGCAACAGAGAAGGGCAAATGTTTAGATGGCACAAGTCCAAGTTGTTAAGCTATGGAGTATGTGAAAAGTAGTATAAGCTATGAAGTAGTGAAAACCAGGTGGCTTTCCAGATGCCCATCACTTGCAGGTTCTATCCATACAGTACTTGTCTGTTCTATCCATACAAGGACCTCTACTTAGCTTACCTTTTCGTGCAGTTAGTTTCTCTACAGACATGTATACATTTTCCTCTTTCTTGCAGCATCAGCTTCCATATCCATACAGCTATCCCCAAATTGACATGTTTTGTGCTAACAACATCCTCTTGCCCAAAGGAAAGCTAGATCTAAAGCTAAGCCTAGAAAAAGTGTGGAAGAACCTAGGACTGTCCACTAAACTGTTTTAAAAGACCTGGAGGACAGAGATTTTTTTAGGCCAGAAAGGGTGGCTGGAGTATGTGATACAACCTTTGGCACATTATATTCCACTATTTTTCATTTTGCCATGTCTTCCAGTGACAAAGGAAGATGTGGGAGAGGGTATAAATGATGAGTCTTAAGTTGGACCCCAGATGCAGAAAAGGGCTCTGTTTGTTTAGACAATTGGCCTAGAAACAGCTTCCCACCTTCATCTAGAGTACAAATGACTACTTGCAACTGTGAGATACAGCAAGACAGAATGTTTTGCATCCAAAAGGTCCCCAGTGCCATGGTGATGGATGAGCTGTAAACAAACACTTAGAGTAACATCAGTGTTGGCTGGTTTTGAGCTGAATGGGGAAGGAGGAAGACAGCAACACACACTGTTGTATTTAGTGGCTGATTCCAGCATATTCTTGAGAAAGGTAATTGGGGTGGAAGGGTCTGGTTGCCAAGGGAACTAACGTCCAAAAAAAGCTGACGTGGCTTGTTTGTATACTCAAACCATAAAGCTACCAGCAGCAAACATGTTAAGCCACTTGACAGTGGGAGATGGGTAGGGGAGAAGGAAACAAAGGGGAAGGATGAAACCTGATGCTGTTGCTTCTTATTTGCCTCTCCACTGACCACAAGTATCACAGGAACTACCACCACTAACTCCCACTTCGGCAGCAGCAAGAGAACTCACTAAGAGTTTTATATCAATATATGCATAAAAATCTCCAAAGCTGATTCAAGATACTGGTGACAAAATACATGCATCGCTTGAAGTTTTTTGCCATCACGCTGGACAAGCAATACCCAATATAATGAAAAAAAAGACAAAACAGATATGGAGAACATGGGAATTAAAAATTCTCTGAAAGGAAGGCAGAGGACTCAGGTAGGAATAGCACACAGTACAATATGAGACCAAAATAGGAAAATAAAGCAAAGCGATGTCTGTGCTGGCATTAGTTATCAGAGAAGATGTTAAAAATACCAAGCAAACAAAAACAAAGCAAAAGAAAGCAAGATGAAACAAAACACCTCAGGCTTTTTCTATTGACTAGCTTTTGTGTGGTCTGCAAAATATAGAATACACAAAATATAGGATTACAGACTGGCTGGATGTTGGTTTCCCTCCAAACACTATACAGATAAACTTCCATGGTTTAGGACATTTCATCTTCACACTAGCATCTTGAAATCACCATGGAAAGAAAGGTCAACTCCTTATAGAGAGAGAGGATTAGACTAAATGATATTTTTCCTTTTCTCACATCTCAGAACTCATTTTCCCTGGGAACAGCACTAAAAAAAATGTGATGTTTCTTTCACCAAAGAGAAGTGAAACTCACTTTTGGAATCTGAGGTCTTAATGCAAAGGAAATAGCAATAAAAATGTTAAGGTCCCAATGCATCTGGAGACTTAGGCCTTCAAATGCTTTTCAGATACTTAGCTCCTTTGAAGTTAATAGGACCACTTAAGCATTTCTAAATGCTTTAGACCTTGCAAAGCCAAGATCTAGAACTCTGTGGTCTGCTGTGTCATTTGAGTGACCCACATACAAACACAGCATAAACATTTTCACCAGAATAGTATTCCCAAAGAAAGGCAAATACATCCCCCTGCCATCTGCTGAGAATAGAAACCTCAGATTGCTGCAGCACACGGTGGCACCAAATGGAACCACATAAGTGCCAGAATAAATGGCAGCCACTTTGGAGACTTGAGAATACTTAAATGTGTTTCATGTATGGCAGGATGAGGAGACAGACATAAAAGACAGGAAACTAGCACACTTGATACTTTTTCTTAAGCTTCATCAGAGATCTACGTATTGCTGTGAATTAGAGAAACAAAGCAAAGGGAAAACAACAGCTCAGGGGTAAAACTACATGTATTAAACCTATTAGTTGCCTGCAGGATGATGAGAAATAAATTTCGATGTGATTATCTTCAGACAGCTAGGAAAACAAAGGATCTCTGCAGCTGTCTGGAAGGTTGAAAATAATGCTTGTGGATACTTTTTAAAAGGGTATTTTAATACTGGAATAAGGCAAATGAAGAAGTCAGAAGAATTGCTTCACTGAAAGTGTTGTCATTTCTGAAAGTGTTCAAGGAACAACTGGATGTGGCACATGGTGCTATGGTTTAGTTGACATGGTGGTGTTCGGTCAAAGGTTGGACTCGATGATCTTGGAGGACTTTTCCAACCTTAACGTTTCTATGATTCTAAGTGCTTACCATTTAAATTGCAAAATACCAATTGCACATCAGTTTGCCCGAATCAGAATTTGTTCACCTCCAGCCTCAGAAGGCAGGAGAAATCTGGGCAGCATCAAGACAGGACAAAGTCCCAGACAAGGCCAGAATCTGTGGCCTCTGCTAGGAGTAGGGCACTGTCCCAGTCACTACAGTGTGTTAACCTGGCAGCTCAGAGCTAACAGTGTCCTTCTTTCTCATGGACAGAGGGGGTAGAAAAAGAGAAAGGTAAAACAGGATGGAGAAACTGGAGGAAATACTCACATCTCCTAAAATTCCCACTTCAGAATTTGAAAAATATGGGGGAAAAAAACAACACCAAAACCCTTTTCCAAAAAAAAAAAAAAAAGAAACAAAGGGAAGATACTTATTCTTTTGGCTAATCACATTCAATTAGATCCATGGTATCTTTTGGCTCCTGTAATTTCAACATATACTGGAAACATCTGAAAATAGATTTACTTTTCAAAGTCACAAAAAGTCAAGTCTGCAGAAGACTATGCATTCTTCTGGATTTTCACACTGACCAGACCACTTCCTATTTGATAGGATTGAAGTTCTCTGTTGGAAAGAAAACACAGCACATCTCTTTAATATACACTAAATCCAAACATTTCCCTATGACCACCCTGTGCACAAATGGCTCATTGTCTTAGCCCTTTTATATATTTGGTGATCTCCTAAATTATGAATGTGCAAATATTTGTTTTTCACCCAGTAAACATACTGTATCAGCTGCTGTGTTGTCCCCATTACACCTGATGGGGGGACACATGCTGCAATCTGTTTAGATCACAATAAAACACTGTTATTGTCTCTATGTTCTAAAACATAGAAGAGTCTTCTATGAAAACATGCAGTATAGAAGAGAAAAGAGGATAAGAGAAAGAAGTTTAACACTTTGAATTGTAGCTTTCATTATACTTGGAAGAAGTCATCTAGGTCAAGCCTAAGAAAATGCTGTAAATCAACTCAGACAGGACACTGGAATTCAAGTAATTTCTATTCTCTCGCTGCATATTGTCCATATTTCATTTTTAAAACTAGTAATTTTGAGCCCAACACAGTTTTAAGGTTTCTGACAAAGTGAGGATTATGATCTTCTTATTAACTCTTATTTCCCTCGAGTTACTTGCTTTCCCTACACTACTCCACAAATTCAGCTGTTTATGGTAGGTTAACCTTAAGAAGAAGAACAAGTTTGCTAGAGACACTGCTTCATAGCAGAGGTCGCAAACTGTTTGGACCATGGGACCGTGATCAACTTTTTTTTTTAGAGCACAATATAGCCTGACCACCAACTTTTTTAAATTGCAAGTCCAAATCCATCTACTGAGGAAGGATAAAAATATTATTTTCTTCATAGCTCACTAAGTGGAGGAAATTCCTACTCATAGTTACTTTCCTTCCCCCTTCACACAAAAGTGGGATAGAATCCTAATTCTGGTGATGCTGGGGATAGAAATCTCCAATTAAGGGAATAGAAGAGAGGGAAAGATAAGCCACTGAGAACAGACAGGAAACAACAAAAGAAAAGAAGGTAGTTCTCAATTAATAGCTGAGCCAAGGGAGAAGCCTAAGCACCTCAGTGCCCAGAGGCCAAGACCAGTATGGAACAAACTACCAATACCAGTGCACATCTTACTGGGTGCAGTGAAACACTGCCCAAGAAGTAGCAAAACTCATTACCAACTAAATTGCAATTAAATTAAAATTGTACCAGCAAATTTACTGGTAAAATTACTGGCTAGACCAAGGAATTTCAGAAGGTCATTACACGACTTGTAAGGTAGAAATCTGCCATCTCTCCCGATATTTTAGTTCTGAGATGTAGATTATTTCATTGTCTTTGGAGGTCTGAACCCATGTGAGAAAAAAATATAGCAAAAATGTGAAACTGCTTATTTCATTTTGCCAAAGTGACAACCTCCAACACTCAGTTAGGAAGTTGTTTTTATAGTCAAAAATATATCAGAATTCAGGTCACTTAATAAAACAGTGACTTTCCTACCATCAAGGAATATTTTTGAAAAGCCCTACTTTCATTAAAAAATGTACATAAAGTAGTATCTTTTCACGCAAATCACACATTTATTTGATAAAAAATAGCTTGTCTTTAAGATGAGAGGAAGAGTTGGTGACCACTTAATTGTCTGTCAACCAGACTACATTCAAACTGCTCTGGACATTTCAGGAAAAAAAAGGAGATTGGAATTATTAATTACCATTAATAAGTGTTTAAAAATGATAAAAATTAGCTGTCCCTGTACTGGCAGTATAATCAAGTTCTTGGTAACTCTTCTACTGAAATTAAATATTCTGATTTTAAAAGTATTTTCTTGTGGAATGGAAAAGAATACATAATAGACTGCAGAAATGTTAGTAAATAATTAGGTTTTCTAATTTCTCTCTCATTTCATTTACAGAAAAGGTTGAGAACAAAGAAATTATGCTGCTTTAGAAAAGAGGAGTTACAAGTATGATACTTTCATAGTCTTTGTAAAGTTAGTGAAGAATTGGTCACTTAAGTGCAGTGAAACTGGGGGGTTTTTTTGCACATTGTTATGAATACAACCTAAAATGCTTGTGTAACTACTCAAGTCAATAGAATGGACCTTTGACCAGATTACCAGAGTACAAAGACTACATATAAAGTATTTAAGTATCAAAAATCCCAATAAACTAACTGAAAAAATAAGGAAAAGAAAATAAATTATTCCACTGACATGAACAGAGACAGGAGTTAATCCCCGAATTCTACCATATTTGTAATATATCTCAGCCTTTTAGACTGAAGCTTCACCTCTCATTTATGCCCAAAGCCTTTCTGCTCTCCATTGTTTCTTTCAAGAATGTGTGGCTTTTCTCATATTTTATCCTCACAAACTCATTTATAAATTGGGCTCTCTTTCAGAACTTTGTCTCCTCTTTTTTTGTACTCACTCTCATAAAGAAGCAAACATCTACTTTTGGCAACAATAATCACAGTTTGCTATTGGATACATAATCCATGATTCTTTCCATGCCTAAATTAGAAAACACAAATAGGAAAACAATGGCAAAATATTTAGACCAAAAAATATTAAATGCAATGTTACAAACATTCCTATTAAACTTGCCTTATTCCAGTATGATTATACAAAGACTGGAAAGAGCAAATCTGCACTTCTTGAACTGTGTTTTGCTTAATGCTGTACAGTTACTGATCTTCTCTCAAACATGAAGGTATTGAGGGATTTGGGGTCATTTGAGCCATAATCTGTACCATTCTCTGGAATATACCAGAAGGTAAAAGACTGTAGTGGTAACACATAGAACATGCCTATGAAGAAAACCAGCATTTTTTTCAGATTTGATTTCTAAATAGCTATGGAAAATATATTGCACATTAAAATATATGACAAGAGTTTTATTCTAAGCAGTTTACACTTGAAGAATTTCCCTGGATGCTCAGAACACTCAGAAAATAGCAACTATGTTCAGAATTTCAAGGTCAAACTAAGACAGTCCACACTATGATCTAGACACAAAGAACTGAGACAAGCATTGTCCCTGGATTGCTGGACAGATTGTACCCAGAGCCCTCAAGAGAGATGACAATAAACTGTTATCACCCTGACAAAAAGTCATGTACTATTTCAGGTGAAGCTTGCTATGGATTTCATCTTCCAAATACAGACCAGGTGACTACACACCCCTTTTTTCAACTAGCCAGTAGAGCAAGTCAAATGCCATGGTGGTAGGCATAGCAGGCATATATTAAGATGATGAAGACCTGGTAAAAGAAAAAAATATGATCTCCAGGCACTGACTAACTAACTGTAATCAAATTATTCACCAAGTCAAGGTGCCTATGAAAATAATACATGCTGCACCATGCAGCAAAGGTGGACCATCCCATGTACCCTACAATCATTTCAGTCTCGGGTTATGCTTTAAAGAGAGAAAGGTCAGTGACTCATCTGGCTTGGTGCTGAAATCAATGGAGCAATCCTGATTGACACCAGTTGATGATCCTGCTAATGAAGACAGGAAAGTTTTCTGATTTACTTTTACCTCGGGAGCTGCCCTAAGAACTAGTCTTTTACAATTTAACGACAATGGACATGCATATTCTGTTACTACCATATAACATTAAACTGATGACATCACTCTCCCATTTGGCCACTCAAATTCTGCTGGAGGACACCGTGACAATGCAGCACATCTCAAACCGAAGGGCTGAAACACTGTTACATTGCAGTTGCTGCTATTAAAATATTATGCCTGAAATTAATGCATTACACCTTTCAGACTAATGTTCTCTAAATCAGATTGAATTTATCCAGAGGTATTTTTAGGCAAAAATACATCCTCACAAGCAATATAATGATCAGCACTTTTCCCCCAGATGCTCTAATATGGAATAAAGCCTATGCAGTAATTAATATTTATGAAGTGAATGAGTTCCTGTTAAACCCTAAATCACAAACATACATAAAAATGCAAATCCAAGCCAATATAATAAAAAGATATTTACATACGTATTAATTGTGAACTTTGGTCAAGTTGTTATGCATTGCTTTAAGTGAATTCAAAATTAATAATCACATAGGTCTATAAACTTATTTATTGATCAATGTGATTTCTAGATTAGACATATATAACAGAGGAAGTTTTTTAGTACATTAGGGCACCTCTGAAACTTGATCAGCAAAAACTTGATCTTATGCCCTTCAATTGCCAATACTACCTTGTTTCCACTCTCACATGATTGCTTTCCCCTGCTGGAATTCAGAGAAAGTATTATGCACAGAAGGAAGCTCCTTACAAGATGAAGTGATTATGATTCAACCTGTGTCCTAGGAAGAGATAGTTTTACCCATTATTAAAAATGGAAACAACATACAGGTTTCCTGGAACATTCTGTATATATCAAGCATTTGAAGAAGAGTAAATAACAGGGGTTTATGTAGTTCTTTTTATCATCAGATTTTGAATTGCTTTATAAAAATTGCTGTTCTACATGTAAGCCACTAATAAAAAATTAAAGGTTTACAAGTCCTCATATAGTGAATGATGCTGAAAGTGTTTCAGGATCACAAAGAAATTATGTGATATAGCACCATGAGACATTTATTTAAGAGCTCCTATATGAATTCAGTAGGCTAACTTCAGGCACCCAAGTTTGGAAATGTTTGCTTTCATAAGGGCATAAAAGGATTCAAAAGAAATGTGAACTAATTCAAGCTATATATAGTAATGCCTCCTGAAACCATTATTAATGTTTTATTAGCATTTGTTATTTCCTCCCCCTTTCCAGATGGCACAGTGCAGAGCACCCTGCATTATGCCATCAACATCTTCGTTGAAATGCAGGTGAATCGCTACAACTGATCATCACCATGAAGGGCTGTGTTTTTCTCCTTGATACCACACCAAAAAAAAAAAAAAGAGAGAGAAGAAAAATTTCTTTCTTTTTTTGTGCTGGGTACTCAAGAAGCTGGCCTAAATCTGTTCGAGACAGGAATGGGAAAGTATGAAACATGCACTCTCCCCTTCTCTTCAAGCAGACTGCCGGTAGAAATGCTGGACTGGAAGTTCAGAGAACCATTGTCCTCCATTCAGCTACAGCTTGGCTCAGAACAACTACAAGCAAAAGGAATAGAATCAGCAGCAGTGCATGCTAAGGTGCTGAGAAGCAGGAAACATAACACAAAGGATACTATATTCTCCATAATAAGTCCCAGCATCTCTTCTACAGCTAGTTCCAAAGTCCCCAGGCATGGGAACCCACAAACATTTTACACTCACCAACAACTTGCCATTCATATGTCATAAGATTTTTTTTCACCAATACTGAAGGCATTCTCCTAGAGTATATTGTCTATCTAATCATCTAAGCTGTTTAATGTCCCTTTTTCTCTTCCTGATAAAAAGATAAGCTTATCTCTCCCATCTTTTGAGCATCAAGAAAAGCAGAGCTGCTTGACGAAGTTGCAGGTAGAGTGGAATTTTAGACTGAACAAAAAGAACACATCAGCAAGCTACATGCAAATAATTTAGATCTGGGCCTGAGGCATTACCTTTTATTCGAAGAGGCATAATTGATAAAGAATGCTAGCAGAGTCATTTACAAAATGTTAACTATGCAATAGCAGAACATCCCGTTAAAAAGTAAGATAATTATTTTACATACCAGAACCTCAAAAGTAAATAGATGAATGAACAGAATCTTAACTGATGTTAGTAGATTAATGAACAGATGAAGGATATTGGAGGCAATGCAATCCCTCAAAATGTTCAGCCAAAAAAAAAAGTAATGTTCCAGCTTATTAAAAACATACCTTTATTTGTTTTTATTTTCCTCATTAACTCAAAACTTCTCTGCTGCACTGGAGAACCACACTGGGATCC
Organism: Manacus vitellinus; assembly: GCF_001715985.3. NCBI lineage: Eukaryota > Metazoa > Chordata > Aves > Passeriformes > Pipridae > Manacus > Manacus vitellinus. Next base: position 1,588,476 of record NW_021940122.1, read on the forward strand.
TTTATACCATCTTCATTAATGATGTGGATGATGGGACAGAGTGCACCTTCAGCAAGTCAGTGGATGACACAAAGCTGGGAGGAGTGCCTGATACACCAGAGGCTTGTGCTGCCATCCTCAGGAGGCTGAAGGCCTCCTCGTGCAAAGGGGTACAAAGTGCACCTTGTGCATTTTGCACAAGGATAAGTGCAAAGTCCTGCACTTGAGGAGGAACAGTAAGGGTTGCACCAGTAGGGGTTGGGGACCACCCAGCTGGAAGACAGCTTAATAGAAAAGGACCTTGGAGTTCTGGGGGACACCAAGCTGAACATGACCCAGAGTGTGCCCTTGGGGCAAAGAAGTGTCTTGAGCTGCATTACGGCAAGTACTGCCAGCAGCCTGAGGGGGGTCATCCTTCCCCTCTACTTGGCACTGTTGAAGCAAACCCTGGAGTGCTGTGTCCAGTTCTGGGCTCCCCAGCACAAGAGAGACCTGGATATACTGGAGCAAGTCCAGCGAAGGATCACAAAAATGATTAATGTCCTGAAGTACTTCTCCTTTGACAAAAGGCTGAGAGAGATGGCACTAAGAGTATAGACTTTTCAGTGGTGCTCGGTGGCAGGACAAGAGGTGATGGGCACAAAGTGAAGAACAGGAGGATCCCTCTGAACAGCATATTTTTTCCCTGTGAGGATGACTGAGCACTGGCACAGGTTGCTCAGGGAGGCTGTGGAGTCTCCTTCCCTGGAGGTATACAAAAGCCATCTGGATGTGGTCGAGGGCAACTGGCTATAAATGGCCCTTCTCGAGCAGATGAGTAAGACAAGATGATCTCCAGAGGTCGCTTCCAATCTCAATAATTCTGTGATTCAGTGATACAGATGCCGTTGCTCCTCCCTATAGGAAAGCAGCTCTACTCTAGACGTGTGTTCAAATAACATCCTACACTGAAAGCTGTATTACCTATGTCTTTCATCTGCATCTTCCTCAGACTTTTAAGTAATAGAAGACAGTGGGGTGGGTGTTCCTGCCACAGTAGGTTTTCAGTTGTCTTCTTTAAATTATCAGGTTGGGTAATTACTGAATATTTTTTGCCTCCCTCCCCAGTCTGTCCTAGCTGGAAACCTGAGTAATCTGTTTCTTACACTGAAAATGTTCTTGGACACTTTCATAAAGTAACTAAATGAGCATCAGGTCTGTAAGATGTTATTTAGAGCCAAATATGTGTAGCTCTACACTACTATACTCTTGTCAGTACTGCTGAAAAAGAACTCTGCAGATCTCAGATACATCACCACTTATCTCTCTAAAAAATAGGATGTTTACTCTGCCAGGAACCGCATGGCTGACCAAGAATTAATTTGGAATCATTTCCTGGACTAGACTGAGGAAAAAGACAAGCAGGACTAATGTACAGAAGCATAATTAATCACAGTTAATTGAATATTTATTTATTTATTTAAGTGTGGTTTATTACTCTCAGTTAATCTGTAAATTAGCATTTTTGGTTTTGTTTCTTTCTGTTTTGTTCAGGCAGTTTTTGCCTATTTATTCCCTCATGGTGGTGTTTCCATAATGTAAGTCCCACATTTCAGCCTGCTAAATGCAAGTGAAGATCTCTTGTGTAGTTGTTCTGTGATAAAGAAATCAAAAAATAAAATTAAAACACACCCAATATTCTCTTACATTCGGTTGAATTGCTGAGGATGGTGAAAAGCAGCAGGTCTTGGCAGAGAAGTAACTGTAGAGGAGGCCAGTCCATGCATCTAACATCTATTCTTGACATCAAAGGGAAGCACAGAGTGTGTGAAGGGGAAACAGGAGCTCTATTTCACTACACTAATCTAATAAGGATGCATCTATCAGGGACATAATTCAGACCTTCTCACTAAGAGCAGCAAGGAACTTGGGGGCCATCTGTCAGCACTGGTTAACAGCTCTCCAGGGCTGTCTCTCACATAGCAGAGTGTTTGGCCAACTGGACTTCATCTTTTTGCTAAAGTAACCTCATCAAAATCTTTTAAGTGTTCTCTACAAAATCAGTGCTGGTCTGTCACTGAGACCAGTCATTCTAGTCAAACCTCAACCTTGAAGAGAAAAACAGAGAACAACTGAATTTTCAGCAGCAGCAGTCATATAAGTTTTAAACTACCTAACTATAAGTGGAAAATAATTACCATATCACCCAAACTCACATTGCTTTTTGATCACCTCACTACTCTCTTCCCACAGGAGACATGCTAAGACAAAGTTCCTACCCACCCTGTCGGCAAAGACAAAACATGTCATAATATGGGAGATCAATTGCTCAGCACTAAGCCTAAAGAGAGCCCAGGAATAACCAAGTCTAACATTTGCTAGTGGATACAGCAGCACAGGAAATTCAGCTCTATCTTCTGTAATTGCCAGAAGCTAAAAGGACAACATTTTCATGGTAGGACGGTCGAATTTCAGGCACAGTATATGTGATAGTGGTTTTTTTTTATGGTGCCTGATAATGAAATAATCGGCAACCGAAGTGTTTTACTGTGGATTGACTTGCACACGGTGTGTACACTCAGACATATACATGGTTTTCTAAAGGTAAATGAATATACTACCCACATCTCAGCTTTAAGGGGATAAGTTCATCCTCGTGGGACTGACTCCAGCCACCCAAGATGAATGATGCCCATCATATTATACCTAAATTCAAGAGCACTGCATCAAGCTTAGGTAACTGGGGTTGGCACTGAGGAGGTGCACAGATGGGAGGAATCCTCCCCCACCATCTGGAGGATTTGCTACACCTTTAGCAGCTGCTACTTTGATGAGCACAAAACCCCACATACCCTCCCCTTCAGAACGAAGAAAACAAAGGTCCCGGCAATGGAAAAACTTCCAGGTTTGTATATTGTTGGTACCTATTCCCTTCCTGTGAGTCTGATCCCACGCAGAAGCAAAAATCCCTGCATTGCTTCCTGTAACTAGGCTCTTTGAAAATGGAGCTGTTGAGCGAGTGGAGAGTTAGCCTAGGGAGGAGAGTGAAGTGCAAAATAAACTCTGCACGGACTAACCCTTGGCAGATAATGAAAACATACATTCATCCAAATTGCAGGTATTTTCTTAAACCCAGAAAATATTGTCATTTCATGCATAAAAAACTGATTTGATTTGAAAACATTAAAGAAATCTTCTTAGATATTCTGGCTTAATACTGCCCAAACCATCAATATGATAAAAAATATGCATGATGAAATACATATATGCATACATACTCAGAAGTATATAATAATGGAAAGTTGAGATATTTTCTCATATAGAAAGTCAAAACAAAAGGTAGGAAAGCATAACTAAAACATTCTGATTTGAATTACTTTGCATTTTTCAGGTGACAGATTTATAAATCGACACTCATATATTCTCAATGTCAAAAACAGATTTCTTAAATAAAAACCAATTCGTCAGCAGGTTTGGGCCAAGCCCACTATTATGTACCATGGTAGATTAAACCCTGTGACAGCAGCAACTCCATTTTTCAACCAAGAGAAAAAAAATAAAGTTGTAACTTTGACCAAAATTTGCTTTAAGGAAAGTAGTCCAAACAGTTAAAAGGCCTAACCAGTTACTGCTCTGCAGCTGAGGCAGGATAATCACCCTGACTCTGCTCCTTCATACCCTAAAGCAAAGCAAACACAGGGGCTTTTGAACTAGTTTAATAGAAACTAAGTTGTTTTTCATGGTATGTCTGTATGCTAAAGACAAAACATTTTTGTGCAATTTGGAAATTCTGCACTAGAAAATGAGTGGCACCGAGTTTAAACGACATAGAAACCAATAAAAGTTAAGGAGAGAGAGCTCATTATAGTACCACATAGACAATAAAATGAGTACCAGTTATTCTCATTCATATCCTTAGGCACAGCTGTTCATCACTGGGGATTACTAAAGCTGTGACAGCATTAGACAGAGATTGACAGCTGTCTGTTGCATAACAAAAAGCAGAAAGCCAGTATGTGTTTTGCTAGCTTCCAGCTGAGAGGAGTAAACAAATAAGCCAAAGGGGTGTACAGTCATTAGTGCACAGATTATGATTGACTGACACTGTGAAACTTCTGCAGAGAAAGCCCCAAACAAGGCTGTGTGCCTTCACAATGCTTAGTTTAACTTTAAACTGGACATATAGATTAAGTTTACTAAAACATTCATAAAACTGAGCTAAACTACAGAACAAGATTTGACAGTTATTTCTTCATATTTGACCTGTGTTTAGGCTCATCAGGGCTGCATAGATTTTCAGATAACCCAAATCCAAATTCACCTTTGGTGTTTTGCATTGATTTTTTTTCCCTGTTTGTTTTATCTGAATTTTACAAGGAGTTTGAATATAGAACAAACAAGAGAAGATGTTTATAAATCTGTATCAATACCTGTATTACTCCACTGAGAAAACATGGGTAGCTGTGGCAGAACTGAGCATCACCTGCCCTCCCATGCACAGGGGATTCAGTCAGTCATGTTCTCCTTTTTGGAACAATGCTATTCAGAGACTGGCCTACAAAGAAGAAAATTTGGGGGAAAAAATCAATATGTATTAAAGCATTGCTGTAAATCTTATTCGAGGTGGAGCTTAATGGGGCTCATTTCCTCTCATGATTGCTATCCCAAGTGAAAGGGGTTTGGAATCTTCCTATACCAGAAGCCTTTCTCCCACTTTATCCCCCACAACTACTAAGAGGTCTCAGCAGAACAGTCATACAAGGATTATGGTAGTGAATATTCTTCATTTCCCACAACCTTCAACATCCTTATTCTGTTCCCTGCATGACTGAATATCTGCTGGAGGAAGGTGTGAGACTTCCTTGCATTTGGTGGGTTTATTTTAAGACTAGTCTTAACTCTAATGAGACTTGATTTTATATTTAATACTCTAGACATGACCTTGTCTCCATTATGGGATTACCACAGGTTCAAATGTAATTTATTTTTTTTTTTAACTAACAAGTCTTTGTACTCAAGAGTTACATTTCCCAAGATACCTGACTTTAAGACCTTACAAAACAATGCACCCTTTACTAAGCCTGTCATCCACTAGGGCCACTTCTTCGTAACAATCTCAGAACCATTCGGTCGAAACAAGGTACTCAGTATCACCACTGTGATGGTTAAAAAGGCTGACAAAAAATTGTAATTTATACAACCGGTGGATTAATAAACATTTGCCATCAGCAACCTGGCCAATGTTTGTCCTGGCTGATGTGTCCAGTGCTGATGCTGGAGACCAAGCCACCATATGCTCACCATTTCTTTATGGTTCAGATCTCTAACTACAGCAAACAAAAAGAGAGGCAATGGACACAAACTGCAACACTGTAGATTTCCAGTCATAGGAAAGAGGTTTCATTGTGAGAACTGTCAGACATTGGGAAAAGGTTCCCAAGGATGTTGTGGAATCTCCCTCCTTGGAGATGTTCAAAACTTGACAAAACAGGATCCTGGCCAACCTGAGCAGCACAGACTCTGCTTTGAACAGGGATTTGGATGAAATGCCCTCCAGATGTCCTATCCAACCCAAATTTTTGTATAATTCTATGATAGTACTCTATGAAATTTCTTGTACTGAAAGAAACAGCAGCAAAACTGAGAGGAAACACAGAATTCTTGCCATTTACTAATTTCTAATATTCATTAACTCCTCTCAAGAGATTTCAGAAACATTTCACCTACCACACTGAAATAAGACTTCACTTTACCAGGGGCCACCACAATTCACAGATTATTATAGTAGTTTTTGTTGAGATTTTACTCCTGTCCACTGTCTTTCAGTAAACATCTGATATGTTTTAGAAAGCAAATTAGACCCCAGTGGGATTAAATCTTTTTGGACATCTGTGCTGGACCCTAATTTTTAATGAATATTGAATCATCTAATGTAGTTTAGGTCAAATAGCATGGAAATATGCCAGTGGTTAACACTGAGGGGAACTAAAGTCTTCCTTTGACAGAAAGCACTAATTGCCAATCAGTAGATTCATCAATTTATCCAGCAATCTTGAAGCTAGCAGTTTTATTCTCAGTTCTGATTAAAACACTGAGTGAATCCAAGTACCCTAACAACCCTTCTGGTTGTAGTAAATACTAACTCAATCACAAAAAGAAGTGTTTCCATTTGTATGGAAAACTGGATTTAAAATGTATAGTGGAAAGGAGTGTTATCTAAGCTTGAGCCAATGTTTTTATTTTCATTGACTTATACATATAATTTTATTGTTATAATATTTAATAATTTTATTTCAACATGCCAAGTGCAATCTGCACTAACAGCAACTCACTGACATTATTCAAATACAACTTTTTAATTTTTGCAACACTTGCCTTTATTAGTTAAATGTGCAATTACTGAATAGAAGATATTTTAGTTGAATCCATATCCAAAATCGATTGAGTGATGTTATGCATGGATTCTTGCAAAATTGCTATTTCATTTGGTCACTGAACACGAAGTAAAGCACAATTATTTATTCCTACATAAATTCTTCTTTGGTTTCCAATTTTTGGGGCTGTCCTATGCAGGGCCAGGAGACTCAATGACCCGAGTCCCTTCCACCCCAGAATATTCTGTGATTCTATGTTTTATTACAATCTGTCAGTTTTGTAGAGATGCCTGTGACACAAGGTATTACTTATTCTCCCTTCTACAAAGAAAAGATTCTGACAATGATTTGCATTAAGAAGAAAATAAGGCTGTTCTATTTCAAGAAAAAATCTTTTCTTTAAAAGTCACTGTATTAAATAATTCAGTGTTTGTGGCTATAATTCTTTCTCTATGTACTGTTGTCATTTGGACATCATTGAGTTTATTGGTAATTACAATCCCTTGCACATATATCCATTTACAATACAATAGTGGCACAGGTAATTTATAAAAATCAAATCTAAAACGTTATGGATAGTAGTCAAGAGGCAAAATGAATCATGTTTCACACAGCTGGAGAATTTGCTATGATTAATTAAGGGTTTTTAGTCAGACTTTCTTTCATAACTTAATAAGTAAAATAGAAATTAAATACGAAGGTTCAAAGACTGTGATATTCTGAGAAAGGTCTTCTGCCAATAAATCAGGCAAAGAGGTGCAAGGTATTATAAAATCTCTCAGAGAATGTTATAGAAAACAATATCCTGAAGAGTAACAGTGACATGTTTTCACATTAAAAAAAAAAAAAAAAGAAAGAAAAAAGAGAAGACCAGGCTCTTTGTTTGGGTCAACACTAGTTAGGGAAAAGCTTGTATATTCACTAAGTTGTATTTCCCTGCCTTTGCTCTTAGGTTTATAAGGAAAATCTGCTGAACACTATTCCTCTATTAGTTTATTTGAGTCAATGAAATTTCATCTCTGAGCTTGCCAATAGTATAGTCAGGTCAACAGTGGGCAATATTTTGATAGTCCTATCTCTGAGAACAGATTTCAGGGGAGCCTTTGGACTATAGTGTCAACATGAGGCTTGATAAAGTAAATTTCTCAGTGATACATTTCCTTCACTAAAGATTAGCATGTTCTGAGAGATTCTTTCTGCAGTGCTGGAAGCTGCCAGTACAGCACTCATCAGATCTGCCAATATGGGACCACAAGAGAAAGCAGAGTATGTACTTCTGTATCTACTTTTGTAGCAGATCTGACAATATGGAGATCTGTAAGAACATCAGTAAACTCACAATTTCATTTCAGAAATACTGTTGTTTTCACTGTTCAAATAAATCCATTTAACACTACGACACCCTTGCATACATTGTAATCAGCATTTCTTTAAACACTATGAAAGGAAGACTGGCTTGAATTTTCAAGTGCACGCGCTGATTTCAGCAGATGATGGATAAAACCAAATAAGTCATGCTTCTGAAAGTTTCTCAGAAAAGTAGTTACTGAGGTTAATATTTCATTAATCACCTTGTATGTCAGAGGGGGTTTTTTCTCCCTGCTATCAAGCAGGATTTCTGGAGAAAATAATGAAGACAAGTGTTAAAACCTACATCACCACCAATTACTTGCTAAACATATGAATGCATAGGTTGATAAATGAAGGAGGAAAAAAGAACAGGAAAGATGGAAACAACACTCAAAATGACATGGTGCTAATGAGCAGTGAACATTGTTAGAGAATGCCAGTCATCCAGCCATCTGCCGGAGACAGACAAAAGAACAAACAAGGTTAAAGGGAACAGAAGACTTTGAAAATTAATGGTTCACTCAACTCTCATCTGAAGTTTTTTATTGTACGAAATACTTTGTTAAGATTCTGTGGAGACCCTAGATGTCAAAATTTATTTTAGCTCTCGAGGAGCACATTTCAGGTAAAAACCAAAATAGGATACAAGAAGCTTCTGTTGCTGTTTTCCAGCCTTTTGTAAGGTATAAAGAAGTGAAGAGAGATTATGATGAAATAAAACTAAACACCCAAACAAAAAACATTATTGCTAAAATACTTTCTTTTAAAGACTCCAAAATAACTAGGTCTCCAGGATAAAATGAATATAAGGTTATTTAAGTAAATTTCTTTTTACACTGCAGGAGAATTATAAATTTTTTCTCATACTTTTGCATTTACTTTTTTGGGATTTTTTCATCTTACAGCAAGTTACTTTTATCTTTTCTTACAGGTACCTCAAAAGACAAAATAATTTGAGTTTTACTGGGGTTTGGTTCTTTATAACAAAGGTAATTGGAAACATTTCATTGCTGTTTTGGCTTTTTTTACAATGTAAATTTACATCTGCTCAAACTCAGTCTTCTGGGAAAGTACCTGGCACATTAGTCCAACCATATCATGAACATGAAGAACTAATATTTCTGGGAAAGAATGAGAATAATTCAGGAAAGAATGAGATTTTTTGCAAGTCTGTGTGTTAAATTTCATAAAGAAAAACAACAGTAAACATTAGAACAATTAGAAAGAAAGCAGGTGTCCTTGCAGATTAAAAATTTCGGTTTGTTTTCTTGTATTTTTTTTTCAATTTTGGACAAGCGCTTTAAAAATTCCTTCTCTCAGTCCTTCTACTGCAAAAAAAGATTTCTGATAAAAAATACAGTTTGAAATCCATAATATTCAACTAAGTCCACTAATATCTTCAACTAATTCAACTAATATCTTCAGCTAAACCAGAAAATGGCAATAGGTTTAGTCCTTTGTAAAGACACTTTAGTTGACTGAACAGCAAAATAAATCCATTGCCATATTTTTCAATTAAATTACAAGTCAGCTAGAAGGACTTGCTCTAAGCGAGTTGCTAGGCATGACTGGGTGACAAATTATGCTGATGAAATGACCAGAAATCACAAGTATCATATCCAAACGACAGCCTTTATACCACAAAACACCCTTGTCAAGAGTCTGAGGGCCTCTAACTCTTATTTAACTCTAGAAAGCCACATTCTCAGTAAATTACAAGTATGAATATCACAATAATGTGGCATTATTAATATCAAACACTTTTTTGGACACAAAGGTGTGCAAATACGGTAGAAGGTCCCTAGCTATAAAAGTTCATATTCTTATAAAAAACATCTGACTCTTTGCAGCATTCAAACTTCTCGATACATGTGCTACTGCAGCAGCACCAAGCAGTGCCAAACCTCTGTCTACCCATTAGAGTCTCTGTCTTCCCCATGATCCCTTTTGTGCTTCTCTTTACGCCTCTCATATCCTGTTTGGCACCTTGCTTCGGCTACTTATATTGGAAAAACAAGGAGACAGCTGGTTCGTGGATCCAGAGAACCTCTTGCTCTAATTAGAGAAAATAATTGTTCTTCTCTACAAAGCACTCATTATTTCAGAAACAGCCACTACCAGAGAATAGGCTGAATAGGTCAGAACAAGGCCTGTGGACTTGTGACACAAAACAAATATACAAATCTCACTGAGGTCTCAAATGGACATAAGATTCATAAGATCATTGCCTCTGGCTATCCCTAGTTTGTAGTGCTCAATGTGCCACATCATTAGTCCTTGCTTTTATGTTATGCTTGACATATATTTTATTAGGAACTTATTGATGTCTCCTTGTTAGATCCTCAACTGCCTTCTCTCAGATGAGGCTTGGCACACTGAAAGGGAATGTGGCTGTTTGTTTTCATCATTTTGTCCAAGGGGTAAAGAAACTATACTGAAATTTATTTCTGTCTAACTTAGGAATATCTTTCTCACTCTTTTGCTATATATCAGGAAGGCAAAAACAATACTGTCAATTCAGACTAGCTACCATCACAAACAGGCTGATCACCAAAACACAGGGAAGTAGTAGCAAAGGCATGCATTCCCAAGCTGAAGTGATTCATATCTTAGATCGTGCCTCTCATAAACTTTTTTTTTTTTTTTTCACCCTCTGTGTTTTACAAGCTGCACTTTACAAACTGCAAGCTCTGTCCTCCATTTTGCAGAGAGCTTACTGGAAGGAGCCCGTGCTGGTGAAGTGTGAGAAGGAAGCGGCACATCCAAAGTTCTATGTAGCCCAAGAGGAGGAAGAAAAAGGAAATATGTTGAGAAACTAATGCAGAGAAAGGAAGATATCAAGGGGAAAAGAGTAAATGGAGGAAAGGGTAGAAGGCAAGAAGAGAAAGTAAAAACATATTTCTACTGTGGGAGCAATGTCTTACCACGATTAATACAGGAACATGAGCAGCTCTGCTCATTGCACTACAATTCAACATAAAGGTTCAAGTCTAGTTGTTAGAATCAGAAAGTATGCACAATATATTTTGTCCCTATGACCCAAGAGGAATAAAGAACAATGGTGGTCATATTCACAGCTATGCTTCAGAACTTGTACAGAAAGTGCCACGTTACCTTTTCCAGAGGTGATTCCTCTGTTTGTGTCTGAACTGAATCTGCTAATGGAACATGCTCCATCTGAAACCTTATAAACTAATATCCGATAAGAAAAGAGAGAACAAGCAGCCAAGATGTCTCAGAATGAGTATCATCCTTCCCATGATCTCTTCCCATATTGCCAGTTCAGCTTCTTGAAGAGCACACACTACAATACTATTCCCCTTATTATAAGACACCAGCTTTTCTATCTTGCACATGTAGCAGGTTGTTAATTGCTGACATTTTGATGAACTTTCATAGTCACAATAAAAGCCACATCTTTGTCTCATGGTCAGTTTTCTTTACTGAATGCCAAATACCTACTCTGTTAAAGTATCAAAGTGTCATAACTTGTAAGTAAAATATTTACATATTTATTATTTTTCTTTAATAAGTATAAAGCAATGCACTTTTCTCTAACCTTGTCACAGAAAATGATTGAATCATGTTATCTGAAATTTGCACGCAATAAACACACACACACACACACACACAGACACACACAGACACAGACACACACACACAGAGTCCAAGGCAGACACTCAGCCTGAAAAATTTCCTTGCTGAATTAAGTTTGACAAAGTTATAAGCAACTGAAAATGGAATTCCATCATGGAAAGCATCAGCCTTCCTTAGCTGTAGGCATCACTACTATCTGTCTAGTATATTTGTAAAAAATTTTCTAAATTAACATCATGGCTGGATCTCTCAGTGTTTGTTTGCATATCTACTCAGATGTTTTCAACATGCAACAAGCTCTGGTTTACACAATTTGAGATTGGCTCTGGGGTTTGCCTACATGAAAACTCCATTGACAATATTGGCTTTAAGTATTGCCATCGAACTGTCCTGTCATAGTGAAGTGATCTCTTTGCTGAGACAACTGTTTCTGCATGCAGAACAGGATTTGTAAAAAAAAATATTGGTATGTTCCAGCTGGCTCAACTGCAACACAATTTTATGGAAAAGGGGAATGTTACAAGGCAAAAAACAAACTCCATAATTAAAGCTTCTGAATATTTATTTCATAACGTGAAATCTCTAAGAGAAGTACCCTTACCACCTCCAAATCGAGTGTGTGCAGGAGGTATGGAAGCAGGTGCTGGCTCCTCACTCTGGGAGACACCACGTTCCTGCAAGTCCCTGCCATTCTCAGAGCCGTGGCACACACCTTCATAACCCCATGCAGCAGGAGATGCTTACAGCACGCAGTCTTTTCCCCCTCACTTCTGACAATAGTGTTATGAATTCCAGACAACCCAATGCTCTCACATTTGTCCACAAGAATTAAAAAAAAAAAAAAAAAGCAGAGAAAACTCAAAGAAGAAACAATGTGCTTCCCCCCCGCTCCACAATCCAGTAGCCTAATGTATATGTAGAAAATAGGTAACAAGCCTACATTATGCAAAATAATAGCACATATTAAATTCAAAATTTAGGGAATCTGTAGGTCTTGTATACACACATTTCCGCTTGTATATTTAAGCTAGTTCTAAACAGGAATGACTTCCTTATTAGTAGCATTACTAGTGTTGCTTGAAACATATTTTTTCCTGTATTGTGAAATATTTCTAATACACAGTGCAGTGGGATTTGTGTATATTGAGCATTTCTAAGGAATCTACACTATTGAAGGAAGCAGAGCTCACAAGTAGTGCAGGAGGAGAAAAGATTGCCTGACAAAGGATCTTGCGTAGTTCCTTCAGGAAAGTACTACACAACAGCAAACACCAGGTTCTGCTTCCAATATACAGCAGATATGTAACACCATGACTTTCACCAACTTCTTTTTTTCACCATCTTTGTAGTACAGGATGAAGGGAAGCTTTTGTGAAACTACACAGAATCTGGCCCAGAATACTGTCAAGTATCCATTTTTATATACTCTTTTCCCCAAATAGGTTTACCAAAAAAATGACGGTGCAGCCTGCAACAGGTATAGATCTGACAGAGTTACAAGTTCACATAGACCTTACTCTCTACTCTGGAAGAGAAAAAAAAGTCCTGGAGAAAGGTCTATTTTTTGTAATCAAGTACCAGGAGCTCAAGCTGCTCTGTATAGAGACAGTTGTCTCTGTAATACAGACTGTTGAATAATATGGTAGAAGAAAAAGGGAAAAGCTCCTTAAACATACTAGAACCCATAAAAGGAGAATAGTTTGGCCAGCAAATTACTCCAGAGGCTGCTTTTCAGATGCTCTAGTGGTGATCGAGATAAGTATGTAGGATCCATGCACTAGTAATAACAGATATTAATACACCTGAGATTATTTGCAGTGTTATTATACCTCTGCTTTTGCAATTTTGCTGATGTCTTGTCTAAGAGTCTCAAGCTCTCTATTGGCACTCACCTATCTCATTTCTCTAGCTTCCATTTTTCAGTACTGGGCACATTCTGTACCTGGAAGATTTCCATTATAATAATGGTTAATTATTAACATGTAGCTTAAGCAATGACATGAAATAAAGCTAATATTTTCCTGCCTTCAGAAGATAAAAATACTACTGTTGGAATTTAACAGCTAGTAAATTGTTCTATAAAAATACAGCTATGCAGCACTTTCTCATTTTATGCACACTAGTTACCGAGAAAGAAATCCTGGCCTTATTGACACATAAACCAAAATTCCCACTGAGTTCGATGGGACCAGGATTTAGTCCACATAATTTTACAAAGTAATGATTTACACACATACACTTGTGGATTCAACAATCAGATTTTACTTCTCAATAAACAAATAGAACAGGCAAATCTAGCTGGTAGAGACTTAATTTCCCAGAAAACAAATCAAATCAGCAAGCAAAGGGAAAGTAAGTAGAAAACCAGGAGAGAGAAAATGGGAAAGGCAGATGTTCTGTATAATACTGAGCTAAGTCCTGACTTCTAAGCGCTGCTACACCAAGTATCTCAGTACCTTAACCTTCAGGTATTGTGTGCCTTAATTTGCTGCCTCCAGTCAGGTGCTCAGGCACCCTACAAACACCAGGGACCTGACAACCAGAGTATTCAGCTAGGTTATGAGAATCTGGGATTCTGTACCTTTATCTGGAGTGCACTTTTCCCACCATATTGACAGAAGGGATTTCTTCCTTCTATGGCAGCTCTTTGAGTTTCTTTCTGTAAGCTAATTAGGTATTTCCTCTGCTAGAAAGAGGCAAAGCCTACCATATCTCGAAGTAGTACACTCAGAAACGAATCATCAGTCTGTATGCTTACAAATTAGTTCATGCTAATCAAAAAATAAAATTAAAAAGACCAACTGCTTGGAAGTTTTCTTATGGTTAGAGAACTTGCCAGGGACAGCAGGAGACTGGAATTCCTGATCTTGCTCCAATATAGCCCTCCAAGGAAGTTTTCCAGTCAGGTTTTTCACCCTCCTATTGAGTACTCCAGTCTGTAATGCTGGCTGTTGACACCATTTTCTCTATTCTGTTAATAGCTTTATGTTCAACCCTTTACCACTGTTAAGGGTGACATGTGAGTCTGTGCTTATTCGGCCACAAGGTTTTCAAATATAGCTAATCATAAAAATTTAGGTACCTACATGGAAATAGGTGGGCCGGGAACAGATGCTCCCCTGGCCACCAAATGCTACAGTTTCATCCTTGGCTGCAGTGCAGGGTAAGGAGATATTTCCTCTCCTTTGTTGCCTATCCTTACTCCTGTCACTCCTTCCTTCTGTCCTGCTGCATCATCAATTAGACAACAGAGCTCATCCAGGTGCAAGTGGCATCTTTTTGCTGGTTTGATTTTCAGTCCAGAGGGGGTAACATGGATGCATGAAGAAGCCACCAAGGGTATAGAGAGCACAGAAACTAACCAACATTGCTGACAGCTAAGTCAACATCATTGACCATAACTGTGCACAAAATCACTTCTAAAGGGGTTGGCTGCAGGTGACACAGTGTCACACTGCCACCAAAAAGGGTGTGCAAGTCTCCTACTTTGTGTCACTACTAACGCTCGCGGTGATGTGTGGTCAGTTGGACCCAGCTCATCCTTACCTGTCTCCTTACAGCTGAGCTGCCACATCAGTACAGCTCCAGGCCTGAGAGAACGAGTATGGCAGAAACGGAGATTTGGCTAAAAGGGGTAATTATACAATTTAATATATAAACAGCTGTAATCTTCTATGATCACCTATTTCTTATCTAGTTAGAATAAAAATAAATAGAAAATATCTCCATAACCTAACATTTTTTTTAAAAGAGTTTTC
Organism: Manacus vitellinus; assembly: GCF_001715985.3. Taxonomy (NCBI): domain Eukaryota; kingdom Metazoa; phylum Chordata; class Aves; order Passeriformes; family Pipridae; genus Manacus; species Manacus vitellinus. Next base: position 1,603,513 of record NW_021940122.1, read on the forward strand.
AAAAGAGATTTTATGCCAATAATAAATATATTTTTTGAGTACCTAGAATCCTGGCATACCAAACAAAATATGTTAATTGCTATAAATCAACTGTCATGTTTTACTGTAGATCTCTTAGTATAAATGGTTACCTAGCTGTCTTCCAGGCATATGAATATATTTTTTCCTCTTCTAATACCCACTGTTAATATTTGTATGCACTGCCCTACACATGCAAATAAGTAGATCAACTTTTAACAGCGCAGTTAATAAGATCACTTTCAAAGACATCACCTGCAATGTCTAAACCCATCCCAAAGGACCATACAACTCTTGTGTTCCTGGGTGTGGTTTACATACTGTGCTGCCTTCTTAAGCCCCAGTGATTTGCTCGTGCATTCTGCTGAGTCCTTGGAGAACAACTTTTTTCCAGCACCTCTAGGGAATAGGTACAAGGAGCACCTTTTCAAACAGCTCTTTGGTAGACATCCACCTGTACCTCCCTCTCTCTCTTAAAACTCTTCTTGAGGTTTCTCTTTCTAAACATTTGTCAGCAAATTCTTCCATTTTCTCTTCCTTTCTCTGCAAGCTGTGGTATGTCTGTGAGCCTTTATTCCACTCCTTTCTTCACCAGACACACTCACATATCTCCACTCTCAGAGGTAAGCTCCATTTTGCCGTGGTATTCTTTATTGGATTTCACTGCAAAACAGCATCTGCACTCAGCTCCAGAGAGCCTACAGGTTACAAGTGAAATGCTAGCAAAGCACTTGCTACAACTCAAAAGAGATGCAGCAAACTAGCAGAATTTCCTGAGAAAAGGCAGCTTATGTGGCTTTCCAGAGGGACCAGAAGATCAAGCTTTTAACAGGGGATTCTTTAAGCCACTACTTTAAATAAAATTAATTGCTGCTTGTGCACTTCTGCACCATCAAAGACTTGCTACTATTTTGCAGCTCTTCCCTCTCTTTTTGTTTCTGAGAGGGAATCTTCTTGAAAACTCCTGCCAAAGTTATTCTACGCCACCAAACCCAGGCTCAGTACTGTCCCTCTATTCACTTGTGGCAGGTAGAGAGACCGATAATGAACACATACACAGCCAAAACCTGAAAAGTGCACTTGCTTGAGTTCCTGCCAGCCACAGAAACTAGAGATAGTTTCCTCATCTGACTTTTCCCATAACCAACTAAAAGCTTTGAGAGAATACACTGGATCATTTTCTGGGAACTAAGGTATGTAGTTTGCAAGGCTGTTGAGGGGATCCTTCCTGCTCTCTCTTTCCTAACAGAAATCATGAAATTAAAACTAATTAATAACAATAATAACCACTAATTACATTGTGGTTCTTTGAGCCATCATTAAAAAAATTCTTAGGTGAAAGAATCTTGTTCGGAAAATGTAAAGGCCAAGTTGCTGAGGCAGGATACACTTGTCTCCATCTAGAGGGCAGAAAGGCAGTGGAGCAAGGGGGAAGTGTGGGATTTAGAAAAGAGAGCTACATGCTGACCCTGTTCCCATGCCCTTTCCTGAACATCACCCCTGGCCACAGTCATGGGCAGGATACTAAGCAAAGTGAAAAAATCAGGCTAAGTAAAATACACATTTATGCTTTCATATGGTCTCTAGATTTGCAGTAACTGAGTATCTCAGATTTTTTAAGATATTTGCACCTATTTTGAAAGGAGGTGCTATGCCTCTGCTTTTACAAAGAACTGAAAGAAAGGGAGGGTAAGGATTACCTGAAGATTGCCCAAAAGGTATATGGCAGACCAGGATCCACACTCCACTATCCTAACCTACAGTTATTGTAAGCTACTTATCCCTCAACCAGGTGTGCTGTTTCCTCATATTAAATAAGATATATTTCTAGCAGGAGACAATAATTTGCAAGGCAACATTAATCATATATCATGTCAATGAAGAGCATGAGGTCTTATGTTCTCTATACTTTAATTTTTACAGTTTTCTAACATCAGAAGGTGTTGAACTTGAGAGAATGAGGGAAGGAATGAGGAACAGAGTCTGCAGCCTCTCCAAAACCTGCACTGGCATCCTTGTTCTGTAAACAACTGATATCTATGAATTCCATTGAAAATATATATCTCCCTCCAGTCCATCTACAGGATGACAACCTAAGTTATTCAGTTAGTTCAAGTGACAGCAGTATTCATCCCAGTTCCACACAGCAGACCTTAAGTGCTTTGCTTTAACATCAAGATAAGTCTAAGAAATGAGCCACTTGAAGAAATTTGCTCTTGATGTACTTTCTTTAGCAGTACTCCATTACTTCAGCACCTCTATTTCAGCAAAGTCATACTCTCCAAGCTGAGGTAAAGCCAGAAAGAGTATTCTTCTCTTATTTTGGCCTCCTTTTCAATGGGCATTACAGTTTAGTCCAACTGCAGGGTCACAGTCAGCTCTGCAATGAACCTACATTTCCATTTAGTGAGGATTGCCCTTCAGCTCCATGGCCAGTCAAGGTGCACAGTGAGAACATTTTTTAAGACCCTTGCATTCTTTGTCAGAGAAGTTAGAAGAGAATACACTCAGTTAAGCACAATTAGCATGCACTTAAAGACCAATAACACTTTTCTCTGAATGCTGACACAAGAAAATAAGAAAGATTTCATTGCCTTAATCAATCACAGGACGACTATCAGTCGTGGGCATAGAAAAAGGTGAATATTTATACTGAGTGGCAGATAGTACTGATAATACCTCATCTCAAATTATGCATAGAGTTTAGCATCAATGGTAAATGAAATGGAATAAACTGAGAGAAGACCTGCTATATATCTAAGGAATAAAGTATAGCAAAATAAAGGCTAAGAAAAAATATAATTGCTTTCCATAAATATATCATACAGTTAAATAAAAAAAATAAAATAATTATTTAGTCCAAAGAACAACATCAATACCAGTAGAGACATAAATACCTTTGGTCATAAATAAATTAAGGCTGGAAATTAGACAAAATATTTTCAATGACCAATATTGGTGGTTGGTTCTGCAGCACCTTTCTAAAAGGCTTGGTGCAATTTAACAGTTTTGAGAAAGGATGTGATTAATTTATTGAAAGTATGATATGATTCATCTGCATGTGATAGGAGGGAATAGATTTGATGATGAAGTTATTTTTCTATGACAGTTTTATCATTAAAGTAGCTAGATTCTGCCTGAAAAACTGGATTCAGTGCCTACTGATGTCAGGGAATTCCTTTAGGATACCAAGCAAGCCATTGTAATCAAGCTTTTTATAAATGCTCACAAATTACACTCACAAATTGCTTCTTCATTTTAGGGGAGCCAGTCTAGAGCTGCTGGTTTCTTTTTTGAGACTATGAGGTGCAATTACAGCTGTTACTGAAGGCACAAGAAGCTGGGCTTTGATCATGAAATACCCTACAATGCTAAGCACTCAGAAAATATAGGCCTTAATTATGTCGAGGAAGATATTCAAAATATTCTACCTTCATACCTGTGCATCCAAGTTCCACATTACTACAATGAAGATTAACCTGAACACCTCAAAAAATGCTCTGTAACACTAAAAGAATGTTTGCACAGGGCATATGAAAACATAGAAAAAGCCTTGGGGGAAAAAAGTGAATAATGTGGATGTGAGAACAGACTTTGCACAGCATGCACTGAATCAGGCTTGAGTCTGTACATTGACTAGCAAAGGGAAAAAAACTAACTACTGAATTGCTGTTCCTTCAGTGTGCACAACTCTTCTGTTCACTGAACAAGGCAGAATCCAGGGGGAAAACCAGTATGTGATCATGTAATTAAAGACTGTATTGTGATGATGATTAAATACTAACATGAATGAGCTGGCTGCTGTTACTGTGTAGGGCTGAATGCAAATTATTTTTCTTTTCAAATTCTGCCTCAACTAACTGGGAAGAAGAATGGGAAACACCAGTTCTCTCTCTTCTATATTCCTCAAGGCTTTGATTTCCCTTTGTAACACACTCCCTTCTCTTTTACTGTCCTTGGATATCTTATCTTTCTGTTTTTGAGAAATAATGCCTTCAAGAGATGTAGCTCAAACTTTATCTTGTAATTGTGTGTGCTCAGTGTTTAACAGGGTAAAAAAAGAAAGGGGTTAGTATGCTGTGAGAAAGGGGTTAGTATACTGTGAACATTGTTGTGCTTACCAAAACATCTGCGAAGGCATAGTGCTACCATTTATTCTCTTTGAACTTAATTTAAAAAAAAAATAAAAATGAAATAAATCTATATAAAAGCCATTTTCACAGCACAAGATTCAAAGAGCTTTCAGTTGACAATTGAGTTGCCTGAAGGCTTGAAAAACTGTGTATGGGTTTTTATTTTATTTACAAATTTAATTCTTTAAGAGCCAGTGTATATGTCTGAGAATATTCTAGGTTTGGGCTGAGAATATAAAAATCTCCCTAAAAAGTGTATCTCTTTTACATGATTGACTGCAAGGAGGGGAGAAAGATGCAGCATGGTACCTTTTTGTCAACAACAACAAAGACACCGACCACACATACAAACACACAAACATACACACACAGGGTCAGATCTAGGCCAGTTAATCTTTCCACACCTACTGCAGCACACTCATTTATTTTAAATGTTTCCCTTGGACAGCAGTTCAAATTTGAGTGAAGAAATAATGGCTTTACTTTCACAGATGCTGAACACAGGATTCTTGGTGAACTTGGTGACAGCTGTTGATAATTTACAACACCAGCTCACTGATTTCATGTGGATAGTATCCACTTGGAGGAATAAAGACTTTATTTTGTATTCAGTTAGTTAATTTGGAAGATTGTGATGTACTGTTTTGTTATGCTAAAAAAAAAAAAATCAATTCCACCCCAGAGTTTGGTATATCAATCTGTTTTCCAACAGATTTTTCCAAACAGGCTTCTCAGAGACAGCTGAACATATTTCCAATGTTTATTTATTTTTTATAGTATGAATTAGCCTTTGACAATATAAAGGTTTTCTCAAGAAAAATTCTTCTGTCATAGAAGTTGTTCAGGTTTTAATTAAAAATCCACTTCAAGCACTTAATTCAACCTGAACTAAGCCAGAGAAAAATAAATGGAGAAAGAACACAGGAAAAAAAAAGCATACGGACAAACTTGAACCAAAAAGAGCTGACAATTCTTCTCTTAACTGTACAAAATGATGAAGGGCACAAAGGTTTACTCCTCAGAGTGAATTGCAAGAAATAAAAGTATTTACACTTTGGCAGGAGAGTGTGAATGACATGGATCAGAAAAGGAATTCTTGATCAGGGGTCACAGAATGGGTGACAAAAATAATGAAGTATCTTTATCAAGCAAATAAAGGAATCTGTGCTTTGGACGTTGGTACTGCACCATGACTGAGAGTGCAAACTAAGTATCAGCATAAATTATTCACTGTTCACATCAAAAACAGTACAAACCAAGTCTAATGATACTTCCATTGTTCCCACAGAACAGACAGGGTGAGTATGAGAGACCAGGGAAGTGCAAGGAGGGGGACAAGCTTCAAACCTCAGCACTCTTCATAGAGACTAATGCTGGCTAGTCTCTTTTCCTTTCTCTTCAGTACAGGAGGAAAAGACAGCTAATGTAAACAGCAAGTAGAAACATAGTGACTAGAATAGTAATTCATCAGACACAAGGCAAGTAGTGAGCTAGCAATTAAGTTCATCCCACTAGTTTATATCTCATAACACAGGAAAATTAAACCTTTTTTCTTTTCTTTCCCTCCTTTACATTCATCTACTCATTTCTCTTGCACCTTGTTCCTTGAGATGTTTTTCTTTTGCAATCACAAATATGCTTCCACTAGTTCCCATTCCACGGCACCTGTGGAAGATAAAGATATCTGTGCTACAAATTGACAAATCTGTCTGTTCAGTGAGCACTGCTACTGCCCGGTGAGCTGGGGTAATAAATCATTTCAGCAGATGAATTTGTCATCCAATACCGTAACAGTATAAGAGCAGCAGAGGCAACAAGCCTCCAGGCAAAGAAATAGTAGCAAACCCTAAATTAAAATCTAAAAGGGAAAATTGCAACAATAAGGAGGATATTAGGAAAAAAAAATTAAAGAGCACGTAATGAGTATAATCCCTAAACCTGGTGCTGTGGCTGCAGTTCAACTGACCCATACATTTTGGCTCATTCTAACCATTCATACTTGAAATGAGCTGAAGCAAAAGCTGATTTGGGAGCACAGTGCACTTGCTTCCTCTTTCCACCATTTGGTGGGCAGGTGTTAATACTTGTTTCTACCTTCATGAGTTTAGTCACCGTGAAATATTGCTCAGAGTCAGTCAATTTTGTGTTCACATATGTCAGGTGATTGACTGATGCTCTGAACCACAACAAAAACTTTGGTTAGCGTGTCCAGTGGTGGTTTGCCTTCACTTCAGCCCCATTACAAGTAGGGCAGGCCTCCTGACTTTATGACACAACTGGGCCCCCATACTGTGCTATGTCCTGTGTGCCCACATGATGAACTGCTAAGAGAAGTTGCTTTTAAAGAAGGCATTTCTCATGCATGAGTCTCAAAAAAGGTCTGTGGCTAACATTTTCCATTGCTTAGTTCTTTGAAGCAGAGCAGCGGTCAGTCACTCCAAATGACAGAAGGCATCAAACATATAAATTATGTACAATCAAAGTTTCTCTAAACCCAAACCTACAAAGCAAAAGAGTGCAGTGAGTTTTCTACAGTTACTTAGGGAGTCAATGGCCCAATCAGGAAAAGAGCAAGCCTAACATGTTAAACCATTTTGTCTAAAATTAAGAAACCAGGAAAGTAGTGGGCTATAAATGGTTAAATCTAATCAGAAAATGTGGAATTGTCACATTTCCTTTTCATGATCAATACGTAATTGGACAAAAAGCACCAAACCAAACCAAACCAAAACCAACCAACAGAACGAAAAAACCCAAAACAACAACTGTCAAAGCCTAAGACAGGAAACAGAGCTAAATTATTTCTGTGTATTAGAACATGTGCTAGTCATCAGTGGAAAAGCCACAGTCAGAACACAGAATATTGAAAAAAACCTTATGGAAAGAAGAAAAAGCAAACTGCCTTTCTCTGCATATACAATGTGGCATCAAGTCTACAGAACAACTGTCTCCTGATGCGCTTCAGACTTCAATTCCTGTGACAAGCCTCAGCTGTAAAACTGCTCTAGAGATGTTGCAAGAAAGAAGAGACACCATGAACATGTCCATCAATATGGAAATATCTATGCAAATAAAGTTGTCATCAGCACTGCCTACGCTGTGGTAGGACAAAACAAAAATGTACATGGCAAACACGCATAAAGGGAATAGGGAGCTGTTGACATCGTAGAAGTCTCCCAAGCAACAGAAAGCTCCATCTCTTGAGGGTGGGGATACACTACGTAAGATGCATAGTGATTTTACAGCAATGATTTTTCCTTGATAAGTGCATGGTCAGCTGTGACACCATCGACTCACATAGGGCAATGCATGAGAGGCTGTTACGGTTGACTGGCTGACAAGCCTGATAATTAGCTACCTGGATTAATTTATAGTACCCTCTTTAGACAACCTTGAAAGGGAAATAGTGCCAGCTGCTGTAATTAACCAAATTCCTTGTAATAAGTTTATTGGATTGGTCTTTGATATCTGTAGAAGCAGATTACAAACAATTTAACCAATACAAAATTATTACACAGACTATCACTTTAAAATGAAGGTGAATGTTGATTTTACTGGACAGAGAAATATATCTATATACATGATTATGACAGCACCACTATCAGACTTTCTGATTTTTCTGAAGTACCTTGTGCTTGTGAGGAGGGTAGGACATGTTACAAAAAAACCATAAACCCTCAAATATTTCAGTTTAGAAATGGAAGTTACTCTTGGGCACAGGACAACACAGAAAAAGCTTTATCACTCAGAGTTACCATTGCTTAACCACTGACTGAACTTCCATTTGATCCATGCATACTAGGAGACAACCATATTGTTAAAGCACAACAGAATTAGCTTATGCTTGTAAGCTAGAATAGGGTAACATGTTTGGGGTCTTTACACCCTGCTGCACACAGGGTTAGTTACCACGGCTCAGGTACAAAGGACAGAGCAAAAGATGTATTCTGCTCTCTCATTGCAGAATTGTGATAAGCGCTGAGGGACTTCAACATGTCATCTGAGCCCCAGTATGACCCTGCACGAGTACTTCCACCTGTAGTGAGTATGTGTAAAATACACCCCGGTGCAGTTATGCTTGTTGCTGTCAGCTAGCTCACAGTAATTCATTAAATCTCAGAAACTCAGTCACTGGTCTCAGCCCAAAGCGCTGGCCTAGACGGCTACTTCTGCTGTCAGGGAATTTCATATGTGCATATCAAAACAAGTTTTAATCTACTCACTCAGTAACACAAGCAGGTAACACACGAAATTAGGGAAAACAGTATTTTCTGCAGCTAGATCAGCCTTTCAGCTTTACAGTTTATGGTATTGAACCTTGTTATTTCTGACCCCACTGCATATGCTGTAGTCATGGAAATGAGAGCAGAACAGGTAAATCCTCAGCTCCTGTGATAGAGCAACAGCTGAGCTTTGTCCCGCTTTATTTAAATGCTTTGAGACCCACAGAATTTGAAAACTATCCTATGCTATTGCTCAAGATTATGGCTCTGACAATGAAATTCCAACTCTCCTATCATCAAAGCAATAAAATACACTATACCTCAGGAACACAGATGAGAAACACAGCTGTAAAAGAAATATACAAACAGTATTTGAACTGCTTGGAGGTAAAAAAGCAGAGTCACTGGCCTCTCTCCATCACTAAAATGCACTGAAATATTTTCTGCACAGCATCCACCAGATTATAGCACTAAAGGATATAACTAACAAAAAGCCTAAGGAAAATCACCAAAAGTGCTACTAGGCTATATAAATGAGCAATAGAATAATTTCCTAAAATGATTACCCACTAATGATAGCTTTGAGGTGATAAAACACAAAGTCAGTGCCAGATCACACTCTGGAATAACATGATAATATTTTGTCTACCTAGGTAACTGGAACAATCACAGCATTTATGATAATGACAATATAAACAACCTTATGTCTCCTGACTAAATACTCCCTGTAGTTAGAAATTATTTTTTTTTATTCCACTTGCAGAAATGTTGAAAATGTATGCAGGGTACATCTGTGCTCTTGATACTACCTATCTAAAAACCAGCATGCAATATTTTATGTGATTTTGACAGATACTGGACCACATCACCGCACAATCATGTCACGATCAGATTTGTGTTCCATTTTGGAATTCATGAGTGCAGACAGCTGTGGGTGTCCCTATCTTCCAGGAACCATTTATGCATAGAAGATAATCACAGCTTTCATTTATATTTTTACAAAGTTTCTATCCAATTTTCTGTCAGAGATAACCTTGAAAATGTAAAGGAAACAAAAATAATTGAGAGATTGCTAGGCATGAAAGGACTGAGAGCTACATTCAGTTTCAACAGAAGGCTGGAAGTGAGGAACCCAAAAAAACACACACCCTCATCCAAAGAGCTCAGTTAAACTTGATTTATATCAAAAACCTACACTCAAAAAGACCCCAAACCTCCCTTCCAGATTACCAAAGAAAACAAAGCAGGCAGTTCCTTAGCTGCCTAAAAGGAAGCAACTGCACCTATGACTAGCTGGAGAACAAACTGTGTCTCATGGTGATGAGGAGAGTGCATAGCAATCTTACTTCAGCCAGAGAAGGCTAGACAAGAAGCTATTTTACAGCCCCTCCCAGTCTCAATTACTATACCATTTCTCATAGTTTATGTCCCTTCTCCTTGAAGAGTTGCCCTATTTTCTCGAAATCATCCAGCTTGAGAAATATTTCCCTTTTGTCTTCATATTTATGTGTCAGGGAGAAAATTAGGGACGGTGACGGAGAGCTCTCTTCAAGTACATAAAGTGATGTTATAAAAAGAACAGGAATCAATTATTCCCCTTAATTAATGAGGGTAGAAGAGGAAGTAATGAACTTAAGCAGCATCAGGGGAAATTTAGGTCAAATACAGTTACTGCATGAAGTTTCACACAGTAAGAAGAAGAGTTAGGCAAATGAACCGACCGTCAAGGGAAGTTAAAAGAGTTCTCATCCATGGTACATAGCCAAGGTTAGAAACTTCCCTGGAGGACGACTGACGGAAAATGAAGCTATTCCTATTCCCTCAATGGGAGAATGGACAAGAGATTAAACTCAAAACTTCTTTGAACATTCACAATTCTTCTTTCCTCTTTTGTTCTTCTCTCCTCCTTGTCAACATCTTACCCTATATTTTCATGTTGTGTGGAGTATTCTGCATTGGATAGCCAGCATTCTTTCAATGCTCCACAGGAACATGATATTAATTATATATATTATATACTAATATATATTTTATATTAATTAAAATTATTTATCATTATTTAACAATATTTAATAATATTTAATAATTATTTATAATTATTAAAAGTATTTATTTTCCAAGCCCCATGGTTTTCTGTCATCAGGACATCGAATAGCAAAGACACCCAAGAATCTGCAGCAGCTGCTCTTTACAAAGTATAGTTCTCATTCCAAGAGACAAACACAGGAAGACAAGCAATACTAGCATAGTTCTTTGTAAAGCCCCCTTATCATTCTCTTCTTCCTTTTTATTTGTATGTTATTTGGGTATTGAAAACATGAAAGAAAGAAAAGGTTTCCTCCAGAAGTTGAATTTTTGTGTGTGTTTTAAAAGTCCACATATGCTTTTTATCACTATTTTTATTTTCCTTTTATTTTTTTTCAAGAAGAACCCGGTAAACTAAATTGAATTTAATGTGCAAAAAGGTCATGCTTTTTATTTTATTTTTTATTAGGATTTCTAAGGGGTTCTCATCTCTGTTGCTGCCTCCCACTTAAAGAGAATCTGGAAAAGTGTACCATTTAAAAGTACCAGGAATAGCTTTCTAAAAGGAGCAAAATAAAAAAAGTATTCCTTTCAATTTGAGGCATCACACTTGCCTTTTTTTCTATTACTTTGATCTTAATACTTTAAAATATTTTATAAATTACAAAAAAAAAAAAAACACACCAAAAACAAAACAACAAACCAAACCCTACAAACATTCACAAACATAACAACGCATATTGGAGAGTTTTGCAAATTTCTACAAAATTATGCATATGTTTTTCCATTTAACCACACAGAGAGGCTTCTTACCCAAATATAGAGAGATATATACATGGAAATATATACATAGAAAATAGCATATTTTCTTGTGGACAAAAAGCTGTCAGGGAAAGGAAAAAGAAAAACCTTCTAAAACTTTCAATTTAGTAATCAAAATGATCTATTGGTATTTCTCAAGATGTCAAGGACAATTCAGCATTTTGCAGAGTGTAGGATGTAGAAGAAACGGGGTATAAGATATATAGATTTCCATTGGAACTACTATTCACACTAAGCTAAGGAGAAATTTACTTCACCATAATCTGTGTACCCTCCAAAGTTCACTGGGGCCATGTCCATCTTGGTTAAAATATGCCTCACTTTAGTTTAGGTGTTTAATATCCTTGAGATGTGCTGTATGGTGGAGATCCCTCCCTCTTTCCATGCCTACAGATGGAATCTAGGCAGTATCCCCCATTTTTGAGATTTCTGAAGTTAACTAAGAAAGATTTCAGTTTTGAGTTCCAAATGACTTACCACAGCTGTGGTTTGACTTACCACAGCTCTAAAGTCTGCACACACTGTCAGTGAGGAACTGATCACTCATAGGGAGCTTACTGCCTAAAATGACAGGTCAGTGAAGACAAAGAAACACAGAGTGATGGTGTAACTTAGAGAAATGAAAGCAAGGCAACAACAATAAGGCAGGTTGTCATCTCAGTCATCTTCATTAGAGCAAACTAGTGGAGATGGCAAAGATGTTTGTATCCTGCTTACTTCCATTATGAAAACTGCAGGTTTAAATGCTGAAGATATAACACACTTCTAGCTTTAATGTAGCTAAAGTGCAGCACAAGGAGTGGAATCTACTAACCATGAGACATACCTATACTAACATAGTCCGCAATGAAAATATCACTGATGCATTTTCACCACTACTGTTGACAATGCCATCTAGGTTAAGTATCCATCCCATCCACAGTGGCGTTACACACTCAATTACAGCCTAGAAATACTTACACAGACATAACCACGTCTTACCTTTATTAGTACGATACTACAAAGCCAGACTAATGGTTGAAAGACCACAGAATTCTGTCACAGTTGCTCTTCTCACTGTGCTTTTCCAAAGTTGAAACTGAAATTCTGAATTTGTCCAACTACAGGACTCCTGTGACTATATATATTTATCTTTTAGAACAGACTGCTATGAAACAAAACTTTACTACATGCAAAGAGTGTTTAAGCCTCTATTCCAAGAAGAAGCAAGTAATAAGGACCTTATTATCTTTCTCCTGCTTGAGTCCAAGTTTAGGCTTTTAATCAAAACCCCTGAAAATCCAAATTCAATAGGATGGCCTTCTCAGGTAGAAACTTAACTCCCAGTTTAGGAGTTTAGAAAGCAAGTATATTAGTCAGAAAGACCTGATCCAAGTCCCCATTGAGAGGAAGACTTTTCCAGTGTTCATATTAGCATTAGAAAAATCTAGCTTGAGAAAACAAAAATTAGAAAGCTACTCAAAAGCTTTCCATTGTGCAGTCAGGAAAGAGATTATAAAGTAGTGCACCAAGTGACATCATGTTATCCATTCACGTCATCATTGTGGAAAAGGGCAAAAAGTTTTGAAAGAAGGAAGAAAGAACAGGAAATTTAGAGAAAATCTAGGAAAGAGACAAGGATAGGTAAAAGAAGGAAGACAGATGGAGCATGGCCAGACATGAAAGAAGATTCCCTAGGGAAAAAAACAAGGTGCACAGAGAACAGAAAACTGAAGTAAGTCAGAGGACTGAGTAAAGAAGTACCAACAGGTGAAACAGCTGGAGAAAATTCATGTTGACAGCAACAAATCTCTCTGGGAGTCACAAAGGAGAAGTACTACCTTGTGAAAAGCCAATTTAGGCATCTGGAAGTGTCAGAAAGGAATTGCAAAATGCAGGTGAAGGGATGAGCAGTCTGGACTGGCCCAGCCACTTTAGTATGTGCTACACTGCACAGAAAGAAATCCAAATCTATTTCTATGCCAGTTGTTGCTTTCCTAGAACAAAAGGGGAAATGGGTAAAGGAAGAAGGGATCACTGAAGTTGTGAAAACAGCACCAAATTACTATATCTGGGCAAATCATAACCAGTAGTAAAAAGCCACCACCAGGTTAGAAATTTTTTAATTGCTTCAGAGTTCATCCATGTTAAAACACATTACAGGAAAAAAAAAATTCCAAGGCCAAACACTGCCCTGGAAAATGAGGTTATCTGGAAACTTTAGTGCCCTCCCAGATGTGTGACATCTTCCTCTTGTGTGGCTTATAGTTATAGTAATTTAAAATGAATTTACAGTACTTTCTCTGCCATAGCACAACTAGTGGTCAGGGAGATGTTTATGAGGAAAACAGAAAATAGATGCAATTCCCACTTCTGGATACCAACTTTTTTGAAAGCAAACTATAGAGCAAATATTCACAGTACTTAAATTGTGATTTCTGCCAGAACTCTTCATTCAAGATTCTATGTGAGGCAACACAGCAGACGTGCCCAGTTTGCTTGAGAGACCCAGGCTGGGTGCCAGGTGTGGTACAGCTCAGGTAGTTTGGGGTTAACCAGTCCTGCAAAAAAGGCAGAGCTTTTGTTCCCAGTCAGGACATTGAGCTGACACAGCAACATTTCTATTACTTGATCCAGGTCATTAAAACCTAGGTAAGCTGGGTTGCCTCTGTATGGTTTAAAGGCAACCAAAGAATTAGTTTGCTGAAGGAAAAATATTCTATGAAGTTTTCAAAGGAGGCAGCAAGAATATTTCTGCATTTGGGCTTACAGCTCAGTTCATTCACTTGCTATGCAGAAAAAAATGCCATTTGGAAATCCAAATTTGAAGGCTTATTTTTCAAACTCTTTTTGCAGAATGATAACTTCCTTTTAAACCCATGGAGTTATAGATATAGCTGAAAATACTTATATATATTAGATATAATAATGCCTACTGTAGATGTTTTAAAATATATCTGTCTTCATAGCTTTGCTTCATCTATACTTAAAATAATTGGCTCAACCTGTTGTTTTAAAGCCCTCATGTCTAAAAATTCCTCTCAGCATTCCACACTGTTGTTTATTTAATAGACTCTGCAATACATCCTGTCTTCCTTTCACTTGCTTTCTGTCCTATGTTTATGTAAATAACAGCAACAAAACCAAACAGTTACAATCATTTTCACTACTTGAAATTAAAAGTATTTATTGCAAAACATATGGTTTATCTGCCTCAGAAACAAAAAAGCACAAGCTTTTCAAACCATAAATTAACATCAGCATCATTCCACCTCTATTCAATACCACAATTAACAGAAGTTTTCATACATGCAATCTTACCCCTTAAAACAATTTCTAGCTTACTGAAAGAGGAAATCTAAATTTCTCAGCAGTCTCAAAACCTGGTGATAATAAAAGTTCAAACATTTTGATTTCTTTGGTTTATTTGGATGTTGCTCTTTCGGTGGAGATGTTTTTTCGTCTCTTCAGCAAGCTTAGATTATAACTGTCTAGTGTTGATTTTGACTCTTGTTTTGTTAAGACAATTTATTTTACAGGAAATAAAATTCCTAGTGACGCAACATTCTTCCTTCTCCTATGCTAGAAAACACATTGTCTACCTTGCCTTCAATGAGCTTGTTATAAAGTATAAATCCGTGGAAATGCAAACGAAAGGAAAATATGAAAAGACACCTGGGATATGAACACTGATCAAATTTACTTTCACCTCAGGTTTAAAATTGCAGCTTTAAAATTCACAATTTGTTCTAGGAACAATATTAAATATTTAAAGTGCACTTTGTTCTACTATCGGATCAGAAAACAGCAACAAAGCATTTTATCAGGCAACATAACCCCCTTTAATATTTTTTCCTCTGATTTTAAAGACATATTTTGTATTACTCAATGGATGGAGAAACAGTGATGGAAAGTGCTGTCATTCTGCCAAAAGCACATACAGAAAAAGACAAGTGAGAGCAATTAAATTTCTGATCAGGATAATAATTTAACTGCAGATCTAGAGACTATAATCATCTGGAACATTTGAGCAGTATAAAATATTACAAGGACGATGTTCCATAAATTACCATACACAACTTGTCACCTGAAGGTACTTCACCTGAAGGTGTGTAGCAGCTTCCTACCACTCCTCTAGTGATGCTATTTCCTCTAACAACAAAGACCACAATAAATAAAAGGGTCACAGAGCACATAAAGAACTGTTGTGTATCCATTCAGAGCAATACAGAGAGCATTCCCAAATGCAGGATCATCATTCTCAATAGCTTCCTTTGGCAGGGTAGTGCCTTTATTGCCAAGACACTTAATTTGTCATCAAAGTAAAAGGTAACCTGATGATTTGAGCAATCCCTTGTCCCATTCACGTACAGAGCAGACTGGATGTTGTCCTCCTCACAATAAACTGAATTGATATTTCATCATGATGCAGATAAGGTAAGGTGGATGTACTGTATTCAGTGACTAGACAATGCCATACCCCTAATGATTCAAAGATTTAACATAGTATTCAAAAACACCCACAAAAGGCCAGTCTTTGGGAATTAAAGGCATCTTTTTACTGACATTCCAGATGTCACAGACCTTTCTGCTTGTTTAGGAAAAAGTGGTAAGTGATAATTTCTTCAGCCAAGAGAGAAAAAGCATGGCTACTTGTTAATGCATCAGGCATAGCTGCTTTATCACAGCCATTCTGAGGCAAATAATTTGGGGTAACATTCATCTCAGTTCATTTTAGCAGTCTGAAAGTCAGGTGTGTAACTTAATCTATTAATTTAGCTTTCTTCAGTTGAAAGTCTGTGAAGAAAATAAGACCCCTCCAGCAGACTGAGGATAAGACAAGTCCTCAGTGCATCCTAAAGCAGTAGGATGAATTGTCTTGTGCTAGCAAAGAAGAGACACATCATCTGTTTAGGTTCAACATCTTTTAAATTGCTAGAGACAGGCAAGATGAATTCAAACATCGAAAGGACATCTGTGAAGTTATTTATACTCCATCCTCTAATGGAATTCTTACTTGCTAAACTTTATTGTTTGTTCTGAGAGGAACAAAGGGAACTTAGGGACTCATATTTGCTTTTAAAGCTCACACATGCTCACTTCATGCACTGACTGTCCATCTGCCAGATGAGGTCAATTGCACATCCACTCCTCAAAAGCAAGTGGCAAGGATAAGGTTGCTGGAGGCTGCAGCAACTTTCACTTCTGAAGGCACTTTGGTTGCATGAGGTGGCAAGGAGTGATAAACTTCCCCCACACTCAACACAGCCCACTCCAGCAGGGCAGTGAAATGTTCAAGCTCGAACCAGCCCTTCAGAAGTGGGGTGCACACACGGCTTCCAGGCAGCCTGTCAGTGCAGTCCAGCAGGGCTGAGTGCTGGGTCACTGCCTGGCCACTTCTAAAGTGTAGCCACCAAACTCCCCAGAATCACCTGACCATGCAGTTAGTTTCATACAAGCTTTAAAGGACAACTTTTTTGTATACAACATGGAGACAGCTCATAGTTTGAACTTGAGAGGCACAGGGGTTTTGGCAGGAGATCTAACCAGGCACACCACTGAGAGAAAGAAGTCATCCCTTATTTTGATCTATTGTAAGGAACAACTTTTCCAATTAAATAGCATTTTTTTAAGCTTGGCTATTTTCATTTCTCAAAAGTAGTTCCACCAAGCTTGTGTGAACAAGATTTCCATCAGATTTTGCCAAAAGCCTAATATTTTTCTCCTATATTTTACAGCATGTGGACCTCAATCCAAACTCAGTGAAAGGCAGCATCTCACTGCATTTTTCATCATAATACTGTGTGACAAATGCACTTATCCTGCCTTCTGAGTAACAAGGCCTATTTCAAATTTTTAAAAATTACTGTCACTACAATTTACATTTAACAATGTCTTTCTTGGCTAGTATTGGGGAAATACTGCAAGGAGAATTCACAAACATTAATTTGACTAAAGCACACATTTTCTTTGACAGCATTCACAAGGGTCATTGCTTGCCTTGCTTGGATATTCAGTCTGGTTTTTTTCCTCTTTTTTGTGAAGTCACTTGTGGGAAAGCTATACTTGGGCAAACAGATAAGAAGGTTTGGGAAATAATTCTTCACATAGCCATGAAGCCTCTGTTTGTCTTCCCTGCTGACAAGAGATTCACAGAATCATAGAATGGCTTGTGTTAGAGGGGATCTTAAAGATCATCCAGTTCCAAACTCCCTGCCATGGCAGAGACACCTTCGATTAGACCAAGTTGCTTAAAGCCCCATCCAACTTGGCTTTGAAGACTTCCAGGGATGGGGCATACACAGATGATCTGGGCAACTTGTTCCAGTGCCTCACAACCCTCAAAGTAAAATAATTCTTTCTAGTATCTAACCTAAACCTACCCTCTTTCAGTTTAAAGCCCTTCCCCCTTGTCCTATCACCACATGCCTTTGTAAAAAGTCCCTCTTCAGCTTTCCTCTAAGCTCCCTTCAGGTACTGAAAGGCTGCTCTAGGGTCTCCCTAGAGCATTCTCTTCTCCAAGCTGAACAACTTTCTCAGCCTGTCTTCATAGGAGAAATGCTCCAGCCCTCCGATCATCTTCCTGGCCCTCCTCCAGACTCCCACCAATACATCCCCATCCTTCTTATGCTGGGAGTCCCAGAGCTGGATGCAGTTCTCTAGGTAGGGTCTCATGAGAGTAGAGGGGGAGAATCACCTCCCTCAATCTTGCAGTCACCTCTTTTGATGCAGCCCAGGATACATTTGGTTTTCTGGGCTGCAAGGGCACATTACTGGGTCATGTTGAGCTTCTCATTCACCAACACTCACAGGTTCTTCTCCTCAGGGCTGCTCTCAATCCATTCTCCACCCAGCCTGTATTTGTGCTTGGGACTGCTCTGGCTCAGGTGCAGGACCTTGCACTTGGCCTTGTTGAACTTCATGAGATTTGCACAGTCCCACCTCTCAAGCCTGCCCGGGACCCTCTGGATGGCATCTCTTTCCCCCAGCATGTCAACCACACCACACAGCTTGATGCCATCAGCAAACTTGGTGAGGCTGCACTATATCCTAGTGTCCCCATTGCCAAAAAAGATGTTAAACTGCACAGACCCAATGCCAACCCCTGAGGAACACCACTCAATGTAGAGACCACGCAATGGTCTCTACTTGAACATAGAGTCACAATTCTTTGACAGTGGCCATCCAGACAATTCCTTACCCACTGAGTGGTCCATCCATCAAATCCATGTCTCTTCAATTTAGAGACAAGGATGCCATGTGGGACAGTGTCAAATGCTTTCTATAAGTCCAGGTACATGGTGTCAGTTGTTCTTCCCTAATCAACCAATGCTGTAACCCTGTCATAGAAGGCCATCAAATTTGTCAAACACAATTTACTCTTAGTAAAGCCATGTTGGCTTTCACCAATCAGCTTCTTAATTTCCATGTGCCTTAGCATAGTTTCTAGGATAATCTGCCCCATGATCTTACTAGACACCAAGGTGAGATTGACCAGCCTGTAAGTTCCCCAGGTCTTCCTTATTACCCTTTTTAAAAATTAGGGTTCTGTTTCTCCATTTCAAGTCAATGAGAACTTCAACAAACTGCCACAACTTCTCAAATATGATGGATAGTGGCTTAACCACTTCATCTGTCAGTTCCCTCAGAACTCAGGATGTTCAGACATCAAATCAGCAAATAAAAACAATTCTGCAATAGAGATCATCAAATAGTTACACAAGCTTGTAGAAGAAAATAGAATAATAACCCCTTCATAAAGTACTACTTAGCCATTTGTCTTAAAAAGCTTTAAAATAAAGTTCCAATCTGCTTTAGTTAAGCACAAATTATTGAACTCAGTATGGGAGAAATTAGATGAATTCCTACCATATCTGCATCATAAAAGAGATTAGAGTAGATGATCTAATAGTCCCTTCCCACCTAAAATCCTATCAATAAAAAGGAAAAGCTGCTGCACTATTCACATTTTCAGCAAATATAGCAAATAACCCATAGAAAATAGCTTATTTTCTCCTCAGTCAAAAGCACACTAAAAAAGAACATTCAGGTTTCTTGAGTCCCACTGTAAAAATCCTCCTTGTATAACCCTAATCTTCCAAAGGAAAAAAAGGGAGAAAAAAAGACCAAAAAGGCACTCACACAAAGCATTTCCTGAGCAAATTTGAATAATGAACAAATTAGAGGGGAAAAAACCTGTTTGTGGATAATTCATGAACAGAAAAGAGGACGACATTGATCAAATAAATTATTTGCTGTAAATAGTTAATTCAGCTCTGGTTTCAACACACGTTACCAATTAAATCAAACAGAGCCCAATCCCACAGCAATTATTTAGGAAGTACAATCTGGCCACTTGAAAACAAGTCCAGATTGCTTAAACTGCTTCTTTTTTTGTCGATATGTCATCTTTCCACTCTCTCTGAGTTAGGTCACTCTTGCATGTCTACAATATCACTCAACATTTTTCAGGTCTTTTACCATATTTTCAAATTTTTTAAAACTAATGTTTTCCCAGCTCAACTGACCTTGGTAAAAAAAAATTCTCATTCTTCATTAGGACTTGCTATGGAAGCAGGTCTCAGAGGACAAAGATCTTGACATTATAGGCAAATCTATTTCTAGTTTCTTGTTTACTTTCTGCTTACTTTTTTTCCCTAAAATGACTAGTTGTACATTTAGGTTCATATCCTGTAAATCAGGATTGCCTTTCCTGCAGTCCAAGCAGTTATTTGTATTAATATTGGGTTTCATCTCATTGAGTTCAATAAATTCTAAATAATAACTTCTGCTGGATTCATTTCACCCTCCAACTTAAAGACCAATTAATTCAGTCTTGTGCTCTTTATCTCAAGTCCTATATTTCTTATTTCTGTAGTTCAGGCCTCTTTTCCACAAGCTGAATTAATCTGTTTTGCAGTGTATTTCTGTCAATAAATACGAACCATTTCACTTGTTACCCCTTTCATGTTGTTAAACATGATGGCCACAGAAGCAATCCAGACTTGTAGGTACAAGCATGAAAGTTTTTATAGCCTTAGGTATGAGCCAGCTTTGGTCTGTCAGCGAAGAAAAGTACACCCAGCAGTCCTGTGTAAATTTATCCCACTAAAGTAAGGTCAAAGCGTCAGTGAGGCTCTGCAAATTACTCAAAACTGTGTCAGGTTCTAAGACAAGTTTTTCCCTAATTTATGCAACAAAGACCTCCGTGAAGAAAGCTGTCTACACCTGTAATGGATCCCACCTGATCCTCACAAGGTTCCCTAGAGCTGCTCAAGATTTCCTTAGCCAAAAGGGGTAAACTGCTAAGAGAAGTGAAATAAAATACTGAAAAGTCAGTATTCCAGACACCTAGAAAATAACTTCTCAGTTCTAGTCTGTCATTTTGGTCACTTATGACAACATCGTATTATTCTGACGCTTCATGTCTCACAGTCAGCTCTTTGGCTGTCCACAGAGATTTCACAAAAGTTTCCAGCTGGCTGAGGCCCAGAAGACAACCTGAAGTACAGGGCACAAATTCTGTTCACACCATCACTCTGCCCCAGAGACGGCATGGACAGAATTAATTAATTCAAGATGCTTGACTCTAAGTCCTCAACAACAGCCAAAGGCAAATCCAGTCATTTCTGTTTGTACATCTAAGGGTAGTAACATGAGAATGAAAGAGCAACTCTATGGGCTTGTATTGTCCTGAGCTACAGACTTAAAGACTTTTAAAAGTTAAAGATTTTGAAGTTAAAGACTCAGTTGAAGTTTCTCAGCTAAAACTGGGAAGTCTGTCAACCTCATAGAGACTGAGGTAAAGGTTCTCCTTTTTTTGCTTTTTGCTGTATCAGAACAATAACTTATATGGCCATACATATTAGTTTGGACATTCAGGGCATAGTTTTATCAGTCTTGTGGGAAGTTTGTATATCTCCTTGCTCTGTCATTCTGGAATGGCAAGTAGAATGTTTTGTAGCCAAGTAACTTTTACCACAAATTCTCATAAATGTTTTATAAGTACTTTTACTTCTCATATTCTGCCAGCTGTGCTTCATCCTCATGCTAGATATTTTCTAATTCACCTCCCCACCTTCATCTAGGTGTTTGGTTTCTCCATCTTTCCCTATTTTCATTACATGTTAATGTCCTTTTCAAGGTGTCCATCATCCTGTGATGCAATTCCTTGCAGTCTTGGATAAAGACTTTCTAGGAGAGTTACATTTCTGGACCATATGGATAGAACCAATTCATTGGAAGAGCAAAGAGTACTAATCAAAACAGGTAAATGTACAGACCAAGTGATTTTGCCCCAAATTCCTTCAAGTGCAAACCATCAAGGTTTTGCCTCGATAAAAGCTGTAGCAACAAAGGCAATATGAATTGACTTGGGCTGTTCTGCATAAAAAAATGTATTTTCTATACTACTTCCTATCTTTCAAGAACATTTTATTCTCTGTAGTTATATTTGAAAATAAATCTTCAAAAGACTCCTTCCTACAAGTAGATTTTTGTAAAAGCTCATATACATATATATACATACACAAGAAATACATAACAAGCCTTAGAAACTGCTTCTTTTACTCTGCTTATTAACAGAAAAATCCAGATTCTACATAGGGAATTGAAGATGATTCTTCTTTATGCTACAATTTGTTCGTATCGAAGGAATTTAAAAAAAAAAAAAAAAAAAAAAAAAAAAAAGATTCACACTCTGCTAATAAGTAAGTAAATAAGCAGATGAGAAGCTATCTGAGGAGGTCCAATTGCCCTATTGTATTATTGACTACATCCAGCCAAACAATGAGGCAGATACCAGCAAGGCAAATGCAAGATTCTAACCAAGCTAGGCTTTCCAGTGTAGATTTACGGGCTATAATCTATAGCTGGTTGAACATCTTACTGCTACGTCCTTTAGCACATGCACAACTCAGAAACCAGTGCAACAACTCCTATGCATAAGTCTGTGGTGATCCACATTTGTCTGAATTGAACTCCAGGAGAGAACAAAGGGAAAAGAACAGGGGGGAGGAGCTGGGCAGTTGTACATAAAGATTCTTCCAAAGTACGAGGGACAGCATGACCTACTTTTTGTAGGAAGTAATATATCCAAGCCTGCACATTCTCAGAACAGAGAGTTGGGTGTTATTTGCCATACAAAAGCAAACCTAAAGGTCAGTGAGACTCAAAAGCTATTCAGGTGACAACAAAGACATCTGTCCTTAATGCAGTAGAGAAAGCAAAAGCAATAGAGAAATAAAGTGGACAGAAAAGGTGGCCAGACAGACAAGTCAAGCAGAAGCACAGCAAACAGACTTGAGATGACATGGTTAGGAGACAGAAAGAGGAGACAGCTGTCATCAGTTTGGACACAGATAATGACAGGGACAAGTGCTATGATAGTACAGGCTGAAAGGTCAGCTGAGTGGATCTCAAAACACATTACCAACTCATTAATTAAGCCAGCTCCATACCCCTGGAAGCTGGGTACATAACTAGATAGTCGTCACAAAAGTCGCTAAGGGTTGACATGCAGTGGTTCAGTGACTTTCTGCAAGTTCACTGAGCTGGGAGTACAAATCCTTCAACAGCTGCTCCCAGTGCCAGCCTGTCCTCCATGCTTTTGAGACAAGGGAATTCACTTTGTGAATCCAGCTGTAGTCACGATCATTCTAGCAATAAAATACATGCAAGAAAAAAATTTTTAATGTTCAGCTCTAACAAATGTAACACAAAAAGACATTTTTACACAGTTCCTTAGTAAAGGGGACTTTCCATCTTATACAAAACTGGAGGCAGAGTTAGAAGATAACCAGTCTTGGTATCATTTACAAGTGAGAGAAATGTTAATAGAATTAAGACACAGGTCCTGTAATGTATTCATCACACCCATAGCCATTCATCTCCGAGGATCAGGATTTAGCACTTGAAGAGAATTTCCTCATTTGCTCCATATGAACAAGAGAAAAATAATTAACAGAATTAACGTCTTCTTATGTGACAACAAGCTTTTCCCATTTCCCAAATTATAGTATGAAACAAATCCTTCTTTTTATACCAATGATAAAATAACTCATTACATAGCAACCTTTCCAATCAGATCTTGCTGATCAACAGATCCTTTTAAAGTCATAATCAAAGTCATGATCAAACATGCAAATCCAATTATACTTCAGAAATGAAGCCTCTTTCTTTGGATGCTGTTTACTCCAAGGACTAACCTGGACTCAGAAGTTTAGGTTACATTCTTGAATAAGTGACAGATGCAAAATTAAACAAGAGTACATATGATTTATAAACATGGAATTAATTAATCTGTAATCATTCATTTTTTCCCAAACTTTAGCTGAAGTTTTTATTTGCTGAAAAATTAATTTTCTTTATTAGGTCCCTCTTCTTTTGCTAGGTAGTATTTAAAGTCCTGCAAGCAACACAGTATGATGAAGACATTTTTTCTCTCTGGATAGGAGAACTGTTCCTGTCCCCAAGAAAAAAGCTGAATTAAGGTTGAGTTGGTTTGGATTGTTTTGTTGGGGGGTGAGTGTGTGGGTAGTGGTATTTTTTTAGAAGTATGAGTGTTTACGCCTTGCCCAAATTTGTAGGATTTTCTCTCAACTGCCATTCTTTTTCACATTGCAGCACTGTGTATTCCTGATTTTTGCTTTTTTATGTAGGTGGTCCATGCACCATTTCTATGTTTATTTTTTCTTCTTTGAAAATCTTCCTTTCCTCCCCTCAGTGAAACAGTTTATCAGTAAGTTCCAGAGATCATCTCAGTAAAATAACGTTTATTTGATTTAGTTGTTGGGGTTTTTTTTAATTTTAAAATTATGAGCCTTATAGTTGCATGGTACATCTCCTTGTGCACAAGTGTTTTTGAGGAGGAATAGTTTTCAATTTAATTTTGAGCAAAATCCCACAAAATAATTTGTCTTCATTACAATACATATTTTGTAGCACTGAAGGTTTACTTTCTCTCTCCTTCAGAAAAAAACCCCACCTGCTTTGGTCATAAATATTCAAATAATTCATGCACTTCAAAGAATTTTTAGGGGAAGTCTTCAAATAGTCATCCTTCAGATCTGGTCCCATTTCTGTTCTTCCACAGGGCTAAAAATACGAACACATTCTTAAGGTATGTGTGCTGCTGAAAGGCAATATTGCCTTTGCTCATAGGTCTTGAAAAAAATACTATTTGACTAGCATATCCAGTTCTGAATGCTGTATCCAGAAGCTCAGCCAACACATAAGACTAAACACTTACTCCAGTATCTCTTCCGTTGTATGGGACCGCAGACACAAAAAAATTGCAATGGATCTCCAAACTTAAAAAAATGTAGATCTTCATTTTCCAGGGGCAAGTAAACTGTCGACATCCAAGTAATCTTAATGGCCCATGTAATCACACAAGCAAGCAATTGCTTTTCTAGCATTATCTATCTGACAGCAATCTCGCACAAATTATAAAATAATTTAGAAAAGAACATTAGGTAAATACAGTAGCTGCCTATTTGTATCAGTATTTCACCGGCTGGAGGCCATAAAAGTAGCTGATAGATAAGCAAATCCAGAGCAAACTGTAAAAAAGGACAAAATATATTCTTTTATATTTAGTAAATTATTTGTGTTTCTTTGTCCATAAAACAACACACAATGTAATTTATCAAAACATGGAAGGACTGACACATAGCTCAATACAGGAAATATTTTTTTTTTTCATTTATCCTTATTTGATAATCTTTAAAATATTGTTCTATAGCCTACTTTTTCAAAAGTCATTCTTTATAAAGTCCTTCCCTCCATTCTGGAAAGTAGTTAAATGTTTAAACACAATACGAGACTCCATAAATCTCAAAAAGACTTAAACACGTCTAAAGTTAAGCACACATTTAAAATGCTTTACAGGATCAGGATTTCTATGAAAGACTGTAATCTACATCAGAAGATGTTCACTGCGTTGAATATAACTTTTTTTCCTCCATACAAGTCTTTAATACAAAATGAATAAGTAATACAGCCTATGTTGTGCTGCAATACAACCTGTCTTGGTGTGCCCAATTTGCTTCTATTTTTTCTCAAAATCACTAATCCAGCATTCTGCTCTTCTTCAAACACTTCAAATACATTAATCAACCTGTCAGATTCACTTTAACACTTTTGCCAGGGCCATTCTGATCTTAATTTTGGCCTGCAACACTTTTAAAGGCATCCAATACAATACACAGAGATTTTTCATCATTGCTTTATGGTTTTGCAGATTCCATTGTGTTACAAACGATAGCCCATTAATCATATCAATCAAGTTTGTGTGTATGACTCTCATAGCTTTATTCTCACTCCTTTGCAAACTCTTTCAGCATTTATTAGCATGCAAATAAACTTGTATTAATACAAGTGATTTAAAATCTTTATGAAACAGAAGATCTCAACATTTCAACTTCCGACTTTATCCCAAAATGAAGAGAAGAAATTTTGTTTCCTCAAATCCAAGGGTCTGAAAACCACGTCAAAAGAAAATTGAGTTTTCCATATGGGGTTAGGAACCTCATGCCCCTATACTCCTGTGGGCCTGATCCTTGGTCCACTCCACACATCCCAGTAAGCATTCAAGCAGGAGGAAGGAGGTACATACTCCTTTCTGCTCCTAATCTATGAGAGAGAATAAGGACCACAACCACTATTCCAGGCGGTGGAATGTTCAAGCAGGAAGGTTAATTTTCTAGTTTTGGTTTTGTGGGTTTTGTTTTGTTCTGGTTTGGTTTTGTGTTCTTCTTGGTGGTGTTGTTAAAAGAATGAAGCAATTTCTATTCAGATTAAACAAAGCAAAGACTATGGTATTTTGTTTCATCTTTCCCTGAAATTACTTTTTTAAGCTCAGTGAAATGTAAGATCCAATTGCTTTTCGTGTGGAGGATTTTTACAGCGGGGAGTGCAAAATATTTGTGCCACCAAAACAGCACACAAAACTCTGGGCAGAATTTTGATGTCACTAAGTATTTCTTGAGCATCACAAAACCCTCTTCTGACTTTTATTACAGAATAACAGAGAATGTATGCTAAAATCTTTTTTTTATTCACAAGACATTCTGTCAATTCAGAGGAGCCTGCTTGAACAAACCTGGGACAAGGAGGAAACAGCACATTTTCACCTGTGCTTGGGAGCTGGGACCAGGTAGACTTTTACAGGTGACAGTATGAAATGTCTAGTCTGGGATGCTCAGCTGTGACTAGAACATTGAAGTTCAGTACTGAGCAATTTCTTAGTAATATCAGCCTCCTATCAGGTGTCTCCATTCAGTGTCTGTAACATAGAGCATCCATCCCACTGTAATCACTCATAAAAACCTTGTCTAATGGCCCATGACATCCTCCCAAAACTGCTTTCTGAGGTACTCCTGTATGACTATTAGAAGCAGTAGCAGAAGTTTGCAAAAGATTTCATACTTGAATATAAAGGCATAAGAGGGCAAAAAGAACAGTGGAACAACCAGAGGGAAGTGACACAGGAGCTCAGGCATACAAGCACTGTCAGGCTCAAATGCACATACACCAAACCAACTTCCTATACTAATTCTGAGCTTAAAGAAAACTGACAGCCCAGGAACAAAACCATAGAAAAAAAGTCTGCGATGTAAGATTTTTCATTTTCAACTTGACCCACCTCTATTTTTTGTTTACCTGTTTACAATATGCCTGCAGTTGTATCTGGACACACTGCATTTATATTTGTCCTAAACTTTCTTTTACATTCTCATCCTTCATTTCCAATTACATGCCAAATAAACTCTGTGTTGTGTGAGAACACTGAAAGTAGCAGCCTAAAGACTGTGGAATTTTTTTTCCCTAAGAGATGTAAGAAAGAAGAGTGAGGAGATAAGCCTTCCTGTGTGTTTCCAAGAGAAGAAATTGCTCTTCTTTACTAATATGGTAGGGATGGACAGATTAAACTAGATTATGTCTCTAGAGGGGCAGCAGGAAGTCCTCACAGACTGAGTAAAATGCTAGGGTTAGACTCATGCTTTAATAATTCCCAGTTTAATACATGCACTGCTCAAGACCACCTGAGTACTTTGTGGGATAGGAACATATTTGCTTCTATGCCTTTCCAGAGGCATAGTACAGACATCCTATTCCAATAGTTCTGCAGTGTCCAATTTGGCTGTGCAAGAAAACCACAGGACCATTTCCAAGAGTTGTTACACAGATGCTGGCATGAGTGTGCAGCTAGTGGTCAACATGGAAAGGCAGAAGTCCTAGTAAGGACCAGCTGATTTGCAGCCAATGCACATGAAAGGGCTAGCATGGGCATTTGACACTGTGGGAGGTATATAATTCACAGTTGTTAAGATCCAATTAGTGAGAGATGTCTCTGCCCAATTAAGGTGTGAGACCATATGCCAAAGTCAATAATACAGACTAAAACTTGAATGTGAGGCAGAGAGATTGAAACAAATAGAAAAGAAAGGAGGGAGAGATCGAGCAGAAGATAGCTACCACCCATGGATCTAGCAGCATCTCCAGTGGTCCTTCTTCAGCTTGGGCTTCTCAGTCGTGGGGGTCCCAAGGTTATTCAAAACTCATTGGCTACACAGTTCTCTTATTCTATTGGCTAAATGATTCCATCACTTCTAATGCTAATTAGTCCACATTCTCAGTCTTTCCCTTCTTTTGAGTTGATGGTTTCTTGGGTTGGAGGGCCAGGAGTCGGTGGTCACGATCTTCTGCTGACAGAATTACCTTTTGCCCTGTTGGAGCTGATTTCAGCAGAGCTACTGAATTGGCTTTCCTTGTGGCTTGTAAATTCTACATTCTTTGTGTCCATTATCAGGGACACATTCATGTCCCCCGGCTTTGTTAACCTCTCCCTAGGTCTGAGAGAACACCCAGATAAGGGTACCACCTTTATCTTATCTCCAGTTCCCACTGTGGTGTCTTATAGTCCAAGATCCAGGTATCCACAGAAGCATGTTTGGAGGGTCTTCAGTGGTTACTGGTGTTCACAGATGTCATCTGTCCCACAACTGGGGGAGATCTTTGTTTGACTGGTGATATGGATATGAGCAGTTGCTTCTTTACATGGTTTGTAACAGTGGGAATTTTTGATTGGATGCATTGTCCAGGATATGCTAACCAGATCTCGACTCCACCAGGCCCAGAGTTAGCTCCATTCTCTCACTCCATTCTGTGCTTATCTCATGGCAAAGTCCCTCTTTGGCCTTAACAGTGTTTGAGACAGGCAACTGTGCTTTTTGAGTCCTTACAACAGTCTCAGTTTGGCTCTTGTGTATGAGTCAGAAAGGCCTGGGGTATGCACAGGTGTGAAGGGGAGACCAGTGAAATTAAAATCAATACAACAGATGCTGACATTGCACCTAAGGTCTATCACCACGCTGCTTAGTCTATCCCTATTTAAGCAATATAAAGTGTTAGGAGTAGCACAGGTAGCCTTATTGTGAGGAGTACTCTGGTGCTTAAAGCACACATGACTGCAGCTTCCCTTTCATCTTGAACCAGTTTAAAAACAATCCAGCTGTGTAAATGAGGCTTAATCAAACCTCTGTGCTGCATGGTGGACATGTCCTTCAGTATTTGGAAGCAACTTTTCCAATGGTGCTCCACCTCCGGCCCTTCCAGCCACATCATTTAACACTAACCACAAATCTGGGTTCTTGTTGGTCTGTCCTGAAGGTCAGTCCCACTCTGACCTCATCACAACAACTAATGCTCAAGAACTTGCACAGAGAGGAAGAAATAACTCATTACAGAAACTACAAATGTGGATCTTAATAATGGTAAAGCAAAATATGCAATAAATTTTGCATGTAGTTTGCTTAACACAAACACACACACACAGAGTACATCTCCTTACAATCATACGTACTCTTCACTAGTCTCAACCTTTCTTCCATACTTTGCAAGGCAGATGGCAAAAAATATCTCCTTTTATCCACTTTTCCTTGTGGAAAGATAAAACAATATTGTTATACCATGAATAAAGTGAAACTGATTTTGGCAAGATGGTATTTGAGAGTCACAGCCGGACACACAGGTTAAGGCATAGATTTCACAGGATTTCTGTGCTCTCTTTATTTATCTGAGTCATGACTATTAGCAACAGTTTACCTGGTCTAAACCATATAAAGCCACATAAAGCCAAGAAATCAGAAAATGCGAGGATAATCCTAACACAAATTTGTTGATACATATCCTGGATGTTTTCGTCATCTGTACTAATATCTACGTATTAATAGTTTACCAATGTGACAAATCACTGACAAAGACAATGTGCCCACTCACAGAAAGCCTCATTTCCTCCTGACACATCAATGAAGCAAATTCAGTCAATCAAGTAATATGAGTCATTTAATCTGTCACATTAGTTAACAATGAAGAGCAGAATAAATTCTGTGGAATAGAAAAAGTTTCTAATAATTCACTGCACATAGAACTCTTCTGGAAGCTTCAAGTTCTGGAAGCTTTGCATTTTGAAAGTCTATAATAATTTCTGCAGCTAGTGGGACTTTTAAAAAAAAATCCAAATGGAAATATACTGCAAACATTTTATAAGCAAATGTTAGAACAGTTAAACCAAACACAATATTTACTCATTTTTTGAATTATGATACCACTCAAAAGCCCCAGGCTAGTATCATACCACACTTTCTTAGGGACTATGCAAGCAAAACAAAAAAGGTTTTCCCTTGATACAAGCATACATACATGGGAGATATTTCAGGGGATAAGAGAGACAAACCAAATTTCATAGGATATATCAATTCAGACATTCAAACTGTCTCTTAAGCACTCAGATCAGCTCAGTGAAATTTTGGTCTGAAGCGAAGAAAAAGCCTAGCAAGTTTAACAAAAGCAGAATCTCATCTGTTTTTTGGTTGTATTTCTACTTTTCACTTTAAAATGCAGCTCTAGAATGTCTATAGAGCAACCCAGGTCAGAAGATTAAGGTTGTTGAATTTTATAAATCATAGAATACCACAGAGTTAAGCCATGGGAAAGTATTAAAATGACATCTGCACAGTCTAACAAAAGTGTTCTTGGAAGAACTGTAACAATTGTCTCTTCAACAGACTTCCAACAATGTTTGTGGACCAGAGCAAAACCTTTACCCCCTGACATTTAAGGGAACCTTAAAAAAGGTTGGATGATGCGTAAAAAGCATGTCATAGACAGTTCAAATGTATCCCATTTCATACACCTTAGTATACTGTGGTTTAATGGACTTCCACAAACCCAGCCAGCAAATCTGGTGAAAGCCCCCCAGAAGACAGACTGCAATTTACTACTGAAAACATCTGTCAACTGCCTATTGTTATAACAAGTGTAACCAGTAGTAGAGAAAACATAAAACACGGGGTTTGTTTGTTTACATTCATCATGTCAGCTCATTCCTGTGTACTGCCAAGACTGAACAGAATTTGTTATTTTAGTTTCCCACCTCTTGCAAACAGAGCCACCTTGTAATTTCTTAGCTATTTAATCCACAATGTTACTTCATGAATGTGTCAAAACTCCAGTGTAGGAAAAGATTTTCAAAGACATCTAAATAATCAAGAATGAAAACAAAAGTCAGGTGGAGTTTTTCAATAGCATTTAAGGCAAACAAATTACCTAATTTACCTGGGTTTAGGACACATCTGGACTATGCTATACACCCAAACAACCTTGGAGCAGTCAAGACTTGTTCTGGACACAAAAGCACAATAGTCACATCAGCACCATAAGACACCAACGTTAATTACCCCAAATTTGGTGTCTATTTCGCAGTTCTAGCTGACTTATAACTGAAAGAGTTTTAGCAACCCCAGTAGGCACATACCTGGATCTTCATGCAACTCTACATTTTCAAAATTCTCCTCCGTAGAGCTTAAGCAATAGAAACCTAAGCTTAGGAAATTTAGCTCATGCATTTAAAAAATACAACATGTATTTTGTGTTTATCCTACTGAGCAATAAATATTGTCTCAAATTCCTAAAAATAACTTGCCCAGTTACAGATTTTGTAAAGACAACTGTTAAAAAATGTTAACAGGTTGGAAAAGACCTCCAAGATCATTGAGTCCAACCTCTGACCAATCACTGCCTTGTCAACTAGACCATAGCATAGTTCCATGTCCAGTCATTTCCTGAACCCTAGGCTGGCTAATCCACCATCTCCCAATGTTCAACAGTCCAATGTTTAACAACCCTTTCTGTGTAGATATTCTTCATGATGTCCAACCTGAACCTCCCAACACGGCTTAAGACTATGTCCTCTTGTCCTGTTGTTAGTTATCTGGAAGTAGAGGCCAACCCCCAACTCAAGGGAAGGAAATATTTACTAGATCCAACCTCTGATAAAGAAGGTAGCCTTAAAGAAGAGCAATAAATGCAAGAACATAAGATGTGTGATCTTAATGTTGTACATCTGTTTACCCCTGGTGAAATCCTTTGTGGAACAGAAAATAAGGAGAATATGCACACTTCTGATCATCAATATTCCCAGTGAGACAATATTTTCTTTTAGAGGATTTAAGATTCTTCCAAAAGTCTGTACAATTGCCAGAACATGAATTTTGTGCAACTGCAAGAATGAAAGAGCAACCTTCTCTTCGCTGGGGTCCAAATTTATGCTTCCAATCCCTTTCTTCTTTGTAAACCATAAGTTCTCTGATGCCTGGGGTTGTTCAGTACTTCTAAAAATTAGGTAATTTAGATATCTGTCCTTAGATATGAACTTACAAGCCCAGCAATAACTCCATCGACATGGGCTTTCAGGCCAATGGCCTGAAATGTTTGCTCTTTGATTTTTCCTTTGTGCTTAACATAATGCTTTGCAAAAAGATGAACCTATTTCAAATCCATCTGTGTTAAATATTAATTTCAAAAGCCAAAGTTCAATACATGTTGCCTAGCCTGTGTTTTCTTGTACATGTTTAAATCTCACTGAGACCCAAATAAGGATTGCTGACACAACCTGGATCCCCGGGTAGAAGGAGCTGTTGAGATGATTTCTCAGTTCACATAATTAAAACACAGATTGCAGTGGTAAGTCTCAAACCCAGACAGAAACTTTAACAAGTCCAGAATCAGAACATCTGCATCTTTGTGATAACTACAAGAGAACAGAACCAGGAATTTCCTTATTTCCTCTGCTAGCAAAAGAAATTGCAGCGGTCTTTTCAGCTACAATTATCATCGCTCTCTAGCAGTGTTCCCTTATACCACCAACCTAAATGGAAGAACAGATGATGCTCAAAAACATCAAGGCTATGCTAGTAGCTTCCAACTCCACTTGCTCCATACTTCATCAGTCAGCGTTGCTTGACATCGCTGTTGTAATTTTCTTCCAGTTCCACTCAGCCCTCCAGGTTACAAGAGCAGTCAGTAGCATTGCTAGCCTTGATAATTTATGAGTATGACTCTCTATTACTGACAGCAGCCAATAGTACTATTAAATGGCAATATGTTGCCATGGTAAAGCAAGAGTATCCAAATGTCTTATACACAATAAAGGCATTAATATGCAGCTATTGCTGCTTGCACCTCTTAATCCAGACAGAGAAAAGGAAGATAGCTAAAAGCAATTATGCTTTATTCCAAAAGAGTGACAGATATTTTAAGAGACAGGAGTGTCAGAAGAGTAACTGGAACTCCAGTAGCAGGTGAGAAAGAGATAGATAAATATGCACAATCTTAACTGAGATTGCTGTATCTGAAAGGTAAAGACCTTATTCCTTTATATATAATATATACTATATAAAAGTACAGTCTACCTGGTTTAGTCTCATGTAAATAAACAATAAAACAGTAATTAATAGTAACAAAAGACTGATTTTTTTTGTTGTTGTTGTTTATTATGCATTTTAGCATGCAGATTTTACAGTGATCACCTTTCAGTGGTGGTATATGGAAAGGCAGGGGTACAATACCCTGTACAGGAAAAAAATAAAGAACTCAACTTTGAAACTCTATTCAAACCCCACTATCAAGCAGAGATTATTTTTTACTTCCTTTTTTTCTCTGTGCCATTTTCATGCTCCACTCAGAAAGCACACATTAAAAAAATAGTTTCACTAAATACTTAGTTCTATTGCCAGTAAAAAAATAAATACATATGGAACCAACAACTGCATCAAAAGAAAAAAATAAATTCAGGCATTAATAGCAACTGCATCTACTTCAATTTGCAGCAATTCTTCTTACACACTGACATTCAAAACCAATAATCTGCCCTCTTACTCTGCCTCAGTAAAAAGGCTCTTTCAAAGACAATTGCATATGGTTCACATATTTCTCTAAATACCACTATCTCCTTTATTTATCTGCCATGATTTAATGTTATTAGGCGTCTGTTTTTTTCCAAAACTTTTACTGCAACATTCTCTATCAAAACTCTAACAGTTTTCCTGAGATCTCATAGTTTTGTCAGCAAACTGACTTATTCAGGGATAACTGTGGCTCAGAAAGAACTGTGATTCAAGATTGAGCAGAAAGAACTAACCTGGAACAAAGAACTGGCAATTTGTGTTTCACAGTGTCATTGTCATCTTCTTATAAATCAGAATAAGAGAGTCCTTTCAAAGAGCTATTCCAAAATAAGTATTTGTTTTTGCATTCATGTCCTTAACAATTAGAGCCTTTTCAATGCCTTTATTAAATTTTTATAAAGTAGTGGATAAGAAAGGGGTAAAAAATATATAAAAATAAATATGGCATTTAACATGGTAAAAAATTCAAATTTAATAGTATCAGGTCACTAACAATTAAGTGGTAGTTATATGTTATATAAAATTTGATGTATGACCTTTATAATATAGTACAAAGAACATATAGAGATGAAAAACAAAGCTGACAAACTAGGTCTCGGCAAAATGATGTCATGCTCCAAAATCCCCTCAAAATTTTCCCTTTTACAGAAACGTTTTTGTGTTTTCAACCTCCCCTATCTCACTCTCTAAGTGAAATATATTTTCAAATGTCATTCTCGGTGGTCAGAGTTAGAAATACTATCTCCACATTTAAAATCACTCACATAGAACAGACCTGGAACACTTCAAAATGTATTAATATCAATCATGGCTAGGCTTCGCGAACGAAGATTTGGGATTAATATCAGTAATAGCAAACGTTTTGTAAGCTTTCAAACAAATCCATAAACCCTTGATTTTAGTTATGACTATATATCTGAAACACCTTTTAAACCCATATTAAAATAATCTATTTACAGGATAACCTTTATCATTCTTTACCCAAGAGAACAATCTGATAAACTATATTCTATGGGTGACATGGTAGTGGTTAAATAATCCTTCTATTTTTTGTGGAATTGAGAAGAGACTAAATATTTTCTTTTGTCTTTTCATCAGTCAGTTTTACAACCAGTTTTTCTAAATGCATTTATGCCAAAAGTCAATGTATTACTGAGCAACTGTTATTGCTGCTGATGGTGGAACAGAAAATACTTTAGGTTTAGTTTTACATTGACTTTCAATTATTCCAGCTCCAATTCACTGCTTTTATTCTCAAAAAATATATCAAGTAGGGAAGGTATAGCTATTGTCATTATACAATAAAAACAAATTTCACTGACAACCCTGACAAGTATGACTTTCTATATTCATCTTTCAGAGGTTTTTTAATGTTTTTCCTTTATACATTGAAATCCTTAAATGGCATGTGCAAAATATGTTTTAAGTGGTATGATTTCTCCAAGTTGTGAGGTGCTGTTATTATCAGTTAAAACAGCTTTTTTTTCATTCAAATTTATACCATATCTAGTATTTCTAAAAAACACAGTACACCAAATCTGTAGTTCAAATCTTGGCCCTAGAAAGTGCAGCGATTAAATAAAACATTTTTGTGAATGTAAATCTGCTTGAAGATTTTGTGTTAAGCTTTTCTTGGTTGAGCTGGTAGCACAGCTTGTCCTAAAAATTGAGAGAAGGAAAAGGAATGAGTCAAGTTAAAGACTATGATAAAGTACCTAGAGTCTGGCCTTCAAAAAACGTGTACAACTGCATTATTTATTCCAGTGTCCATTTTCACCTTTTGCTTTCTGTGGGGCAACAGAGGCTTTCTCTTCCACTGCTATCAGTGTTTCTAGTTTAATCAAAATTGGTGAATCCACACAGATAAAACACTGCCTTTCAGTTCAAGAACAATATATGCCTTATCTTGCTATCCTTTTTTCTTATACAACAACAAACTCTCTTTTGTTTTGCTGGCACATGCATCCTGACACTTCCCTCACTACACCAGTGCACAGGAGCCTGGGAGCCAAAGGGAACAGGGTCCCCCTCAGCTGGCTGTAGCCCACAGATCCCAAGCTGGGACAAGGAAAGCAATAGGACTCCTCAAGGGCCCCGAGGTGACACCCAGGGATCCCAGTCAGGGCACAGACACCCCCTCAGTGGCACCTGGGGCAGACCTGTGGCACGTCCATGCCTGGGGAGCAGGGCCAGAGTGGAGAACCCTGTCACAGGAAGGCAAAGTGTTAGCTGGGTCTCTTCCCTCCTGAGCAGCAATTCATACCTCAGTGGTTTTCGAGCTTTTCCCAAGTAACAAGTGATAGGACAAGAAGAAAGCGCCTCAAGTTGTGCCCGAGGAGGTTTAGATTGGATATTATGAAACGTTTCTTCACAGAATACCCTGTTATCAAGCCCTGGAACAGGCTGCCCTGGGGAAGTGGTTGGAACATCACCCCTGAAGGCATTTAAAAGACGTGTAGGTGTACTGCTTACAGACAAGGTTTAGTGATGGACTTGGCAGTGCCGGGTTAATTGTTTGTCATGAGGATCTTGGAGATATTTTTCAACCCACATGATTCTATGATCCTTCACACATGGTTCTTGGATAATAAACAACCATATATTGAGCAATGCTTCCTGAAAGTATCCCCTAATAGATTTTGATGGAAAAATTCAATAATTTTTGAGAAAATTTTCAAAACGTCTTTTTCAAAACAATATAATAAGTTTTGAAAAGTATCTGCCCCATTGTTTTTTTTTTCATCAAAAGGTCAACTACCTAAAATCAGAAGTATTTAAAGTGCTATTTCCCAGGAATGAGTTTTGAATACCTTGTGCTACTGTTCACATTTCTGATGGACTTCATTGTCTGTCATTAGCTGTAGATGGATCATCATTTGTAATAGGAGAGATGAGCTGCCAGTCATGGATTGGAAAGCCCATTTAGAAATCTCAATATAGAGGGAGATGTTCAAGATTTAGTAGGAATGTGCTCTGAATCTGTTATTTCACTGGCCTGCAATCTGCATAATCATTCAAGCAAGCATAAAAAGTCAGGTCTTTTAATTCTCTGCCATGTTTTTCCTACTTTTATCACAAGAAAACATCTGTTTTATTTACGTGGCTGAATTGGCTGTAGTCTCAAATTTTCATGCAAGTTAGTTGTTGTATTTTAATGAAAATTACCTTTTTCATTTCCCACTCAAGACTATAGCTTTCCTCTGAGATTGCCAATAACAAATGTCTCCTGCAGTGACAAGAAAATGAACTGGAGTACTTGGGAACTACACTTGCAGGTATTACAACATTTCAAAATTGGATTTGTTTGAAATCCGAACAGATGCACAGGTTTAGAGATTACCCAAAACACAAATACTTTTAAATATCAACTCTAATCTATTATTTCAAATTTTATTTTTTTGCCTAATTGCATTAAATTTAGTGATTGTTTCTCTGTGTAAAAGTTTAACAAACAAAATAATGAATGTATGGACAGACAGCATTTTATCAATATTATTTACTGATCACCAGCATAGCTTTCTCCTAATAATACCAAATAAAACAGAAATACTCAGAGTTAATATTAAGCCATAAAAAGCAAAACACATCCAGTTAGACCTCCGATATAAGTTAGAATAAATTTAGTTTTATTTTGTTCCTTAAAAAAAGAGAACACTGGAATTACCTTATTACTCATTTTCCTTCAGAAAATGGTTTCACTGCAGGTCAATCAAAATAAGTTTTTGCTTTGACCTCATTACAGTGTTTTATCTCCCTTTTATCTGTTCAATCTGAATATATAACAGCCAGGTCATCTTGATTTACTATTAAGTCAATTATTGTTTGTACTAAAAAGGCAAATGATGAAGTCAAAACAATTATCTCCATCATTCTTCAGCAGCAACTGAGAGAGAGAGATGCATGCCTTAAAATTTGGATTATTTCAATCATCTTTTATTCCAAACAAGGAGTATTTAATCAGCACAAGTTAGCCCAATTTTAGCTACTGTGAAAACAGAAATATAGCTGTTTCCTCTGTTTCATGGTCAGAAATTGTTTTCCCAATTTAACGTGTTAATGCCTGTAGAAGGAGAAATGTGACCTCATGTTTATATTTCTCCACTTAATAAATGCTGTTTGATATTTTCAAAGGCATGTTGGGGATTAGAATATGCATTAATTCCAGTTTTAAATATAGCCTGCAGCTCTTCAACAGCCTTTAAAATGCTAGTTATTTTCTATAAGAAAACACAAAATCATGTCTTCTACTAAATGTACACATTCAAAAAAGCTGTATTATTTAATTTTTGCCTTTAAGAAAATGAAGCAGTTTTTAAAAAGATATTTGCATATACTGAATTTATTTTTTTTTCTGTAGTTGAAAATTTAAAACAATCACGGTCTTTTGCTTTTAGTGAACTTCATTCTGACATCACTAATTTTTTTCCCCCTGAGTCCTTTGATGTGACCATCATTTACTTTGTTTAAAACTAATAACGCACAGGCATTTACATCCGATATGCAGCAGGGTATCCAATCTAGATTTAATCACCATGCAGTCTGAAAACAGCTATAACTAGATACAGTGGTAGAGATAACTACCAACACACCACTTGATAAATGCTAAATATTATGCCTCAGAAACATTACCTACAACACTACAGAGATTAGCCATTAGGTTGACGTTACTTTCATATTTTTTAGAGCCTGCAAGATGATGATGGAGTTGCGCTGATTCACCTTATGTAGTATAAAGTAAGGAAACATTTATTATCAGCTCAGAGAGATGCAGCCTGAGAATCCTGTTAGAGGCCATTTCAGGCCAGCTGTTATGACTGATTGATACATGATAAATTATGAAGGAATCATCTGCCTCACAAACTTAGAATGCAACATGCTCTTTGTAATCAAATATCCATGACCATACGCTCGCTCACAGTGAATCTGTCATTACATACACATGGGCAAATTTCTATATGATAGAAGACTTCTGCAGTCTTACCCCGAGAGGGAACAGGTAGAAAACAGCCACACAGGGTTAATAATGTTTCTCTTACATGATTTTTCTCCTAAATTTTCACGTCAGTATTTCAGATTTCTGAATTGAAGGCTCTGAATTTACGCGACGGTGGCAAATTTCATGAAGTCATGGGTTTATGTTCATTCACTCCCCTCCCTGGGTGGAGTCCCCAGCACAATCTCAGAAATGCAGGAGACCTCAAACTGCAAGGCTGATTCAGAACCAGATTTCCTAGAGCTGCAATTTTGCTAGTCTAAATTTTGATGGTGGCTGTTTTTCTGACTTAAACTTTTATGAAGGGGGGAAAAAACCCCAAACAAAACTATTTCACTGATTTCCAAAAGGGCAGTTGTGCAAGGCAGCACAAAGAATAAGGAAAGGGAAATGAAGTGTACCAACCACATTCAAGCAGAAGACAACAGAATGTAATTAGAAGGAACGACAGCAAGGAAATCACAGGAAATTATGAAATGCACAGTTAATTTTATACCCCACTGGAGAAAACCAGAATCTAAATCCTGAATCAAACTTTTGAATGTCTGGTAACACTTCAGTGGTATTTTCACACAAATAAATGAGACTAATTTTAACAAAGAAGAACTCCTCAAAGCACAGACATCTTTTTCAGTTTGGTTTTTGTTAGTTTGTTTCAGGGTTTTTTAACCTCCCAGCAAAAGCTGACTTTCATTAACCCTAAACCTGGCTCTGCTTACCTTGCACAACATGAAGGAATCACTGCCTAAAAGAGCAGGACAAGATATTTTTGAGTTGCTCTACATCCAAAAGCTTTTCCACTTTAAAATTGAATATTGCACATTTATTTTTGCTCTAGATTGGAAAAAATCTAAAAACAATAGAATAGTTTACTTGTAGAGGTAAAAGATTTGAACACTTTAAGAATGGTTTGAGGGACATCTGTCAGGAATGGCAAAGTTTTACTTAACCTTGTCTTAGAGCAGAGAAAGAGATTAGGACAAGACGAAAAAAAGCTTACATGCAAATTATGTGTGCATATGATATTAAGTACACCAATAGCTGATACTAAAATTTCAAGTCAAAAGAAAATGAATCAGTTGTAGAAAGTTAACATTTCAACATTTTTCCTATCAAAGTTTGTCAGAATAATCCATTTTCTCTAACATTTTGACTTCAATAAGAGTACAGTTTTGATGAAAAACTGTCAAAAAGAAATCAGACAGCACTTGTGAAGATTATTACACAACACAGTTCACACCTGTAACATTTTCCTTGCCAGCCAAAGTGCAAATTCCCTCACCAATGCACATTCAATAATACGGTGGCAATTTATAAAAAGAAAGTAATTATAATCAGAGGAAAAGAGCAAATGGCTGATCTCAACAAACGGATTAACATCTCCCAGCTCAAAAATGTCATTCAAGATGAAGAAAAGTTAGTAATCAGGATGCTGTGTATCCCAAATATTTTAATACATGGGCAAATGTGTAACAGTCATGCATTCATTTAGTTAAGACTTTTCACAATAAGTGGCTATCAGGGACAGAGTGAAGAACAAAGGAGACTTCTCAACATTAAATATTTGAAAGGGTGAGTTTAAAGGAAAACCGTATCCCCAAGCAAGTCAAACCATACTTTGCATGAATCATAAAGACACTGGTGTGGAAGCAGCCTCTGGAGCTGCTTGGGCTGTATGTTTACTCAGGCAGGGAGCAGCTAGCACCAGGAATTTAGTCCAGTTGGTTGGAACGGGCATTGCTGCAGGATACTCACAGAAACTGCGTAGTCACACTTCACATGCACTGGATGTACCCACACAGGGCTTTAGTGAGGTCTAGACAGCACAGTGAATACACCCTCCCCAACTTACTCTACAATATCCTCCCTGCAGAAAAACTTGACACTACCGATCAAAGGACCAAAGGTTAGTCAAGAATATTTGTTTCCTAGAGTGTATTTTAAGCCACTCCTACAATATCCACACTGCCCTGTAATTCCAGCATTCCTCAAAACCTGCCCACTCCCATTCTCCTGGACTGCACGTAGCCTCAAATGTCTAAAAAGTAATTATCTAATGTTTTAAATTGCATCCCAAATATTTCTAAACCTTCATTTCACTCTGTAGCAAGTATCGCTGTTACTTGCGATAAACCACAATAGAAGTGACTCAGAAAAACTTTGATCCCCTTTTAAGTCAAAACACATTCTTTCTTTGACTTCAGTGGACATAGGTCTAATTTTAGTGTACTTCAGTAAAAAACCAAGGAATTCCCTAAGGAATATGAGTGCACACACATATTTCAGAAAAGTACTTGTGATATTTAGAATTTTGCACAGGGTAGAATCTGTTTAGGTTTCTCAGGGAAGAACAAATGTTCCCTTCTTTGTACTGGGAGACTGACATACAGCTGCCAGCTTCTCCTGCTCCCTAATATTTTGGGGTTTATTTTCTTTTCTCTTTTGCCCTGTTTGTGGTTAAAACTGGCTTAACAGTATTGATTTTCTTACAGTTCTACAGCTTCAAAAGATATTATGCTACATTCCCATGTCTATTTTGGATGTACCTGTCTCTGAATATACTAAAGGATACACAGGCAAGAAGCTTCTGCTTTGCAGCTTAGGAAAAGGTGTTATCTCCATGCTACTACTATTAAAAAAAATCCCTTTGTCTGACACAATTGGACATTAGTTCTTGCAATTAAGTATGTAACTGTTCAGGAGAGAGATGGAAATATCCCATATTATTATCCCATACTATTATGCTAAGAGTTGGACCAATCTAATCCTTTCTCATGTTTCTAAGGAACAATGTAGAAATTACACAGAAAATAATCTGACAGAAGAAAAAGTATGGCATAAGGAAATGAAAATACACTGATTCTGAAATTCCTGAGGCTCATCCCAAGATTAGTGGGTTCCTCACTGGACACTTATCTTCCTACTGGCATGCTTTTTTTCAAACCCATAATTATTCCCCTGTGGAGAAGAAATAATTATTTAGATCCCTACAAAGCTTCTCAATACTATACTAAGTATCTACTATGTAACTGCTCTCAGATTCTTCTTAGTGCTAGAAGTCTATGCATTTAAGCAATATAAATAATGCAAACCTGACTGAAACGAACCTCTATTTATTTTCTCTTCTGAGGAAACAGATTTAAATTTACTCTAACAGAGGGACTGTTGGTAACAAAGGGTTAATACATTTGATTTCAGAGACTTTGATGAGAAGGAAGCAAGAAAGGACTCATTAGAAAGAGCCAAAGAGAGGTTTAAAATGTACTCTGAAAATAAACTCAGAATTTTGTAAAAATAGATT
Organism: Manacus vitellinus; assembly: GCF_001715985.3. Classification (NCBI taxonomy): domain Eukaryota; kingdom Metazoa; phylum Chordata; class Aves; order Passeriformes; family Pipridae; genus Manacus; species Manacus vitellinus. The sequence goes on from NW_021940122.1 coordinate 1,645,257, forward strand.
TAGGAGTCCACATGTAAAAAGAAAGAGAGAATGAGAAAAATAAATTGTTGAGTTGGAGCACTTGCATAATTCCAAATAGGCATATGTGAAAAAGCAGAAATTCAACCAATGCCATTATAAATGGTATTTCCCTTTGAAGTCCACAATTCAGAGGGATATTTTATTTTCAATCTGGATTTTTTTCCACATATTAAATTTGGACATTTTAATGTGTTATGAAATAATGAAGTATACAGAGAAGGGCAATTTGTGTGCAGGTATGTATGTTATGACTCATATCATGAAGCATTTCCAAAGTGATAGAATTTACTCTGATAAAATTCCACTGAAGGCCACATTGAGTAGAAACGTGATAGCAAGACTACACTGTAGTTGAAACTACATTTACTGAACTTACAGAAAGATGTGTTTCTGTAGTAGCTGTATGAAGTCTGTAATAATGAAGACACTGGAAAAGCCAAATCTTTCAGTAAAAATTAAACTGTAGCCTCTGCACAAGAAAGATATAATCAGCACAAACCCGAGCTTTTTTGGAGACTTAACTTTGTCTCTCCTTTTTAAAGATCCAACTAAACATAATTTGGGAAGATAATGAAGAACACTGACACTAAAGTTGGAATAGTGTGATACAAAAAGCTGGGGGAAGATGGGGGCACATATGAGGTGGGGAACAGCCAGAAATCACACAATACTACCTGATAGGCACAAATCAGGTAGAGTAATTTTATGCACAACAAGGAGTAAGGGCAGAAACTTCACTTCCCCTTGGCCCCACCACTGTAAAAATCTATTATCAAGGAATAGAACTGATCTATTCAGTCTCATATTTAAGCTACAGAAAACAAAACTACTGTATGGATTTCTCTGGCTTAGACCCATACCATGACTCACCCTAGAAGGAGTTATAACTTTATAGGTGAGTCATGAATGGGTGGAAGACAATGAGAAAACAAGAACCACAAAACCTCCATGATTTCAATCTACAGCAAGTCTACAAGAAGCAAATATTCCCCTGAGGGCCAATGTATACTATACAATAGAACAAAGCAAAATCAACTTCTCCAGCAACAGTAGACTATAATTGTATTATCCATATGTAATCAGAATTTCACATATGTGAAAAGAAACAGTGGGTTACATTCTGGATTACAAAGAAACTTTCTGTAAGTTTGTAAGGTTGGGTGGTCATTGCAACAGATGAGTGAAGTCACAACATCCCGTCTCCCTTCTCCAGCTGAATCAAATATCTGAACAAGCCTTTCACCTCATAGAATTATTCCTACCAATACAGTGCAATTGTTTCTGGCCACAGTCAGAGATATTTTGGCACTCAGGGATGTAGAGAGGTGACCAATATTTAAACTTCTTATGTTTGGGGCTTTTTCGGTTTTTCTTTTTTTCTGAAGTAGCCAAACAAGGTGCACATCTTGCCATTGCAAATTCTAGTCCTTGTCAATTTTTAAAGCCAAAAAAATTTCCCTTTGACAACAATGACCTCAAAACACATATCAGTCATCCTATTAAGTTTCCATGTTGGTCAGGATCAGCTGCCCAAGTGCTCACAGGAAGAATGAACGGAATTGAAAAGATTCAAGTTGAAATTCAGATAAATATTCCTGGAGTATGTCCTGCCCTCCTCTGCTAGTTCTAATGCCAAGTAATTATCAGCTTCCAAGTGCTGCTGGCCATCATCATTTTCACTTCTGAAAGCAATTGACAGCATGTAGTAAAAATTGCTTTGATTGAGAAGTGATATGATAATAGTTGATGATCTTACACTCTGTCAGGCTTGTCTAAGCAGATAAGAAGGTGTAGAATCAAAGTGATGTCACAGGATACTAGAAAATCTACACCAGCTTGAGATAAGCCCATTGTTGTGCCCACTTGCACTCTCAAAAGTTTTTCCAAGAATCTCTCAGCAAAGTAAGGCTGAGAATGGAGGGTTCTAACTGAGACAGCTCGTGGTCAGAAATCCCTGAAACTAATAGTCAACCTATAAATTGGACCATAATTCTGTACCACTGAGCATTACCAACACAACATTTGAGCACCGAAATAGTTGCTGTACCATACCTAAAGGTTCAAAAGTTGACCCCATTTCTATGCTGTCAGCATGCTGTAATCACTGCAGTTTCAGTTGATGGCATAAGTCTTTTGCAAATACACCAATGCCTTACAGAAGTAGAACTGGTCCCAATAATTTCCAGGACCCAATAAATTTTCATAGCAAAGAGTCTTAATGAATTATTTTTTTGCGCCCATCAAAGAGAGGTGTTTTTGAAGAAATACTCACACATTACTTCCACAGAAATCCTTGGTAAAATATTAGCACCACCTCTGCTGGAGAAAAACAATATTTTATATGTGCAGTGTTATCTGCATTGGCAGAGAGGAGCTGAATTGCTCTGGATGAGGTATAGTGATAGATCAACCAATTCTTGGCGGGCACCTAAGTAGCATCATCCTCCCCTAAAATAGAAGGCTTATGGAATTTCTTTTTTGAATGAGGGAAAAGTTATGAGGACAAATAACTATAATCTGTTTTTCCCATTCTCTCCACAGTGATTTACAAAAGTCTTGCAATTTTACCTCCTCTGTAGGGAATTCTGGCTAGGTAAATTCCTATTTCTCTTGATTTGCTTGCTACCCTACTCTTGTCTGGCCTCACAACACGTAACTTATGAGAGCTTAGAACTTTCCTTTGCATGTCAATGAAAGCTGACAATTTACACAACTTGACTCACTCAGGAACCTGTAATTTGCCTTGGTACATGCATCCCTAAATTGTACTTTGGAAAACATTAGCCTTTAAAACATAAACAAACTGCAGAATTAAATCATATTGCTCAAGTATACACTATTTGAATATTAAATTATCACTGAACAGAAAACACATTTATCTGCAATAAGCAAAGGCTCAAATATGATGTGCTAATAATACATTTCATGGGAGAAGATATGAGTGAAAATAAACACCTTATGGATTTACAACCAATGATGGTTTAGTTCATCTGAATTAAGAATGAGGTGTAATACAATTAAAATTAATAGGAAGCTGGTACAAGACTATTCTTCTTTTAATAATACTTAGAACTTCATTGTCATTCCAAATTCCCAGAGTCTTTTCAGCTCGAAAAGTCACTCAAATTATGGCTTTATTCTGAGTAAACAAGTGTGGTTTGATACTATAAATACACCTGCTTAGACAACTGGACTGATTCTGCCAAGTTTTTTGCACATGTTTACATTTTACAGATGCAAATACTCTGACTCCACAGACCTTAAAAATTAAGCACCTGCCTACATATAGACCTCTTTGCAAGACTCTTCTGCAGAGTTTATTAATATTCATTTTCATATCTTTCGTGAGAAGGAAATGACACAAATGGGCCTCAGCATATGTGCTTAATTTTACATAATATTCATGTGCAAAAAGTTAAGTACATAGATATCTGACAGATGGGGACCTCTGTGACTGGCTTTCATCTGGATCCATTGGTATTCAAATTTTAAACGCTGGCATATTTGCACCAGTGCTCTGTGGAGAGTCATCTCAAAAATGTGTGATGCATACTGGTTCACAACAGTGAGGTGCATGTTTTTGGAGATAATTTCTCTCCAGATTAAGTGATTTATTTTACAAAAGACATGGTTTAAGTGGAGACCAGGTGCAGAAGTGCACCAAGATGAATTTTAAAATTGGACTTTTATTTCCATAAAGAAACTTAATGCTGTGGAATCCTAATACAAATCAACCTAACGATCAACCACTTAACACAGTGTATACAACATTTTGAAATTACGTAAAAAAAAAAAAAAATCAAGAAATCCTCCCCTCTTCCCCCCTCCAAAAAGGCAGTAGTTATCTGAGGATATTGAGAGGAAAACCCTACAGGACAGCTAAACAATTAAACCTATAAAGCATCAAAACAGTATGTACTTGACCACAGCCACTACAGTGATATAAGATAGCGCAAAAATGCTTTCCTTTTTTCTTTTTTATTCTCTGTTGTAGTGTATAATATTTTTTTTACAAGGAAAAGGACTCAAACTTCTTTTGTAGCATAAGAAACTAAATTATATTAGAGCCAGAGCTAAATAAAAACAAAAAAGGGACTCACAACCTCATTCCATCTCACAGTAGCAATTTATTTTACTCAACACCCTGTCAAACCTATTTGACATAAAATTCCAGGCTACTAAAAGGTGTTTTGTCCTCTAATTTATTTCTATTTATTTTCATAGTACTTACTGTTTTGATCTCTCTTTACTGTACTTGGGAGGTAAGTTCCTCCACAACACTGTTAAAGGAAAAATAGCAATTTTGAGAAGTATTTTAAAGAATCACATTTCATGTTGAAAGTAAACATTGTCACATTTCAAATTTCATGCACACAAAAAATCAAGAGATTATGTCCCTCTTGCAAGCTTCCTGAAATACAAGATCTGAGCCTAGCTACACAACACAGATGTGATGTTTTTCCCCTCTCCACACATTTTGAAGAGGTTGAAAACCAACAGTGGCAGGCTTGGGTTTTGGGATTTTATTTCGGGGCTAAAGGTAAAAATGTTCTCAAAAACACAATTAATTTTAAATATCAAGTTAGGCATCCATAGGGGAGAATAGTTTCAAAAGGTTGTTTTTCCATACAGAGTATGGAGGGTAAGTGTCTCAAGTGAAAGCTCCTGCCTTTACAGCAGTATTCTGATGTTAACAGAAGAACTGCTGTCTTTAGCTGGGTGACGTAAACGGAGATGTAAAGATCACAGCGATGCTGCTGCATCACACCTTCTCCTCACCTGCAGTTTCCTAGTCTGAGACAAACACACAGGGACAAGAAGCCCAAGAGTTATACAGTTCTATGGCAAACAGTTCTTCGACAAGTGGGACTCCTGTTACAATGTCAGGCTCCCCTTCCTTCCCATTCCCAAGACATTCTTGGAGCTCTCTTCGAAGTAAGAAAATGATGCCTCGAGACTTCTGAGATTAAACATTGTACTTCTCTTGCCTGCGTTTCTCAGTTTATCAAAAATATTAATACACGGACATCATTAGCTCAAGTTCACACTGCTGCCAGAGTGGCAACACATGTTCTCTCTTAAGAAAATATTGGAAAACACAGAGCTTCTCTAGCAAGTCTGAGGATGCCTGGAGAGAGCAAGAAGCTTGGGTTGTCTGCAAAAGCCTCTCTGCCCCTGAAGTAAGGAACAAGCCTTGGTATCTTATGGGGAACCTTGTTTAGTTACCTGGTCACAAGCACCTACCCCACATAAAAACCAAAACTGCACAGGCAAGAATGCATATGTTGTTCCTCAAATTTTAAGGTTGTCCTATTACAGAACACTTTCTCTTTATATCTATGCCTAAAGAAAGAGGAAGCAAACCCGCAGTCATCGTAAACTTGTTTCATATTGATTGAAAAATGGAATCTTCTGAGAGAGGAATCTTTTTAATGTTTCAAATTGAAAATCCAAATTATTGAAAGTTCAATGTAATCATCACAAGTTTTCTGTGAAATTTTTTTTTTCTAACAAACATGTATTGACAGATATATCTGATGAATTATCTGCCATGTATCATTGAACTGGGGAGGGAGGAAGGTGTATACACAGAAGCAATTGTGTATAAATATGATGAAATATTCATTCAGTGAATTTACACAAAAGCAGAAGTCCTTTTTCATATTTCTGCCTTCTAATACACCCCAAGACAAGAATCCACAAATTTGACCAGGCTAGATAAATACTTTCAGGCAGGAAGGAGAGGAAATGGAAGCATTTTGACATTTTAAAAGTAGAACAGCACATCCATTTTGAAACTAACCTCATTTTTAAAGCTTTAAATACCTTCAAAGGATAATTATTTGAGATTTGTACTGACTTTTTCTGGAGTCATAGCAGTTTTAACTGAACACTGTGTTACCAAAAATGCCTCAGAGCCTTGCAAGCTGAGTCAATATGAGCCTTCCCTGCACACACAAACACAACACTTAATTTTGGCCACTAGACTGAAAAATCCATTATTTGCACCATTCTATGAGATTTATTTCCCTGTGACATTATTCTGCATTGTAATTTCTGCTGTTAGAGTGTCTGGATGTGCTCCTGCTGAGTTACATACTGTGCCTATGGTTCCTTGTCTTTGTTACCAGTCTTCTCTCATCTTTTACCTATTGTCAGTTGTCGGCACTGTTCTCAAATGTGTTCACTCAGTTTATGATTCATTCTGCATTACTAGCAGTAGTGCAAGAAAAGGATGTTTTTTCACAATAATTCCACATTTCCACTGTTCTTGCTCAGAATAATTAGGTCCCAATAGGTCCTTCAGATAAGACACTGTAAGAAATCTTCTTGTGAAAAGCAAACACATTTCTTCCAACAGGTGAAAAGGTTCTCTCATCTTGAGGACAACCTGTGAACACCAGCAGAAGACAAGTCTGCCCACATAATGGTTTTACATGTATTTAAAAAAACAAACAGTTGTTATCCTGCAGGCACAAAATATGTTGCATGCACCAGTAAACCACAGAGGCTTCTGTTCTGTGTGTCAAAAAACTCTTTAAGAATGACAGTCAATTGAAGAAATTAATCCCCTCAGGACTGGTAAGGACAGAAGGACAAGATTTGTATCAAACTCAGGGATCCACAGCAACCAATAGTAAATGATTCAAAGAAACACCCAACAATCCCCATTAAATTACACATAACAAAGACCAAGGAAAAGAGAGACAGAAGAAACTTCAGGTTTTGTCTAACCTGCACTGCCAAACTGCTATTTTTCAAGCTTCTCCAGTCTCATTCTTCTCTTTCCTATGATTTCTACTCTAGTTCTGTTAAAATACATGTGGTTGAGCAATGAGAGGCAAACTTTTTCAGAAGTAAATGTAACCTTCTGCATCACAAGAACTTATTCAGTATTTACTCTTTCCCACTGAGTAAAGCTTCTGAGGATTGAGAAAATATATTTTTTCAAAAAGTCATTTGTCACTAAACTTGAGCAAGACACTGCAGATAACTTGATATTTGTTTACATTTTAGCAATGTCCTTTTTTTGTAATTGGAATTTGAAAGTGTAAATGTAAAGAATACAAAGCAAATCTTTTTCTTATTACAATTTTCACGCTTCCCTGGACATAACAGTCAGAAAGACACTTAGTTTTCAAGAATATTTTACTACAAAAGTAACAATTTCAGCCATAACTTGTAATGTGGAATAGTCAGGCAGGGAACTGAGGCTGTAAGCTTTTGAAAACTGAGAGGTCACTGAGAAGGTAGATTCTCAATTTAAGTTTTAGCAAGAGTGGAGAAATAGAAAGTGTCACATTATTTTGACTAAGACTGTTCTCTCCTGAGCTAATGCTTTCAGAGACAACAGTTTCATTTTGAATTAAAAGTGGTTTCTGAAGTGTTTCACATCTTCAGTACCAAAAAAAAATATCAGCAATGTCATAAAAACCTTGTTCATCACAAAAAATTAATTAAAGAAAAAGAAGCCAAAAAGTTAAAAAAGATACTTTACACAGAAGACAAAGTTCTCACTTCATTTCTCCACTGTTCCAAGATGGAATTCTAGGGAAAATGATAAACTGGGGGGATGAGAGAAAGACTAAAAAGAATAAATTATATGCACTTCTTGTTGTCTTTGACCACTGTGCTGTGCTAACTACAGTATAATGAACACTGATATGAATGTCAGGTTTATTTTCATTTATTGTCCTCTGGAAATGTAAACAACTTCTGGGGCTGAATTATAATATAAGTTTTCACCTTCCATGTTATCCCCAAGACTATACATAGTCTCCCCACAAACTTTCTTTTTTTAGCAAATGACTGATACGATACTTTCAGCTTCACAGTTTACATATGTAGATGGTTTGAATGATCACAGAAAGCGAGGGTTCCAGGTCCAGACAGAATTATTTGAAAGAAAGGTAAATGAAATCACAGTCAGCCGAGTGTAAATGCCCTATGTGTGTGTCATACAGCCTGCTTCTGCATCCCCAGGGGAGTTATGTCATCATCTGTGTAATCTATTGTCACCACCACATTTCCACACTGATCCCCTAACCCAGGCTGTCTGGCCCAGGCACTTGCAATTTCAGATTTGGAGGGTTTTATCATAGTTCTGTAAAGATCATTTATTCTCATATTTAATTCTCTAAAGATTACTTATAACAAGGCTTCCCTAGACAGCCTTCAATAAAAGACTAAAATCCACATAGTTTATTGAAATTATCTGACAAGGTCCCAGGGCAGTGAGGAATATTTCTGCCCCTCCCCGGTTATCACAAACAGCAGCATTTTACTGATAGGAAAACAATGAGTATTTGCTCAGAAGGGATTGCTACACCCATCTTTGAAGAGAAGACACAGAAACACTGTCTAAACAACCCAACATGGCCACAGAAGCTAACCACCATTTGAAATAGAGACAGAGATCATAAACAATGCTTTGCATCATTTTGCCATTTCTGCCCACATTACTAACTCACAAAGATGAGGCCCTTAAATACACTCAGCTCCCTTTGTGGGAAGGAACAGGATGAAACATATAGTCCTCACCTGTATATTTTCCTCCAAACTGTGTATTTGTGTGGCCAGTGGGATGATATTTTTTGATTTAGTTGTCAGTAAACAGAACTTCATATTATGCTTCTCTCTCTTTGCTTTCTTAGCTATCAGACTACAGTGAATAAGGGTTATTCTGTCATTTTTTAAAATTGTTTTTTGAATCTAGGTATTTTTCATAAAGCCAGACTTGTCCATTATTGAGAGGAAGCATATTATTATGAAGGCTGGCACTGTGTTTTGGGACCATCAGTCTGAGGGTAAGCATTTAGATTAACATCAGACTCTTATCCTGGCTCCGTTTGGAGATATCCAAAATGCACCTGGATGTGATCCTGTGCAAACTGCTCTAGGTGAATCTGCTTTATCAGGGGGGCTAGGCTAGCTGATCTTAATTCCAACCCCAACCATTCTGTGATTCTATACGTCTTCAGATAAGGAAAGGTGCTGGTCCTGAATGCATCACAGTCAACAGGATGGGTGGATTAAAGTATTACTACTTCTTCCTTTTTAGCGTTCTTCTCCAGTTGTCAAAAAAAATACCCTGCACTGAGTCAGGAGGACTAAATATATACTTGAAATTAAAACTATCCATTAAAACAAAACAAAACAACACATCTTCACCAGTAGAGCCACTAGGCATATCTTGCTCTTTACATGCAAGTGAAATTATCTTTTGTCACCTTTTTTTGTGTGGAGCACAGTTCACATGAGAAGGACTTCAGAACACCCAGTCCTAATTCATGCTCCAAACAGACAGCCCACCTCTGCTCCCACCTCACTTTCTAAAACCCTCTTGGACATAAAACTCAGAAATATTTCAAAAGCTATGTCTGCTTTTGAGAAAAGTTTAGTTCCTGAAGTTCTTAACAGTTTTGCCTTGTAAAATACCTATTATCAGGATTGATTTCAAAAGGTGATTTGCAAGGTCTCTTAATTTTAATATCTGTGCTATTTTATTAAACATTTTCAATTTCTGTGGGGCAATGATCATAAATAACAGCTTATCCCACTTTGCTGTAAATATGAAAAAAAGAAGTATTTATCTTAATATTGCAGTATATAGTTTGTAAACTATGGTTTCTTATTTAGTTGTGAGAAATGGGTAATATTTATATAATTCTTAAGGTATACATAATCTGTAAACTTTTATATGAACATCTATCCACATGTTCTCAAATATCAAAGTTCATTTTTCCTGTATAGTATCTTCCTATATTGCCAGCAATACCTGAAAAAAAGCTTCATAGCATTTTCAAATAGTTTTTGATATTTCACAATGTACTCTGTTACTTTTTATGTGACCTGGTAGATCTTAAATGTATTCATAGGTGCATGCACTTGTACATATGAAAACCTCTCTAAGGTTTTCTAAGGGCACCATCTGTAAAGAAACACTGCTCAGAAGTCCAGGCTTCCATATGTCATAAACATCCAGCTTTATAATTTTCTTTCTTGCCCAAGGGCTTCCCTTGTGAATGATCAAAGCAGCAAAGATTGCAGAATTTAACATGTCTAGTCAGGTCTTAAAGAACAGGAAAAAGAACAAGCTTTCAAACAAACATAAGTCCAGTCCATCAGCACACAGACAAATCTTCCATTTCAACAGAGGAAGCCAGTATTCAGCAGCTTATATTCAACATAACTGTCCTTGGAATAGAGAGGATTTTAGATGAAAGTCCTCAGACAGAGTGTTAATCCTAGATCTACAATGCACTGAAAAAAAAATCTGGCAGTGTAGCTAGAAGAATTACTTGGACTGTATTTAATTATCATAGTTCCCTCCAGACATCAAAAACAAAATCAGAAATGTAGATGGAATAAAACGAACCTAAAGTGCACCCCATCAAAAGTCCTAGGTTAAGGAAAAGGAAAAAAAAAAGAAAGAAAGAAAGAAAGAAACAGAACTAGTGTTAGAACAATTTGCTTTGACTCAGTATTATCCCAGGAAAATCTTTCTTCATGCCAGTAAAGAGGTGCTCACAGTATGGCGAAGATCTTCTTCAACCATCACTGTCAGCAAGTCCAGAAACTAGTATAGCAAGTAAACAAAGTAAAGTCAAAGCAGAAAAAGATAATTGTCAAGGAACAAATTTTCATCACATCAAAAGCCGACAGTCTGAACAATCACAGAGTTAGTTACAGGGTTACTGTTTTTATCAGACCTTTAGAAGCCATTCTACCAAATAATTCTTATGCTTCAGAGTTGTTTTCTATCAATCACAGATAGGGAAAAATAATCAAGTAATACTCCAAAAATATTAGAAAAGTTCAAGTACACCTCAAAGCTGTCCCTCTACCTTACCAATTTCCCAGTGTTATTTGTTGTAAAATCAAGATGAATTTTTTACATAAATAGCTTTAGTTATTTTGTGCCAGTCATCCCTGACTCCACTTCTTGAAGTAGTGTGAAAGTGACTTTAGTTATTTTTCCCTTGACCCAATACATCAAGAATACATGGTAGTCTTTTTTTTATTCCATAAATTTCCTTGCCTTGTATTTTTTAAAGAAGCATGAATGGATTCTCTGACTTCTTTCTCCTCCTAACTCTTAATACTTCATTTGTTTTTTTTTCACAGTTTCAAATGCCTTCTTTCCCAGTCCAGCTGACATGCAGAGTTCAAGACAGGCAACTGAGACTAGAAAGAGCACAATAAGCAGAGGAAACCAAGGAGAGATGGAGTCTCTTTCAAACTGTGTGTTTATACATTGTTTCCTATACTGCACATGAAAAACTACAGCCATAAAGGAGACATAAATGAAAAGATTTGTAAGTCCCTGCATATAATATAACATACCATGAAAGGCATCATAATCTTCTAGTTGCATGAGGAAAGAAAATCTCTGAATGCTGAGTTAGCAACCATCATGTCTCAAGGCACCTACTGCTGGCACCTGTTCTAGGGAAGGAAATAGAAGGATCCACCACCCCGGGCTAATAACCACTCATTCTTTCTTATCCACCTCTTCCTCACGTCATCTAGGTCTCAGTTATTATGTCCATTGAGGCAGCACAGAGGTCCACAGTTTAGCCACCTTCTCAATGGAAGCCCTTCTACTGCTTTCTCGGGCTCCTGTAGTGAGGGGATGATGGATTTCTTATCTTTTACCACCTCTTCCAACATCAATTTCTTCTGGGTCTGACTTCTCATCTTTTCACATATCTGCCAGCACTTCCAATATCTTGTTAGTCTGACTTCCTACTTTCTGCCTTAATTTTTAACTTCATCAAAGTAGTACAGCCTACCTGGTGAGCATACCGCCTTTTACATCATGGGAGCTAGGCCAGGCAACACTTGCACTGCAGTGGAATTAGGCCCTGGGTCTAGAGCAAGTCCTACAGTTTTTAAGAGCATTAATAGCTGATATGGTTTTTCTTAAGGTACAGTTAGCAGGGAAGACTGAAGAGTCCCAAGGGACACTGGTGCTTACACATGTAAATAGAGTCAGTCATGATCTGAGACAGGCGTGACTTTGAACAGCAGAACAGCACTGTCCCAACACTGTCTTGACCAATTATAATGAAATCTGACAAGAAATAAGTAGTACCAGAGGTCATGGAATTACTTCCTCAGATCCAGCAAACACAGATCTTACTTCCCTTGTTCTGCTTTCATATTCAGTGCTAACAGGCGAGCTTCTGAAAGTTACTCCTGATTTACACCAGGGCAAACATCAAACTCAGTTCCAACTGAAGGAGAAATTACATCTCTTAAGAGGTGATTTGCTGCCATTACCAGAGCTAATACATTGTACTTTTAGCAAACAGCAGCTCTGTCTATGGCTCTTCAATCACAACTTGAAGATAAAACAAGAAAATGTTTCCTGTTGAGCTTAGAAATAATAGTTACATTTAGCTGATACAAACAAGCTATTCACAATCCCTTCCTATCTCTAAAGGCAAATAACACACAAACTATGCAAAAGGACTTTAGTATCCAGACCAAAAAAAAGAAAAAAAAAGCAAAAATGCCTATTTTAAAATTCTGGAGTTTTTTTACTCAGGTCCATTCACTTGCTACTTTTCTTCAGAATACTGCTGTAGTCATAATCCCTCACTTTCCTCTACAGTACTTGTTTACTGCTACTTACCAAGATTTGGTTCTGCTTGTCTATACAAAATGGTCACTGATGTGTGAGCCTTTGAGAGAAATTAGGGAACCACACAAACCACAGAGTAATGTTTACATCAACATTTTTTGTTTAAGCTTTGCAAATCATTAAGAGTCTCACACTGATCATCAAGACTTGGGGTTGAACAGTCATTGATAGTATTTCCCTACTGTAACAGTAAAACAAGCCAAAACTCATAGCAAGTTCCTGCTGAGTCCTGGCAGGCCTGCAAAACTCCTGTGATAAAGTCCTGCAAAGCAAAATCAAAGTCTGGGAAAGAACTACTTCAGAAATAAAGCAATGGAGTCAGAGAAAGACATAAGATCTGCACAGCACACCCTTCCCAGAGTCCATAACAGGAAAGAAAGAAAGAAAACAAAACAAAAGGAAAAAAAGGCTAACGAAACACATTACTCACCATACCACCAGAGCATACTGGTATAAAAGATAAACTGTTTGAAACACTAACAAGAAAAAGATTTCAGATTTGCTGTGAACAAGCAGATTTACTTAGGCATTAAAAAAAGTGGAAGAACAGGTTAAGGAAAGAGGAATGAAAGACATATAAAGCCTACACCATAAGAAAGAATGAAATCTGTAAAAAGTTCATACATAAAACTTTGACTGAACTGATGCACCTTTGGGTTTCACACATCAGTAGTTATTTCTATGCTCATATAACTCACAAATTAAACTTTTATTAAGTGCATTCAGAACTTTCTATTTTTGCACATTCCAGACACTTCAGACTTTCCATAACTGTCATCTAGAGAAGTCTCAGTCCTGAAGAACAGTGGGAGAAAAATGTACACTGTCTGTAGATATATAATACATGATGGCTGATCCCTTTTACAACATTTATCTTGGAATTCTTGGTGACATGAACAAACCACTTGAGTTCTACTTTTGTGGGGTTTTATGGCCAATGCATTCCCCTTGGTTAAGCCAGCTAATGACAATAATTAGCAATCAAAAATATTGCCCTTCTTTTGCCTCTGAATATAATATGATAACCTGCCACCTCATGACTGAACACACAGTATCCTTCATATCATATGTATTCAGTCAAATATATTGTTGCTAAAAAAATCCTCTCTCTAAAACATTCTAAGATATTTTATGTCAGTATTACCGAGAAATTCTATCATAAATTGGATTTTTTATAACCCTGCCCACAGCTACTTGCTATGGATTATAACTGACTTCAGGAAGAGAGAGAACAAAGCATGTATATAGTAGTTCACAGAAAAATGCAAAATAGCAGGCTATATATATAGATATAGATATATATTTAGGTAATCCAAAATATCTAGTTATGTACGTATACCTAAAATCACATGCAGGTCCAGACTTTTCACTTCTGCTTTTGCAGTTATAACTGAATATCAAATAGCCAGAGGTTGCAAGCTAAGAACTTGTTTTATGTATTTATTCACTTGAACTGTGTAATCCATTGCAGTTTATTCAGATTTCTGACCACTGACAGGAGGATAATGTGTTATACCTCAAAGTCCATTTTATCAAAACATTACAACGTAGATTTCACAAAGACTCTGGCCAATGTAGTAGGTTTGTCAAGCAACTTTTCTTTGAAACTATTTTAATCAGCTCTCAGTATATTTCTACAGCATGCATTTAGAAACCAGATGTTGTTTTCAAGCCATTTAAAATATATTGAAAGTGTCTGTTGTGAAGATTAAGCTTAAGTTTCTACCTTATTCTAAAATAGAATTTTTTTGAAGAGACATATTTTCTCCCTTTGTAATTTATGATTAAAATTGAGTTCTCCATTTAAAAAAAAAAAAAGGAGAGGAGGAATGATTATTAAGTAAAGTCAGAAATTAGTTTTTACAGCTTTCCACATTGTAAAAGGAACTGAATAGCAGAAACTATTATTTATAATAGTTACTTTAAAATTGCCCACCAGAGCCCATACGGCTGAGAAAACATGGTTCAGCAAAGTTGGTTTTCATGGTTCAATTGTCTAATCCTAAAATTAATATGTAATTCAAGGAATTTATACATACCATCCAACAAGCTCACAGGATTTCACTTAACTCCATTTGCTGATCACTAACAAGGTTGACCTGTATAAAATTTCTACTAAGTACAGCCTTGATCTTTTGAGAATCATCTCCTAGGTCTCGTTGTGTGGCCCAGCTCAGCTTATCTCAGCAGCATCCACCACCTTTACCATCCTTCAGCACCTTTGATTGAGACCAAGCAAGTTCCTGGAAACAGTGATGGGTTCTACAACTTTAGCACCGCTGTGCCTCAGATGATGATACTCTTTTGTGGGTTTTTCACACAAATTCAGGAGGAGTGGGGAGAAGGCCAGGGTTTGCCAGATGCATCCCTCACCCTTGCCACTGCAAAGAAATCAGCATCCAGAGGAACCACTCCACGATCAGCACAAAACGGAATTTCACCACCTTCACCAGAGGACAAAGGAATTTGTTTTTTTTCTCACAGCCAGAGAACAGAAAAGCTTTGTTTTCTCTTTAATTCTCAGAAACTCTGGGACAGTCCTGGTCCTCCAGCAAAACAGTGATTTTTCACTAAGAACTCATTTCAGATCTCTAAGAATATTACAAGACCACAGACCCCCACAGACAGCTAGGGTGATTGAAAAGGAGGGGACACAATTATTCCTTTAATTAAGTTTTGAAGAAGGTAAAAAAACCACTAACAGAAGTAAAAACATCTTTTTTAGCCTGCAGAAGTACTTAAACAAAAGACATGGGATCAAACTCTTTCAAACTTCAGAAACGCACTTCTACACTGGATGCAAAGGGACAAAAAAGACTACTTGGTAACAGTAGAACCCAGATATCCCTGCGTAGTACAGATCTCTCTGAATAACAAAAAAAAAATCCCCTAGTAATTTATTTTGCAACCAAAAACAAGGAACATAACAGATTTTCTATGATGAATATTATTGAGCCATATATAAAACTGGTCTAATAGTGAAAATACACATCTATAGATAATTTCATCATCAATTGATTAAAACAGTTTGGACTGATTTTCTGTTTATAAATTTTCAGTTCATCACTTGTGCTGTTCCCCTCATTCTCTGAGCTACAGGTCCTCTATCAAGAAACAAGCAAGAGAAAGCAAATTCATTCTCAGAATCTAAGGCTAACATAGTAGGAAATGTTAGTAGGTATTTCTGAAATCTGATAAAAATGAACTTACACAAAATCCCATGAGAGCCACAGAATTCCTTTCAGTGTCTGGTGTAACAAACACTGTGCTTTTAAACCCAGTCTCTGTGGAGTTAGCATATGCCCTGGCCTTTGAACAAAATGTTCCTAAATTCACAGTGTTCACAGCTACAGCATAAAGAATTGTAAAGACTCTTGCTGCAAAGGCTTTTAAGCTCACAAAACAAGGTGCTGCGTGGTTTCTGGCACAAGAAGATATAAAAGTCATTCATGAGTGACTGTCACACCTTGTGAGAAAATACAAAGCACCACAGACTTCAAACCAGTAAATGAAACAGAGACCAAACACTCAAAATGTTTTTTGCTAGTCAATAGAGACCTGCTGTGACCCCAAAGCTCAGAGACGGCTTTCATCTGGCTGCTGGATCTACTACCAGCACTACAGTGAATCAGGAATAAGTAGATTTTCAGTAACTTCAGGAGAAAGCTGGTCCAAATGGCAGAAAGGCTGTTGACTGCTTGGTTCCCTCAGAGAAAAAACTGGAGGCTTGCAGAGATGGGCCTCTTTCCTGCATAAGAGGGATAGCACTGGATATTTGAACAGGCACTAAATCCTGAAGAACAGGGCCCGCTTATGACTCACTTTGGAGAAGTCCACATCACCCACAACAGCAGAGCACAGGAAGCTGGTGGGACTCCATCCAGTTAAATGAGTTTGGCATTAGCTCAAGGTCTCATTTTGTACATCCATTGAATTAATGGAAAAGTTAGTTGAAAGGAGGTACATCACTGCATTGGCCATTAAAAGATTACTTGGGCTCCTTCTGTAAGCTAATAGACACTTTCAAATGCATATCAAGGCTTCCTAAGATAAATGATGCTTCACTTACTCCCACAAGTGATTCCTGCTTTATCTTGATTTGTAGAGGCCAGTGTTTTAACTTCTGGATAAGATGAAGCCAATTGAGGCAAACTGAAGGCAAAGAGGTATTGTTAACCTTAAAAGAAAAAAAAGGAGGTAAATTCTGTTATTCAACTCACAAAGCAGCAGCTTGGGAATCTGGTTTTTTGACAAAACTATTATACATTTATATAAAAATGGGGGTAGATAAACAAATCAATATACAGCACATGAATATGCATATAGGAGAGTCAGTACAGGTCAACATAGGAAAATTCCTGTCCATGTAGCAATGTTGGTTAGGGATAGAATTTTTGGCAGTATTCCTACATAGTCAACGCCATTTATTTAGATGTAGGTACAGCAACCTAACTGAGCTTTTGATGACATAACTACCTTGCTTTAGCAATTCAATGTAAATGACTTTAATAGTAGTGGCTCTGGCAAGTATAAAGTGCTTTTGTTAGACAGTACAAGGGGACTTGCTTCTGTTTTTCTTTTGTAACTTATAGCTAATGATAATATTTCTGAGAAGTGCCTCCTACTCCCTTTCTTTTCTTTCATTCTGGAAGAAAATCACAACCACATGTCTCTTGTATGAAACTTGGAGAGAAAATTTAAAAGTTTCCCCAAATGAAGGCTATAACAGCCAAACCAACACCTGTAGTTATGAAAGGCATCTTTTTCTCTGTTTTCTTCCCTTGACCAAACAGAGCATCAGCAATTCAAGTTCCTCAGCACCAGCTTACAAATGCACAGACCTGGAAGGGGTAATTGGAGTGCTAAAAGGAGCCACCAAACTCTTCTTCTGCAGGTGTTACTACTAGAGCAGTACCAGCAAGAGGAAATAGAAATACCCCCACACCACGTCACAAGCCAGCACAAACAACTTTTGACTGCAAGACCTTGCCCTGGAAAACAGAAAGAGATATCCTGTTCTGAAGTCTCCTGATAGCAACAAACTTTGCCAATTCTAGGCTTATTCTTGGTCCTTTAAAGAAATTACATGTACCAATAAAATAACTTCACAGAAAAAAAAAAAAAAGCAGCTCTCTGACCAGAAGCAGAAGCAGCAGCCCCAGAGGACTTGGTGCTTGCAAACATCAGTACAGTGAGGGCTGGCAGAAGCAAGGAGGGACAGGGCACCAACCTCCCACCCAGGCTGGAGCTGCCCACACCTTCTGGGACTACAGTAGCCCTGCCTCAAAACCTAAGGAACAAGACTGAAAAAGAAAAGCAGCTGCCTAGTCCAAAGATAGTACAGAATTATAGAATCCAGCCTAGAGAGGCCAGGAGACAGTTTTCAATCAGAATAAAACCTACTGTCTCACTTCCCTGCAGACTAAGGATAAAATATCCTCATTCTTCTCCCTTCTCTTTGAAGGCAGGTTCATACTGAAGACTTTTCATGGGGCTCCTCTATGCGTGAGGAACTGAATAAAGCCAAAGCTTAGGTCACAAGACCCACACATTTTTTTATTTTCCACATACCTTTCCAAGCTTCATCTCTATGTAAAACAGGCACTCTCCAGAATAGAGCTGGCAAAAGACTCCTTAATAATGTATGCAATAAATAAGAATAAAATACAAAGCCTGCATCGGTTTTCACTAATAAAAGTAGTCAAGCTCCAAGAGCAAGAAGGTCATCTCTGAGAGATAAAACACACATCCACTAATACAGCAAATAAATGTCTACAGTTTTCTTTTTTCATTTTCCTTGCACACAAGTGGATGAAAGCTAAAGGGCAGCATTCAGTCATACACACCTTGATACCACAGCCCACCTTCCCCTTCAGAGAACTTTAATATTCAGTTGCTCTTCAACAATGCAACAAAGCCTTACAAAACACTCTTTTTCTGCAGGTTTGCACCAAAGACTTGGAAAAACAATCACGTTAGACATCTGCTAGAAGAGCAGCAATTAAGAGCCTAGCAGATATTAATGATACAGGTAATCTAGCCCATCTCTCAAGTGAGTCCTACAAGGCAGAGAGAACAAACACACTGATGAAATCAATTCTTTATTTAACAGATGTTTTTAAATCACAAACTGACTGGTGATTATATGTACTATGTTCTTTTCAAAAAGGAGATTTTTTTCCCCCTCCTTCTTCTGTTTCCTTTTTGCCAAGTGGGTACAAAAAGCCCAACTCCATCCATTTTTAATTTGACACATCTGTGTACCTGCAAAAGGCTGAAAACACTTGTTGAAAAGCTACATAAAGAAGAAACACAGAGCCAACAAACCCAGTTTAAAATTCAATTTTGATTTATGTTTTTCTAATTGCTGAGGCACTAAGGCTTTAGTGCAGAGAGAGATTTCAGGTGTAAATTTGCTCACCATTTTAAAAAACAATTCTAAATATTTTATCAAGATGTTTGTAAAGGGAGTACCTGCTGAAGTCAGACTAGAGAATATTTTAGTAGTCTCTCTATTTACACTCAGAAAAAAAGCAAGAACCAATTCCCATACCCTTGCTTACCCTCTCTCTCACTATTCTCACATCCTACTTTAGAGTTTACATGCCTCCTTTCTTTTGTTCACTGCATCTCAAACTATTTCTGACTTTATGAACATGGTCACCAGCATATTTGCAACAAAGACCTTGTGGACTTGACAAGAAAACCATAGATTACTATTCACAGGGTTTGTATTTTGCTATTTTCCTGGTTGTGACTCACAGCTATAACTTCTCCAAATAACATGATGAGCTTGTGAAGTCCTGTGCAGAAAGAATGGATTATTCACTTTAAACTGTACAGTAATTATCTAGCAATGGGCCTTCTTAATCATTGTTTCCTTTCATTCTGTCACTGTTGTAAATGTTTGCCTAATAAAATTCAAAGTAGATAAAGCCAAAACAGCCCCATGAATTTTTATTTGTTAGTTTTTTAAATGTAGAACCTTTCCTTCTGTGCCGTACTTTCCAGGAAGGTGTAACCACGTACAGCTCCTCATGCATTCCTTTTGGACTTGCCCTTCACAAGAGAGGTGGGTGCACCTTCTTTGAGGTACAGTGTAGTGTGTGCCTTTTCTCAGAACATTAATCAGGGGCCTGCAGTCAAATTTTAGCAGACTTAGGGTTAGAAAAACTGCACTTACTCCTCTAAGTGAGGGAAGATGCCTGTGTTTCATTCTTGGGCTACGATGTAACCTCATGAAAGTACACATCAAACAGAATACAGTTTCTGCCTGCTTTGGACAGCCAAATTCCAGTGTAGCAAATCTCCTGCCTGGCTCAACCAGTCAAGCTGTATGCAATGGAGCACCCATACAGCTGTTCCTTTGTGTCCTCTTTGCTGTCATATCCTCTGACAATTATTTACAGATTAATTATAGATTTGCCAGCCGGCTGTAGGCAAAGAAACTTCCTGGAAAATTCTAGATGAAGAGAAGATGTTGATCAAAGCTAAAGCAATTTTTGAAAGGGGGGGGGGGAAGCTTTTGGGCATCAAATTTCTCTGTATACACTTACTAACATATTCTTTACACCTCTAAACAGAAGCATTCATGTTTCTCTAATGAGTCACAAAACTAAAAGTAGCAGATTATTATGAGTTGAAAAGGGTAGGAAAGGACACAAAAAGAACATTGCTAATGTTTTTCCATTCTTTTAGATATCTTCAAAGGCAAAACTCTGAAAACTAGGAAGAGAAAGGTACTCTGAATCTCTAGTAACAAGAATACTTTCGACTCTTTTGGTATGCAAGTATTTCAAGTGTCACACAATATTTCCTCCCAGATGTTTTTATTAGACTCTTTTCCAAAGGTAAAACAAATTGTAATTCTTGATCTCACACCAGAATAGCCAGCTTTAAGATTAAAGTGTTTGCTCTCCTGTCACAAAGAGGCCCTTGGTCCCATTTTGCTTATACAGTATTTTTTCCACTGCTTAAGTTCCACTTCACATAGTGGAATTAATTAATTCCACAGCATAATAGATTTCTTCTGAGGCCTTTTGCAGTAAATGGAAATGGAACAATGGAAACATATTCAGAGAGAAACTGCAGTTTGGGTCAATCCCTGAGTACCTGGGACTTGCACAAAGGAGAGAGATGCTCAGTGGAAGAAATCCATGGAAAGACCCTCTCAGAAGATCAAGAACTGGCTTTGACTGTCATTAAAGCAAACTTACAGCCCCCTCCTGTACTTCATCCTACCTACCAGATAGAGGATTTGGTACTACCAGCAACGTTTTATACTGACCTTACTCAGAACTAAATCTTCTATATTTTAGAAAGAAAGGAAGAGGCACAGTGGGGTAAAGGGGAACACAGGGTGGGGAGAACCAGTTTCAAGTCAGGTAAGGGATATCAGCTGGTCAGATCATGGTGTATGTCCAGGGAAGGAACAACATTCCCCTGAGATATGTTTTAAGAAATCTCCCTGTCACTGTGTGAGAGGCAGGGGTGCATGTGTGTATTTCGGGCTTCTTTTTTTTTTTCTTCCTCTCTAGAACTGTTACTGCAGATGGATTGTCTGATGGACAGGCAGGGAGAAGGGATTTCTCTTCCCAATGCCCACACCTACCAGGAAGAAACGCAGAGCTGTGCCCCATCTGACAAGAACCCTCACTGACCTACCTTTAAACTAGGTTTATAATTATCTCTAAGCAGATTTTACTGATTTGGCATAATTTTAGGTCCTGCCATCCTGAGGACATCAGGCAGCTGGAGCAATAAGCATGGGCATCACTGAGCCTGGTCAGTTCCTGCCAGGCAATGGACCTCACAATGAGTGGTCACTGCTGCAATGGTCTGGTCACCACTCCAGTGGTGTCAGTCTCTGCCCACAGAGAAAGCAGAGCAGGTTTTGTCTCTCAGCATGCAGCGATACCCCATGTAATTAATAATGGGAACTAAAGTAATAGACGGAATTTATATTAAAACACCAGTGCTGACTAAATGCCTGTCTTCCCCAGAGCATCCAATATTGTTGCTTGAAGTATCCAGCAGAAGAGTATTTCAGGAGCCACAGCTGTTTCAGAAGAATCATGGAATGTCTTGGGTTGGAAGAGATCTCAAAGATCATCTTGTTCCAGCACCCCTGCCATGGGCAGGGACATATTGCACCAGACCAGGTTGTTCAAAGGCCATCCAACCAGGCACTGAACACTTCCAGGAATGGGGTATCCACAGCTTCTCTGCACAATCTCTTCCAGCACATCACCGCTGTCAGAGTAAATAATTTCTTCTTCATATCTAATCCATCTTTCAGTTTAAAGCCAGCCATTCCTCCTTCCCTATCACCTCATGCCCTTGTAAAAAGTCCCTCCCCAGCTCTGTTGCAAGCCCCCTTTAAGTACTAATACAAGGAAGACCAAACTGAGCAGATATCACTTTGTAGTAAATAAATATTTCTTAATCTTACTTCAAAACCCAGAGTGCAAAGGAAAGGAAGAAAGATATCTGGAGTTGAAGAGAAGGAGCCCTAGTTCTTCGGACATGTAATATTTCACTGAGGTTTACTCAACCAGTTCTTAACAAGCTGTGGAGTCTACCCCAATCTTACAAAAAGTGATAGGAAAATATTTTCAAATTGTTTACAACCAGTAAATAAGAAGTAAAGGTGAATGACTACAAATGTCTTGATTTGTGACACCAGAGAGTGAAGAAAGTAACAAAAAAAACTCTAGGAAAATATGTCATTTTATATCACTACTAAAGCAAATCCTGCCCAGCAATTCAGAGACCCTCGACCCAAAACATTGTAGGGAGCTGACAGCATACCATCACTGTCTTTACAGAAGTGATCTTTAAGGTGTACCAGGTATAGAACACTCCAGAATCTGCAACATAAAATAGAAATGGAATTCTCTCAGGAGAAAAAGCAGTTTTCTTCTGTACATCTTTGTGCCTCAAATTTACATACTTTCAGTTCACAAAGCCAGAGGACTCTCAAGAGATTGGCTGAACAGTACCAAATGCAAAAGAGATTTAATCTTCAGATTTGTGGAACTTTAAAGTTACAACCACTGTAAAACATAGGTCTGTATACTGTCTTTTATCTACATACATACATTTATTGCAGTCAAGTTTGTAAAAAAGTCAAAGCAGATTAAAGGCACAGAAGAAGCATTTGCCTGAATTGCTCATAGTTCTATAGTCTGTTTCAAATCAAAATTGTTTCACTTTGATTTATGAAAACCAAAAATAGATTGATATAATTCAATTTCTAGCTTCTTGTTTTCCTGCCACTCTTCTGCCCCAAATACCTGTGTACTACTCTTTTCCAGGCTTTCATCGATGCTCACAGACATCTAAGGGTCATCCTAGAACATCTAAGGGCCTTATGTTTACATCTATCAGTAAAGAGCATCTGAAGAATTTGTGGAGCAAAAGCACAGTTTAAACACAGAAAAAGAAACATACTAAACCAGTAAGACTTAAGCATGGCATTAAAACTCAAGAGGTGTCTGTATGAATCAGGGCCATATATCTGAACACAAGCAAGACATTCTCTTGACTTCTGCTTATGTTCTTTTTGCACATTTGTTTTGTTTTGGGGTTTTTTTATATTTAAAGTAGTATCAGCAGAGGCATAATTTTGCATTTCATAAATTAAATTATTTTTGTTGACTTAACAGACATTGTAGAAGGGTAACAATGATAAAGCTAGAAATTACAGTCAAGAAAAATGCTCAAAGCCTTTCCCACATGCATAGGAGGCAATTTATCTATTCTTACAACAAATGCATTTTAGACTAGTTTAAGATCACACGAAGGAGAACCTAGTTATTACCTGCTTGTTTATGTAAGTGTCTCTTTACTGTGCAAGTCAAGCATATTGAAAAAACCTTCATTGCAGCAGAAAATATCTAAACATGCAAATACTTTCAAACCCCCACGGGGCCAATAACACTGTCCAAGGAATCAGTCTTGCAGAACCTAGACTTCAAGTCAAAGCAATCTTATCTTTTAAAAACATGATAACTTTTGCAAGCATCCTGTTTCTTTCCTACTTATGAGTAGTCACCAAACCTATTATAGGAATGGGGAACAGAGAGAAGCTGGTCAGTCAGTTAACAGGGACTTGCCTCCAGATGGAGAGAAGTAGGCAAACAGTGGCATATAGATGGACAATTTCATAATTTGATTGCTTATCTAAGAACAAAGAGAGCTGAGTTCAGTCCCTGCCTCAGCTTTTCAATACCTTCACATAAGATTCCTGACTCAGGTCAGTCATCTGGGAGGAATAAATAAAAAATTTTCATTAAAAATGCTATGTTAAACACTGCATATGTGAAAGATCGTGACATCCACACCTATTTTTTACATAAGGCACACGTTTTTCTATGAGGTTGTTCAGATTTCCTTTGATGTCAAAGAAAAATTCATTCAAATCTCCTGTTACCTCATAAGCATCTTAATTACTGATAAAAAGAGTAAGAGGAGATGCAAGAAATTCCTTCTCCTCTCTGCGGATGATATCTGATAATTTCCTTTGCTCTTCTTCAAAGTGTTCATTGAAGAGTGTTTGCTATTGTGTAAAAGAATTGGGGAGTGCAGGCAAAAGAGAGGAGTCAGTCTGAAAAAAGTGGTGTTTTATTGACTAAGGTGCAACACACAGAGAGAAACAGGGACATAAGAACATTCACAAGGCTGAGTAGCTTCAGAAAAGACATTTAACCTCTCAATTACTTAGTTTCTCTCTAACAGAGACAGAACAACATGCCCCTACCATCCTAATTGTTCCCCTGGCTAACATGAATTGCTAGCAGAAGAATGGCTGGTGTATTAGTTCTGGCTACTTCATCCTATGCTATTCATAAAGGGGTTTTTCCTGCCATCTCTGTATGTCTGTACTTAATCAATGTCAGTTCTTTTGTTTTCCAACATAAAGTATAATGAGACTTTTTTTTCCACAAAAACTGTGTTTTGGCCAGTTCTTTGTATGTGGGAATTTTACTACTGAACAACCTTCAGAAATCATGGAGCACTGCCATGTGCAATGGCCTCATGACATCCAAACATTTAATCTGAGATGCAATACAAGTGGGGTGCTGGCAAAGCATATGGACTCTTTTTTTGCAAGACTACATAATGCTTTAATCTCTATTCCAGCTGCCATTTCTCCATCTTTCCAGGAAAGTGTACTCAACACTGGTGAGGTTGCACCACGTTTAATTCTGGGCGCCTTACTACAAAAAGGACATTGAGGTGCTGGAGCGAGTCCAGAGAAGGGCAATGGAGCTGGTGAAGGGTCTGGAGCACATGAGGAAGAGCTAGGGAGCTGAGGTTGTTTAGCCTGGATAATCTTTCCTCAGGGGAAAAAGGTCTCAGGGAAGACCTTAGAGCTCTCTACAACTACCCAAAAGGAGGTTGTAGTAAGGTGGGGGTCGACCTTTTCTCTCAGGTAACGTGTGAAAGGACAAGAGGATACAGCCTCAAGCTGCACCAGGGGAAGTTCAGGTTGAACATCAAGAGGAATTTCTTCAGAGACAGGGTTGTTATACACTGGAATGGACTGCCTAAGGAGGTGGTGGAGTCAGCATCCCCGGAGGTGTTCAAGAAATGACTGGATGTGGCATTTAGTGCCATGGTCTAGTTGACAAGGTAGTCATTGTTGAAAGGTTGGATTCTATCTCAGAGGTCCTTTCCAAACTAAGTTATTCTGTGAATCTATGAAAGGAGGGCCCTGCAACTGCCCTAGCTGCTAGGCCTACCCAGGGGTACAGCTGCACCCCATGTCTGACCTCTGTCCTGGGCAGAATGCCTGCCATGCAGGAAAGCAAAGGCAAGATGTAGGGTACATCAGGATGAAGGTCACCTGAAAATCTGCTCTCTGGGCTGAGTAAGATGTCAAACAGAGATGCACAGAGCACCTGGAGAAAATACCTGCCAAGATCTCAAGGATGACAACTCTCAACCTGTCATTTTGGAGTCTCATAACAGGAAAAGAAAAAGTCAGTGTAGTCTTTCAGCTGGTCTTAGATCACCAACCCCAAAAATCTTCCCACTCCCCCCACAGAAAAGGGGCCACAGCAACCTCCTTCTCTAGTCCTCTCAGAACAAAATAAAATGTCAATGTCTAATCACTGCAGACCTTGAGGGGGCGAGAAGAATAGAGGAGAGAACCCACTAAGATGCTTGTCCTGCTTCCCTTAAAGTTAATGGGAACCCTGGGAACTGGCATCAATAACAACCCTACCCAAGCAGAAGTTAATACGTTCAGGCAATGTCTCTGTAGGCAACTGGGCTTCTCACTTTTCTTTTTTTCCCCCCCCACAAATAAAATGAATGGATGTAGTGAAAACACACACACAAGTTTGAGACCTTTTTTTCCCATGAGCCTAAACGGATGTTGTAGGTTTGCCTACATTACTACTACCTGTACAGTAGTATACTACCAGTATGAAGAGAGAGAGGGAGAGAGAAAAAAATCCTTAATTGTAAGAAAAGAAAGAGTTTTTCTCTCAGACACATCCCAACGTGTTTTTCCATTTTTTTCTCCTTTTACTGTTTACGAGAATTTCAGCAAAAGTCTTTACTAAAAGATGAAATTGTATAATTTCCATTTCCATGAATGCAAACCTTTTATTTATACATTTATACAAATCCTGATTTAGGATTGGTATAAATACAAAATCCTTCATTAGGCCTCTGTAAGGAAAAAGAAGAGTTGTGATATCATGCATATGTACAATGTGATGTGCATGAAGTACATCTGAAAAAAAAATTAAAATCTCCAAGACAGATGTAATAAGAGTTTTGCGGTAAAACCTATCAACATTAACATACTAGTTCTAATTTACTCTACTTCATGCATTTAAATTTATTAACTTCAGGCCATATGTTGGCTGTGGAGTGTGGCTCTGCATTCCTGAGTCAGACGACAATGAACAGTTAAGTTCCAATAAATTGGAAAGGTGAAGTAGGGTAAGCCTAACTAATGGAAGAAAATGATGCAAGTGCAAATCCAATACACCACAGTAAAGCAGTAGCAGTACAAAAATATTCCACCATATGTTTCAAGGGCTGGCTGAAGTTTCACGCAGAAAGCTTTGATGTTTCCACTGTAATTGAGAATGTCAATACTTCCAGGGTAGAAAACCTGCTTCCATTGATTAAATACTTGATTTCCAGACTACACTAAGGAAGAATGTCTGCTTCCTCAAATTTACTCCACATTCAACTCATGTTATGTTGTTTTAGTGCATGTAAGACAGAGGATGTACCACTATTCCATATTTTTGTAACAGTGCAGTTTTAGGTTGAAGGACAAAGCGAGTGTATGGCAATTTTCTATTTCAGGAGCCATCTGTACTCTCTTATCATCAGTGCAACTGGGAGAGTTGCTTAAAAATCAGATGGATCCCAAACATTTTGGCAAACAAACTGAAAAATGCACAATTATCCAAAATACATAAAAATAAGGCCTTATCCATGGTGAAACAGCAGCATACCACATAGGAAAAGCTAGTCTGATTATCCACAGAAAAACAAGAGCTAGAGGCACTGAAAACAAACCAGACTCCTGGGGACAACTGGCTTCATCCTCCTGCTCAGTCCAAAGCTGCCCATTCACATTTCTTAGGGAGACCATGCCCTTTTTCAGAGGAGCAAAAAAGAGGAAAAGTGATAATACTTGAATGTCACAAAATAAACAGCTCTATGCTTCTCCCCTCTGGTACCTCATCTTCCACTTGAAATTGAGCTGCACAGAAGCTGCCTGCAGTACCCTAGGCATTGGGAGCAGAAGTGAGGAAGTGAGTCCACCAGGAGATCAACACCAATGTTTTGCAAATGTAAAACAAGGCAGGATTATTGTTACAAGGAAAAGTAATGAACCATCAAAATGCTTTGAAGAATTTGGGTTGTAAATCCACATTCAGGCACTGAAAAAAAGAGCAGTCTCATTTTCCAGAAGTTGCTAAGCACACAGGACCTCCTCAAAAAAAAAAAAAGGTTCAAAGGCATTTCTCAGGACTACAAATATACAAAACCCTATTGGTAGAACTTAGGGTCCCCCCAACATACTGGTTTTTCATCAGGACATTACAGTGGCCAGGAGCAGTTGGGGCTGTGCTGAGAAGCAAGGCACCATGTATCACACTCCCAACCAGGAGCAGGACAGCTGGGAGAATCAGGGCAGCCCCAGCCCCAGGTGCCTCCCTGGCGATGGGCAGGCCAGGCTGGGGTGTTGGGCTCAGCTCCTCAGTACTCATGGCTGGGCAGGGGGCAGCTGGAATTCAGCCTTGTTGCAGTGTTGCTGAGGCAGGGGCTGATGGCCCCAAGAGGCTGACATGGGGTCCTGCAACATGGGAGGCTCCAGTAGGCTGAAATGGGGTCCTGATCAGGGGAGTGGACAAGGGAGAATCAGGGCTGATGGTGCCCTCAGGGCCCAAACATTTCATATCTCATCATACTTTGGGTATACCTAGTAGGGATTTCTTTTTTTCTCCTTCTGCCCTTCCCACCCTACCCCCCTCCCTGTTTGGTTTATTTTTTTAAGTTCAGAAGGGAGTGTGCTTTCAAAGCAGGTCTGATCTCCACTTTGGTCTGCATCATTGAGCAACCTCACAGCAAGATCCCTTCCAAATTAAATTCAGCTGGCAGACGCACACCAGCATCACACCTAACACTGTGCCTGTGAATAGCCACTCAGTGCACAGGTTGAAGATGAAGGCAGTCTTAGACAAATATCCCAAAAAATATGTATACCCTGCATAACCTGTCCTCAGCACTGTTTTGTTCTATAGATTCTCCCCTGTTTGGTGACATTGCTGCAAACCACCTGCAGTAAACCCCCATGCAGAACACAGCCCGCTACTTCCCTTCTGCTCCCCACTAAGCGATTGATGGGATGTGTCCTAATTTTACAGCTTCTTGACAGATGGGAAAAGCCTGAATTAAAGTGAACTCTGTGCAGATCTGTAGCTAATGCTTGTGATATTAAAGACAAAAAAACCCACTCTCTGCATATGTTAACACAGTTCTACTTTGCATGGTTAAAAATAGTTAGCTGACTTTAGGGATCTGAACTTGGTCATACTGTGCACACACACTAATTTCTATTTTATGTCAAATTAAAAATTCTTCTATCTGTGCCACTACATTTCTAGCATTAAAGGTCAAGGGACAGTTATACTGCGAGGATTAAAGGTAAAACCATCTTCAGGCAGAAAGTCAATTAATGTTAGCAAAGAGAGTCCAACTTCAGCCAGAGGCCCCCGAGGCACTACATGACAAGAGAAGAAGAGTGTTCTCCCTGAAGACTTCACCACATAAACAGATGTCCAGGAAAATGGTGAGAACTGATTGAGGAGAAGGGAAAAAAAAAACATTGAGGAAAAAGACACAGCCATAATCTCCTCAGCCCTTAGGAGGAGAGCCCAGAATATCTCAGTGCTGCCGGTCAAGGCGCTGTGGGCAGTATGCCTCATGAACCACAGCACATAAAGGCACATCTGTGTGCCACTCCTCTCCATACCCAAACTCTCTCTCTTCTCCTCCCCCCATCCCACTCACAATAAAAATTAAAGCACATGTATGGCTATTGCAGATTAACACCACAGTGGCAAGTCTTGAAAAAAGCAAAAGCAGTGTCCTCCTGGTAAAGGTACAAACCCATCTTCTCCTTGGCTTCGCCTTGCTGAGCTGGGGACAGAGACATCTGATCCACTTACAGGATCTGATGTACTGCACACCATTCACATGCACTTTGGCAGCACCAAGCAGTACTGAATCTGTTTTGGTTAGGTTGCATAGCACCCTCCAAGAAGAATTTTACCCAAAATCAAACTAATATTTAAATAGACACTTCAACAGGTTTTGTTTTTCCCATACTATGAAAATTAATATATTAGGAGGGAAAGTTAATGACTAGGATAATCACGTTTTGTTGCAGTCCTCTGCAAGGTTTAGTTAACAAGAAAAAACTCGCACACCTCATTGCTCTGTCATAACTAATCTTTTGTCAATGTGAAAAAAAAATACAGGTGCCAATCTAGCAAAACCTCTTACACATTGTCGTGGTTTAACTTCAGTCAGTAACCAAGCACCATGAAGCTCCTCACTCACTGGGATAGGCAAAGAATTGGAAGAGTAAAAGTGAGAAAACTTGTTGGTTGAGACGAAGTCAGTTTAATAAGTAAAGCAAACACTGCACACTCAAGCAAAGCAAAACAAGCAATTCATTCACTGCTTTCTGTGGACAGGCAGGAGTTCAGGCATTCCCAGGAAAGCAGGGATCCATCACATGTAATGGTGACCTGGGGACACAAATACCATCACTCTGAACGACACCTTGTCTCTCTACCTCCCCAGCTTTATATGCTGAGCATAACACCACAGGGTGTTGGATATCCCTGAGGTCCATCGGGGTCAGCTGTCCCAGCTTGTGCACCCCCAGCTCACTCACTGTTGAAGCGTGAGAAGCAGGAAAGATTTTGACAGTGCAAGCACTGCTCAGCTGTAACTAAAACATCCCTGTGTTATCAACACTGTTTCCAGCACAAATCCAAAACACAGCCCCATACAAGCTACTGTGGAGAAAACTAACTCTACCCCAGTCAAAAACAGCACACACATGAAAAATTTAAGTGGTACAAAGTGTATGACCTAATTCAACTGCACAAGTACTACTTGCAGAATCTAGTTTTTGCTTTTTAAATAAAGGCTGCCAAAATATAGACAATCAAGGCATCAAAAGCAAAGAATAAAGACAAAAAGAAATTCCAAAACACAGTTTATACATTTCTCCATCTGTTTAAAAACTATATTCTGTTAAGATATTACCATTTCCTATTGTTACCTAAACTTGAAATATTTGATTGGTTGGTTCTAAAGACTCATACTCTTCAGTGTTTTGTCACACTAGTTTCTTTAAGATAGGATTATAATTACAGATCTCATGGCTGCAAATAAAAACAGGAAGATTCTATATGAACACAAGACTCCTAAACGTTGCTGATTTTTTTATTTATATTTTCAGTATTTCACGTTATTTTTAGTGGTATAATATTGAATATTGGCCAATAATTTTGCTCATATATTGAGAAATTTAGAGAGGAAACTAAATGTAGATTGTTAAGAAAACTAAGGGTAACTGGATTTTTTTCTGTGTGTGTGCATATATACATGCACATATGTATATATATTTTACCCTGTGGTAAATTTTAACATTGATTTTGCATTAATTTTATTCTTGTTAATTTTTGCAACATACCACTTCATATAATGCTGACATAATCCTGTGTGTTAAAACTGTAAACACTGGAAGATTAAAAAACACTAGCTGTAGATTGTGAGCCTGTATATTACAAACCGATGATGTAAACCTAAAATTTATGTCACGTTTAATTGAAAACTTCTTTTTCTTTTCTAGATACTAATGTCACACATTAACAGAAAATAAGAGCTTGAACATCCCTTACTTGACATTAGGTACCAACAGCATTTCTTATGAGTCAACCCACAGAGAAACACTGGGCACAATGGCCTTGTAGAAGGGACTGCACTCCCTTCAGCTCTGCATGCACTGGTGAGCACCCCAACAGTAGTTAGATGAATCAGAGTCTGTTTCTAATAAATTTTCCCCTGTTAATGATATATTTAAAACCATCTAGACCATTAATGCACTTCACATTGGGCAAAGCAAAATCTGAAGAGAAGGACTTTCAAGTAACTTCTAATTTAAGCTGCAAACTAATCAACAAAGTAGATAGGGAAGTCGCTGGTTGGAGATCTTGACTTCAATACCTTTTTATGCTTTAGCTCTGAAGAAATTAAAGGACTGATACAAGATCTACTGGATAAACTGTGCACATTTTTATATGCAGGTGTCAGTCTTGATGACCATAAGGATCCCTTCTGGATTGAAATCTTTGGAATCAATAACAATGGAAGGAGACATAGTTTCATAGAGAGTACTACTAAAACAATCATTTTTTCTTTCACTGTTGTACCAAACAATCACCAAACAAAATTGCCTTAGCATAAAACTTGATTTGAACAGCTCTTTCAGCAAGGTAATACCTAATACCCAAAAGAATTCTCCTAAAAAGGGCAACAAATCTATATCTGCTAAGTTATAAATAGATTTGGATGCAGCAAGATGCAATCCGCCAGTTTGCTCAAAATGTGATTTTACTTTATTTGTCCAATGCGCAAGAATGTTCAGTCAATATTTTTTCATTTCATGTCTCTCAATACAAATAGGAAGACCAAGAAAGGAAGAAGGGAGACTTGGGAGCCCAGAGAATAACACATAATCATACTTATTCACTCACAGCTACTGCCACTATTTCCCCCCCTCCCCTTGCAGAGAAATTTTAGGACTGATAGGCCTTGAGAATGACTGAAAATGAGGAGGGGCAGGAGCAGGATTCCATGAAGGACAAGTGCTGGGAGCTCTCAGATTAGCTAGTCACCCTAGCACATATCTCTGTGCAGCTTCTCCAGACACCCAGGTTGCAAGACAGAGAACAGGTAATAAATTCCAATGAACCATACAAGTGGCACAGGAAGGAGAGATTTCCTGTCTGCTACAAGTTAATTAACTAAAAGCTCCTAAATAATAAAAAAAGTGCATCCAAAGCCATCACGAGGCCACCAGCCTGGAAGAGGTGCTGAAGGTCCAGTAACTGGCATGTCTTGGATGCACAAAATGCACAAAATCCTCTTCAGAAGACTGGGACACATGGATTCTGGGGCCAGACAGCTGAACAGGCTACTCAGTCTCACACTCCTCTACACATATACTTACAAAAAGCTAAACATAGACATATGAACAACTGAAATTGGTTTTGTCTTAAAGTATAAAATCATCTTCCTCTTCTATAATATGTCTGAGATTTGCTACATTGCTAATACAATAAGGAAATATTTTCATAGAGGCTCAAGGTACAAAGCAGGTTTTGAAAACCCTGAATTCTGTTTGGAACTAGAGTCATCAGCAAAAGCCTACAAGAAAGGCTTAGAAGTGATGCAAGGAAGACTTTCTATACCACTTATTTGAACTTGGGAATAACTGAAGAGAAAAAAAAAAGGCAGATCATTCTCATAAAGACTACCAAGGAGTTTAGGAAACTAAAGCCTAGAGAGAAACTCTAGATGACTTGCTAGGGACAGTCTGTCCTGTCAAACCCTCTTTGCAATTAGTTTTACAAGTCAAAGAAGAATGCAGCCTGGTAAATTCAGATAACCCTGTTTATAAACTCTGCAATAAAATTTGCCTAATACTACCTAAAACAGAAGACCATATTAACAGAATATTAGTCAAATCTGGCTTTTGGTATGCCCTTCTACTCTTTCTGATCCTTTTCTAAGCTCCTTCTCATCCTGTTTCTTACAGCTAATGTTACTCTCTGTTTATTGCATTGTCCTTTTTATTTTGTGGATAGCTTATTCTAAAACCATTATTAGAAGTGTTTTCTGTTTGTTAAGGGACAGAGAAATGTAACTTTGTTATAAATTGCTTCCAAAAAGTATATCTAAACAATTGTCAAATCTTTTAAGAAACAGATTGATTTTTCTTTCACAGTTTTCAGAGCATCAACATGGAGAATTGATCAGAGCTAGATTTTCTATCATTTAACAAATTTTAAAATGTCTGATGCTTTTTCATTATAAAAGTTTAAGTAAAATTTCAAAATTATACAAGAATACAGAGGGTAGGTGTTGGATAACAACTACAAAAATGTTTTGTTACACTAAAATGTTTAACATCAGTATATTGGTTTGTATTCATCTTGATACGCTCAATATAAACACCTAACATATCTTCATTTCAGTTTCTTATACTTCCTGTGAAAAGAGAAAAATAAAAAACTACCTTAAAATAATTTCTGTAATTGAAATTTCTACAAGATAACCTATTGTTAACATGAAGTAACTTAGGTAATATGATACTAGGGGCACAGACTAGAAACACACATGTAGCTTCAACAAAATCTGAGGGCTAGCATTAAAATCAGCAATACACCCCATTGCAAAAAAAAAAAAAAAGGATAGAAATACTATTTAATGAAAGGAGATTTTAGTACAACCCTGAATAGTAATCATGAGACTATTTGACACTGTAAATCCCTTAGTTAGCCAGGCATCATGTGAAATACTGTTTTTAAAATCAGTAACCACCACAGTTAGGATTAGACAATAGAAAATCAGACACAAGTAAATGAAAGCAAAAGAAATTAAATAGCTCGCAGATGGACAAAGTCAGCCTGCAGCCAAGGACCTGGAAAACATGGGCAGAATTCTTTGTTCTCCTACAGACTTTTCAAAATTCTGGCCAGTTATTCACATACAGCCTTGCAGTGTGTCTGAGACAATCTGTCAGGGGTGAAGTTACATGACATTCTCTGCTGAAATAGGGGGCATTCTGCCCTTCTCCAGCAACAGCCACCCATAGCACATTTTTGTTCACTTTCTTGCTCCAGCATAGATGCTTACCTGACCACTGCAAGCTGGAGAGAGGGAAATCCCTGCTGAAAACTACTCAATCCTTCGTTGCGGAGTGAATTGTCCTCTGGTTTAGGGGCCTTAGGCAAGTGTACCATCAGGTGCCATCAGGCAGTGCTGGTACAAGGGAAATGGTGACAATACAGAGGTAAGACATGAACTGAATCCTCCTTTTCACAGGCAGAGTGGCACTACCACAGTACACCCTCAAGGGCCAGCATCCACCTCTTCCTGCGACCTTCATCCTGTCCAAACTCCCCTTCTCCAGCCGCTGTCACCTCACATCTTTCATCTCAGCTGCTCGCATGACAGCAAAAACCCTGATGTCACTCAGAAAGAGTCAGATTATTTTAGAGAATTAAATAACGTGCATTTGCTTCCTCCATTCATTTTGCCCAAAATGCACTGGGGAATTCCTCAAAGACAGCCTGGCTCTGGAGTGGGAACAGTAACTTTTAATGATGACTTGGTAGGGAGGATCAAGGCAGTGTGTACCACAGGATTTTACTTCTTCAAGCCAACCTGTCTCCAATCTTGAAAAAAATAGAACCATATATCAGAGACTCGTAAAAAGAATATAATAATACCTCCCTTTCTTTGAGAGAGGATATGAGGATAAATACATTAAGGATTATGAGATGTTCAAATACTACTGTAATAGGGAAGATAGAGGTAGCTAAGATAGATAAACTGCTATAAAAAAAATGCAGAGAGACTTTAAAAAGAAACATCCAGCTATATAGAGAGCATAGTACTTTTGTAGTT
Source organism: Manacus vitellinus (assembly GCF_001715985.3). Taxonomy (NCBI): domain Eukaryota; kingdom Metazoa; phylum Chordata; class Aves; order Passeriformes; family Pipridae; genus Manacus; species Manacus vitellinus. The sequence goes on from NW_021940122.1 coordinate 1,680,178, forward strand.
ACTATTTATGTGCCATCTGTGAACAAGAAAAGTACTTAAATCAGTTTTGTTCACGCTTGAGCTGGGCAAATAATGCAAAATAGATACTTGTAAACCCTCGTCCAAATGTAAAGTTTTCTTGATTGCCTTCCCATTCTGTTGACCCATTTTACACATATACTATAATACAGGTACATTCTTGTTTGTCAGAACAGTCAAATGTATGGAGGGAACATACATTTCCCAAATATTTGATAGCTCCTCTGTGGGTTTGGGAATCAGACACAGGGAAAAAATACCACCTGACACAGGACATCAATCACAGAAAGCAAATAGCAAGTTAGGTATAGGAAATAACTAACATAATAGTTATTATGGTAGCTGCATGCATCCAGCCAGATACTCAGTCAAAATACATTCTGCCTAAACTATTCTCATGATAATTTTTTAGCAAAAAAGGTTTCTGTTCTTGTGAGTTTCTACACAGATAATTCATTATCAGAATAAAAGGACCATATTCATTGAGCTGCTTTCTTCAAATAGATTTTCTCCAGCTCAGAAACAATATCACCAACCATAAAGACATAGTAAGATGCTATAAACCAAGCCTTGATTTGCTTGTGCTGTTGCTGTGCTGCTCATACGGCTTAAGTAGCTCAATGACAGCGTGTCTTGTGGGAAATAGGAAACAGTTAAGGTGAAGTGAGATACAAATCTTGTTCACTCAAATGGCTTGGGTATTTTTACAAGGGGTATTCAATTGAAAACATCCCTGCTCCTTGGAAGGGAATTCTTAGAACATTACTCTCTACGAAGGAAAACAGGTGGAATGACAAAATGAGATATGATCACTTAATAGGAAAGAGTAAAAGGCAATACAAATTATTTTTCAGTAATGAGCTATGAATGCTTAGATTCCAGGAAACTTTTCTTTCTGTTTAAGTTCCTCTTTTCTCAGATTAACACATAAATGCAAAAATTCCCAAGGCTCCATTTCTGTCCTCCACATATCATAGCCACCATCTTAGCAATTGAGAATGTTAGCCTTGTGTGTACTAAAAATATTTTTAAAGGAACACAAAGAGTCTCTGCCTGATGAAGGTCTTTGTGAGGTGCCCTACAATAAGTGCCATTCTCTCATTATATGACCAGACCAACATTTTTCAAGAAAATTGGTGTTATGTTTTGGGATTGTTGGTTGTTGTTTGATTTTTTTTCCCCAGAATTATGAAGAAGGTTTTTCAATATCCACCTGAGAAATCACTGTTTGTGAGCTGAACAGAAAGTGGTTTTAACCACTCACATTGTTTATTCCCTCCTCTCCCCTCACAGCTTCATTAGATTGGCAAGGGTTGGTAGGTACTTCCTTGTAATTCCCATTTTGTCAGCACTACATATCACTGCAGTATCTGCCATAAAGAGACCAAAAAAAAAGAGTAGGAAGGAGCTGTCAAATTAAAAAAGATCTTAAACACTAAATCACCACAGTATGGAGTATATAGTGAGAATAATCATTGAAAACGTATCAATCAGTGGGAGCAGTTTCATTAAGAGGAGAAAGAAATACCAAAAGAAAACAAAAATGTTGAAGGTCTTGAGCACTATACAGACCTCTAAAAATTGACCTGGAAACACTGTGTGAGGTGGCCTAGCCCAGCATGAATTTCTTCTATTTCTTCTATTCAGTCTCATCACAAAAGAAAGGCTTGTATTATATTAAGCACTTGCTGAACTAGACCATCCTCAGGGCATTTGTGTGCCTTCTAGACAGATGGTATGTCCCTCAGCTGTTTGAATATGAAAACTCTAGGAGTTCCTAAAAAAACCAGGGAAGTAAAGAAACAGTCAAGAGGAGGTGATAGGGCAGAAGAGATCAAGTGGGCCCAGCAGTAGACAGTTTCAAGGTATTTTCTTAATCAACAAATCCATACATGCTGGAGGGCAAGCCTTGCACCACTCAGCTGTTGTTTTGTAATTGAGGTTGTCTCTTACCCTCTTATTACACATCTAAGAGATGTGTAATGATCATGAAGCACTTCTTTTGCAGTATAACTATACAACACCAGGAGAAACAGAAATAACATGGTGTTTGGAAACCTTGTAAGTCCCAGACAAGACCAGAGCTATAGTCATTGGCTAATAAAGCAATGTATCCTTGTGACTCTTGGCTTCATGGAAGATTTTCTGCTACACACATTAATATAATCTGTGCAGGTCACCATAACTATGAATAGTCTTCAACAGCAAAAGCTTTTCCAGTATTTTTGGAATACATCCTTTCCAAGGTTTTCAGTCCTAAAGTAATAGACTTACTTTTTGTCATGATCCCAGAGCAGGTTTATGTCTAGTATTACTCACAGCCCTTCTGAAATCTGAGTGTCAATGCTCTTCAGCAGGAGGGATTTTCAGCTCATCTCAGCAGGCATGTAGAAAGCTTAACTTGGAAAAACATAGAGTCTATGTTTAAAGCAGAAAATGACAGTTTTAAAAATAATAAGGACTATCCTTACATCCCCTGCAAAACCTACAGTTCAGGAATAGAGCTGGTAATCCGAAGCGCAGTTGGTAAGGAGGAAGATGTTTGAGATTTGGTACCATTTTTACAGCAAACAATTAGTATTTCATTGAAATTGAAACTTCCCAGGCCATGGCTGTTCCTCAGGACAAGTCTCACAAAGGGAAGTGAGGAAATACTGTTTTCCCTGAAGAGGCTTCAGGGAACCCCACATTCCCTGACTCAAAAACAAAACCATCTCTTTCTTCAGAGCTAGAAAACATCAAGTTGCAGCTGATTCCTGTTGAGTATGCACCATAGTTATATGGGCATCCCTTCACATTCTGCCTTCATTGCTATGAAAATTCATTAGACCCCAGAGATTTTGAAAACTGTATCACCGCTGGATATTTTTCAAATTGTCAAGACTGATAAACCCACATCACCCAAATGGGAGCTACCAGAGCTGGTCACCAAAAGTTAACACAATGTGCATAAATATCCACAAATCCTCTTTTTTCTAGTTGAGATTTCTTTGTTATATTTGCAAATAAATAATCAATAGATACATGAAGTTCTGCATTTCTCCTCCCTGGTATATCAATTTTTATATAAAAGTATCCAACACTTGAAAGTGACAATAATACTTGCAGCCTATGAAGTTGAGTAATGGATACCCTCCTCCTGATGGAATTATATGGAATATTATAGGCAAAAGTCCTCTTTGTCCTTCCATATTTTACTGTAAAGGTATATACAAACACCATGGAAAAAAAAAAGAAGAAAAAAGTATAAAGTACAAGGACTGTGATCAGGGAGAAAGCTTTTGTGTGTTGAAAATCTCTACAAAAGATCCAAAAAGTCACAAAAAAAGGAAAATACAAGGCACAAGGTTTGGTTAATGTGGTTTTGGGAGAGTGATCAAAGATACGGGAGTAAAAACGAATGTTCACTGAGAAATCATGAAGCAGCAGACTACAATATAAGTAGTCTGTTCATTTACATGACAGTGATAATGGAAATAAAATAAGCAAATACATTAATGTCACTCACAAGGGAACAGCAAGAGATTTTATAAATATTGTTAGTCTGTAAATAAACAAAGGGAAACAATCAGCAGTGATTACAAGCAGTTTATTTAAGCAGTCTTTAATAAACTCAATGGCTTGGAAAAGAGGAGCCTTTTTAAAAGTGATAAAAATCAGCCTCTCCATTGGGGTACTAGTTAAGAACCATCTATAAAAACCCTGAGGGTCAATTTGGTCCAATTGTAGTAAAATGGAGTTTATCGATTATTTCAATTCTGCTAAGTATCAGCTAACATTCACCTTTCAGTAAAAGCAATAGTCATAGAATCCCAATTGGGAATTTTTCTTTTGATCCTCCAGTAATTATTCTGGTGAGGGTAGTGGTCCATTTCTGCTGGAATTTTTGCAGTTGTCAGCTTGAGCTTCTAGGTGGACACTTGCCATGGCACAAACCCAACTAGAAATGAAGTATTATAATCAGAGACTCGAAGCTGCAATGAAGGAATTATGCCCTCACTTACTTAGACATATTTCCTCTGTTCTCTCATGGATCTACCTGTCAGGCTGTCTCTCCCACCTAGAGCAGAGTCAGATCAGACTGGGCTATCACAGATAAACATCAGTACAAATAGGCTTAGCTTACCACAGGGAAGAGAGTGCCTCTAACAAAACACCAAACATCATGAAGCAGAGTACTTGGCATCCCACTGCTAAGCCTGCCCTGCCTCCATATCTCAGTCCATCTACAGCCTGTTTCCTGCTGATTTATCCTGTTGCATTCAGTTCACACACAAAAAGGACTTGGAGAAATGCAGTTCAGTTCAATTCTGGACAATGCAACAGGGAAAAGAATTTGAAAAAAACCCAAACAATCGAACAAACAAACCCAAATCAAAATAAACAAAAAACCAACCAACAAACAAAAATACAAACAAAACAAACAAACAAAAACCCACCCAACCAACCAACAAAACAAACAAACAGAAACAACAGTCAACCAACCAAAAACTTCCTAAAGAATAAGTTAGGAGTGTTGTGGCATGTAGTTATTGCTTTAAACCCTACGCTGGAATCAACTGTCAAAACTAGAGGCAGGGGATCTACTTCTACTTAGTTTGCCTCCCAGGATGACTAGGCTTCCACCTCTGAATAACCTCAGCAACTCTCTCCAAGCATAATTCTGTCTATGGCAAACCTAGCCAACAACAACATTTCTTATGGCTCCTGTGGGGATTTATTCAGGCTCCTGTGGGGAGTTATTCAAAACACTTCACAGCCTGGGCTAACAAGCTAGAAAGTGCAGGGAAAAAAAAGGAAAGTGCCCCATGACTGCTGCTTGGGCTCCAGGGTTGAGTGACATAGCATCATATCAGGATTACTCCAAAATGTTTTTCCTTTCAACCTTCCATAAAATTCCTATCACAATACTATCATACTCAATTATAGAAAAAAAAAAATACCACCGCCACCAAAAAGAAATCTTCTTCTAGCTCTGTACAAATTCAACACAGTAATCCACGCCTTTCCTGCAAGTGATATCCTACAACTGGACATATTAAAAAGGACTCTTTTGCCAAGAAATCAGATTTTGTCAGAGTGAATTAAGATAGGATAAAATCTGTATTGTACCTGACCGAAAGAGAATAACCATTCCTGAACAAAGGAACATCCAGTGGCAACCCTGAGGAAGGGCCACCCAGTCAAGTTGACTGTGATAATGCCAGACAACTGTGGAACTGCCAGCAGCTGGTAAGAAAAGACAGAAACCCAGTACTGAGAACAGAACAGCTGAGGGGAGAAAGTTTCTACTTGTCTGAACCAGGAATATCATCTTAATTGTTTCAATCCCTCCTGTATCTGCTGCTCTCACCCTGCTTGGATGCTCAAAAACTTGTTTTGAACTGGAGGAGCGCAGCTCCTGAAAACAAGCAAGAAAATTTTCACAGCCTGCCTCATTAATTCTACCTTTCCCCCTTGTCTTCACAAGCCTTCATAGAGAGCTGAGCCTCAGGGGTCACTCCCCCCTCCCCACATCCCCCTCTCCCTGCTGCCACAAAACTCACTGCAGGGTGAGCTTACTCCTTCTACTTTACCTCCCACTTCAAAGTCTACAGGTAGTCAGACAGCAGAAGGACTGAAACCACAATTGAAGCCATAGCTTCCAGGAGAAACATGACAGAGAGAAAGCAGGAAGGGAAAGGGAAAAAAAAAAAAGAAAAAAAAAGAGCACTGACAGAGCTCAGAGAAGACTTTGATTAAAAGCAGTAGTAGCTTGATTCAGAAACCCCGGACAAAAACCTAGACAAAAAGGGTCACTCTACCTGATTCAATTTAAGTGTTGCAAAAAGGACATATTTATTTCTTGCTACTGAGAAACAGGTTCAATAAGTGTTACAGAAGAAGTGCTTCATAACACCTCTCAGTTCTTTGCTCCTTATTACCTTCATCACTCTGAGTACCAAACTTTCCTCCTCTATGCAGCGATGGGGTTGGTACATCCTCTCCTAAGCTCCTCCTGCTCCCTAGTCTAGCAGTTCTCAGCCACCCTCCCACTACCCTACACGCCATGGTCCCCATCTGTTAGCAGACATTACAGGTGTGTTTTGGGTCATTTCCTCAGTATGGGTTCCATCCCCACTCTAATCCCTTCCCTGACTTTTACCAAAATACATAGTGCTTTGCTGCTAACTGCCTCTTATTCAGTCAATCTGAAAGGATCAGAGTCATCCAGTTTAAAGATATTGTGGTGAACCAGCCAGAGAAAGATAGGAGAAAAAGGATTGGTGCAAAATATTGCCATGTGACAAGCCTGGAAAGTGCAGCTATAGGAGGAGGACTCTGACAAGAAGGGGTAACTGGGGACATCGCAACTGAGCAAAGGTTCTCTCACAGCTCTGAGGAGAATTAACCTGTGATACGAATAAAATGAAGGAAAATTACTTTAGTTCTCCAGATCAATCTAACATGAGCAGACACTACTGTACTAACACTGTGTTTGTTGTCACAGTGTCTAGTGTTGTACCTAGAAAGAGGAAAAATTAAACTAGTGAGCAAATGACATGGAAAGAAAAGAGGGAAGATATCACAGCAAGTTCTGTTCCATGTTTAAACTCTGCAGTCCTTTCTTGAACTTTATTTTTTTTTAAATTGGATGTAATATGAATATCTCGATGCATTTAGGAAAATTGCAGCAATTTTTCCATACTATTGTTGCATAACTATTTGTCTTCTTTTACTAATGCCAGCAGTCTTAGCTAAAGACTCTGGAGAGAGGGGAAAAAAATCTTGCTGAGAGACACACCAGCAAAAAATCCATTTACTTCAAGTGATGTTTCTCTCGGTTTATATCACTATAGCCACAAGACAAATCTGTATCACACAGCGAGGCAAAAGAGGAAGGAGGAAGAAACAGAAAGGGAAGAGAGAATGCTTCTCTATCCACTCTTTGCAACAACATCAAATGTTGTCTCTCTGTCTCATGCTAAAGAGGCACCTCTGACTCCTCATCTCACTGGAAAATGTTGACATTTCAAAATACTTGATTTTTGATAATTACATATGCAGTGCTGTTCTGTAAGTGCAGTTATTATAGCGCTGACTGCAACACTTGCAATACCATGTAAAAGTAAGAACCCTTGCAACACTATGTTAAATTATGTACCTTCCAGAGCTTCTGGCAATGTCTTAACAACATCTATAGCTGACAGGAGATATGTTACCCATTAATCATCTGCATAGTTAAATACATACCATCTACACAGGCTTAGTAAGTACAGACCAGAAAGAGTATGGAGACTGAAGTCAGTTGTAGAAGTTTACTTGATATTCCTAATAATTCTATCAGTGTGTCTCTTTGACAGTGACTCCTGTCCAGAAGGATGGAAAAATGTTGTGAAAAAAGCAGTTTTTAAAGTTCAAGAGAAAAATGGAGACCTATAATCATGAAGTAACATTGTAATGGCCCAATGCCCCACAGTCCTGGACAATTTTTCTGAGGCAGTTCCTAAATGGATTGGGCATGATATTTGAGATTAAGTTTATAGCAGAATACAGGAATGGTGTCATGAGACTCTACTGCCTCTTCCACTCTTACCCAGTTTAGCAGGTAAGTTTCTGCATTGTCGTGCTCCAAAATATCCCTATTTTTCTCCCTCTGAGCTAAGGAACTGGGGGAGAGAGTCTGGTCATATTCTAAATAAAGGTTTAATCAGAACCACATTGGTAAACTGTTAACAACTGGTGACTGCCAGTTGTAGTTAATAGATATTATTCTTTGCTTACTTATGTATGTGGTTTGCATGGCAAGGTTTTGATAGTGGCCAGGGGCGGGGGTGGTAGGCAGGGCACTGCAGGGATGGTTTCTCTGAGAAGCTACCAGAAGCTCCCCTTATATTGATGATTATGAGCCAATGCCAGCCGGCTCCAAGACAGACCTACCACTGGCCAAGGCCAAGCCCACAAGTGACGGTGGTAGCACCTCTGAGATAACGTATTTAAGAAGGGGAAAAAAAAAATCAAACAAAACCCACCACCCCCACCGCAAAAAAAAAACAAACAAACAAAAAACAACCAAACAGAAAACCCAGAGTAACTTCAGCAGGAGAGAAGAGTGAGAATTATGTGAGGGAAACAGCTCTGCAGGCACCAAGGTCAGTGCAGAAGGAGGGGGAAGACATGCTTCAAGCTCTGGAGCAGAGATTCCCCTGCAGCCTGTGGTGAAGACCATGGTGAGGCAGGATGTCCCCCTGCAGCCCATGGAGGTCCATGGGGGAGCAGAGATCCATCTGCAACCCATGGAGGACCCCATCCTAGTAGCCCAAAGGAGACTGTGACTCTGTGGGAAATCCATGCTGGAGCAGGTCTGCTGGCAGGACTTGTGACCCCGCGGGGATCCCACATTGGAGCACTGCACCCCATGAAAGGGGCAACTTGCTAAGAACTGCAGCCTGTAGGAAGGACTCACACTGGAAAACTTCATGGAGAACTGTCTCCCATGGGAGGGATCCCAGGCTGGAGTAGGGGAAGAGCGTGAGGAGTCCTCTCCCTGAGGAGGAAGGAGCGGCAGAGACAACATGTGATGAACTGACCACGGCCCCCATTCATCATCCCTCTGCACCACTGTGGGGGAAGAGGTGGAGAACTCAGGAGTAAAGCTGAGCCCAGGAAGAAAGGACTGGTAGAGTGAAGGCATTTTAATTTTTATTTCTCATTATCCTACTCTGATTTGATTGGTAATAAATTAAACTAACTTAATTGAGTCTGTTTTGCCCGTGACAGTAATTGGTGAGTGATCTCTCCCTGTTCCTTATCTCGACCCACAAGCCTTTTGTTACCTTTTCTTTTCCCTGTCCAGCTCAGGATACAGCACTTTAATGATACAGCACTTTAGGTGGGCACCTGGCACCCAATCAGGGTCAATCCACCACAACTTACTAGCAGAAGACATAATCACTGTTTTGTACTTATGCTTCATACCTTTATTAAATATTTAGTAATCTTTCCTAAATCATTTAGGAAAATTTTTATATATAAGGTGCCCATAAAAACAAAGGACTCATTGCAAGTCCCATTCCTGACAGTAAATGGGAAGAAGATTTTGCAATCCATTAAGAGTAAAAAGAGAAGAGAGCCTCATATTGCAATTAGGAGTGGTTTTGCTGAGGCGTGGTATGAGGACTGCCCTGTCAAGTGAGGATATTGTGTTAACTAGATAAGAATTCTCAATAGTTTCTCTGCCTTAAACCTGCCAAATTTGAAAATAACACTCTGTTTTACCATTAATAGTAATGTTGCCTGAATAAAAACACAAATATACTATTGTCCACAGTCAGAGATAATCAAGACTGTATTAAAACCAGCATGTGGACTGGGCATAGAAGAGTGCATGAATCCAACAGCGGCGAATTGCCCAGAGCAATGGGTCTCTGAACATCACTCAGGTGACACCAGGGGAAAGCGTCACGTTTCCATCTTTTCCTCCAGCCACTTGTAGTAAGCAGGCTGGCCTATCTCCTTTTCTAGGGCTGAATTTAATTATTATTTTATTTTTAAATCAGTCTGAAAGCTGTATGGAGATGATGAAAGTAATTTAAATAACACACCTGCCAATTTTCCACAGCTATAATACCCATGCCTCTTGCAGAAAAACTGACTGAACTCCTTCGCAAATATTAGTCAGAATGCAGGATCTAGTATCAAGCAGAAGGAAAATTGTGCTATACCTATTTACATAATGTATCACTTTACAATATATATGGCATACTCTTATTGCAACATTATATCAATTATTTACCAAAAAAGCTTTAATAAATTTAACTGTGTTGTTCCCACTTATCAACCGCTTTACAATAATTTAAAGCTCATTTCCTGATGCATCAAAATTATCCTAAACTGTGCATGCTGGCAAACACAAAAACCTTTTTACTCCCCATTTGCGAAATGACATCTGCTCTATTTCCATCTTTGTTTTCAGACACGAGATTACTTTAGCATTTTATTTCTTAATCTGTCAAATAGCATCATCAAAAACCAGGGAGTAACTTATTCCTCAAACCCCCACAGATTCAAAGTTACAAAAGATACACATAATATTCTACCGAACTTCCATATCAGAAAAAAGAAATCATATAACCTTTTTTCCTTTTCTTTGTAAAAATGCCCCCTCTGCTAAAAAGCATGAAAATGTTTGTAAGAATGTGAAGGGAGAGAGTCTGACAGATTTATTATTACAGAATCCTCCTGCATGGCTACAGTTGAATGTAGGTTTCCATTATTAGCTAAATTTTCAGCAAACTCCCTCTTTTTATTAGCACAAGGTCAGTCCTGTTCTAGTCTCAGGCACGCAAATACAGAGACAATAAAAGCCATCAGTGCTGGTGCAGCCTCCAGCATTTGAAGTTTTAGCAGTCTGAGAAATTAACAGCCAAAAATTATGGAGAATAGGGTGTTTTCTTTACTTCCTTCACAATCATTCTACATATCAGAACAAAACACAAGCAAGAAACCTTGGAGAATGCTTAAAAATAAGCATGTGAATACAGACCCACTGCCATTTATTTCATCACAGTTTTCTGCCACATCTTCACACTGTGCTTTTTGCCTTCCAATACTCTGACCTGAGAAAGGCTTTTTCACCTGCTTATCTTGGGGTCCAAAGGAATATACTGCACACTCAGAATTAAATATATATGAATAGGATCACAAGCCAAGGGTTTGCTTTTTTTAAATATAAGCAAGGTCAATAAAACATCAATTAAATGAAGCACAGTGTCTTGTCCTGGACAAGTGACTATGCCTAGAGAATGTAACATTTGTATTTTTATTTTTCTATGTGATTTTTTAATAATTTTACTAGTTATTTACTTGGACAGTATTTGCATAGGTTTTTCTCTTTATTGTTGCTATTGTAAAACTGAAGAGGCAGAGAGCAAAACAGCTCTGGCAGCGCTGACAGGATGAAGTGGAAGGCAGTTGCAGGTCCCAGGTCAAAGTGCTGGGAATGAGAGAGGAGACTGAAGCTAAGTTCAGGATACAGTGAGGAGGTAAAAAACAGACTGACCGTGTCAGGAGGGTGGTGGAAATGTTACCAGAGAGGGCTGTGTCTGGAGGTAATGGACAGGTGAAGGACGGCTGAAGAACCCAGATGCAGACACGTTTGACAAGTAGAGGGCAGGACTCAGACTTCAGTGCAAGCAAAGAAACTGGGACAAAGGGGTTTTTCTCCGGTTACCAGAACCTGAGTAAAAAGGTTGGGTGGAGTCGACAGTAGAGGTTTAAGACCAGCAATCAGAAGGAGAAAGACGACAGAGACAGCCTAGGTACATAAACGAAAAACACTGCAGAAAGAACAAAGTGCTCAGCTGTGGTATGCTGCTGGCCAAAGAGCCTCAGAAGTAGGAAGCAGTAAAAGAGAAAGGTGATGAGAAGCAGCCTGTAATGTAGAATCAATGAGTGACAGTGACAGACAGCAGAAGGAGCCAAGTCAAGAAAATTTATGTTTCTTTAAAGAGATCAGTTTGATCCATGAATATAAAAAAACATATTGCTTGTAATTGCATGGTTACCATATGGCATCACTGCTCAGCAGAAGCATTCATATACAATATGAGAGCATTTGCACACTTAAATATATTTGCATTTCTTTAACTTCTGTTCTGGATGTCCCAGTAATTATAAAATTCTAGTTTAAAGCAATTATACCACATTGCTAACACCAGTTTCTACCACTACCAGTTCTGTTGGTGATGCTTTTCATCAGATGATCTCAGGGGTCATTTACAAACTGGGTCAGCACCATTACCCCCATTTTACAGATGAAAAATAAAGGTGCTGTAGATCAGCCTGCATTATTAATGTCAACTCTCAACCCTTAATTCATTTTACTGTCATTTTCCTTGAAATATTCATTTGTACTTCTGCACTAAGGGTATTTTTGTCATGTATTTCTAATGCATGTCAAAAGTACCTGGAGCATAGTAGGAGCCATTTTTAGCATTCTCAGAATTCTAAATAAAATAATAAAATAGCACAGCGCCAAACTCCCACACTACCCAAAAGTAATCCACTCTCCCCTGAGCTTACCTCTCTGTCTGAACATGTTCCACCTTAACTGCAGCATCTGAAGGGAAAACTCCTTTCTGTTCCCAGAGTTCAACCTGTTCCCACATTACCATCTTTCCTTTGGGTCCACACAGCTTGAAAAATACAAGAATATCGTGCTAAGAACTCCATTCAATTTCTGTGGCAGGCACCAGCCATATCCTGCACTTGAAACCTTAATTCTCCATCACCTAAAGAGAATATACTGATTACGGCTTTTTGGGGATGTTTGCTATGTTCTGAAAGCCTTTCAGAGAAGAAGCTGGGATAGCTCACCTGCTTTCTTAGACACATTCACATGAGCATTTCAGTATTTTGAAAAGTCATCACTAAACAAGGGCAGATGATCAGGGTCTGCCTTAAACTCAAGGATAAATTATAGCAAAATGCCAAGCTCCCTTCTCCTTCCCCCCTTTTTTTTAATTTTCCCCAAATGCTAACCCTCAATGTGAGGCTTCTCTCTTCTGAAGTAAGAGATGTTGACCCCTAGCCTAAACACACAGTAACATGATGATCAGCTGAACGTCCTCTTAAGACCTGGCAGCCTGGTTCCCTCTCTCTCTCAAAGAGCACCTGTACTCTTCCACTTTGTGTCCAGATGCCTTATTTTGCTGCTGCTAGATGGAATACAAGGACTACCTCCAACGCCTAAAATGAAGACCAGTGAGCTCCCCCCAAAGCAGATTGCAAACCAAAACAGGAGGACTTGATGCTTGACAGCATGGTTTTGTAACAAACCACAGCCTGATGATAACAAACAAAACCTTTCTAAAACCTGAGATTTCTCCCCAGTTTTCCTTCTTGCACAAAATCCAACACATTTTCAAGAATTTCAATTGCTGCTGTTGCTAGGAAAACCATGAGGCTTTGCTCTATGCACATCTGTAACCTTACCTGCTGGTCCTTAAAAAAAGGGATGCTCTTTGCCTATCCCCATGCACACTAAGGTGATGCTTTGCACACTGAGACATACTGATTCTTCTGAGACAAGCAGATAAACCTATTTTTGGATACCAATGCTCTGCTCATACACAAAGTCACATTAAAAAAATGAAGTGATGATGCCACTGTTTTCAGTGATTGCATTATAAACCAGGATGCTCTGTGACTAGAGCTATCCCACATGGAAGCTATGAAGGCTAGGGGTTAAAAAAAAAAATCATCATGCAGAATATTTAAAAATCTTATCCAACAATTACAACATAAACTGACAAGGCGTGAAAAAGATCTGATATTTTTCCACAGGCTTCTTGCTTAGCTGCACTTTAGTAACATTTCACAGAATTGGCAGAGACTGAACTCTAACAGAAAAATCATCTTTCAAGTTTCAAGGCCTGGACATATTAGAGCTGCTGATAGAGAGTGAAGCTGATAAAATGCTCTTTTTTTTTTCTTTGCAACACGTATCATCGTCAGAAACAGATTATTTTGGCTAAGATTTTCAATGATACAAAAACTAGACTTCAACCTGAAATTCAGCCTGAGGCTCATTTACCCATGCAGCAAATGTTTAATCTAATGGAAATAAGAAAATCATGCAGCATCAAGAAAGTGAGGCTTCTTTAGGCTGTATGGGTGTATGACTGTTGGGGAGGAAAGCAGAGGTCCTTTAATTACATTTTCTCCTTCCCGCTTCTCCAGCATTTACTGTCTCTTGTCTAAGTGCACTCTAGGTCTTGACAACTAAATGAACAGATGCTATCCTGTTAGTAAGCTTGTTTTTAAGAATGTTCATTCCAGGAGAGTTTTCTGAAAACATATGGTGAGCTAAATATATTGAAGATTTTTCTCAGCTGGTTTCATCTGTACAGGAATCAGGTGAGATGCTCAGAATACCCAGTATTAAGTCATCAGGGTTAAAGTCTCCAGGTGAAAGGTACCACACACCCAAGGAAGCGGGAAAGGGAAAAAAAAAATTCTCTTTCCTTGTCAGTCCTAGAAATCTGATCATGATTGTAACTGATTTTTATAGTGATACAGCATTGCACTTGCTGCAGATCATTGTAATGCCTGCCATGTTGATTTAAATACTACAAAACCCCCAACACAAAAAGACAGGCTGCAGAGCACCCCACTGTCTTAGACCACATCTGACAGTTGATCAGTCAGGCTGACCACAGCAAGTCACAAGTGACATCAAAAGATGTGCCAAAATTCAAAGCCCTTGACCACAGTTCCTTTGAGCAAAAAAGTCCAGCCTATCAAAACAACAACACATGCCCCATCTCAGTGTAAAGACTTCTCGTGACAGAGGTTGCGAGAAAATGCCAGAGCCTTTCTCCTTCTCTAAGGAACATCCTTTGCAGATCACCTAATCATGAGAGAAGACAAACTGATCCTTAACAGCTGAATAAATATTTCATTACTTTTGTAGCAGCAAGCTAAACATAAAAGCAAAGGATGTTAGCCATGCATAAATAGGTAGGATCAAATACTCGCTATTGTGTTTGGTTCTCAATCTTAACAAAAGGATTTTTAGCAGACGACTAAGCACACTAAGTGGCACAGTCAATCGGATAAAATTAAACAAGTTTAGTTGCGTCAGCAACATTAGGCCCTTAGCTATGTGTGAAGAACAATATTAGAAGTGACAGGGGAACAAATTCCACATAGCAAGCAAAACCTGAAGACTCTTTGCTGCATCAGCAAGGGATGAGGATAGGCACGCAAACATACATCTACTTTTTTTATTTTGCCCTTTAGTGAGAAGTCAACTCTGACATTGCAATCCCAAGCAACAAGTAGACAACAAGCAATAATACATCACCACTCAGAACATGGGCCCAGAGTGAAAAAAAATCTGCTTGAGCAACCTGTTTGTACATACTGAAACACCATGTAAATTTGACCATAGCCAATCACAGATACAGAAAAAGCTTCAGGAACAAAAACTAAAGCAAACTCATCATGAAGAGTGTCAGGTACAGATAGCTCAGATTCCACTCTGCCTTGGACCTTTTCTACAGAGCTTCCACAATTCCATCAGATTAGCCACTGTACATTTTCTTTTCCTAAAGGAATGGTAAAAGTCTTATTAAGACCCTGGAAAATATTGAATATTGAATAGCTTGAGTGTTACATACCAAGAGTAAGGCAGAATATTACACGATTGTCATGCTCATCTGGGATCCAGCCTGAGCTTTTGCAGCAGTTTGTAGCTTCACTTACCAGTTCAACTTGTGGGTTGATTTGCTGACCAGGTGCTTCTGCTGCTGCACGGGATTGCAAGACAAGAGGTAGCACCTAGGGATATGTTTTCACTTAGCAGAGCCCCATCCTCAGAGAAAGTCTACTAATCAGCCAAGTCTCCAACAGAACCTGCAGCTCCTGCCTCATCAGATACCAACACATACATCAGACAATAAGCTATTTGAAAGACTTGCTCCTGTCCTCAGACCTTGTGCATTTGCCTTGGTGGAAGTACTGTTGGTATAGGCTACACTAACCCAAGCTGAAATCATGGCTGTGAAATAGAAGTGATTTTGTGAAGTCATTATAAGCCTGTCCTACACGAAAGGCCACACTAAATCTAAAGATTACAAAAAGCCTTCTCTCAGGATTTCTGTAAAATCATCTCATTTTTAAATTCCTGCAGTCTTGAGGCCTTCAATGAATATATAGCATACATCCAAACCAGTATCCCATTTTACCCTCCTTTTCCAAGTACAGCACTAAATTTTATTTTTATGTTAGGAACAAGAAAAGGGGAAGGTGAACAAAGTAACTAGTTACCAAGTAGGAATTCACTTTCCATTCTGACATGTTCAGCACTTCTTTTTGTCATGACTGTGTTATCTCTGCACTTAGCTTAGAGTTTCCAAAAATGCTGGAGAGACGAGGGCAGGGAATCACATATCAATTTTGTTAATTTGTTATTAACACGTGGGGGGCAGGGGGAAGGTGTTGGGGAGAATTAAGTAGAAGCAATGAGAATTTTAATTTTTTTCTCTTCAAATTTTCATATCAATATATTATTCAATTTATTTATTAGGTTGAAGAGATAGAAGTGGCCTTTTTTTTTTAATTTTTGAGTGAAAAAAATTTATTACCACTTAAAAAACCTGAAGATCTGAAAATCAAGGATTTTCCATAGGTCACGTTAGGTAGAACAAGGGTATAACCTAAATTCACTTAACTAAGATCAATACCTTATCTCCTGCTCAATACTCTTGATACTTACAGAGATCACATTTTTCTTTCCTGAGATATTTGCAATTTTGCAGCCTCCCAAAGACCCAGATGTTCTTCACAACTGACCGAGATCACCCATTTTGAAGAAGTTTAAGTGTGGATATGTTCAGTTTACAGATATTTTTTGCCAGAAAATTATAAATTTTACTGATATTTTCACAAACCGAGTTTGATCATTTCATGTTCAGTTGTAAAGATAACCAGCCAAAAAGCAGTTTCCTGGTGATCAACTCAAAAACAACTAAAATGATCAATGTAAAGAATATACTTTAACACAATTACTAAAGAATGCAATTATGGATCACTAAACCTTTTAAAGGAAGTTCAATCTAAGTTAGACAACCCCACAGCTGTAAGCATATCTCCAAATTAATCTCACTTACAGCCTAGCAGACCTCGTAAACAGGAATCGAGTTGCAGCAGGATGTAGCTGAACAGAAAGAGAAGCTTTAGGCACAGATTTACAGGAGTTTACATGCTGGAAGGAAAGCTTCTGTACTCATGCACGAGGTTCCCAGCATGCAGGACTTTGCATCTCACTTTGTTTCATATCTTTCCTCTCTGCCCAATTCTCCAGCCCGCCCAGGTCTTTCCAAATGGCAACACAACACAGTATTCTGGCATAGCAGCCAGTCTTTCCAGGTTTGTATCATCTGCAAATGTGGACAAGTCCAAGTCCTCTCTCCCATCATCTAGATCATTAATGAGGAGCATAAACAGCTTTGAATCTAGTATCAACAACTGGGGTACTTCACTAGTGAGTGGCTTCCAGCTACATTTTGTGCCACTGACTACAACCATCAGAGCCCAGCAGTTCATCTGTTTTTCAGTCCATCTCACTGTCCAGCTGTATAGCCTGTATCATCATCCATTTTCCTGTGAGGATGCTGCCAAATATCTTACTAAAGACAGATTAAACAACATCCACTCTCTTCCCTCCTCCAGTGGACCTCTCGTTTCTGTGCAGAAGGCTATCATGCTGATTAAGCCTGACCTTCCCTTCATAAATCCATGCTGATTACTTCCGATCACCCTTTTTTCATTCATGCACCTGGAAATGGTTTCCAGGATTAGCTGTTGCACTGTTTTCCTAAGGATGAAGGTGAAGCTGACCAGTCCATACTTTCCCAGATCTTTCTTCTTGCCCTTCTTGGAGGGTGTGATATTTGCCATCTTCCAGTCATCCGTCATCTCCTGATCACTGTGACCTTTTAAAGGTAACCAAGAATGGCTATAGTATCACGTCACTCAGACCCCTCAGCATACATAGGGGTGCCCTGTTCCATGGACTTCCATGTTATCAGTTCCCTAACCTGATTCACCACCAGTTAGGGGAAGTCTTCCTAGCTAGACTTTTCTTCTGGTCTCAGGAACCTGGAATTCCTGAAAGGTAAATCTTAACATTAAAGACCAAGCTGAAGAAGGTATTGAGTACCTTCAGCCTTTTTGGTGTCCTTTGTCACCAGAGCCCCTCTGGTGACAGTAGCAGGACAAAGATCAGTAGCAGGTCTGTGTTTTCCCTTGGCTTCTTTTTGCTGCTGATGTATTGACAGAAGCCTTTTATGTCACTCTTCGCAACCCCTCACCAGACTCAGCTCCAGGTGGACTTTGGTTTTCCTAACTCCATCTTTGACAGATTGGACAGTTGCTCTACCTGCTGTCTGGGCCACCTAACCCTGCTTCTAGCTCTTGCACCCTTCCTTCCAAGTTTTGTCAGGAGCTCCTTGCTCACCCATGCAGACCTCCTATCATCTTTGCTTGATTTCATGCTCATTAAGATAGACAGCTCTTCAGCTTTTAAACTTAAGAGCTCTTGTGCTTGTTGAGTCCATTTTCTCTACCTGGCTGGATGTAAAAAAGATGTAAAGGAGTTAAAAATGCCATCCTGAAAATGAGATAGACTGGGAGCAGGCCAAAGGCAGAGTGGCACAGGAGAGCCTGCAAACTATAAGGACTCTGTCTATGGTCCCTCTATGGCTGGCATAGACTGCAAAGCACAGTGCAATTTCAGGATGCTCTGAAGTTGCTCTACTATACCTAAGAGCTGTCAGCTGTCCCAGCATACAAAGGGTGGATTGCAGCTATCCTTCTTTCTTGTTACCTTACATTCTGGTTCAAAGAGACTAACTGAGAATTGGGGTCTCAGGAGCCAAAAGTCACACTCCTTCTTCTGACCCGAGGCAAGGGGAGGCTCTCCGCATACTTTTAAGCTATTCAACAGTTCTCTTCCTAAATTACTGAGCGTGACTTTACTGCCTGTCCTTGAGAGAAACCCTTGTTATTTCTCACTTTGGTATCTCTGACCTACCATGTCTTAGCCTCTCACTTCAGCTTATTTCATTAAAGTCAAAAATGTTCAACTTTGCTTCACTATCATTTCAAGCTTGAGTTGAACACTTCTAAAATAAATAATAAAAAAAAATAAATTACCAAAAGTTGTTATCAAAAGGTAAAACATCAAAGATTCATGTTAATAAAGTTGTAACAATTTAATGCTGTGTCGCATGTTAAGCAACACCACAGACTGTTTAGCACTAGAAAGGTTATGACTAGCAAAAGTTTAAACAGGAGCTTGCTTTGTTTGCTTGTGAAAAAGCACTTTTTGAACTCACCAAGTCTCATGCTCCAGGACACCTCCTGCTCACTTATCAGCTGTCTGCAGCTGTATTCCAGGTCTCGCTTGCTGCCAGAGAGAGAAGTTGGCCACAGCAAAAACAATATCACCAACAGAGGTTCTGACACCCAGCAGCCCTCTGATGGAGCACAGGACCCCTGACACCCTGCACACCATGTAGCTGGAGTGTCTTGCTCTGGGTTCATCAAACCCATCAAAAAGACTACAAGCCTCCTCCTTATCAATTGACCCAATACATGGATTTTCACATATCAGCAACCAGATAATCCAAGAAGTCTGATATCTGTGGCTCTTGGCCCAAGCAGCTGGCTAATGTTCAGAACTCTACATCCATTAGAACTCAGTTCAATCACTAAAAACAAATTAACATCTGCAAATCAGTTTATTAACTATGAACATGCTCAAAACATCCACCTATCTTTCAAATACAGTAGGAGTAAAGGCTTGGCAGCTTCCTGCCTCAGAAACCTCAAGCATCTCTCACATAAACTCTCTTTGGAAGAACTAATTCAGCTCCTGTCAAGGTAAAAGAAAAAATAATTGTTTGCTCTTTCTACATGTACAGCCTGCAAGTAAAAACCCATGTCCTGGTACTGCAGCCAAGGATACCCTTGTAGATGGACCTGTTACAGGTACCTATGACCTTAAGCTGTCTTTATCTACAGCTTCTTTCATTATTGCTAAAATAGTTTTTTTAACTTTTCTGGAGTCATAAAAAGGTTATTTTTTTCATGCTCTTTAGAGTAATCTCCAACCTCCAGTTGCCAGCTATTAGTATCTTCCAGCTTAACAATAAGCTGGTTTTATTTCTTCTGTAATGAGGTGAATTAAGAAAATACGTATACAGACTATATATATATCTGTATCTGTCAACAAGGAAGCAAAGGCCTTGCTTGTTAAGCTGTTAGATACAGCTAGTAGATTTTTTCTTTTCCTTATGCAAATACTTTGAAAAAATCAGATGTCTTTCAGTGACTCATAGAATCACAGAATAGTTAAGGTTGGAAGGGAACTCTGGAGATCATTTAGTCCAATCTCCTGCCATGGCAGGATCGCCTAGAATGAATGTAACTTCCTCAATCAATCATGCAATAAATCCAAACTACAGAAGATGACTGCATCCAAACTGAGGGAAAATTAAGACTCCTAAGAGTTGAAAAGGTACACATGACTCGAGTTTTGCAATTGCCTTGAAGGAGCTGGGTTTTTTTGGGCAGGAGAACCTTTTCTCAGGGGAGAAATGTCTCAGGGGTGACTTATTATTCTCTACAACTACCTGAAAGGAGGTTGTAGTGAGGTGGCTGTTGGTGTCTCCTTCAAGGTAACAAGCAACAGAATGTAAGAAAATGGACTCAAGTTGTACCAGGAGATGTTTAGATTAGATATTAGGAAAAATTTCTTCTCTGAAAGGGCGGTCAGATATTGGAATAGGCTGCCCAGGAAAATGGTAGAATTGCCATCCCTGGAAGTGTTCAAAAGGCATGTGGACGTGTCACTTGCAGATACGGTTTTGATGATGAACACCACAGTGGTAGGTTAACAATTGGACTCAATGTTCTTGGAGGTCTTCTCCAACTTCAGTTATTCTATGTGCTCAACTCGAGGGCAGAAATTGCCTGCAGTATTGTTTAGACACTGGTGGTTAGAGGATGGAGTTCAGCACACAGATTCACAGGGTTAACTCATGTATAGCCATTCAGCATTTTTTTTTTTTTTCAAAACAGACAGATGAATCAAATGGAAAGGGGAAAAAAAGATAGTAGGAAGAATACACACCTTCATAAAAAATTCTTTTTCTCTTATTTCATTTTGATTTTGCTTTCTGTTTCTTGCATGAGCCTTTTTACTGGCTAAGCAGATGCATCAGATCTTGCCCAGGTTTTTGTCTTAAAGATTGACAAGGTGCCACTAGTGGACAATCAAGGCACATACAAGGAGGATACTTCATTAGGAGCAAAGGGAAGGAACAAACAGAAAAAAAGATATCCTAGTTTCCTTCTGACCTTAAAAGAGACATTTTGGTTCAGTTTGTACAGATAGGTACAAACCCTAGCAGTTTTGCTTCTCTCTACTTCTTTCTCAGATCAGAAATTTTTTAAACTACCATAGAATTCAAATCTTTGATAGGTCACTGATGTATCTTCAAGTTGAGAGCCTTATTTGTAATTGATTTTCAATGTCTTTTTTTTTAAAGTGTAGTTTAAAAATAGCCTTCAGTTTTCAGAAAGTGTTATGCTTCCTCTCCAAAAAGCAGTGGGTTCTCAGCTCTACAGAATCAGGCACATAAGAACTACATCTTCTCAAAATCATAATATTCTAACCTATACTTCTAAAAGAAGTAAAGAATAAAAAGATCCAAAGTACGTGGCTTTAAAAAACATGCATCAACAAGAATTCTACTGCCAGCCGAAAGAAAACCCTATGCATAAAAGTTACAAATGAATTTCACGTACAACCACAACTCAGCAGGTGCTCCCAGCTTTTGCTAAATGTTATTTTCTGTCCTGCTGGAGCCACTCCATAGGATACATCACCAAGATCAGTATGGCCTTTCTTGCCAGCATATTTATACTAATACAAGTCTTGAAATTAGTGGATGTACAAATTTATAAGCAGATTCTCTAATGAGGTATGATGCTGTAATATTTGCTACTTCTCAGACCTCACACATCACTTTTGCCACCCAACACCAACACTTTAGTCCACAGGAACACCAAAAACACACCACATGTAACATGAGAGCAAACATGGTAGCCCTTCTACTTTCTGTGGCATTTCTACAGGTGTAATTCCACTTTAGAATCAAAATTCAGGCCAGACTTCCTCCAGCCTCAGGAGGAAGTAAATTCCACAGCTTTGGAGTTTGTGAAGGATCTACTGACCCATTTTAAAACATACTATAGAAAAAAAAAAGGACAAAATAGAGAAAGTTCAGACCACCTGCCCTGAGTACCTGTAGTGGTGAAGAGGGCTGACATAACCAAGAACTTGCCCATTCCTTAGGGATGTCTCAAATTACCTGTATCAAATCATGGTTTTAAATGTTGTCATGTCCCCATAGCAGCCACTGGTCCAGCTGGCCCTTGAGAAAGAAATCCTTAACTCTAAGGAAATGTTTCTATTAAGCCAGCTCATTTCTCTGAATTACAAGTTTATTGGTTGTGAGATAACATGTAAGTAGACACGTGTGCAGCTTTATTGTCAAAATGCTGTTTGGAAAGAAAAGAGCAAACTACATGGAAAGAGGTGAGAAAGGAAAAACTGAAGCTGGCTGCATAAAAGGCAGAGCACTACTGGAAAGAAGCAGAAAGATGCTGTGTGGGGTGTTACTCTCCCCTACACCTCCCATGCAAGAGCAACTTTATTTCACAGTCAGCAAGTTCCTCAGCAATGACAACACCAATCTGGAATATTCACAACAGCAAATAAAAGGAACCATGTTATCTCAGGAGCAGGTGAACAAGTACCTGAACTGCATCCTCTGCTCAAGAGGAAAACAAATGCCACAACCAAGCACCCAGCTGCAGTAACCCTGGCAGAGGATGTACATGGTAAACTGTGTACAGATTCCCAAGCCAGTGAAATGTTTGACAGAAGAATACAAGTTGGCAGCATTGCTTAATCTGCATTTCAAGGGCAGAGCTGAAATTGCAGCTGCACACAGTGCGAACTCAGATCACTGAAGGGTATTCTTCTATACCTTCTCCTGAAGGGAGGCCAGCCAATTATCTTCCCTTTCCAAGTGCAGGTCTCTACACCTACCCATGCTCCCTGGGAGACATGAAAGTGGAAAGTGGTTAAATAAACACTTTGCCACCTCTTATTGTCTTAACAGAATACCAATAAGGGTAATCTGGAGAAAACTTTTTTCCTTTGGAGTCCTTTTTGCATCAAACCAGTTTAATAAAGAAGTAGAACCTTAACCTGCCTCTGTTCCATGGGAGCATATTTGCACTATTATCAGTACTAATCAGTCCAAGGGAAGATAGTTGTCTTTTTCAGAAAAGCATGACCTATTTCTTAATGTCCTATTTCTATACCTAAAGTCTCTGACTACTCAGCTTAGCTGTTAGGAAGCAGGAGCAACTATTGCACAGGCAAAACCAAATTATCTTGATTCCCTGCAGTTCAGGAAAACACTTCTATCAAGCCAAGAAAAAATGACTCCAGGAGGTGTGTTTCACAAAAACAGAACAGTAGGGAAACACTGTCAGAAGGTAAAGCTCAGAGGCCCCAGCTACCTGACACTAATATCCTGATTTTCATAGCTGCTGAGCCCTCTCTTCCCTCCAAAGAAGATACTGAGCCCTAATTTCTTCTGAGGGAAAAAACCAAATCATGTCCAAAACAAGTGAAAATTCCACTTAGCCTTGAAAGCACCAGCCCTAGCTCCTAGGGAGTGATGGCTGTACATCCTACTTCTGCAACTTGGAAGAGTGACACCACCCAAGCATTTTGACCAGAGGCAACACCTGCTTTATTCTCTGCAACAACCTTGCAATATTTGCAACTAACAGGATAAGTTGAGGTTTTTTCCTCCCCTTTGGAAAGGGGTCAGATGTAAATCCTTAAGACTGATGATCTCAGACCACTCAGAACAGCTTGAAGTGAAGGCAAAGTTGGGAAAGAGGTAACTAAGGGCAGGTATGTTAAAAACATATACAAGTGTGGATACCAAGTAAAAGGCCAAAATAATTGCTGGCTTCCAAATAAAGAACTATGGTGCAGGTAGGGGCACAGCATTAAGAAAAATTCAGATGTAGGAGTATCAAACCCAAAGTGTTTCTTGAAATAATATGAAGTTAAGCTCTGGAGTTCTTTGCTACAGAACTTTATGGATACATTTCCACAGGTCAGAAAAGGCCTGGAGACAATTACGGAAGAAAAAGCTGCTGAGAGCTAGTAATACAAATCACCACTTCTTGGTTCAGGATGCCCCCATGTCACTAATTCCTCTGTCTGGGAGAGCATTCTGGGAAAATACTGCTAAATGCCAGACCTGCCCTGATACCTTCTGCTAGACATTACTGACCATTATCAGAGATGGGACATTAAGCTAAATGGGCTGTGATCTGGCAAGACCACTCTTGGGAGAATGCAGGCTGTTTCAGGACGTGGGTCTGGACTATCTACAGAATACAGCTAAGGTACAGTGAAGCAGGCACAGAGTCAAAGCCACTGGCTCTGTCTGACAGAGCATCCAACACTGGTGAAGATTTGTTACAAAAAGAACAAGCAACGTTATCAAAGAGATTCATATTCAACTAGTAACAAGGGGAGCTGAATTACCAGTTGTAAAACATCATCTCATCTATTTTTAATATTAGCACTTCTCTAAGCAGTATGACGAGACAGGGAAGAAAAAAGGCAGCAGAAAGGACAAATAGGGAAGGAAATGTCTTGCCTGTTAATCTCTTCATATCCTCAAACTAGCCAGTAAATTGGGAAAAAAGTATAAACCAATTATAGGAGGAAGTGCCACAGGTTAGGTAAAAAAAAAAATGCTGACATCAAAAGACATGTGAAATAATTGAAAAAAAAAGTCCAAAACTTCTGGGATAATTTCTCAAAAAATCAAAAAACCTCTATGGAATATCTTTAATTTCTGCTTGCATCCAAAAACATCGAATCCATTCACTCCTTTTGGAAACACAACACTAATTATATATTGGACAAGTATCTAATCATTCAAAGAGTGACAAGTCCAAAACGATAAAGAACACTGTAGTTGTTGTTATGATGATCTATTCTTGTTGCTTCTCACATTTTTCTCTTTTGTCATGAAGTGATGATACAGATGAGACAGGCCACAATTGTAAATCACACAACTACAAAATACATTCTCCTTCCCACCCCAATCTTTTAATCTTTCCCATTCAAGGTCTAATGCAAAGAAAGAAAATAATTTGTTAAGTTCCTCTTGTTAACTCTTAGTAAATGAGCTTGGAAACAAAGACAATACAGTCTTCGAATGCAAATATTCAAAGCCAGGCACTGAAGTCAACATATGCCATCCAAATATGAGTTGCAGTACATGATCCAAAGTGAATTCCCTTCTCTTTATTCAACGGTCCTTTGAAAGCACTTTCTGCTCTTATTCAGAGAATAAGTCCGAAGTGTTGATCTCAATATTTGTTGTCAATTCATTAACACACCTCTTTTCCTGGTCTGTTTTGCATTGTTTTCCCTAGTGAATTGGATCTTATTCTTTAATAACGATAAAGACCTTGATCACTTGCTACAAATTGTCTCTCAAACGAAGGTAACTGGCAGTCAACAAATGCAACTCAGCTTCTCAGAGCATAAATCAGTTTGGCTGGATGGTGTGAAGACAGAGGAAATGTGGGTTTAATACTTTTATGATATGATTAATTGATGCTGTTGTCTGCAACAGAATAATGGACTTAATTATCCATGTCTTTTCCAGTCCCATATTTCTATGCCCTGAAGTTAGCATGTAGATGACCAGATTTACTGTGAAACCACAGAAATGCAGAAAGCTTATCCTAGGCCATCTATCAGGTTGATTCTTACATTAGCTTCAGTGTTCTTCATCCCTGCTTCTTTTACAAACATTATTAATCTGCTTTCATAGGGTAGCTGCACTTGGGATACTTGCCTTGCCTTCACAAACATGAGTAGCTCATGCAAAGCCTGAATGATGCATATTGTGCTATTCCCAGAATTTTAAGAATAACTTATCTGAGAAAAAAATAAGGATCAAGTTGTCAACATCCTTCATGTTATGCAAATATCACACTTTAAGAAAAACAAGTTCTTATAAGCTGATTTACCTGATGCTGCTACCACTACAGCAGAGTGGTTAAAAACCAACTGATTTTTTCAAGGTCATGTAAATATACATACACATACTTGTATTTAAAGATACAAAACACTTGCAAAAAAAGATATTATCACCACCTAAAGACGGTAAAAAATCTATTATAAAAAAATAAAAATAATAAGGACAGCACAGATCTATTGCTCAAGTCACTGAAAAAAAAAATCAATTAGCAGATAACAGGACAGACTTTGACCACAAAAGGCAGTTGTCTCTGCTGTTTCCTCTCCTCCAAAGCAAAACACAGCCCCAGTGTCCCACTTTCTGCATCTTGCCTCAGTCTGGCACAGGGTTTTTTGGGAAGAGCACATGGACCCAAGATCCAGCCAACTCAGTATCTTCTGCCCACCTGTAGAGACAGAGGAGCCCTAGGAACTGAACCAGCAAGTAGGGATGCTTCTGCACTACCGCCTTTCCGCTCTGTTCATCAGTCTTCAGCCCAGAGACCCCCTGGACTGCCCAGGGCTTTTGTATTTAAAATCCCTTAACAGACTCTCTTCTTGAACTGATTGAATCACTTCTGTGACCATGCAAATTGTGGTACTTCCTGGAAAACTTTAACCGTGCACTGTACGAGAACGTGCCTCATGTTTGGTTTGATCTGTCACCAGGGAGTTGCATTTGTTGCCCTGTTGAGAGACACAGAGCAATCACTCTTCATTCATCATTTCTGTGACCCTCCTTATAAGCTTCTGTCATCCCCTTCCCCAGTCACCTCAGAGTTTGGTTTGCCTGTAACAACTAATTTCCACCTTTTATTTCCAGGGCACCAATGGCCCAAGTGCCTGTGCTTGCCACTGCTTGAGCATCAGAGGCAAAGGCTGTGCTGGCAAAAGCGGGAAGGACACTGTCCATGGAAGGGTCCTAGCTTTGAACTAGCACACACAAAATTCATGCATCAGTATTCAGTGATCTAAGATTAAGGCCTTTTAACTCAAACAGACTTTATGATCACCCGAGTGATCTTTGCTACAGGAAAATGAAGTAAGGTTTGCTCTTCACAGCCCCTCTCACTTTTGCTGGTCAAAGAACAGAAGAGGAGGTGGCAGAAAGACCCTCTTCAATGGGTGTTTCTCAGAAGAAAACACTTTATTTCTATGCTTTCCAAAATAGGACTTCAATACTTTGGACATCCATTGACATCATTCCTGGAGATAAATCGGTCTTGCCCCAGCTGCTTCTAGAAGACATTAAAGAGGAGCTCATTTCCCTACCTCCTTACACTGATGTAGCTTTGGCTACATGGAAATCCAACAAAAGTCTCCACAACTGTACATCAGCATCCCAGCTCGTTTTCAGCTTACTGACAAGAACTAGATGACAAAGGCAAATAAAATCCCATGCTACTAAAAAGTTTTAGCAGAAAGTACCCTTCAGTGTAATTTGATGCAACATGAAGAGATGGTACATATTTAGCTGTGGTAATAGTGGTTTTCTCCCCTTGCTCTGGCCTTTTCCCATCATTCATTAATTAGTTTCCCCCCTTTGCCTCCTCAGAGGTAACTTTGGATTTATCTTAAAAGGCTTTGCGGCTTTCAGCAAACAGAATGAGCTTGATCATCTTTGATCATCCAAATCATGCAGCTAAGTAGAACTAGCTGGGGCTAGAACTAACCAGAGAGGAAGACAATGTTTAACTGATGCCACAGCGTCACGGTTTCCCTTCTGAAGGCATTCATCACTTCTTTCCCCTTACTTAACAGAAGGTGTGTCATCTGGAATGCTGCTGAATTGTGTCTGGTAGAAAATAATGAGAAGAAAAAACTAACATTTTGTGTTTGTGCAAGTGCTTCTGCCAGTATCTGGACCACTGCCAGCCTATTGAGTGGAAGCTTGCAGAGGGTTATGATGTTGTCTGGGCATTTGATGAAAACTGTAGAACCTCAGAACACAGGCTTTTAGGTATGACTGGTGTGTGCTGAACTGTAATGTGGAGTTGCACTGACATTCAGAGTGGAAGACTGAAATTTTTCAAAATTTGCTTCCCTCTTCTCTCCCCACCTAGGCAGGGATCTTCTGATGTCCCATTAATATTCTGTTCTTTGAAAAATTACATATGTAAGAAAGATGAATGTTATAAATTCACTTTTCTGTAATAGTTACTCCCTCACTTTGAGGGAAAAATATCTGTCTGGAAGAAAGTTATCTCATTCTTTTTTAAATTTTGTATTAGAATATACTGGCAACATTATCATTTGAACTACACCTACAATGCATGAGAAATTTCTAAAACCCTCACAGATGTAAAGGTTTTTCCCTCTCTTCAGATGTTATAAATAGAAAATAATTCTCTCTTCTTCTATTTCTAGTATAAAGCCTTTCAGCACTGATGTCAACTGGAAAGAACTGCAAACCAGCCTCAGACAAAACACACTGCAGCAAGCAACTGCCTAAGGAGATTGATAATACGAGACTTTACACTTCACAGTCCCTCAGGCTTGAACCTACCCTAGGTATGTGATACACTTCAATGAAACAGAACAGTTCCAACACGTTTCAACATGGAAGGAAAGCAGGTAGAAAAGAAAACTGTTGATCTGCACAGAAGTAGCAACTACAAAGCCTGCATAGTTGGATAGAGTCAATGTCAGATTTAAAATGTTTAATACAAAGAATTCAAAGCTAACATTTTGGCATTCAAATAAGTATTCATCTTTACAAACCAAATTGTCTTCTACAGTACAGGATTATAGGTGTACACCTGAGGAAAGCCAAGGTTTAAGGTGTGAATTAGTAGGACCACGAAATAGGAGGGCAAAGTGCTCAGATCAGGATTCATAAGGAGATATGAAATCCCAGGAGCCCAGGTTGATTTAGATTCAGAAGTATGAAAAAAAAATAAGAAATGTGTTGGAAGAAGCACCAGACATGTAGTACAGCAACTGTAAATATAGAGGACGATCTTGGAATGGAGAGTCACATGTTTTAGAGAGAACCAAAAATTGGCACAATGAACCACAGATATTCCAGGCCCAAGTACTAAGGGAAGAAACAAGTGGAATATAAACTGCTACTACTCACACACTTAGTCTAACCTCTAACTGGAAATAGAGGCTTCTCTAATTCATATGTACTTCTAATTAAAGTTATGGTAAAGGTTTTCTAAAGAAAGGGATTCCTATACAGCACCACAGTGTAGACCATCGTCTCTTTGGGAACCTGGGAGTAAAACATTTTGTCCTTTGAAGTTCCAGGAGGCTGTTTCCACTTACATTAGGGGCCCAGAAGAGATGTACCATTATTGAGAATTAAGCCTTCTAGTGATTAAAATTGAATAGCTAGAGATCAAGACAGCTTTGATGTCATATATAATTACGTACAGTAATTACAAAGGAAAACAGCAGTAATTCTCTCACAGTATAGATACACTGAACACTTTTTAGTGTGGGGTGCTGAGTCTACTTTTCAGTAATGCTGCAGCTCATGGCCACCAGCACCTACTTAAGTCACCAAATGAAGTTTGACATCACTGACCTAGATCTCAGTGTCAGGAAAGGATTTACAAATTAAAACTAGAATCTAGCAGACTTGTCTAATAGGCTGGAGAGAACAATGTTGATCAGAGCATGATTTCAGCTTTCGAATATGTACACCTAGCACTGTCAGTAAGTGTATCAGTGACAGTACTCATGCTGGAGAAGGGTACACACATATTAAAGCAACAGAGAGGACAAGTACTATTCTGGGGTTCAAGATTCCTGTTTCAGACTGAAAGGGAACATTAGTGCAAGCTACAGAAGATCAGGTTTTGAAACCATAAAAACAAAAGAAATAATTATGATAACTCTAGGAGAAATAGGATAAGACTAAGCAATTGCAAAATGTTCAGATAATTCAAGTGCAGTTGAAGACCATTCTAAAGTGATTAGACTGGAAGTCAATACTTCTGAGACAGACTAACAGTAATTCTAGAGGTGACGAAAAACATTTCTTGCCGCACAATAGTGCTGTTTTCATCAACACCTAGAGGTGACCCAAAAATGTTACAGAATTTAGACATCTAACAATTTTGTAAATACCACTAATCTAAAAGGCCGGAGATGTCCTTTCATTCAAACATTACATGATGCTGAGAATTTAACCAACCAGAAATATCTCAATCAAAAAATAAAGTTTTGGAAATTCATTGAAATATTCCTAGAGTAAATAAAATTTCCTTCTCATATTTGGGAAATTGTCATGGTTTAACCACAGTGTCTCAACAGTTTAGAAATATCGACAAAGTGATTTTGCACTAGGATTTCAGTTTATCTTTTAAAAGGGTTCAAATCAAAACAGATTGGCCTGACCCAAATTTGGGGTTTATGCGCAATTCTTTTTAGAATCAACAACTTACTTCATCTCAGGATAGGAAAAATGCCAAATATCTAAAATTCAAATGGTGAAATCAGAACAACTCATGATTGTCAAAAGAAGGTGCGCATTTCTGCTGCCTGAAATATATATATTTTTATTTGTTCAAGTGCCAAGATTCTCCTTGCTGGCATTTCTTACTTCAAGGAGAATTTAGAATATGAAGCCTTAGACAGGACTGTCTCTCCAGAAGAGCGAAAAATAAACTGTACTAGGTAAAAGAGACTGGGATATCATTTGCAGTAGAGTTTTCTATGAGTCTGAGTTGTGGTGACTTAGTAGAGTTTTACACCTTCCCTCTTGCCCTCATCTTTCCTGGGTTCATACATTTCTGATCTTTTATGACTCTTTGGCACAAGTCAAGTGCAGAAGACCATTATACAACATCAGAAGGGAGAATAAAAAGGTCATGAGAATTCTGGCTAATCTCCCTGTCTATTTAAGACACCACTGCCACAATCCTGAATAAGTAACTGGGGAGAGCTATTTTCCATCATGATCCCAACTTGGATGAGTGCTGGGGTACAGCCAGAGTTTTATACACAGTGAGTGGAAGAACCATAAGAATGGTTGATTCTATTCTGGGCTCCTGCCCCCCTCTATTGACCTTCCCTCCCCTACTGATTGTTATAATCATGACATTTTCCTCAAATTTCTCACCAACTGGCCGGCAACAACCCAAATCTACAATCAGTTTTGCTTTTGATTGTGGAGGAGGAAAAGTACAGCTGCAGCCAGGAAAGAAAACTGGCCTAGAAGAGAAGTAAAGTTGCATTTTACAAAGCCCATCCTTATACTTTTGTAAGTCTCACTGAACTTCTGATAAAACTAAAGTCACATTTTTTCCTTTGCAGAGCCACAACATGTCTCAAAGAGCAAAATGTACTCTGTCCAGCATCTAGCATTAATAAGATTGCTAGGTATGACAAGAAGTAAATGGAGAATGATTTGCGTCAGTGATTTATAGAACAGTATATCTTTGCTTTTTAGGACCAGGTCCTAAAAAGGGTGATAGGAGGGAGGTAGGCATCATGAGCCAGGAACAGGGTGGTAGGAGGGAGTATAGGCATCATGAGCCAGGAACATAATCCAAGATCTGAAGAGAACAATTTATTGGAGTTCTCTAGTTACTCATCTCTGCAGAGTCACACTCTCCTTATTAAAGAATTAAACTTCAAACCAGTCAGCTTGCTTTCAGCAGCTTGTTCCCAGAATAGCTATCTAAAAGGAGACAAAATAAGATGAAAAGGTGTATGCAGGCAGTGGAATCTCTTTCTTGTCCTTGTTGCACACAAAATGCCAGAGCTACTGTACCTCAGATTCATTTCCTAAAAAAAAAAAAAAATTCAGAAGTGCTCTTGAAGGAAGAGGCTGGTCAGCATATCCAGCAAAATATACCACAAAAATGTATTCTCCATCTGCTGCCTCAACATCAGTTGTTTAGAGCCTCACCTGCTTAAAAGAAAATTCGTTTTTTACATTTCTGGCAGAGTTGTTGCAAGTCTATCTGTTAGAGAACAAAGCTGGAGAAGAACTGAAGTGTATACACATGAAATGAGAAAATCCAATTTTCTCATTAAAACCAATATTAGGCAGAAATTGCCACTTTTAAAAGTTCTATGACCCTAAGGAAATCTCAGCATACTTTCTGTCTAGCAGAAATAAATTAATACTTTAAACAGATTCTAATGCCTAATTTTTTTTTAAACTCATCACTAGGCTAGTTACTTTCTTTACTGGAGTTCATCTACCACTAGAAGGTGTGCAGATGAGCCAAACAGGTTGCTATTGTACAGCTAGGATACAGCAATGTAACTACCTCTTTCTTTTTAGAGATTTTTGTAGCACTTCTCTGTTGATTTTAAAGAGTATTTCCTCATTAGGATAGGAATTTTCCTTTTTGTACAGATGGGTAAAGACAGAAACAAAGAATTGAAGGTCTAGGCATGAAGTCAAAAGCAGAACTGAGAACCTGTATATTCAGCTGTCCTTTCATTTTTAGTCAGATGCTGAGTCCACGTTGCCTTGGTTTTGCTGAAATTAAACACTTTGTGGCAAAGTACACAATTATATTTGTTTTGCTTTTATTAATTTTTTCAATTTGCATATATAAGGGTAAAACCAGAAAAGTCATTCTTAAGTGGGATGCAGGAAGATTTTCATCTTAAAAAACCATTTTTAATAATTCAAGAGCAAAGAGTCCACCATCAAAAAGCTGTTCTTACTGAAAATGATGACAGGACATATTAAGAAGCTAGTGAAGCTAGTGAAACCAGATAATTGTGTGTGACAATTATCTGTGCCTTTCCTCTATGCATGAAATAAATTGCTCCTTGAACCATATTTTCTTCAACTGTCCCATCCAAGCTGTCCTGTTCCCCGACCTTCAAGGGAATTCTTCACAAAGCCAAGACAATGAAATACAAACCACACTCTAGGTAAAGAGAAAGTGGATTTCAAGCACAACTGAAGATGACACAGACACCTGTCTTTTTGACTTTGGACTGACCAGATATTGGAATTTTCTTTGGCTGAAGAGGAAGAACACAGAAACTTAAATGTCCCTTTTATTCTCAGTTTTGGATCCTCAGTAAACTCCTTGCTTTTCTTTGCAGACCGAACCAGTTCTCTGCAATACAGTTCAAGTGACAAACTTTAGTGAAAGGGCTTTTTTTGGTAAGCATTGTTTCAAGGGTACAATGTCAGATGCTCATTTATTAAAACTAATCCACCAAGACAGCATGAGTTGCAACCATCTAGCTCAGTGCCAGAGCAGCTTTCTGTAGAGTGTGCCATGAGGGTTTGTGTCAAGCTTGTGGAGTGGCACACGGGAGATGTGCTGTTCTGCTTTGCCCTCTTGCTCTGTGCTTTCATGATTGCTTTAAAAGACTGTGTACAAGGAGGGCGTATGAGCTGCTGATTACCACCGGGAGGAGTTGATGTCAGAACCCTGGGATTTTAACTTTGTCTTCCCCTCTCTGATTTAGATTTAAGCCTAGAGCAAGTCAGAATTTCTGCTCCTGAAAGCATGAGGAAGACAAGTCAGAAGGTGCTTCAGTGTCCATCCCATGTAGCATTTTAACCATTTAATAGAAAAGCAGATTATTTGCTTCCAAAAGTTGTGATGGATATTAGCCAGCTGTAATTTAGTTAAGCCACAGATAAAAAGTATAATACCTATACTGTCTGTTCAGGAACACGAGGAGGCATGGCCAGCCTACCAAATTATAGGGGCCCATCATTGCTGTCCCCCTCTGGGGCACCACAGTTTTTCCACCCAAGTCTGAGCATGCCAAACTCCAGACTTCCCTCATTGCTCTTCACTGTTCCTTACATTATTAATGACAAAAATGACATAGCAAAATATATCCCTGTTACTTGTCTTTATTCATCTTCATCTACAAAAATAAGAAAATCATACCCAGACTTCAACATGCTTTCTTTTAAGCTCTGAAAGAATATCACCAAGGGTTATTTTTTCTCCTGCTTACTTTCCCTGGGAAACAGTGACTAGATACTGATTAAACTGAAAACTTGTACCTGACCACAAGGGAAGAAGCCTTATATAGAACTGGTGCACAGCTATAGCTGCTCCTGCTAATCTAGTAAGAATTTATTTATTCTTTGTAAAACAAGCAAAAATACACACCAGAAGCCAGATGTTTCCACACTTACCTTTCACATGGTTCTATATGGCACATGTTCAAATGAGAATTCAGTGACCTCCACATGGCTCTGTTGTGCCATGGGCATCATTCATTACGATGGTAAATTCTTACATAGTGAAAAAAGGACTTTCAGCTATTAAAAATTAGTAACTCTACAGGCAGGCATTTGTTCCAAACTGTGGTAAAAATTGCCAGATACTTGGTTTACAAAGTTATTTAATCCTTTTATAGAGTACATCAAGGGCAAAGATTTGATTTCTGTTCAAGTCCAGCCCATCACACTTTCTCGGGTTTTAACACATTACTCAGATTTGCTGACACTTCATTTTAGCAATTACTTTCTAAGAAATACAAATTTGAAGATATTTCTTCAGCTTCAGCAGTAAATATAGTCATTCTGTTCTGATGTGAACTGCAAGGTAAAAAAATCAGGGTCCTTATTATTTGAGTTGCAAAGAAAATGGAAGCCAGATTCTCTCTCATGCCATCCCCCTTTCCTGAATAATCCCTGTTTCTGAGACACTAGAGGACCCAAACAGCGGGCTGGTTGTTGGCCTTTTCCTTGCAGCTCCTAGCTCCATTTAGGCAGACCCTGGGCTCGCAGCACTGAGCTACCGTGCCCATTCAGCCACATTCTTGGCTGGCAGCTCCTTCCCGGGTCTGTTTCTATGGCATTTCCTCGTCCCCCTCCCACCTGCATCTCTGCTCACAATACTAAATGAGAACCTTTGTTTAGGGTTGGGACAGGCTCAGGCTTTTTGATGGAGCTGCCATTTTTTTTTTCTAGTGTGTGGAAGGCAACCACTACACTCCCCAGTTTAAGCAAAGGTTAAGCTTCACATATAAGAGAATTAATGCTTACAACTTTGTTGCACACAAATCGATCTAAAAAGCAGCCTCTTCCACCACACCACATCCTGCGTTTGATTTCAATAATGATGTTTCTGAATAGCATCTGTGCATTGCTGTATTGATAGACCTGATGAATCCTTGCCACTCAGATTTTCACCATAATTAAGACACCTAAAAGAAAACTGAATGAATAAAGCATCCTGATGGCAAAATACTTAGATGCTCTAGCAATAAAAACACAATATAAGAAATTATAAAATTAACCCGTGATGTGGCTGGGAAAGAAAATGCTTCAAAACATCACTGAGTGAATGAAACAGTAACTGAAGGAAGAGATTTGACTGGATTGATTATAAGTTTCCTCCTCAGCTGTCAGCACTCAGTATTGTCATAGTCAACAAGAGGTTCATCGTCTCCATAACCAACTGCTGTGGGCAGAGAAGCTGTGCTTCACACCACACTTTTAAGCACACAACGACTGATCCCTGTTTTGGCCTTGATGTTGCACAATCCACTTACAGGTTAAATGAAACACTGGATACTAACCCCAGAATATGCCCCAGCATCTGCCACTGCAGAGCATCAGAATGGAAATTCCTCTGCTGTCCTCATGACAGCATTATTCCACTACATGGGTTTGTTTGTTTAATCTCTTTTTATTCTCCAGCTACCTACGAGGTTGAAGAAGGGTCTCTGGAATGACTCCCCTAGAGACAATGGCTGACCCTCACAATCTGACAACCATCTGTTGAAACTAAATTTACGGAAAGTATGCCCATACAATCCTGACTGCCAAAAAACCACACAATATAAGCAATTTAAAACAAATTGAAAAAGCGGCCAAGGAGCCATTGCATCACCTTGGTTTACAGTGAGGACATGGTTATACAGCAACATAGCTACAATAAACATCCGATTCCTAATGTGGGAAACATAAAACAAAGCAATATTATTCCCAGATTTTTTTTTTTTTTTCTGAAGCGGAACATGGTGCTGTGTCCCTTTTCAGTTCATTTAAAATGGATGTCATTAAATATAGTCAAGTCCTGGCCACTATAGCTGGACCCAAAGGAATTGAGGAGGATCACTGAGTGGAGTGGCAAGACAGAAGGTCATCAAACCAGCACCACATTACTCTGCCAAGACATCTGATGGAGCCATGGCAGCAGTTTGGATGCTACATAACATGAATATTCATTCTTGTGACTTACAAGTTACATTGTGACTTTGGAGTGACATGTCTATGGGTCCTTGTGGTACATTGGTGACACTGTGGGGAATATGTAATGTCTCTGCCTCAAAACTCTGCTTTGGTATGAAGTGTCATCCACTTTTCTTCCTTTTTTCTTTTTTTTTTTTTTATTATCTCTTATTTTGAATCAAAAGTTGGAAGAAGCCTCAAGCAACAGACCTGGATAGAGAAGAAACATATTAAAAAAATTGTAAAAGAAGTCAGTAGAATGCTGTTAGCTCAAAGTATTTTCCCAAAGGAGCTGTGACCTGTCTGTATGCAACTCTGATAACAAAATCACTGGTTTATACAAGAAAACATTTGCACCAGAAAGTTTCCCTCCTCTGAAGAAATCCCATTTCATTTCAGAGGTAGACAGGACAAAAGTAATAACTATTTTGAGCTTCCAAGAGAAGTT
The DNA here is from genome assembly GCF_001715985.3 of Manacus vitellinus. NCBI lineage: Eukaryota > Metazoa > Chordata > Aves > Passeriformes > Pipridae > Manacus > Manacus vitellinus. The sequence goes on from NW_021940122.1 coordinate 1,716,466, forward strand.
TCTTAGGTAGAAAACACCCTTATAGAGGCCAGTTGAGCCACCAGGGATCTATTTTGGCCACTCCTGCAGACATAGTACTCCATTAGAATACCTCGGTTTGGCCTGGATTTTTTGCTTGAACAAATAGCACACCCATAAAAATTAAGACTCAGATTATGGTGTGTCTGTCAAATCTGGGTATGTCCTATATGGAGTTCAGAACAATCTATGAAAAATCAGTCTGCCATGTGAGATCTGCTTGTCCTCCTGCTACAAACGAAAAATAAATAAATAAATAAATAAACCCCACTCGCTTCAGTGTCTTCCAGCCGGTAACACAGAGCTACCAAAGTCATAATAATGCAATGAGCTAAATACCTGATGTTCTTTTTCCCTGTGGTTATTCACTGGAAGTCAGGACCATCTCAAATCCTGCAAGCCTTCTTCAGGCTTAACGCTGATTAACAGCAGCACATGAAGAAAACGCCTTGAGGCATAACACACCGAATATTTCGTGGAGTCCTACGGCAAGATTTAAAGCACTCCTGCGCACAGTTCCTGCACGTGTGTTTCTCTCCTGGCACCTTTTCCGCTTATTTCGCTTCCCTCCCGTACCTCTGGCCCGCTCCCCCCATCTCTCCGGTCCGTGGGTGCTCCGCTCCCGGCCGGGGGCTGCAGGTGGGAGGCACGGGATCGGCTCCGCGCTCCTGCCGCAGCGGGCAAAAGCACTGGCCCGTACGGGGATCGAACCCGCGACCTTGGCGTTATTAGCACCACGCTCTAACCAACTGAGCTAACCGGCCCCTCCGCCGACGATGGCGTGGGAAGTAACTCCCAGCCCGCGCCGGGGGAAGCGGCGCCGCTCCCGCCCCGGGAGCTCAGCGCTGTCACTGCACCAGCTCCTGCGGGGCAGGCGCCTCTTGCTCGGGGTTTATGGCTGTGCTCCCGCTGCGCCGGCTACGCTTCCTTACGGAGGCGCTCAGAGCCCTGCGTGCAGGGGATGTTCCCGACGGCCGGGACGGGGACACCAGCACACTCTGCCCCAGTGGGGACAGGGAGGTGACAGCGCAGGCTGCAGGGTGAGGCCAGGCAGGCTCCCTCCTTGGAGGTTTTCCGGGCACCAGGGCCGAGCCCTGGACAGCCCCCAGGCCTGCCCTCACAGCAGTGCTGCTCTGAGCAGGGGACTTGGGAAAGGCACCTCCCTAGGTCCCTGTCTGCCCCAGTTATCCCATGGCCTGACCAAAACTCGGCACAGCCTGTAGCAAGAGTGAGGCTCAGAGCAGACCCACAGTCTGTCCTCTAATTGAACCCGAAAAGCAGGCACGGTTGGCCAGCATGTCCTAAAATTCACCTGGCAGAACAGTTGAATGAGACTGAGCCTCACAGCACTTGCCTTCCCCGGAAGGGTACAGTAACACAGGGAAGAGTTATTCACAATCTCTTTTTATCCCTGTTTTGTATTTTACACAGTCAAAGGTTTCAGTTTTGCGGTGTTCATTTTCCTGGCTTAGACTTTTCAAATGCTTGATCTTCTTGGCAGAGCTCATTATAGACAAAAAGACCAAAGAATATCTATATCACAGCTTGGGATGACAGAGACTGACTCAGGATCACTGAGGATTACAGTGCCCTGTTTTTTCTAGTCCACACTCATTCTTGTCGTCAGTGCCCCCACTCACACTTCTTTTTGCCCTCACTCACACCATCAGTTCCCCTTTATTGCTGTTTGCCCATCTGCTGCCGCCAGCATTTTCCTCAAAGACCCACCAAATTCCCCAAACTTCATTTTGCCCAGCTTCCTCACAGAGCCCTTTATCCCTAGGAGTGAACTGAACAGATCGTTTACAGACTCCAAACTGTCATTTCTCCTTCCCCTCTTCTGTTTGATGTCCATAAAGTAGCAACCAGCCAACTGCCAGGAAGCACATATGCTCTGGGATCTTGATAACCAGCTACATTTTCTGGGAAATGTCACCCTGTGTGAGGCTAAACTCACTCAAACATTCAACAGCAAGGTCACATCTGGATTCTTAAGACAAGGATGACAAGTGAAAGGGCAGAAAGAAAACAGAATCATAGAATTTCCTGAGCTGGAAGAGACCCACAAAGATCGCTGTCCAGTGTCTGTTGGACGTTCTCCCAGACAAGCCTGTGTATGGAGTCTGGGTACTCTCCAAACTGATAGGCTTGGCATAATTGTCAGGTATAGGAACAGTAGACCTTTGTTTGTGCATCTGGCAAATGGATTCGCAGTCTGGTTTTAGGTAAGAAAGTTACGTAATTGTTTTTTGGTCAGTTGCTCCACAGAGAGCAAGATAGCAGGGGTGAGGGTTAATCATCTATCTTGACTTTCTGTCCACAATATCAGCAGAAGTACCTCAAGTCAGTAACATATTGCCTCAGTTCATAGCTGTCCACCAATGGTTTTTAATCAAATCAGATCCAATTATGCAAGAAAAAAGCTCAATGCCCTTTGGCTGTCTCCTTCCACTACCTTTTAGTTAGACTAAGTAGACTTGTCTTTTTCCCCCAAAGTTTAATCAGTAACATGCCAAACGCAAACACCTGCTGTTCCAAAGCCCTCTTCCACACACAGAAATAACATCCTACCTTTTTAGGAGAGACTCATTTGGGTTCTGCTGTACAAGCAACAGATTTTCTGTTATTAGACAGTGACAGATAACGTTACAGTCCAAGAGATCAATGCTGCCTCCAAGAAAATAAAATTTTCTAATTGAACAGTAAACTCTGGTTTCTCTCCAGGGTGTGGAATCCATACTCTCAAGCAAAGAAACAAACCAGCTTAGAATGAGAAACAGTTATCAGGCTATATAGTGGATCTCTGTACCATTATGGAATTTAGTGGTTGTAAATGCAAAGTATTTGCAAGCATTTTCCAGCACCACTGGTGTTAGAGAATTGTGTTCACAAGTGTTTTATCAAACAGAACCTGAGCTGTAATGGTTTTGTTAGTTCAGGGCCTCAGCTAGGCATCTCAGCTTTGGATTTTTACAGCATGTTTAGAAGATCTGTGATGATGTTCCACTCATAACCTTACCATTATATAGAGTACTGTCAAAACTCCAACCATCTATATTTGACAGCCAAGGGCACAAACAGCAGGACACTGAAGATTGAAGGTGGTCCAGGTGCTTGAGCTCTGTCTCAGATCTTCTCTTCAGTTGCCTGTTTCCTCCCTACCACAAATCACCCAGCATCCACCCACTGCGCACCGCTGTCCCTGATCTCTCCTGCTCCCTTCCATGCCTGGCACACCACTGGCACTGGTAGCCAGCAGTGCCCTGCAGAGAGTGCAGTCCCAGGTCCGTGCTCCCAGATGTCCCCAGTACAGCCTGCACAGCCTGTACTTTGAGCTGGAGTCCCAACAGCTGTGCCTCAGCCTGCTGTCTACAAAAGAAAATTGTGCTTTGCTCAGACTCAATGCTGTTCAAGATTAGAAGGATGCTCCTATGTCTGTGCCCAAGCAAATTACTTCTTTTCCTTTTCACAGGCAATAAATTGCCAAATTATATAAGCTTCACACCCCCACTGTGTTCCAGCCTGTATTACATATTGCATGCTGACACAGGCCCTGCCATCATGAACCCTGCCTGTGTATCAAAGCAAGACCATCTTCCAGAAGAAACAAGATTTTTAGGCAGAAAGCAGAACAGAGAACGCTCATGGGCTTCTCTCTGCCTCTGCTCCTTCCCAAGTGCCTGTGCTGCAGGACACATTAAGGTCTTATTTCACTTAGACCAGTAAGGCATCTGACAAAGTGATCTTTGGTCACTGCTCACTACCCAGTCCACAATGGATCTGAACCAGCAATTAAACCACAAAGAATAGCTTTAGGCATTTCACAGCCATGTTCTGTTTGTTCTAATCTATCATCAATTCAGAATTGACAACTACAGGGAAAAAAATTCATTAGCTGCTCAAAAGGGTAGAGGGAATTAATGTTATCTGCCTGAACACTATGCAGGGATTTATTAATAATCTTACCATTGAAATCTCAGTCACAAAAATGCTAATGCAAGATATCTGCATATATCTGTGCATCAAAACAGAATAAAGACCCATAATGTTATATTTAATAAAATTATTATTACACCAATTATAAAGTAAACAGTTGATGGTAATGTGTGTTGAAATTTAGAACTTTATAATTATAGAATTTTTATTAATACCTACTGTGAGTTTTTACTAAAACAGTCAAGACAACCTTCTTGTCCAGCCATTATCAGTGTTTGGAACTAGAAATCTGCAGACTCAAAAATTACATCTAGAAACTTAGATGTAGGGCATTATATCCAGCAAAACCATCACAGTAGTTCCTGGTACAGAAGTGACAATGTCATGCTTTGAACAGGAAAACCAAACTTTCTTCACAACTTCTCAGCAAAAAGCTAGGAAAACTCCAGAGTCCTCTAGGAAGAGAAAAAAACCTTCCCTTCAGTCATCTAAAATGAATCACCAACTATGAATGCTGGTCTTGCAATGTCTACATGGCATTACCATGCTTATTTAAGGCCAAATTTACCACAGATTATAGAATGGTTTGGATTGGAAGAGACCTTAAAGATCATCCAGTTCCAACCCCTCTTCCATTGGTGGGGACACCTTTCACTAGACCAGGTTGCTCAGAGCCCCTCCAAACTGGCCTTGAACACACCCACAGATAAGGCATCCACAGCTTTCCTGGACAACCTATTCCAGTGCCTCACCACTCTCACAGTAAAGAATTTCTTCTGTAATCTGACATAGGATTAGGCTGTCTAAAGGACACCAGAAGTCCCACATTTCTCAGAAGCCCTGGACCTTCTCTGTGGCACAAACAGTGCATCCTCTTAGCAGACCATGCCCCTAGGATAGTGTAGGTATGCACATACAGCTATCCCCCCCAGCAGGCAGCACATTGAATCCAAAACCAGTTTTAGCGCCCAGGTTGGTGGTAGCAGATAGTACTGTAAAGACATTTGGCTTGTTTACCTGTGTCACAGTTCCTGAATATGGTTTGTTCCCCTGGAAAATGTTTTGAGATGCTCTGCAGCTCTCAGCCTCCAGCTAACTCCAGGCAGGCATCAGTTTACCATTTGACATGCCACATTAAGCCTACAGCTAGAACTACAGGGATCAGCAGGATGAGTTTTTATGAACACCACCTCGTTATTAGTGCTGAAATTGTTGGCAGTCTCTCCATTTTTCGCTAGTGCCTGTTTGCTTTGTTCCTGCTATGGAAGGGCAGAATGGATTAGACTACATAAGTTTCACATCCAGTTTAAAGGATACTCTCTTGCAGGCAGAAATAATTTGATTTTCCCCAGTTTTATTCAGAAAAATTTATAAGTTTAAGCCTAATCAAACCACACTCATCCTTTGACATTTTGGAGTAACTTACATTTAAAATTTGAAGATGGAAATTAACTATTGCTCCAGAGTGGTTTGAAACTTCCTTCTAGTATATCTGTTTTCTAAAAATCAGTTTCCTGATGGCTTTCATAAAAAACAAACAAACAAACAAACAAAACACCCCACAAAACAAAACAAAACAAAACAACTTCAACATCTTAGAATGGAAAAAAGCCAGAATACCATGTGATTTCACTAAAACCTGCTTGTGGATGAGTATTCTTGAATTTTTTAAGCAAGGAATGCAGATTATAAAAATTATATAAAAATTATATAAAAATATTATAAAAATAAATTGCATTCTGAGAAAGCTGGTCAGTGTAGTTCTTCCAAGTTGTAATATTCAGGAAGGTATGTTTCACAAGGTGCTATATTGTAGATAGAAACAGTCAGAAACACCACAAAATATACTAACAGGGTGTATACTAACACTCAAGTAACAGGGCTTTTTTCCTTCCCAAAAAAAGACAAATTCAGACTTATTTTTTGTGAAGTTGGTAAAATCGCTTCTTTCCCCCACTTTAGTTTTTGCCCCTCCTTCCAGCTGCAGACCTTACTTAGAAGACCAGCATAACAAAACATTTACTTTGCATTAAAACAAAATCCACCTTCTGATCAGTGAAGTTTTACAAATGGAATATTTTTTTTAATATGCCAGGCACTCTGTACCTCTAATCTGCACTGTGCTACTGTTTTTACTAGAATTCACAATATTTCCATGTGAAAAGGCCAATTTGTGATCAGACAAGTGTCCATTAGCCTTCGTTCAAAACCACTACCATAGCAATCATTTTTTATTAGACCTGTAAAACCTGCTGTTTCTGGCCCTCCTATTTCTTCAGTCCATGCAGACATCCTCTCTTCTGCTCTGTTCTGTAACACACCCAGCAGTCATTAAAGTTCCATTTGAAAAGAATTAAAAAGGACTATAATTTTTATGCGATTAAATTGGACCAATTATTTCTTGAAGCCACAAGCGTATAATTTCCTATAAGCACTGAAGAAAAATCAATATCCCAAGTTCATAAATTATTTATTACTCCATCAGGCTGCCATTTGTTAATGTAACAGAAGGACACCATTCTGGACCTGAACAAGAACTGCAGCTTTCATTCATATAGATAAAAAGGATGCACACCAAACAACCAATGAACTCAAAGAACAGTCCAAAAACCAGAGGGACACCTAACTTCCTATGCCCATGCTCTGTGAAGACAGCTATGTCTCAACAAGAAACACTTGCAAACAAAATGGCTCTATATAATTAAAATGTTGCACATTGTTCTTGTCATAGGTGACTTTTAATTATTTTGGTGGGTTTCTTTCTAATTTTGAAAACAGTTCCATGTACACCCCACAATTACAGTTAGTGCTTATGGAACCAAGTATCTGAATGCTGGAAATAGTGTACATGTGACTTCAAAGTGTTTAAAGAGAAGTACTTTAGTATTTCTATACTTTTGTTGTCAATTTTCTTAATGCTGTGAAAGATGTAGTAGTATGTACTGCTTATCTACAGAGGTTGTTTTGTTTTGTTTTGTTTTTTTAAACCTAGGATCCTCATTCTAGATTTTCTCAGCTTCTATCACAGTCCACATCATTGTCACTGCTCAGCACTCATGTGGCTCTTTTCATCTTTCCATGTAACAGTAATTAACTTTTGCAACCACCATATAGATTAACATCTCTCATTTCCATTGATGCGGAGGTAGAAGCAGCTGAAGTATTCAGAAAAAAACAGGGATTCGAGCAAGGCAAAACACTCACTCCACAGCTCACAGCCTGACGGGGTCTCTTGAACTATCACATCTCTTCAAAAAAGCATTTGAGGCCAGTTAGAGTCACGCTGACACCCATTATCCCCAGGAGCACAGGGGAGTCATTACCCACACAGCAGTACCTGGGCGTGAAAGCACAACTGGATCAAGATGTACCAGGGTCAGCTCCCCTCTCTGTCCTCCTGACGCAGATAAATTGAACAATACATAGTTTATTCTGTATACGCCTTTGTGATGTGACCTTGGAATAAAAGTGCCTCTCTGAGTGGATATGAAAGTTGCCATGTTGCTTTCCAAATAAAAGGCAGGTTGGTCTGGTGTTAATAGGTCAAATACTTGTTTGTCCTGTGAAAGCCTACTCTGACCAAAGTCAGAAGCAATTTTGGTCTCACAATGCTGCACCTATCTGTCTCTGGCTGGTTTCAGAGTTAAAAACCAGCATGTCCAGAGGGGACACAATGCTTTAAGTTACAGGATTTTATTTGCAATATTGCTTCTTGAAGTGTGAATGAAGGATTTTGCATTAACCTAAACACATACACTTCATCATCCCAAGCCTGGGAACACAAGCTGTAGAACGATGTGATCTACTGAATTTCATGTGTTTATCTGTTGCCCATCAAAGTATTCCAGATTCAACAATTCAAAAGTCATACGTTATCTCAGAGAGATTTCACTTTTCTTCAAAGACCAAACAACTAAAAAAAAAAGTCTTTAAAATATGAACAGTCCCTCCTTCTTCACAAACTGTAAAGTTCTTCAGTCAACTGAAAGGGGTAGCTTAGCATATTATCTAAGATCAAATATTAAAAAGATTCTCGATGTAAGGATTTTTTACTTAACTGATATTTATAACCACATTGTCTATGAACTACCTTTTGATCAAATTCAAAACAGTCATCTATATTTCAGAAAAATTGACAAAGGAAGAGAGATCTGAGTGGTAGAAAAGAAAAGGCACCTTAGTCCTGACCTTGCTAAAGGAAGGCCAGGGTCTGTTAGACACTGGCAAATCCAAACATAAGATTTCTTAAAAGAGAAAGGGAAGCAAAAAGGATTCCAGGGTTTTGTTTTTTACATAATGACTTGTTACACACCAAATTGAAGTGATCTGAGAAATTGAAAACAAAGTGGAACCAGTTTCCTAGATGTTCTTTCCCGTAACAGCATGATATCAAGGTCCAGGATCATGCCAAACAGATTCATTTTGGGAGGACACTTCAGTTTCTGGACATAGGAAAGAGTTTCTTAAAAACTCTTTGGTACATAGACGAAAAATGTTTAGCTAGTACAAGCTTGTAGCAGTCCATTTTTTCTAGGGCTAGCTCTTCATTTTGCTTGACACTGGGAACAGAGCAGAATTTATCAGCCATGACCAGCTAATTTAGAGGCACAAGTTTCAGCCATGTCCTCTGTGCTGCCAAGCCATCCCGTCTCCTGTTCTGGAGCAGTACAGCATAGTAAGGCAGAAGCCTGAACCAGCTGTTACAGATACAGTGGTCAGTATTGCAGTGGAGCAGGACTGTTTTTAGGACACAGCTCTACCAAATATCAGCATTGTCCAACCAGGAATATGTTTTGAGTTTTGTACACGGAGAAGTATGAGTCAACTTAGCACAGCCAGAGTGCAGACTGAAAGCTTAAGCAAGGATTTATGTACAAAACCAGACCCTGTTGGACAGGATCAATTCAAAGAGAGGAAAGGAAAAGAGAAGAAAGCCTTTTAGGCAACACTCGAAGGAGGATGACCTTCTGGGACCCTGCTGATTACTTACATGATTTCTTGCCAAGAAACAAGGGTTGCACTGCTTTCCAGCCTCAGCAGCCAGCATTAACAATCCCTGCACACTGGTAAATTTACTTCCAGCCCCAGGCTCAGCTGCGGTTGCTGAATATGGTGACAAACTACTTTTAAAACCTGGTATTGTGACACATGCAAAAGAAAAAAAAGAAAAAAAATCAAAAAGAAAAAAAAAAGTCTTTTTTAAATTTAGAAGTTTGTTTTAATTTCCTTTTGAAGATAAAAAACTGCAAGTAGTCTGCTTTTTTTAATAATCCTCAACTTTATCACTGGGCCTACTGGCTTAGAGCTAAAATCTCCAAACTAAATCTCTTAACTATACCCTGATTCAGGAAAGCAGGTCAGCACAAGTATAAAGCAATGAATGATATAAAACTTAATTATACCAATAATTCCAAGCAAAGAAGGAGTCTCCAGTGGCTTGTCCAGGTTGGGTTGTTTTGGTTTTGGTTTTGTTTCTGTCCTCCTTACTCTCCCACCAAAGCATTAGATTCTTGCCCAGGTAGATTTAGACTCAGCAGATCCTAACATGATTTTTTAGGGGTTTCATGAATAACTTGCAAATAAAAAAAGTTATTCCCTGATCTTTACCCAGGTTAGTTTTCAGCCTGTCTTCATAAGAGAGGTTCTCCATCCCTCTGAATATATTTGTGGCCCTCCTCTGGACCTTCTCTAACAGGTCCAACTTCTTTCCCATGCTGGGGTGCAGTACTCCAGGTGGGGTGTCACAAGGGCAGAGCAGAAGGGGAGAATCACCTCCCTCAACCTGCTGCCCACCCCTCTTTTGATGCAGCCTGGGATGTGTTTGGTTTTCTGGGCTGCAAGTAAACATTGTTGGCTCATGTCCAGCTTTTCATCGATGAGAACACCCAAGTCCTTCTCCACAGGTCTCTCAGTGACTTCTTCCAGTCTGTACTCGTGTTTGGGATTTCCCTGACCCAGGTGCAGCATCTTGCACTTGGCCTTGTTGAACCTGATGAGGTTCTCATGGGCCCCCTTCTCGATCAAATCCTAATCTTCTGTATGCCTTAGCATATCTTTTAGGAGGATCTGTTCCATGATCTTCCCAGGCACAGAGGTGAGGCTCCCCAGTCTGTAGTTTCCAGATCTTCCTTTCCTCCCTTGTAAAAATGGGAGTGATTTTTCCCTTTTCGCAGTCCCTGGGGACTATGCCTGATCACTATGACTTTTCAAATATAATGAAGAGTGGCTTGGCAACATCATCAGCCCTCAACAGACTGGGATGCATGTCATCAGGTCCCATAGACTTGTGGCTATTCAGCTTCATCAAAAGGTCCCAAACCTGCTCTTCATTTGTAGTGAGAGGGACTCTACTCCCCCCACATCCACTTAGAGGATCAGGGACTTGAGAAAAGTGGAAAGTCTGACTGCCAGTGAAGACTGAGACAAAGAACTCATTGAGTACCCCAGCCTTGTCCATATCAGTCACTACCAGTTCACCCTTCTTGCTTGCAGGGAGAGGGGGGTGGCGTGTTGGGTACACTCTCCGTGGCCTTTTTTTCCTGATCTATGACCACGAATCCCTTCTTGTTGCTCTCCACTTTCCTTGCCAAGTCCTTTCCCCCTTTGCCTTGGCTTTCCCGATGCCATTCCTACACATTCGAACTGTATCCCTGTATTCTTCCCCAGGTCACCTGTCCCTGCTTCCACTGACTATGAATTTCCTCCTTACTCCTCAGTTTGAGGAGTAGATCCTTGCTCAGCCATGTCAGTTTAAGGCCTGCCCTGCTCAATTTCCTACACATTCAGATACAGAACTTTTGGCTCTCAAAAAAGTGGGTCAAAGGGTTGCCAGCCCCTCCATCCTTAAGAACAGCTACCCAAGAGATCTCATTCACCTATTCCTTAAAACAGCTGGAAGTTCACTCTCAAGGTTCAGGGTCTTGCCTTTGCTCCTAGCCAGGCTCCTGCTCCTTGAGATCACAATCTCAATTAGGGCATGGTTGCTATAGTCCAGGCTGCCACCAATCTTTACTCTGTTAATGAGCTCATCCACACCGGTGAGCACCAGGTCTAGAAACGCCTCATCTCTGCTTGGTTCATCTAATACCTGGACCAGGAATTTGTCCTTTACACACTCCAGGAGTCCTGTGGATTGCTTGCAACCAGCTGTATTGCTTTCTAAGATGACTGGAGGGTTGAAACCCCCCGCTCAGGACGAGAGCTTGTGAGACTGATGGTTCTTGTAACCGAAGCAAGTAAGCCTCATCAACAGGCTCTCCCTGATCAAGTGGCCTATTGTAGACCCTCATCACCAGACATCCTTTGTTTTCCTTGTCCTTCATTTTTATTCTCAGGTTCTCAACCTGTTCATGGTTGTTACTCAGAGATAGCTCTTGACAATCTATTCCTTCCTTAACACCCCCACCCCTTCTTCCTAGCATATCTCTTCTCAAAAGCTCAGAATTCCTCAGTTGCAGTGCACCGGTTTGTGACTTGTCCCACCGAGTTTCTGTAATAGCAGTTATGTCATAATTCTCTAATTGCACCATGGTTTCCAGCTCCTTCTCCATGTTATCCATGCTGCATGCATTGGTGTAGAGGAACTTCAGCTGGGCTCTCAAACTCTTCTCCTCTTTTGGAAAGCATCAGTGGGGGACTTCCAGGTTCTGGAGTTCCCCCCCAGCTGAGGGCAGAGTAGCTGTCTCAGCCTTCAGGAGATCTGTTTGGGTGTAGGCATCTACCCAAGGAGGCTGTGGGCTTTCTGTCGGGGTTTCAGCCTCAGCCAGGCAGTTGTGATGAGCAGACATCATTTTTTTTGACAAAAAAAGGCTACTTCTTGTTAATCCCTCATTAGGATGGAGTTTACTCCTCCTCTGAACCCTTGCTCACTCACAGCCATGCAAACTGACCCACCATATCCTCTTTGCCACAGCTCTCTGGGTGTCGCACTCACTCCCAGTGATGGTGGTAAAGAGCCCTAATGTAAAGAGCAGGAAGAGCAAATAAACTACTGAAAGGAAATTAAAGAGAGAGCAAATGATTTTAAAGCAAAAGATGGGTGTGAACTGGACACCTGCTGCCTTCTTCTTCCAGTAGAAATTAATGATATGCAGTATCAGACAGGGATAAGATAAAAGCAACCACCATTCTCTCCAAATAACAATACTTGGTCTCTTGCTTTATGCTGCAGACCTGTGATTTGGGCAGTGGCTTTTTTTTATTTTAAAATATTTAAGTGATTTGAGGGAGAGAGGTAATGAAAGGGATTTTAAGACTTCCCAGTACCTAGCAGCATCCTGCAGGGACAATACGAAAATTTATTCTGAAAGCGTTTACCCCCCTATTGCCTACATTTTAGCAAGATTCTACATATAATTGTGTTTTATTATAAAAGAAAACAAAGACTGTTTATTAACAATAACTCATTCACTGCAACCCAGTCATTTGTTATTCACATTTATGTTTGTGCCAGGCATCCTGGATGGTGTCTGAAAACCTCAAATCTTACAAGCTTTAGTAGAACCCCAAATGGCTTTTTCTAGGCACAGTTATTTGCTTGTTCAGAATATTTTTGTTGCCCAGCTGGGAATGGGAAGACAAAGAAGGAAAGCAACATTTAAATCATAGTGCACAGCTTGGATGACCCAAGCAAACCACATCATGAAGAGCATGTGGTAAGGACTTCTAGCTAAATGCATCAAAATAAGAGGTACCAAAAAGTGACCATCAACATATTCCAGCCACAATGAGAAACAAACACTTGACAACCTTATGAAAACCAGTCAAATCTGGTGTTCATTTTAGTGCTCACAAAGATTAAAAACATACGCATGCAATCCAGTATCACTGAAAAAACCTTACAGAAATATTAGCAAATCAGAATAAGAACACCTTTAGAGCAGGCCTCCTATAAGGTTTGACTTGCATTTGCATTAGCAAGTAAGGCAGCTGAGCAGAGGAAGACCTGAAGGCCAAGCAGTTGGAGGGCAGTGTCCACTCTAGAGCCACTCCAGGACCTTTACTTTATGCTATATCTACCATGGTCCTGTGGAGTGAGCAGTCATTTGGCTTTTGAAGTGCTCTGGGTGCACCGCCAATGTCTTTGCTTAGTTTCATCTTGCAAGAGCCCGGTTCACTTTTTCCAAATAGATTCTTCAACAGGGACAATTGGGAGACACTGGCAGAAGTGCCACCTTCATCCAATCTAACACACCAAAGTAGATGCAATGAGACAGATTTTGGTATCCTCAGTGCTCATATTTAGTCAAAGTTTGTTCCCACATCAGCAGACCTATCTCAAAGTTTGCTCCCACGGGGAGAGAATTTGGGGCTGAAGTAACCACCTCTGATGACACAGGATTACACAAAAATGGAGCCAAACTTAAAAAAATGGAAGATAATACAGTAAGAAGATAAGGCAATGGATCTACCACCAGTTTCCTGTATGATCTTGTTTAAGTAATTTAGCTTCCCTATGTCTCATCTCCATCTCCAAGAACACAAGAATAAATGAATATTGGGAGCTACTCAGATATTACAAGGAGTCAAACAGCTACAGAGGGGTAGCATTTGAGATAAGTATAAAAATATTTTGAAGAAGTGAGGTCAACTACATAATTTCTGTCTAAGTTCACACTGGAAACACCTTATTCCTAGAAATATGTGGTCAAAAAACTTGAACTTGTCTCTGCTGGAGTACATCTCATTTTTTCTCTGATTGCCTTTTCTTTTAGAGACTTGGTTTTGCTTAAAAGGCCATCAGAAAACAAGAACAAACAACACACCCACTTTATAAGAACAAAAAAAACTCAAAAATCATAACTCAATGACTGGCACCTAAAGGCTTTTACAAGCACATAATTTTTAACAAGTAGGACTGGCAGCTTTAAGGGGCTAGTGTTATCACAGCAACATTTGAGTTAAAAAACGGAGCAACAAAAAGAGACATGTTCTGACACTCACAGCAATATACAGCAAGCAAAGAGTCCAGAAAAATAAGGAAACAAAACTAAAAAAAATAAAAAAATAAAAAAAAAAATCAATTGAAATTGAAATCTACTAATAACTGGAGATTTGGATAAAACCACAAGATGAGTGAAGCGAGAATTGCAAGTGATTCCTCTCAGGGAATCAAGTGACTGATCACAGGCATTTTAATCTACTCTATTTTAGTTACAATTCAATCAAATGTATGATTTAAAGTGGAAAAGCAAGCATCTTGAGGAAGTAATCTATATGAGCATAATAGATGTGCATAATTTTTATAGAAAATAAATCAAGGTAGAGGTGCCAGTGGGCTTGATTTAATTGCAGAGGGAGAAGAGTGACCATTTTCTGGCAGAGAACTTTGATGTGCTTGCAGAAGAACTCGTGTTTTTAAAATTATCGTGTACATCAGAAAAGGGCAACAGCTGCACAGCAGTAACTTGACATGCAAATTCCTGTCTTTATTCAGTCCACGTATACACATGCTGATAAGAGATTTAAGTAGAAAAATATTCATTTTGCGTCATCACATGTAGTAGGGATATAGTTGTTTGCTCTGAAAAAAGCTTCTTAAAACCAAGAAAAACATGCTATTTCACAAGCAAGCAGCAAAACATTTGGATTTTCATTGCTGTTTTAACCTTATGAATAGAAATAGACTGAAGGGTAAGAGCTGACCATAAACTGACAGGTGTTGAGAGCAAAATTTCTGAAAGAGCATAATAAAAACAAATGTCAGAATGAGCAGTTAGTTTAAATATTTCACAGTAAAGACAGAAATCCAGGTAAACTGGTTTTCCCCATAGAAATAAGAAGTTTTTTAGATGTGGCTCATACCACGCTGGCTGCGCATTTGTCTATCAGCTTTCATCACTTAAAACTGACCATGCCAACAACAGAAGATGCTCACCTGTTCCTGGATAGATTGGTTCTGGCGGTTCATTACAGGCTCTGGTTTTTTCTCACTGACAGGAGAGAAATTTTCCCTGCACATTTTCCCTGCGCAGTAACTACAGACCAGAATCTCTTGTTTAGGGTGATGTGTATAGTGGGAATCTTGAACTAAGGCACGTCCATAGTGTGTCTCCCTCAAATGCAACAGGATCAAGACTGAGAAGGCTCTCAGATTTTTTCCTGAAGTAACTGATAATCCTGTCCCTCTCTGCACTCTACTATTCATGACCCTGGTAAAAACTATCTTCAGCTTTCTTTCTCCATTCTGATCCTGCTCTGTTTTTTTCCTGTATCTTCCTAAGTCCTCACATTCATAACTCCTATTGACTTCTTTTTCTGTAAAACATTTTCCAATCCTAATAGTCCCCCATGTGGTAGTAAATTTATTAATATTTAACATTTGAAACATCTATCTAAGAAGTTTACCCTAACTAAAATCTGTGATTGTTTCTAACCCCTCACTGCTGAAATAAAACAATACTGGGTGTGTGGCTCCTGTAGGCTCCACCAAGAACCACATGTTCATGTCACCTTATTAGAAGTGTAGTAGCTAGCAAGCTACTTAAGGGATGGATATCTGGCTTTGTTAACATTTAAATGATTGCTTTTCCTGAGCTATTCCTTTTTTCCTGGGTGATAGTCTGGTTCTCTGAAATCAATTGGCAGAGAACAGGAGAGCAGATGAGGGGATGCTTGTTCGAGTGTTCCCACTACAATCTGCACTTGCAGTACTAGGCACATGGAATACCCAGGTCCCAACACCCATAAAGCACACTCTTCCTGAAATTACAGTAGATCCCAGTCACAGTATTCTGTGCCTACAATTACACAAATCATCTCTTAGAAAAACTGATCATCAGAAGGACACAGACATATTTAAGACAGTCACAGGCAATCCACTCATCTAGGGGACTGAAAAAGCATGCAAGCTGCACTTAAAAAAAATTTTAATGTAGCTTAATGTGCCTTCAGAAGCTTTCCTTATATTAACCACATCAATTACTATGTCTTGTCATCATTTTGAATTATGATAATCAGAAGTTTTAAAGAAAAAATGGCAAGATTGCCCAAAAATATAAAAGCATATGTCACATGAAAGAAAACACATTAATTAGTGAGTATCATAAACACATATCTGAAGGGAAGATATCTATTGGAGGAGGCATGTCTGCTTTTAAATCAGCAGGCTGATAAATATACGTACTAATCTATGGATTCTCCAACCAGAGTCAGGACTAAAGTGCAAAGGTGTGGGCATGCATGCTTAGGATGCTGCATCTGGAGGGCTGTGTCCAATTCTGGGCTCCTCAGCACAAGAAAGACAAGGAGCTACTGGATAGGGTCCAGCAAAGGCCACAAAGATGATGAGGGGTCTGGAGCATCTCTCTGATGAGGAGAGACTGGAGCAGCTGGGAGTGTTTAGCCTGGAGAAGAGAAGACTTAGAGGAGATCTCCTTAGTGCATATAAATATCTCAAAAGTGCCAAGAGGATGGTGCCAGACTCTTTTCAGCAGTGCCCAGCAACAAGATGAAGAACAATGGCGATAAAGTAAAAAAAACAGTTTCACATCTTTACACTGAAGGTAGCAGAGCACTTGAACAGGCTTCCCAGGGAGGTCGTGGAGTCTCCCTTTCTGAAGGCATTCAAAACCCACCTGAACGAGTTCCTGTGTTACCTGCTCCAGGTAACTCTGCCTTGGGAGAAGGGTTGGACTGGATGATTTCCAGAGGTCCCTTCCAACACTAACAATTATGTGATTCTGTGATATGAGTGTATAAGAAAGAGCAGGAGAGCTGCTCTGTCAGCAGCACTAAGTATGCCAAACACTGGGATAGGGAACACAGGGCAAGAGGATGAATCTGAGCACCTTCCCTGCTCAATAGAGATGACCCCCAAAAAGTACACTGATCCTATATGAATGAAGACTCAAAGTTTCTGATTTTACTATTCCAGGGCCATCTGGGGTTCTAAGCCAAAGCTTCAAGCAGCTGAACAGCCTTTTTAAGAAAAAAATAAACCATGAAGTCACACTGCAACATGCTCAAACACCAAAGTGCACAAAAGCAAAGCAGGAAATTGAATGAACTGCAAAACCGGTGTTATGATTACCAGCAGTAGACACAAAATATATATCTGACAAACCCAAAACAAAACATTGTCTGGATGGACAAGTAAGAATAATTTAAAAAGAGGATTCTATGCATACACAAGAATATCTTCCCCCCATCCCCTCAACTTTTAAAGACAACCACATTTCCAGTCCAGTACATAAACTTGCACCTCATTACCAGAGACTGCTTGAGTGACTGCAGGATGGAAAAGGTTATTATCAACACCACAGTGACCACTTCTTCACTTTTGTGACTCAGCCCATCTCTTTCACCCCATCTTCAGTACTGCAAACTAGGATGTGCAGCAACATTTATTATGAATTTATTCCCCAAACAAAAGTCAAAGGATTAAGCAAAACCTATTACTGCCAGTACAGTATTGGAGAACTAATCAGTAGTTTAACAAGACCTGATTTTCTTCAAAATTTATTATTCTAGAGGATTTTGGATTTTGTCTGGTTATGTGGAAAAGATAAATCAATGCAATGTAGAAAGGAAGCAAGCACATTATAATGGAGACTGAAGAGACAAAGGAGGTCACAGATATACACCTGTTTTCTAAATTAAATTTAGCAGCTTTGAAAGTTCCTCAGTAGACAGCCCTGCAGAAGGAAGCCCTTCGTCTATAAAAGATGCAGAGCATATATATTAGAAGTGCAGGCTGAGCTGTATGAATAAGTCATAAATAATATAAGTCATTGAATTTCTACCCACCTCCTGCCAGAATGGAGCAGGAACAGCTCATGATTTTCAGATAAAGTTTGTTATTCAGAAATTATCTATGAAGTCATCTCCATGAATTGCTATTTACTTATACCTTCTGCCTGAATAGATACTTGCTCTTATTAGCTGTTGAAAATTTCAGCTGTTTTGAATATTTGGTATGTAGCTCACACAGCCCATCTCTCCTCTTTCCCTGAGCATGGGCACTTATTGAGAACTCACGAAACTACACATTTTAATCTCAAACCTGATTCAATTATTTGTTTTCTGTGAGCCTGGTACAAACATTTTCTTGCAAGCAGTAAAGTGTTCACAATATTGGCACAAGCTGTGCAGCCACACTGAAGGAGCTCTAGACACCAAGACCTGGGCTCTAAGCCTTCGTCAGGTAATCAACTCTCAATGCTCAACTACCACCTGCATCAGAGCCTCTGTCTTTAAAAGCCACTAAGAACAGATGAAAAGTTTGCTATAGAGGACCCAGATATTATTGAACTCATGCAATAATTACAAAACTGGAAACATTCATGGAAGCTTTCTGAGCTGTATTTACCCCAGATCCTCAATACAGATACAACATTCACCTGTGAAACCCCCCTGCCCTCACACAAATCACACAGGTTTTGGTCAAAGACTACGTTACTTGTACAGAGTTGGACAGCCCAGAAGATGTTCCAAATGGCTGTTTGAAATATAGAAATGTAACAGACATTACTATACACTTCGCAAAACTGTGTCTTGTTTTGATTTTCTTTTTTTTAATTTTCCACCATTTCTAGTCAGATATTTACTTGGCTCATTTACACAAAAAGCACTTGTCAAACATATGGTCTGAACTTCTTAAAGGTTTACCTCCAGATGTGATATCTTCAATCTGCTGTCAGTAATCTCCAAAGGAAGCTTTTGAAATTGGCTTTCCTTCAGGATCCTAGTGTAGAAGGGCCCTTCCTTTCTGTGTTAGGAGCTTGAGAGATAAGGTAGACATTTGGTGGTTGTTTTCGGGATTTTTTCCTTTTCTTATTTAGGAAATATTCCCCCTTATGACAGACTTTGACAGACTCTTTGAACACAAAGAAAGCTACTGAGCTGAAATATGGTTGTTCAGGATATGGTTGTTCAAATCAGTCACTCTTGAAACAAGAATCCCACAAGGCTATCCCTAGAATAGTCCAAAAAACTGAGGAAACAGTTCTATCATAAAAACATCATTTTGTTAAAACCCAAAACATTTCAAAGGAATGTATTTTATTTGGCTATAATGGAAATTTGACAGCATTAAAACACTTTGGATTTAATTTTATGTAAAACAAAGGCAAATATCTGTTTTCTTCAACAATTTGAGCTATGAATAAAAAAGTTAACAGAATACCAAAGTAAAAAAAAAAATAATAATTTGATTTCAGCTCCAACACAAATGCTTTTATTATCTCAGATAAGTTTAGAGGGATGGTTATTTTATATTTTCAAAAGCCAACTTGGCTTTCCAACAAAAACAAACCCAAAACTTCCTGCCCAATCTTGGACCCAACAATTAATCTAGATGACAAGCCTGCTAAAAGCGTCAGTATACTTATAACTTTTGTTATACACCTACGCACCAAGTTCAAAGAAAAATGCACAGCAAAACAACAGGCAAACCCAAAGAGAAGCTTGGAGTTCAATGTTTAGTTGTAGACACCACAGATTTTGCATCCTATCTCCAAACAGGCATCACAATGAAGCCTGAACATCAGGCTCATCCCCATTAAAGTGCAACAGCAATTTTGGGATGAATTGCTAAGCGATCCAAGGCCAGATTTTAAAGGTCAAATGCCTGTTGTAGAAATATTATGCTTGTCAGCAGCCTTGGCTGATGCAAAAGATGGCACTAGCACAGAAATTTGACTACTACCCATCAGTACTAGAACAAGTCCCCGAAGAACAGTGCTAAGGTACATTAATAGGGCAATGTGGAATAAATATTTTTAAAATATGAAGTTGTACTTCTGCCAAAGCAATTTACAAGCACTCAGGCGAAACAGTCACATTACTCTTAGCATACAAAGGATTTCTAAGCACAGCTAAGGAACATGCCCGGGATTATTTTCAATGTTCAATGCCTAATGGAAAAAACAATGGTCAAAAATATCCTCTTTGATGTAAATGACATTTGAATCACACAGAAAAGTAGTAAACACAATAGTAGCACATGTTGCCAGAATCTTCCAGCTATGGGTACCCAAATGGTTTTTAAAAGGTAGTTCTTTCAAGTAACTCATTACCTGGTTTCACAAAAAAATTGCAGTTACTCAGAGGAGTTGGGTGACTTGCTCAAGAATATTCAAAGTCAGGCAACAAAGGTGCAGTGGCTGCCCTGTGAGCAGACACCTGCTCTCCTGACTTCCAATTCCCCAGCCCAGCGAGTAGGCCAGCAGCACCTCTCCACTGCAGCAACACATGACAAGCCTTCAATTAAGGGCTGTCTGTCTGATACACTCTCTACCCACTAAGATACATTAACCAAGATGTTATGCATACTGCAGCAAACACATCCACAAAATAATGAGAGGATGAAACAGCAGCTTTCACACCAAGCAGGACCTCACTGAGGTGAGTGATGCCAATATCTCATCTTTTCTAAAAGCTTGGCTACATCTTTAAAATATTTGGAAGCGTAAATACTGCCTTTGCATTTTACGACACAATAAAAAGTGGTTTAATACAGCAATAAAAACTCAAATATGCCTTGACAAAGTTATTTTAAACACAGGTCTTATGCCCATAGCTACTAAGTTGTAGACAGATTTAATTTCAGAAAGGCCTTGACACAATACCATTTTAAATGAAAGTAAAATATTCGGCATATCAAGACTTACTAAATAAATCTCAGGGGTTTTATGGCACTAATGAATGAGTATGAGCACATTGGGACTTCTGAGTAATTTGCACTAAGGTTATATATTGTAGATGCAAAACCAGAAAGTAGCATATGCCCTAGTACTGAAAATGGGGTTATGACTGGGGTACAAGCAAGAATATTTACAACAGTGACCTAGGGCACAAGCAAGATCAAATCAAACAATTAGAAGCATCATGCACTGTGTTCTCCCTGTCAAAACCTCACATAACTAAAACAATGGAAAATTAGAGTTAATTATGCTCGTTTGCAGCAATCAGTGTTTCGTAACTCAACCCTCAGCGAGGCACATGAACCGCTTCACATCCACTGTGAGGAAGAGGATTTAACTTACATTATTTCCCAGCCATTGGGGTGGGAGACCAAGTAGCCAGGGACCCATTCCCTACCCAACCCAAGTTCACAGCACTAATCACCCCCCCTCCAAGCATCAAGGAGCCCCAGCTGTCCCCAGCAGCCATCAGGGCCAGCCCCAAGGCCAGGAGGTTGCCCCACACACACTGCAGTGGCAGCCATGCAGTCATGGCCAGTGCACCCCCCACCCTGGCCAAGCAGGAGAGGGATGGACAAGCGCCTATGGCAGGTCTGCCCCAAGGGGGTCTGGTGGGGGTGACAACAATTTTGGCTTTAAAAAAGGTTGAGTTCAGTGTCAAGAAGGAAAGAATTTCTTCTCACGCTGCCAACTCAACTGCTCAGAAGCTGGATTAGCAATTTCTTATTCTATTTTCTAACACACAGTTAAGCCAAACTTTTGCATTTCAACTGAAATGAGGCAGGCACTGCTCTCACATACATTGACAAGTCTGACTGAACAGTGGTCTCTGGCAGGGGAGTAATCTCTATCTGGCACCAACAGCCCCAGAGCTACATCACCTGCGTGACACTCCCCACAAAGGCCCCTTCACTACCTTCAAACAGCAGCTGCTGCTGCAGCTCACAGGGCAGGGAAAAGACAGCTTTTTTCTGAACAATGACAGTCAATTCCAGGACTGTTAAACCTTCAGGGTAATGAGCCACAGAGGATGTTTACCTTAAACATACAGAGTGTGTGAAATAGGACAGCATAGGTATGGCTTTTGTAAAATAGTTCAATCCGACTTTGAAAAAAATCACAGGGAACAGAAGTTATAAAGCACAGAAAAAGCAAATTCTACAGCATACGTAATTTGCGCAAGAATTTTATTTGCTTATGATTTTTTTTTCTTTTGATGTGGAAAAATATATTAAAAGGGGCTTATATCATCTTAATCAGAGTTATTTTGTGTTCTGGCAGAGCAGCCTGGTACCAACTGTTCTTATCCTCACCTGGCATCAAGTACTTTTCCCTTACCAAGATTAGTCAGCACGCTTCCAAGGAATCAAGGTGGTATTACAGCAAGATAAAAATTAAAATACACAGCATCCTCAAATCATATGCAAGTAATTGGCAGAAACAAGACTCAGTCTTCTGATTTAGACACTGCAGAGCCCTCTTCTTGTTAATTAAAAAAGGTCAGGTGAATGATTTAGATGAGCAATTCAGAAGAATCATGAACCTTCTCAAACCTTTGTTCAAAATAAGAGCTGAAGTTTCTGGAGACTCATAAAAAGCTAACTTTAGTCACACACAGCCTTGTGCATGCGAACATACACAAGTGCACACCCTGAGCTCTCCACTTTCTCCTACCCTTCCTGCATTTACCAAGCAGTAAAAGTGTCAGAATAATCTTGAAGAATAATGCCTGTGTCAATAGAAAATTTTCCACCCCACACTGCCTTCACTAACACCAAGTTCTTGTTCAGAGAAGGAATTCTGAAAAGAGCTTGACTGTTTTTTTTAAAAAAATTAGCTCTAGGAGTGATGAAAGTAACAAGGAATAAAATTTTGGTTTTGTTAACCAAAAAACATTTTAATGAATGCTATTTTGTGCTTGACTTTTTAAAATGTCATTCAGTATGCACAAAGACATAGGAGAAGCTTAAAAAAAACCCAAACACTCGACTGTTTTTTGGCACTCTACAAAAGCACCTTTAACCACGATTTTTTTAACACTTAAATGTGAAAGAATATCTTTTTTGAAAACACTGCTCAAAAATTAGTTTATTTGCTTTTCCTCAGCATTATCAGTGGCTCAAAGGAGCATGAGATGAGCTGAACTCCTGTCCTCACTGTGACTGGTATGCAAGCTCTAGTCCAATATCTGTATAAACCATTTATGCAGGATCAGGGTGGCAGAAACCCTGGCAACATGAGCACCATGTCAGTGCCATAGTGATACACCTGCCAGCTGGAGAGGGCTCACAGCTGATCTTCCTGATGTGTGCAGGGGAATGTGGTCCTGCCCATATATATCTCCATAAAGATGCCTGCAGCAAAACCCCAGCCTAACATACATTAAAAGCTTATCTACCCATGGCATGATCAGGAGAGTCAAAGCAAATCAGCCAAAGGTACAGAGTTAAAGCCAAGAACTTAGAGTATTATTAGATGAAAGTTACTTTTAGGAGGGAATACCAAGAGGATACCTTAAACATGTTTTAAGGCAATATACTCTGATTTCAGAAGTCAATTGATTTACCTTTTCAAAGTACACATGTGAATAACAGGAAGATAGAAAAGAAAGCAGAAAAGGCAGCAAATGGCGGCTTTTAGTAAGTACTGGTGTTACATATGTATCATCCAAATAAATGTTACTACTCCCACTTAACATGCCATTTAAAACCACACTACAATAAAGGTATGGGAACTTTTTTTGCAATTTAAGAAGTCATTGAGACTGGGGGGTTTCATCTCAGGGCAGCACAGCTGCATTCCCAACTCCAGAGCTGAAAGAAGAATTATATTTAGAAGGCAGTTGCATATCAGAAACACTCAGGCTGCTCGAGAATGCTCTCTGTTCTAACACCTTTATTCTTACTGTGCTGGATCTGTGTTTCTCTTTTCCCAAAATCAAGATTATAATATTAGATCCCATTACAATTTACCACCAGTAACTCCAGTAGGTCTCGCCTCAACTGTCAGCAACTGTCTTTTCGATCTGAGACATCAGCAACATGAATTAGTAATCCATTATCTTTCACAAGAAAAAGTGCCATTTAGTTTTACAACTAAAATTACAATCAAAAAATGTGATAAAAGAGTACAAAATGTGTAAGTATATCAAATATTATATACAAATTACATGGACCTCAGACATGGAAACCACTTTTTGTAGCTCAGTTCTGCCATATCTGCCTAAAAAAAAAGTCCTGAACTCTGTTACCAACTGCTTCATTTTACTCTTTCACCCCTTGATGCTCAGCTTCTTCCCCCTATACCTACAGCAAATAAAGCCTAGAGAAAGTCTTGTAGTGCAGAAATCTGTGTCATTAAACCTTTTGGGGTTTTGCATTACTTAACCATTTCTTAGCCAAAAGTAAATCCTTATGAAGTCTTTTCAAACCTTCTAGAGTCTATTCCTCATAGCAAAAGCATTCTGCACATATCAGGATTTAAATTCCAAGTTTTTCTTCGCTTGAGATTTTATAGCTTTAAAATGAAATTATCTAAAGTTTTGTTCAAAGCATTCTTAAATAAGTTTCAAGGCACAATCCATTAGAAGAAAAAAATTCAAACTGCATAGTACAAAGTCTGGCTTCTGCACAAGTTTCTACATGATTCAATTTTGGTTGACTAACTTGACATTCATACACCATATTGAGCAAATTAGAACAGTGAGTATTCGATAAGACACTGACACTGTACATAAATTTAAGATAATCCACCAGTTGCAGTTCCTTACTGAGCTGGTCTCCTATATGTGATTCTTTTAAGGCCATAAATATTTCAGAGAGATAAAAAAAGGCTTTAAAGAATCCTCCCATCCCCCAAATAAAGCATGAGGTCAGGAACATGGAAAAGGTGCAGAAATAATCCTGGCCTGACATTTTGGCCACAGGTCATTTTCACTTTTTAAAAACTGATTTAATAAACCTTGAAAAGTTTTCTATTTTATATTTTACCTGCATCAAATTATTCAAACTAATCTGTTTATAATTGCATAGGTGAAAAATACAACTTCTAACCGATGAATCAATCTAAATAGCATTTGAATTACTGCTTTTATAACCCAAGGCTTATGTTTCCCCCCCTCCCTCCCAAAAGGCTATGTATTCTTTACTTGCTCATCTGCAGGAATTTACAGGTGTTAAATTATCCACGGTAAGCCTTACCTTTTGTTCCCTGATTGCTATCAAAAGCATATTGAGAATTACAATAGAAACATATTGAGAATTACAGAGAAAAAGTTAATTAAAAGTTTGAATAGAAGCCCTAGAAAGTTCAAACAAAAGATTTTTCCCTAGTTCATACCAAGGTCTGGCTGCATGCATAATTACACATAAATCAGACTGTAACTTTGTGCTTTTCTTCTTCAATAAAAAAAAACCTTTTCCCTTCAATTTAGCTATATGTTTATAAATAACCAGGGCTCCTATTACAGTCAATATCTTGTGGATGTGATACTAAAGTGATAAGATATGCACAAAAGGACCAAAAAGTTCCAGTAATTTGTATTGTTGGGGCAGCTTGCCAGTTTTCCCCTCTAAATCTGTCCTAAAAATAGAGGTCCTCTAATGTAAAAAAGTTTCCTAAGTATCCACCCTAGTTTAAAGATGAGTTCCTTCAATGTCAGCTTTCCACAAATATAAATGATTGAATTTAGCTCATAAATGTCATCTGAAAGTAAATTTGAAGATTGCTGCCTCCAATATTCATACCAAAATTGCAGATTTTATGTTAAAGACCACTGTCTGACATAAAGAAAGAACCTTCTTTATCCACATCTCTCACTACAGCCTTGGCACACGAGTACTTAAATTAACTAGGAAAAGATCAAATTACACTCCTTGGATGCACATAGATTTTTTTTTTTTTTTTTACTTACTTCATTTGACAGTAACCAAAACTTAAAACTATCTGTACGTCTCAAAACCCATCACAGTACAATTTTATTCTCAAACAAGCTGTTAGTGACCACGGTAGAAATGCTGTTAAAGGGAATTCAAGCAGACAAGACAAGAGGGCCAAGGCAGAGCCATTAGGACACATGCCAGCACAATAAACAAGGGTCTTCTGTGTCAATAGATCTGGGAACTTGATAGCTCCCCATCCCACTCACTCCCACACAATACATAGCCTTAACCATCACAGGACACGAGGCAGAAGCATTTCTTAATAATACATTTTCAGCCTTGAAAAAAAAAGGCTAAGTTGCAACTGCCATTATTTTGCTACCAGTTTCCTTGAGGCAGATTTGATTAAGCATCACGAGTGCTCACGATTCCAGTTTCTGTGACCAGTTTGAGTAGTTCAGACATATCTTTGTTCATTAGTTGCAGATTTAATACAGGCTCTGGGACAGCACCTCTTCCAGTGTGAAGCTGGCATGAGAGAAAAGACCTAAGTTTTATAGTAGTGCTGTGGTCATAATGGTGTTGAGAGGTAAGACTGGTGAAGGGGGGTAATAGCTTTTATTTAGTCATCCACTGAAACTGAACAAACAAACAAACAAAGAAAACCAACAATAAAAACCAAGATAAATTCTCTTTTATATATTTAAGATTTTAAGAGTCAAAGTGGAAGGCCATATTGCCAAGATAGCAGACATGAAGCATGCTACAACTTAAAAAAATCATGCGTAGAAACCCTGATCATCACACTATCCTGACCTGGGACAAGTGGAAACAGGTATCACCACCTGTTAGATTCTGCCTTTTTCCTCAGAATTTGCACTTCTGTCTCTCCAGCTTTCCTCAGTAATATTCCAACCATACAAACTGCTTTTACCAGATGAAAACACACCACACTAAAGTAAGTATAAAACAGAGCAACACATTTCCACAGCAATAACTACTCCTCCTCTCCTGCAGCAGCCGTCAAAATCCATCCATCCTACACACACACACACTTTCTAGAATGTACTACATTTCATTTCTTTGCCCTCAGGGAGGAACTAGACAGCCACTGTGCAGTCAGTTAACTCATGGACTTGTCTATGAAAGACAAGAACACAACGTCTCACAAAAAATCTACCTCTGCTCTCTATCTTCAGGTAAGACTTTAAAAAGTTAAAGGTAGCAAATAAGATTAGTAACTCTAGTGGATACTACACGCTCAATATTAAAAATAATCAAGAATTTAGAGCGACCATTTTGTAGCCCATTGGAATTTATCCTCTTTCCACCCCAACTTCCCCATGTAGGGGCACAGGCGAGCACGTCTCCTAAGAATGTGAGATCACAAACTTTTCAAGCAACATATGCAACAGAAAAGTATACATAAAAAAAAATATCCCTTATCCCTGTACTTGTTTATCTTCTACTAGTCTGCAAGTGATATAAGAGCTTTCTCCTGATAAGGAAAAATGCAGCTCAGAAGCTGAATGTCAAGGAAACTGCTCAGTTCCACTCCATAGATTAAAGAAAAAAAAAAAAAGAGAAGATACCGAGCTGTGTAAAAGTCTCAAACAAATAGTAAATTCAAGAAAACTGCACTCTGCTTCTGACCATTTTATAAGGAAAAAAGTAAAATATTCCTTCAGTAAGTTCTTAATTTCTAATTATATACACAGCTAGAACCATACATAGAAATAGCTAGCAGTTAGGTATGGTTGTCCTCTCCTTCCTTAATTGTTAGCTAATCCTATATCTCTTTGTTTTGGAAGTTGAGAATGTGATGTGGCATACAAGTTGTGTTCACTTTGCACCCTTATTTTCCCAATGGCATTCCTGCCCCAGCCAGCACAGGGCAGGGTAAGACAGAGTTGCTACCTCCCAGACAAAAAGCTTCATTTACTGCTCTCTTTCCTGTAGCACAGGAACAGAAACCTCACCAGGCTGAAGGAGATGGAGCAATACCTGCAGCACAAGTTCAGTCATCTCTGACAGGCCCACAGCTCAGCTGAGGTGACAAACACCATCCGTATAAAGACACCTTTTCCAAGCCAAGCCCAGAAAGTGTTTGCAGTTGCATGTAGCTGTGCACACGCTGTAATATTAGTTCTATTATTCAGACACATAAAAAGTTTGATTAGTATTTGTTCATTTGCCTTTAGTATCCTTTTAGTTCCTGTTAAGTCTTATTCTGAAGGGCTTTTAGCACCTGGCAGTTGTAGCAATCCTCACTGACTAATACTAGGGCATACAGACACACAAATTATCTTTCAAATACATTTGAAAAGCATCAATAGAAGTTATATTTGCAAATATGTATGGGAGCATTTAAGTAAATGCAGCATACTACTTCAAAAACTACAGACCCATCAGTGAAACCATTAAGCTCAGCACTTTTACCTTCCTTTAGTTGCATTAGAAATGACTGCTTGAGGTTGGCTGAAGCTCCTGTTAATGGACTTTGAATGGAGTACACTTTCTCCGCCCCCTGTTTTAGAAGCCTCTCATCCTATTTCAATGTGCATCTTGTCCCTCCACTTGGCTGGAAGTTGCTCTCCTGTGTACCAATTAGCTCATGACCAGGTGGAGAGTTATCTCAACCTTGGCAAGGCTCCCCTCATAAGCTGGATCTGAAGCATTACAGTTCAAACTCCACTTCCAAATGCAGTCACACACATGTCAGACAAAAGGGCATACCAGCCCCACATGACTGGTGTTGGTGCTTTTGTAGCACCACTTCACAACACTGGGAAAACAGCCATTACTTGAACAGCAGGCATTTACCTCCAGATGCTCCAGCTCTTTACTTCAGTACCTCAGACAGGTGTAGGGGTTGGTTCACGAGGTCAGCAGCCAGATGTTTTGCTGAAGGCAAATACATGACAAAGCTATAGGAGAGCCCAGCTATTCTCACCAGATGAGGTGACCTGTGAGGAAGAACAGCATACTTAGCCTCTCACCGCTCCCTGGCTGCAGGACCCCTCTGGCATCACACCACAGGCTCACCCTCAGTAAGGTACTCTCCATGCTGCTTGGAAGCCCTGCAGGAGTCTCCACACATGTCAGGGTATAGCAAAAACAAGCTAGGCCACCAAGGCTATCCTGCAGCAATGAGAGTCCTCACTGGTCAAGCTCCAAGAGTATCCAAGAAAAGAAGGTCCAGCAGCAGTTAAGTCCAACCAAGAGTCTAGATTATAAGGCAATCTCCAAGCTATAAGGCAGATCTGATGCCAAGCAGGAAGCCAGTCCACAAGTCAGCGTTAGGATCAAGCCCAGTAATTGCCAAGCTGGCCCACAATGTTGGACAAGGTCAAGCCAGGAACTCAGACCAGGTGTAGATGTCCAGATCAAGAAACTCCACCAGCACAGAGAGAGCTAGAGAGGAACATTCCTCCAACAAAGTTCAAACATGGAGCAAGAGCCCAGACCTGCATTTAAGAGTAAGATGTGGGAGGAGGCCCCAGGTGAGACTCTTTAGGGCCATAAGGCTTCTTAGTGCTCCCCAGGGCCTTAGCAACATGTGTCTGCTGTAATTCCTTCCACAGGGTGTGTTAGCACAGAGTGAGGTGTGGTTCTGGTGTTGCCATGGTTTTCTAATTACTCAGTGAGCTGGTTGGTCTCCTTCCTCAGCTATCCCCAATACCCAAAGAGACCTGTACCACTGACAACCCGTACATAGGACATGAAAATATGGAAACAGTATTTCTTGTACTCCGGTATATTCTTTTGAACACTTTATGATTCTGTTTCCCTTCTGGGAGACTTTGGCAAACCAAGTACGTAAATGCAGTTCCCCAGCAATGCACAAACCATACTGAATGGGTGGTTCACACCTGACCCTTGTAGTGTTGATTTCCCATTCATTTCACCCTCCAAGGAGTTTAGGTATTGACATTCCATTCAGATCTGAGTAAAAATACAAGACAGGAAATTTGCCCTGGTCTCACAAAATAGAAGCAGAGCCAACTGAGCATCCTCTTATGTTACTACTTCCATTGAACTTACTAAACACTAAATCACCATACTCAGTGCTTTGCAGCAGGCCTCTAAACCAGATGACATTACTGCTTGACCCTTCTCCAAGAGGCCTAGACCTTGGGTGCTGCTCCATGAGACATACTACATTACTACCTTTGAGAGGTAGTAGGGAAGGAAGAAGGAAGAGAAACAGATGGATGTCAGAGCTGGAGGAGGGATTTGGATGTGGAAAATTGGCAACCTGAATTGTTTGTTCTGAATTATTGCAGAGTTTGTTCAGTCAATATTAAAATTTTATAAGCAAGAAGGATAATAAATCAGCTACAGAAAAGAGAAAACTTATGTTTACTACTGAAAGAATTGGTGTTCCTTGAGGTAACTTTTCTCCCAGCAGATGCAAAGATATTTTACTTCAAGTTTGACAAAGAAAATGCTGTCACTTCCATGGGCAAAACAGATGTAGAGGAAACAAGTAAAAAACAATACAAATGTTTCAAGTATAACTACTACTGAAGAACTTCTGGAACAGGATACATAAGAATTGAGCAAATAAATGCTTGACAATTATGCCTGAGACAATTTGTATGGAGGTTTTTTTTGTGGGTAGTGTTTCTCCATCTGAATTAATCCTCTTAGGATTTTTTCACTTTGACTCAATTTAATTGGTCCTGAAAGGGTTTGGCCAGCTATCTTCACTGTAATTATTACTTTCAAGGAAAATCCAAACAATTGTTCAGTCATCAGTGTGGTGGTAAATCTTGCCCCTCCTTGCAGCTTGCAGGCATAAGGTCCTCAAAGTGTAAGAGTTCAGCTTCATTGAAGCTGAATTGAAGTAATATATTCTTACACTTCTTTTCCCAGATGTATTTGATGTCTCACCATATATCTCATATTCCTTATCTCATAGAAAGGTGATATGATAATGAAACATATGTCATTGCAAGTAAGACTTGAGGGAGAAACCTCTATGCTATTATATCACTTAAAGTTGATAAAGTAATGATAAATCCTTCACCTACTTTGAGTGAGGATTTTGAGCCCATCCCAACACAGGTAAAGCTTTCAGTAATTTGCTTGCTCTGTGCTAGATTATGTCATTGTTTGTAGAAAGGAATTACATGTTACACATACACACACAGGAATCAGGTAGTGACAACTATCTCATCATGTCTTTCAGTAGTCTCGTTTTTTATAGACCATTGTCAGTGTGGTTTTTGATTTCTATTTTATGTTTTCCCTGTGCAGGTTCCTCAGGTATTTTTGAGGAAATTAGCTGGCCAATATTAGCAATTAGTGTAGTGAGGCAGAGGTTAATTGCACTGATGAGATGCTGGATGGCCAAGAAGGAAGGTTAAGAGATCAAGGCCAATTAAAACAGGAAAGGACAGATAAAGCCAGGTCTCTCTGCATGGTAAAAGAGAGGAGATGCATATGCATATGCATGCAGTGTAGCCAGTCACTGAAGCCAGATAGTTTTGTATTTGTGGTTTTGGTAGCAGGTTTGGGGTGTTCTGGGGGCTTCTGCCTGTTTTATAAAACCTGCAGGCAACATGAGACTACCCCATTACCTAAGGAAGAAAGCATAATATGCTTATCATGCATGCAACAGTGAAGCTGGCCAGGTGGGAGTTGCCTCTTCTTGCACTGTGAAAAATCACATTCAGTTGTCAGGGAAAAGGCTATGAGATTGTGAGGAGACTGCTTCAATATGGCTCTCATCTCTCCCTGTGTGTCGTAAGGCCACTCTAAGCAATACAGGGACAGTCTTGGCCAGCACTTGATAAAAATCAATCAAATATCTTTGTGAGTTATAGGAATTTATTAATTCACTACTCCCTCTCTACATGCAAGCAGAGTGCATCAGTAAAAAAGACAAAGCTAGAAGAAAAATTGTGGTAATAGCTAGTTTAAAAAAAAGAGAGAAAAAAGTTTTCAGTTAACTCAGGCAAACAAGGCTA
This sequence comes from Manacus vitellinus, assembly GCF_001715985.3. Classification (NCBI taxonomy): domain Eukaryota; kingdom Metazoa; phylum Chordata; class Aves; order Passeriformes; family Pipridae; genus Manacus; species Manacus vitellinus. The sequence continues at coordinate 1,747,918 of NW_021940122.1, forward strand.
ATTCAAGAAGGATGTTATTACTCATAAAAATGAAATAGTTCAGAGAGAAGTTTTAAACAAACAGAAGGTGAAAATCCAGAAGAGTTTGTGACTGATTTAAGGTTAAAGAGCTAATCTTGCAATTGCAGTTAGCAATCATGGTAATTGAGCTCATGATAAGAGACCAGATGGTGATTACAACTGGGAGAAAACACCCAGAGAAACTGATTACTAGAACCTTGGGATTAACTCATAACTTAAAGCAATAATAACAATAAAGAAATAAAGAAAAATGTGAATATCTTAAACAAAGGCATTTATTAACTTCAGGTGGATGCTAGGGAATGTGTCAGATGCTAAAGCCACTACAGAGAATGTAAAAATGACAGAAACAGAAAGGCATGAATGACTCAAAGTAAAAATTCAGAAACTTAGCACAAAGAGTTCTACACAATATACTCATAAAATAGTAAATCCCAAGTCCCATAAGCCTGGGAACATATAAATTAGTTTCCTAAAAATGCTTTCAAGTAAGGAAGTGTCACTGTCCTCCTGAAACGATGGGGTCAAACCCAGAGACCACTGATTTACATCTCACAGTTTGAATAGCAGAACCACACTCAGGTACAGAAGCTGAGTGGGACTTTGCACACATATGTAAAATTTTGAATCATTGCATAAAGCTCCAGTGAGCTGAAACAACTATAAATTTAATGTCTTGTCAAAATGGGCTTGGCAAACAATCTACTTCCCTAACGTAGGAAAATGATTTTTTTTTTCCATTTACAATGTATGAGTTATAAAAGGCATGCAAACTTGTAAAGGATTTAATAGTTAGAGGCCCAAACTCTTCACCCTTGACAAAAATCTATGGAGCTGAGTTTAAACTTGTAGTACATACAAGTCAGTGACTATTTTTTTTCTTTCAGTTCAATTTCAGGAGGAATATGAACTGCCAAGTCATGTTCCAAAGCTGAAGGTACTTATAGAAAAAATATTACCAATATTAAAATCATGTTCTGACCAAAAAAAAATGTCAAAGTGAAATAATGGAGATACTAACCTTCAGAAAAGAGGGACAGGGAGTAAGGTGTTTTGCAAGGTCAACCAGTTGAATCCTTCATGGCAGTGGGTGAATAACTGATGTCCTGGAGCAAAGCAGACACAGATTGAACAATAGGAAAACAACTGTCCTATACAATAATTCTCATTTCCAATTCTGCCCCTCTGTAAGATTCTACAGATAAAGAGTTGCTTGCCAACTCGTATTTTCATTAGACCCAGTAGTGGGATTCATATAATTTAATTTAACTATCCTAAAGTGAGTACCTGATCTAAGCTAGTTATGTAAGTTCACTGTCCAGGAAGTGAAGAAAGTGAGGTACTTTGAGAGCTTTCATCATTTTTATATCACTCCAGGATAGTTATTCAAGGTAGTAGCATTAATTGCTCTCTGGAGCAATTGATCTTCGTTTTATCTCTATTGACTGCAGACAGAGTCTAAACATTTACCTTTGATGAGATGCTTCATTTTTATGTGTCTAAAATTAGATAGGAAAACTCCCACTTGTTATGCTTGGGAAAGTAATCTCTGATCATATGCCACAGTTTAATGGGCAGGATTTTGAGCAGTTTTCACTGCAGCATAAGTTGAAAGATAACACCTTTGTCCCCTTCCCCCTTACCACTCCTATCATCTTCAGATGCATGGAAAAGCATACTAAAAGACTGAAGCATGCATTAAATAGGAAAGGCAGATTCAGATTCTGACCTCTGTTTAGCACCAATGAATTGCAGGATGGCACTAAAGAACACATGTCTCGGCATGTACCAGCTTGGATTGGCTTCTCTTCAACAGGGAACTGTGAATGGGAGCTCTCTGAGAAGGACAGGCAAATGAACCAAGAGATGAGTGCCATCATAACTAGGGATACCACAGACAGCAGCAGCTTTAAGAGGTTTCCATTCCAGCTAGACCAAAAGGAATAGGTGAGACTAGCAATAAATTGTGCAATAAGATACAATGGTGCAATGTACAATAGAGACAAAGAGAATGCAGTCAATCTTCTTAAGAAGGGGACACCTAAAACTGTAAGTTCAACTCCCAAGGTAAGACACAACTAGAATAAATGGGCTTACAGCCTACAAATAGTGATACACTGACTCAGGAGAGATTTCCAGGCTGCTGTTACAGCCCTGGGTCTTTAAGAGTCCAACTGGATGACACTGATAATCAGGTGTTAATTGATGTGATTTTTAGTACTAGCTGTGGAAATGGAAAAGAGGAAGTAGGGAACACTGCCTTTTCGAGGCTCTAGAAAGACCTAGCTGTCATGTCACACAGGCATTTTCACCAAGTTTTGCTGTCCAGGCGGGTTTGAGTGAAGCAGGTCCTGTAGGCTCTTTGGCTCCGAGTAGTTGCTGGACAATACATGCAAGGTTTAATTTACATACAGCTGCATAGGAAACTCACCAGTTTTGAACACTAGCAAAATTAAAATGGTTGAGCATAAGTTTTATCATCCCCTGACCAGCACTCTCTCTGATGACTTTACTCATATAAAAAAAGTTACTCTATCCTCAAGAGTCTTGCAATGTTGAAGGACATTTTAAAAATAACTCTCTCAGTAGTTAGACCTTTAGCCTCCAACATTGCTTTATTAAATCACAAAACACGATATATTCAGATAACATTAAGGTTCTGACCTTGGATGCACAAAAAGTAAGGAAATTCAGAGGAAAGTTTGAACCTCTCTCTGTATCTAACATCAGACTTTTGCCTACTGTTTGCATTGAGGGCCTGTGGCACCTACTGTAGCTACGAAAGATCTCCTGGTGGTTTGGTGACCCTTTCAATTTGTAGGTACAATAGCTTAAGGATAGGACTTTAAACTGGACATGAATTACCTTGTGCTTTAAGGTTGAATTCAGATCTTTAGCCAAGTTTGGAGAGTTTTTGAGTTCAAATGTTCCTGTGTTTTAAAGGTACCAAGATAAAGTGAAGAAAGACCCCTTATCGACAGCCTGCTGTGGTGGTTAATGCAAAAATATGAAGTCTTTACAACCAAACTGTATGAAGACTGAAAAAGTTTCCTCTTGCCTGAGAATCAGCAGGAGAAATTTCAGGACAGAAGAAGGGATTTTTCCTTCTTTCTTTAAAAAGGATTCCAAAACTGAGGGTTGATGTAAAATTATGGTTTAATCAAACATTCCGTTATTCTCTAATGAACTAAATGGAGAAACTCATCATTAGATGTGTTTTCCTTCCCAAAACTTCATTGGGGGAGTTATGAAGGGGTTAATTCCCTAATTAAAAAGAAAAATGTACAACCACATTAACAATTATTTTCCCTCAGGTAAAATTGTAATACCAAGTGCTATCTCTGAATATGCTGTTATAGCGCACTCATAATTTCTTCTACAAAATTACAGATATGCAAATAGAAATTTGAAATAATAAAAAAACCCTGAACACCTATTTCCCAAAATAAAAATCCACGCAGAGTAACCTAGCATAGCAAATAAGTCTCTTACACAGTCAGGAAGCTTTACCTGTGGCAGAATAGCAAAGCCTTCTTTTCTTCAGATGTGTATTCCCAATATCACAGTTTTTCTCACCCTCTGATTCCCTCCACCACTAACATCTCTGTTTCTTTCAGTCCATCAGCACTGCCTGAGCCACCACCATTCTGCTCTCATCTCTCCCCAGCCCCACCCTTCCCCATGCATCTCCCCAGGGAGAGAGTGTGGAGGGATTCACCTCATGCATGCACCTCGTGGCTCACTTACTGGCCAGGGAACCTGAGGGTCCTACAGGCTCCACATAACCACTAGACTGGGCACTTGTGATCCTTTGTGGTCTCTACCTATCTGGTAAACTCCACTGAAATGAAACTTGAGAGTGGGAGGATGGTGACTGATGTGCCCACAGACAGTAATCTGCTGATCTTCACTGCCGTAGAAAATCAGATGTTTAAGAAGGCTTCTGAAAGAAGGAATCACCCCCTAACATCAGCTTCGCACTTACTCAACTTCATGCCACTTCCCAAGCCAAGCAGGTTTAACCTTCCCTCCCAAAGTACCTTCACATCTTGGGGCCTTCCATGCCTTCCAGCCCTTCTGCTATCCCACACTCACGTGGGTGTTAGACTGCATCCTCCCAGATGAAGTAGTACCTTTGCTTCCCAAATGGTCCCCTTGGGGCAAGCCTGGGGAAAGTTACCCTGTGCCACAGACCACACCAGTGAGGCCACAGGGAAAACATCACTCAGTGATGAGCTGCAGCCTTTTAAAAGATGATACTTTAATCTTTTTTCATTTCTAACTAATACTGTTCTCATTAATTCCACATAATATCTATTTTATAGTTGCATTGTTACTTATAAATGTTAGACAGGTTGCCATAGATTTTGTTCCAATTTTTTATCACATTTTTAAAATTAAATAATAATAGAAATAAAAAAGAAAAATAAAAGCTTAGGGATCATGCAGAAAGATAAGAGCAAACTAAATCATATTTTTGGCATGAGAGCTTTTATACATTCCTACTAACTACAACAAGGAATGCTGAAATTGTATCTGTACATTTAATTTAGAGTCTTGCATGCAGGTACTTCAAGATTTCAATTTTATGCTGTGTATCATCTATGATCTGTCTGGGATGTTTGGAAATGTGTTTCTAATTGCTTTCTTCATGCAAAAGAGATGCGATAGATTACCAACAGCAGACCTATTAATCATCAATCTAAGTGCAGCTAGTCTTATGCATACAATATTTATAAGTGTTTATATACCTCTGGCTAATGCTCACAATCAATGAGTGCTTGACAAAGCATGCTAGAGAGTTATAAAGTATCTAAATCTTTCCAGGAGATTTAGTCTGTTGTTGACCTTTATTCCAGATTCTATTTGTGATAAAAAGGGGGTTTTTTTTATAAAGGAAATTATTTTTAAAATGCTTACTTTCCTAAGGAGCTGAAAAATTTGACTGACTGTGTGTTTCTTATAGACCTGGGGGACTTTATTGCTGCCTGTCTGGTCTTTCAGATCATCAGCAACTACTTAATGAGCAAATATGATTTCTCTCTTGTCTTTGTAGTTTCAAAAGATATCATTATGAAATAGGCCTTATGTGAGCCATGAGGGGTGTGTGGGGAGGGGAGAATCCAATTTCTATATTAGTTTAATTGTGTCTTCCCACACCCTATGAGACCAAGTAGGAGTTTAATCAGTTTTCAAATAAACTCTCTTCACATTTTACATATTTCTGGTTGTTGAAAAAAGCATATTTGCATTCTAAAGAGTGCATTCATCAGCTGCTGGTCAAACAACATTAAAGTATTCACTTTTTCCTTTCACGGTCAGGCTACAAAAAAAATATAATTTAGTAATGAGAACTACAGAGTGCTCTTTCATTTCCATTGAGCTCTTATGTTGAAAACCAGAGCCAGTCAAATGATTTATTTAATTTATTTATTTATTTTGTAAATAAATTATGTGACGATATTCATTCCTTTTTTTTCCTCCCTCTTTGTAAATCATTTGTGAACCAATCCAAGCAGTGTGACTGTATGTCTTATTTACAGGCATTTTCACAAACATATTCCAGTCTTTGAAACATTTGCTACCTCTTTGCCTTGAATGTGCCATTTGGTCTTCTTGGTGAGAGACTGGTCACATGATAGACACTAGAAAACAGACATTGACTCAATCCAGAAGTCATTCTATTTGCAAGCGGAGCAATTCCCCAGCCATTCCTACAAAATAAAACCTGTATGGAGAGATATAAATATTTAAAGGTGAAAAAAACCAAACAAAGCACAGCCGTTTGGAATTCCACATAAAATAGCCCACACTCGACATCACCCTCTTCTTTTTCCTTCTGGAGTTGTTCCTCTCGCCACAATTTTTAAGCAGAAGTATCAAGGCCGTTATCTCCCAGTCCATGCCATCTGTCTGGACTCCTGCATTACCGGGGCACAGGGCTCTGCGCTTGGCACAGTTGCAGCAGTGCTCCTTGGAATGTTTGGCCCCACACTTGCCTTTTTGCTTGCAGCTCCTGGCCAGAAATATAAATAAGACAACTTACAGCTGTGAAGGTGGCAATGGGCAGCTCTGGACAGCTCATGAAGAAAAGAAGGGGCGTATTTCCAGATATTACCAAACCACAGCTGATAGCTTTGAAATACTGTACGATATGTAAGTTTCTGAGTTGGGTACAAAAATTGCATGTCAATGGCATTCTCAGCTTGATTGAACCCAAACTCTACTGGCTTTCTGCTGCCAGAAAACTAGGATCTGGGATTTTTTTTTCCTTCTTCCAGTCCATCTCAGAAAAAAATAGGTAGGGACATAACCGAATTGATCCTCTCCGTCTTCTACCATCCACTGACAATAAAATTGTAATTACATGAAAAGAGGCTAATGTTCAGCAGCAAGCTGTGCTTCAGTTATGCTCTTCCTTTTGATCCCAAGGTAACTCGTGGTAGTGGTAGGTAATATGATTTTTTAAGCATAAGCAGAAAAGCCCCTGAGGAGGAAATATGCTGTATAATCGTGAGAGGAAATGCAGCACATTTTATTGAGGACACCATCCCTCTACTCAGTGCAGGCACAAATGCCCTTCTCAAAGAAAACTTAACCAATGTTTTCAAGCATTCCACTCCCTCACATCCAAATCTGAAGCGATTTACAAGAATTCAGAGTCTTAATATTGAAGAACTGATGCCTGGAAAACAGTGATAAGTTTCTCCACACGAATATGTATTTGTGTGCTCCAGGGAAGTGTGCATCCAAGCCCAGGTACATCCCTCCAACAGCCCCAAAAGTATCCCCAAGCTGTTCAGGCTGGTGTGCCACAGGCTCCACAAGTTAAACATCTAGGAAAGATGCACCATGTACACAGAAAAGCAGCAGGCAGACAGCTGTGATTTTAAGCCCCTACTTAAACACAATATTAAGCACGTACTTGGCTTTAAGCATTGACATGAACAGTGTTACTCATTTGCTTAAAGTAAAGCAACCACTGAAGGGCCCAGTATTGTCTCCAGGGGAGAATGTTGCCATCCCACCACTGCTCCTCCAGCTGCACTGCAAAGTGGGATCCCCAGTGCTGGTCCCCACAGCAAACCCTGTTTTGCAGGAAATGTAACCTCCAAGTGTCATCCCCAGCTGTCAGGAGCGCTTCACACTTCACATGCTCTCGTGATGGGGATGTATTTATGCAGACCTTATAGCAGCCTCCCAGTGCCTGAAGAGAGTCTACAAGAGCTGGAGATGGATGTTTTACAAAGGCATATAGTGAGAGGACACGAGGAAATGGTTTTAAATTGAACGAAGGTAGGTTTACATAAGATATTAAGAAGAAATTCTTGACTGTGAGGGTGGTGAGGCTCAGGTTACCCAGAGAAGCTGTGCATGCCCCATGCCTGTAAGTATTCAACACCAGGTTGGATGGGTCTTTGAGCAAACTAGTCTAGTGGAAGGTGTCACTGCTCATGGCAGGGATGTTGGAATTAGATGAGCTTTAAGTCCCTTCCAATCTAAAGCATTCTATGATTCTATGTTATTTAACAACTTATCTTTTTTCATATTTCAGCACAGGTGATCTCTGTTTGGGGCTGCAGCATAAAGTGCTCACACTTCATAAGGAGCATTTCATCACAGCCTCATTCTCTGTCAACATCAAAGCTGCCAACAGGTTGACTGAACACTGACTGGCACCTGATACCTGTAGCCTACTACAAAGAGCAGTCTGTTACTCCTACAGTATAAACCATGAGCTTGGCATCACACAAAGCACACATACAGGAATGTATTCCAGTGCTGAGCTGCCCCTTTGCCTGCACATACAAGGGTTGCAGTTTTATCCCTGTATGTTTTTCAAGTTATTTGTCTCGAAATAGCCAGCACCATGCCACAGTAGGTGACACTTATTTTAGGACTGCTTCCATTTTTCAGATCCCAAAATGAAATGTCACGTACCTGGCTTTTTCAGGCACATTGAACACCATCAGATTTAGTTCATGCTTCGGAGGAAGGGGAAAGTAAACACTTCAAAAATGAACCAAAGACTACCCTTCCCCTACTCAATATTGAGAGCATCTTAACATTTTCCAGTGGGCATCAAAAAATCAAAGCATCGTTTTTTAATTCAGTGATTTTCTTATAATGCTCTCTTATGAACATGTGTTCAGCTCTTCTTGCTGAAGGGAGCATCAGGACCTTCCAAAAATGGAAGAATCTCGTTCCCAGCTCCTGTAAATGCATTCCTTGTAAACTAGTTAATTTGTTTCAGGTTCAGCATCTCCCATTGTGTGCACTAGCAAAATCTGTGCATTCATAGACTGAGCTAAACAAGAGCCTTTTCCACCAAGATACTCTTTTTTTTAGTAGGTATACATTTGTTCAGCTTTGCTGCCAGGCACCTATCCAGTCTAATGAATACAATTAAGGTCAGAACATTATTTTTGTAATATTTTTAAAGTACCATTTAGCATAAACTTGCTATCTTTTCCCCACATGCATGCCATTTACAATTTCAGCAGACCATTTCAATACTTGCTTCAGATTTCATCTCTAGAATTAGAAAGACAGAATATTAATCATTAAACTATTTTTACTTGAACATGATCTAACATATTTTACAAAAAAAATTGAATTTTCTAATGCTCCTTGAGCAATTAGATCCATTAGGTATGTGGCTTCCTTAAAGGCAATAGCTAACCTAATAGGATGGCCAATATACAATATTTTATTCAGATGACACTTTGGGGTTTAGCACAGTTAGCATTTATGAGAAGAAGCCATTGCTTAGTGTATCTTTTAAAATGATCCAAACAGACTATTTATCATCTTCAGAAGCCTCTAACTGGCTGTTTATCTTTCACTTAGACTTAAGTAAGGTGACTGCTTTCTGGCCACTGAGCAATTTTTAACATACCCTTCAATAAAACCTTCTCAAAAGGTACTGTTGGCCCATGTGCATAGAGAAAGATTGTCATAGGTATGTTGGGAAACATCCAAATGTTCATGAACATACTTTGAGAGATTGACAGAGAGAGGGAGATGTGCTAAAATTATGTCGAGGTACAGGTGCATGTTGGTTCAGGAATACTGCTTTTCTTTGAGACTACTGTCCATAAAATTTATGGGAGCTATGGGCAGAGGCTACCCAAAATGAAAAGCAGGTTCTTTTAATTTAGTCTGTGTGTTCTGAGGTAGTCATTGAGCTACTAGTGCAGTGCTTTTTCAATTAATTTTGAAGGCAAGGTAGGATTGATACTTGCCCCAAGTTTCCCAGACACACTGTAGAGTCCTTATTAATTCAAAGATGTGATCTTATCAATCTTAAGCCTGTTGAAAAAGAGCTTGTAGGGAGGGGTAAGTCACCAAACTTTGCTAGAGGGGCTGCGTGGCACAGAGTTTCTGCCTAATTTGCTAAGATGACCCAAACCAGAAAAACTGGAGAGGGAGGAAATCCTGTCATTTTTGGGATAAAGAAGAAGACATCTTGGTTATCTATAGCTAAAAAGCAGAAGCCACAGTTTCTATGGATCTTTGAAATATTGGGTAAAACACTACTGTGCAAAACAATGTATAAATGCCTAAAGAAAGATTTAACATGAACTGGTAAATTTGCAGCTCCATTTGAGTCATTTGTTTCAGCTGATATAAAGAATTACATCCTTGATGATACTCAGAGATATTTCTTCAGTGGTGTTGTATTAGCTGGTACTCACCAAAGACGTGTCTTCAAAGATCAACTTTAAAAAACATTTCAATTGCAAGCATTTTTCTAAAACCCTAAAATTCTTCAACAGCTTGATTTGGGTGGCAAACTAGTACTCAAACTGTGCTGAGGTATATGACTGAATATACTGAGCTCTCCAAAGCCAGTTCCCTTTGTTTCCTCTACTCCCTAGCCATAGCCTTGTGACCAGAATAGTTTCTTCAAGGATGCCAGAAGGCAAGTGCAATAAGTACCTGAGGACTTTCCTGTCTGACTGATCAAAATTCATAATCACTGCAGGTTTCTTCCTCAGAGAGATGCAAGACAAAACAGCAGCACAGCTACATGAACCTTGAGAACAACTACTCCTCAACATTGCCTCAGATGTTAGCGCCACACCCCTACTTCTGCCAAAACATGATAGTAGCCTATAACACTTACCCTCAGCTGATATCAACTGGTGCAGTGGCACCAGGCTACACAGCAGAAAATTTGACTTTGGAGCTTCCATTCTTACAGTGTCATAAACATGAGAGTCAAACAGCATCTTCAGCACATAAAGCATGTATTTCCGCCTTGAAAGTTCAGAATAATCTTCTTTGAGCTGTAACTAGGCAAGAGACTCTTCCTGTCAGTGAATAAGCTGAAGGAAGACTTTGTTACATGTACTAGGTACTGCATTTACATTTTGACCCATTTTAAAGATGGCTGAGGGGGAGTGACAAGTCAGTCAGAAAGCTAAATATTTTGGCAGAGTTCATTCCAGACTCCTAACAGGTAGAAAAATAATAGTCTAGATTCAAATATAGTAGCTTATTCTTATGTTTTATTTATGAAAATAATTTAATTATCAGTTCTTTGCCTCTACTCCACTCTCCATTTCTTCTCCTGAAATTTTCTGGCTATGCTGCACAATGCAAAGACTATGCACACCCTCCAGAGAAAAGCAGAGCTTTCTGCTCAAAGTGGACCAGATGATAGTTTTTAGTTCAGCTCAGGAAAGTGGCTTAGAAGTTACTTACACAATATTTTTCATTCCTGCATTTGAGATCATATTGCAAAGTGGATTCCCTTCAGATGAGGGCAAAGCAAAAGATGCACCCCTGAGGTGCAGCTGGCATGGTCTGTCTGCACATTGCATCAACAGGGACCCTAGAGCTAGTCTGATGTTAAAGCTGACAACAAGCATGTAGTGTGGACCTTAGGCACCCAGGAGCAGCTGTCTGACTCTACAGATCCACTTCTGTTGTGCTGCGCTGCCCCATGAGGCAGAGATTTCTTCATGTATTCCTTTTTACATACTTTTAATATAGAGGGAAATTTGATAAACTGATTCTGTGGATTAAACTGCAGATGAAAAGTCATAAAATCCTGGAAAACCACCTTCAAGACCTGAGGGTTCAAGCAACGCTTTGCATCACAGATCTGACTGAGCTGTCCCTGATGGAGAGAATAACACAGCAGTGAGCCCTATACCTTTAGCAGGAAACTGTTATCCACTGTGTGCATCCCCCTTCCCTTCCTCTGACCCAGTGCTAACCTGAAAACTCTCTTTTCCAGATGTGTGGTTGTATGAATATTATGAACTAGAATTTATTTCGCCAACTGCACATCAAAGATGGAGTGCAGAGGGAATTTGAAAGGATTGCAAAAGGGCTGTGAAAAGTCCACCACAGCACCTTTTTGCAGTCTAATTCAATGCAGACATAGAATTCAATTGAAACAACAGTGAAATTAAGAATGCTGCATTCAATCCAGTCTGTCATCTAACCCTGAGATATATAGGAGGGTTGGAGACTGATATACCTCCAGTTTCAACGATAAATCATAAGTTGTACACATACAAATCTTTATTTCATTACATCTTCTAAAGCAGATAAACTGAATTCTGTATCAATCACCATGTTCTGATCTTCTAAGCCCTTCATCCTTTTAACACAACGCTGAGTAATGATGCCAAATACTGCGGTTTACAGAATACAGTGAAGCTGGGTAGTTTGGAGTTGTTATTGTAAAATACTCATCTAATTTATATAAAAGTTTTGATGTTAAATTACAAGGTGTTCTGCTTACTTTCTATTAAAGATGCCAGGGACATTTTGTAACTACAAAGGGGTGAAGAAAGTGTCTTCCTAAGTACTTAATTTAAAGAGAGACACTGCATGTAACCTAAAAATATTGTTATGAATATGATTCCCTGAATCTGAAGTACTTAGTACTTTGCAGCCTGTGTTAGCCAGGGCACTGAAAAGATGACAGAGAGGTAGTCAGTTTTAGGTCACCAGTGGCAAGGTGGAGCAGAGGCCACTTTGTTGCAGGTTTTTTGATAGCAAAGTCAGGATTCAGTCATCAGCTGAGCTGAAATCACTCCTCCTCAATTCTCTTTGCAAGTTTTCTGTACTCTGAGGCTCACGATATAGCTGACCTAAAAAAGATAGATATGCACAACTATTGTCTTCCACAGAGGGGTGTGTTGTCTCTTACCTCTGCTCTCTCAGTATGCCAGGCTGCCAATGAAGCCTGGAGGGGGCTCAATGACTGCTGCAAGCTCCCACCTAGGCAGGAGCACACATCTCAGCAGGATGTTCCACTGAAAGCCACCTTCTTTCTCGAAAAGCAGATGTTGACTTAAACCATGTGGGAGTGGTATAATGACCCTTACCGTCTTGCTCAATTTAGTACATTTGCATTCCTCTGCTTCTTACCACTGTGAATGTCTTATCTGGTATTTAATGTTTTGTGTTATTTAAATTGGATCCAAACTTTATTTACCTAATTCTATTAGAATTTCTGTTCTGTTTCTACACTTATTCAGAGGTATCCTTCTCCCTCCTTGTTTAGTTCAGTCTGATTTTATTTTTCCTTAAAGGCTCCATCTCCTTCCAAGACCAAATATTCATAAACTTTTCTTGATAAACATAGGAGTGCAAATGTGGTCCCCAATCCTATAATCTTGCTATCTAATTGTATCAGCATGTCCAACCTCTCTGTTTCCCTCCCAGTACTACCTTGTTCAGAAACAATTCTTCTGTGTGCAAAGTTGCAATCTCTGGAGGACCCTGTTGTGAGCTGTCTTGTAATAGACATTGCATCAGCCCTCTGCATTCATATGCACAGGTATTTTTAAAGGATAAACTAGAAAAGGCCAATTTTGAGGTCAGACAAAATTCAGAAACAAAATACCTTGACATCTTAAAAAGGGCTTGCATCATATAGCTGTATCTTTTCTTACTTGGTCACACAACAGCAGATCCCCGTCAGGTAAAAACAAACTAAAGGGAAATGGAAAACAACCTATAACTTCCCTGTCCCCACAAACATTCTACATTACCCAAAACTCACAAAGCTAACGGACTTTATAAGGTGAGGGACTAAGAGGGAGGCCTTATAAGAAGCTAATGAGGATTTCAGTAAAATAAATAGCTGCCTTTCTATGTACCCTCAGCCAAAGTTACTCAAAAATAGATAGAAGCATACTTCTATCACTTCTTATGTGTGCATATATGTATACACGTATTTTTTATTTTTATTTTTCTTCTTAGTGAGAGGGATAGCCAATGCAGGCTGAAAAGTTGGATGAGTATCTCTGATCTCCAGCCAGAATTAAATATAGTCTTAACTGAGAATAGGTCAAGACAGACATGTTGGTAAGGGACTGGGTAAGACACAGGAGTTCCCACTGCAATAGGAATGAGTCCTTAGGAAAATGGCTGTGGACCTTTCTGAGAGACAGCCTTTTCCCATTCCTGTCCACTTATGGCAACAAACCCCATGCTGTCAGGGGAACCTGAAAAAAAAACAAGCATAGGGAAGCCCTGTTGTGTTAGACCTTCTAGCCCAGTACTCTCCATTAGCAGCAAGAAAAGCAGTTATTCAAGTATTCTCCTCATACTCCTGCAGGTTCCACAACTCCTGGACAGAAGATGTTGGGGGGCACATCCCTGACTATTTCCATTAGCATCAGTTTATGGACCTAACTAAATGTCCATGAATTTGTGCATTTCCCTTCTGACCCCATTGATGCAATCTGCCTCCACAGCCTCTTGTTACGAGAGATTCAAACATCAGTTCTCTGTAAAAAGTAGTTATTTGTATGTACTTCAAACCAATTTCTGCCAGTTTCAATGCATACTCCTTGTTCTAGTCTTTCACTAGACCAGGTCTTGTCTAGGTTAGCAAATCAGGATACCTAGACCTCAGATTAGAACCTCTAGGTATGATTCTGGATTTGTGCTACCTTATCCACCAATTCTTGATGTCATAAACCATCATATTCCCCTTAGCCCTCACTCTATCCTGAGAAATCCCAGACTTATTAATTTCTCTTCATAAGGCAATTTCTTCACCCTCTTAGTTGATTGTCCTTTCCACTATCTTTTCTGTACTGACTGTGTCCTTCTTAAATTGTGGAGTCCTAACTCACACACTTACAAGATGCATTAAGGTTTTAGATAAGAGCAAAATAGTGCTTTCTGGTTTGCTCTCAGTACATTGCTAGTGGTACTCAATATTGTGCTGACTTTTTGGCTGCCACAATATCCAAGCAGTGATTTTAGAGGACTATCAAGGACAACTCTGACATCTCTTTCCTGGATTTGACTAACAAAGAAAAAATTCTTAGTATCATCTGCAGATTTGGAGATGTCACTGTTTATTCATCTGTCAGTCAGCTGAGGTCTGACCAGCTTTCCCAATTCTTTTTGGAGATGCACTGGGGGTTGTATTAGTCCCATACCTATGGGGTCTTTGTCAGGTTCTGGTTTAAATATTCTGTGCTTTTAATTAACAGAGCCAGCAGCCCAGCAACGTCCTTGTTGGAAAGCATCCTTCACAGTGTCACAGATGGAAGCTTACCTTGATTTAGCTTCTCCCTTGGCTGGGCAGTCAGGTAATTCCCTTGGTCATGATAGCTAACAACAAAGTGAGACCTGCCCTAGACGAGGTATATCAGTTTAAGTAACTTTCCAGGGACCAGTTCCACTTTTTCCACCCATCTTTCTCAGCCAAACTGCCATGAAAATTGTCCTACTTGTGGTCCTCTGTTCACTACACTTCTGCTTATGCAAGTCTTAATTACATGTGTGGTTTTTCTTTGGGCAAGAATTCCCAATAAATGTCAACACCTGCTAAGGCAAATGTATGATGGGCTTGAACCAGAAATGCACTACTGCAATCTGCAACTTGTGCATCTAGCAATACTTGGTAATAAATCTACCAAGCACTCTAAGACAGATAACTAGAAAATATAGTGCCTGTATTTAGGAAGGGGTTAGCCAGCAGGAGAGAAGGAATGTGGATAATCATAGTCCTTGAATTTTGACTTCTGTCATATGCAAAGCTTCAGAACAGCTTTTAAGGGAAAAGATAATTAAAGACATGGAGGTCAAATGAAAATGGTATAAAATACAGCATGGTCTTAACGAAAGTAGATTGTAACAGATTAACCTCATACATTTCTTTGACAAGATAACCTACATTCTAGACAAAGGACGTGATTGATTCCATCTGTCCTAACTTTAGAGAAGCCTATGATAACACATGGGGAATTATTAGTAAAACAGGAAGAGATGGGGATTAGCAGAGAAATTGTGAGCATAAGAAGCTGACTCAAGTCAGACACAGAGTGTATTTTTTAAAGGGAAGGTTTATGTCTAAAAGGAAATTAGGAAATGACATTCCTCAAGAATCAGCTTTAACCTCGCTTTATGCAACTTCATAAAAGTAGCTGATAATCAGGGAAGAAATATTAGGAAGAAACCTATGAAAAAATAAAATAACTCAGAAACAGAAAGTGTTTACACTGCAGGGAAAAGCTGGACTACAGTACCCAAAGAAATGGATAATATTGAAGACTAGGTTAATAAAATGGAAAGAAATCTTGAAGCGCAAACTGAAGGATAACAACCTTTGCTACTAACAGCAAGAAATTCTCTTGTAGATTGAATGCTCCACCCTTGGAAATGGCTAAGGAGAAGAAGAGCTTGTTTCTGCTTGATGATTTGTAGGAGGGCTGTAGGCCACTAATGTGAGGAAGTTGTGGAAAACCCAAATGCTATCTAAACGCATGTAAACAAGAGCTGTTTCTGTAGAGGTGAGGAAGGATACTTGCTATTAGGAGAAATAAAATCTTAAATGAACTAGGTACAAGAAAGAATTATAGGGACAATCAAAGGAATGAAGAACTTATTTTTGGTGAAAAAATCGAGAAGAAACTTGGGATAGAGAGACTGAGAGGAACATGATTGTTATACACTAAATTATTTAGGCTAAAATCAGAGTTCAGCCAAGAATAAATGAGTACAAGCCTTAAATTGGATTTCTTGAGCTTGAAAAATATGGACTCAAGAATTTGATTAGTTTTTTGGTGGGAATAAGAGGGACAAGAAAACTGGTTTTAACATTCAGTCTTACAGTGAAGGAGATGTAATACAGTCCTTGCATTAGCCAGGGATGGCACTCAATTAACTCTGAAGTCTCCTTTCCAGTCCTGTATGTTACCTTTAACAGAAGCAGTAATCCAACTTTGCCACTTAAAAAAGAGCAGTTAGAGGACAAATTTCTGCAGAGCAGAAGCTTATTCTCTGGATTTTTGTGGGGCTTTTTAGCCAACCAAATTTACCTGACAATCCTGGCTTTCTCTTTGCAGTGGTCACCCCTTGTATGAGCAGACAGTGGTGCCAGCACTTGCAGGTCCACAGATGTCTGTGACATGTTGCTGTCACCCACCTGGGCACAGAAACTCTCAAACCCACCAGGAAGGGGAGAGTCTATGAGTGCAGCAATGGGGGTGGACATGCATTTGCTTTTTGCAAGAGGTTTCCTCCTGTTTTACATTCACAGCATCTCTGTGCAGCTGACAAAAGCAGGCTCAAGGCACAGGCTAGGAACATGTCCCATGGTAGATTTAATCTAGCTAGTGTAATTCGCAGGAAGTGTGAAGCTGTGGCAGCATGGACTCCAGTGGGAATGCTGCAATCCTGCCAGGGAGTACAGGTACGTGTATTCCAGTTTAATCAACACCAGCAAAGCGTGCTTCCCACACTGACATTTTTTATGTAGACATATCCTTCAAAGCTAATAATCTTTACTATCCAGAGGATTCCACATCTAGAAATACACCACAGTTTAATTTGTACTTGATACTCTATGAAAACAAGTGGGGAGGTGAGTGCCAGCCTCTTTGGATTTCTCTATCATAATATAGACACATTTCATTACTTTTGTCCAATTTATTGGGGTCTTTCTCAGCTCACTGATGGTCTGCGTTATTCACGTACATTAAACCAGTAGGAACAATATATTATCTAAAGACTGTTTATGATACACGGAGAGGAGATTGCTCAGTTGAGACAGTGCTCAAGTGCTTCCCAGTCAAAGCACCATTGCAATCATAGATGCAGGAAGAGTGTTTTTTTCATATCTCTTTTTTAATCCTCTCTCAATTCTTTAATGACCCAAACAGTTATATAAAGATAGAGAAGTGTTTCAACAAATTTTCTTCAGGGAGGTTTAACAGATTTTGAAGGTATTTTTCCATAGAAATCATCACTGTTACTGATGCAGGCAGCAGTAAATCAGCTGTGATTTGAAACTTGACAAAAAACGTGTGAAATAGAAGGGATATAAATGAAATGGTTGAGCTTTCAAGAGCAGGGTGGAATATAAGAACTAATACAACACCATTTCTTTTGCAGAATTAAACGATTTTGTGGGAGATGATTTGGTTTGACAAAGATCAAACTCGTGTAGGATGACAAAATTCAGTGATTTTCTAACCTCGCACCATGAAGTTTCTCATGTATTACAAAAAAAAAAATCTATCCTTCTCTAACTCATGCATTTTACTTCAAAATAACTTTATCAGAAGCTTTCTGTAGGGAAACACTGGAACATACAAAAGCAAGCTGTAGACAGCAAACATCTGCTATCTGTCTTTTAAATAATGTGTGAGGGACCAGGTTTCCACCAGGTAGCCCCATTCCCACCAAGAAGAACTAGCCCCAATCCACAGAGCATTGCAGCTGCTTTGCAACATGCTGGGTTTTTATCACCCAAGAAACAAACATAGCCTGCCATTTTCATGATCAAAAAATGAACATCGCAGTCAGAAATGTTTCCTTTGAGTTATGGCACAAGTCTCATAAGAACAGTTTAAGTTCATCACCCTGGAACTGGAATCCTGGAATTGCTTTGTCCTGAAAACCAAGCTCTGAGCACTAGCCTACAGCCACTACAGGTTGGTGCAGTGTAATTTTGATCTTTCTCTAGTGCAAGGAGACAGCACCAACTGCCACTTGGAGGCAAATTATCCACCAGAGCCTTCTTTGTAAAGGAATATAAATTTAGAGGCCAACTTGAATGCATGGCTCTTTTCAAATTACTTATTTTTTATTTTTTCTTTAGCTGTGAGCCTAAGGGTCTTCCTTCCTTTTCTATGCCATGGCAAATGGGGAACTGACTTCTGTTTCCTAATACTAGTATCCAAAAACAGCAAGGTTGCAAACTTAGTTGCCAATGGCAACAGCAATATCATTGTTTGGCCTCTAATTAATAGCATGGAGTGAGTGCAATCAGCAAGCTTATGTTTCCACAAATAGCAATTCTGGTTTCTTTCTGCACAAATATTATGCAGCACATAACCCTAATCCAACTGCCCAGAATGGAGATCACCTGTAAAATTTGTAGCAGATGACTCCCAAATTTAAAGCTCAAGACACTTCCTAAGGCTAGACAACAAAGAATTCCACACACTGAAACTATTTTCTGTTGGATTTCATCAAAGTGGTAGATTTCCAAATGGCAAATTCTTAGGCTTTTTGTCTCTGCCCTATTATATTCCCAGACTGGCTAGATAGTCCCGCAGTGCTATTTTTACAGCAGTGAAATTTGAAGTTATGTTCCTCCTGTGAACTGCCTCTGGAGATGCTTTTCTTTCCATTTATGAAAGAAAAACCCCTCCACTCTGCTACTTACACTAGATAACTCAAGTCGACCAACTGGAATATCCTGCTAACTGGTATGTGGCTCCTTTTGTTCACTGTATTATACTTTTTCTGTATGTCTTGAGAAATCCGACTTCCCATGCAGAAATCCAAGTCATCAGAGTTGGTTCACATAGTGAATAACATCCTGACTCTTTGCACTTGGAGACAGACCAACTTCTTCCACCTGAATATTCATCCAAACTGCATCTATACTTGTCTACCCCTTGCATAGACTCCCTTCTCTGTTTCCCTGGCTGCAGAAGTAAGGAGTTTTAGGATTGTAGGAATGAATGCTCTAGCAAAAAAATTGCACTAGTGTGTAAATTAAACCTCATTGAAGCTTCTTTACCCCAGCTCTAGGAAGTTATGCCTTGCTTTTGCAGGATATTAATGGGTAAGATGATGCAAAGAGATACTATCCTTGGACATAAGGTAAGATGTAGTTAAAGCAAGGATGGAGAGTTTTTCTTTGGAGAAAAAAAGTCAGTTCACACTATTTCTTTTCTTCCTTTCAGAGGAAGAAAAAGTTTAGGTTGCAACCATACTGGAAGGGGTGAGACCTTCTGAAGGACATCTGATTGTAGCCAAGGATTTCTCTGACCATCCCAGTGAGAAATGGAAAGGATTTCCCAGACTTTCAGTTTCCCTCTGCACAAGCAACTACAGCATATGATTCCAACATTTGAAATTCCATCTTAAAAGCAGGAAAGATTTTGACTTGTGACTCTGTCTTGAAGGCTACTGCATTGTTCTAATAGAAACTTTCCTATTTCCAGTCTGTATTTATTCGTGGTCCTCTTACATCTTTTTTTTCTTGCACCAGCAGTCCCCTACCTTAAACATCTCTTTTGCTTTGTAGAGTTTGCCTCCATAATGCATTTATAGATAGCAATCATATCCCATTCTCAGCCTCCTCTCTGTTTGTCGAAATGATGCTAAGCATTTATATAGCGTTTTTATGTCTGAAGTTCTGCACAGACATTATGAGTTTCTCCTCACCAAGAAGATGGGCAGATAAGCAATATGAGAGTTTTCATTTTTTCATTTTTGGCTCTTTATGTGTGTGTGTGTGCGTGTGTGTGATGAGATGAGATGAGATGCGATGAGATCATTCAGGCAGAAAGCTGAGCTGTCACACTGCAGAGAAGCATCACATTACAGCCAGGAGTAGAATCAGAATTCACAAGCACCAAATAGCATCCCAGAAAACAGCCTGGACCTAGGTCTGTTGCAGCTAGGTTTTGTTTTTCATCAGCTTTCCTCTCCTTCTAAACAAAATAGTCCATAATCTAACCTATTAAAGAAATGACATTTTAATATAAATAATGTTATCAAATTTGCTAGTGACACATAAAAGAAAATGAACTTAAAATATATATAATTTTTGTACAACATTTCAATGCTCTGGTTCCACTATGGCTCACCAATCTACCAAGCTGAGCACACTTTGTTCTGAAAATCTTGGAGTATTTTATGTTTAGAAATTTCTTAGTGGAATGATAATGGCCTCATATCTCCAAAAGCAGAGGAATATATCTGGATTTATGGAAAGAATATATATCAAAATGTAATGAAGAAAAGAGATATCACTGATTGCTTCCAAGAAAATCTTACAAACAGCACAAAGCCTACATGAAAATCTAGCAGGATCTTTGGCTAATTTTCAGATACATAGAAGGGAACATGTAAATCTTTAGTGCTCAAAGAACTGGAAAAAGAAAGCAAAGAATCAGATCTTATAAACAAAAGACAAAAGCTGAACTTTTATTTTCAAAAGCTATCCAAATCATGTAAATATAACCCAGCAAGTTTTCATTCAATAAGAGTCCAAGGAAAAATCAAAGTGTTAGACATCAATTCCTCAGTAAAAGCAGATTTCAAATATCTGGATATCCTAATATCTGATGTAAAAAAAATAAAAAGACAAATTAAATCAATGGATAAGTGTCTCTCTTGTAACAAAGTCCCATTTCACACTTCGAATTATTTCCAATAGACAATTTTTATTGCTTCCTCAGGACAGCTGCAAAGCTGCACAAAAAGTTGGCTATGTCAACAAAAATGCTGATCATTATCACTGCAGGTGTATTAATCCTCCCTCCTTTTTTTTTCAGTGATGACAGTTGATAAGAGAGGAGCAAGAAAGGTTCTAAATTGGAAAAGACGCAATATTTCTAATATAAATTATAGTCCAATTTGAAAAGCAAGTAAGATAGATTACTGTCTTGCTTGAGATTTGCATCTCTTCCTGAGCCCTGCCAGGACAACAACCTCCAGCAATTACAGGTGAGTCTAAAGTGGCTGCTAAATGCCGGAATATAGTAGTTGCTTTTAAAATATTTGGGCTTCAAGAGCAACCACAGGACCAAAACTAGGGTCTCAATCCCTGCTTTATCCCCCAGTCCCTGGAGCACCCCAGCACACCCAGCTCAGATCCTGCAGCCAGGCCAGAGAATCCTCAGGACTCCTTGCACCCAAGCACAGCAAAAACCAGCCCAAATGACAAGTCAACAACATTGTCATTCCCACTTGGGAGTGTCAGAGAAGGGGTTACAAACCAGCAATTAGATAAATACTTGTTGTAGCAGCAGACTCTTACGCAAACCAAGAAAATCCCCAAAGCAGACCAAAAAGAAAATCCTGTTGTCAACCTAGACCTTCCAGGCTTGTAGCAGAAAAACTTCTTTACTGACCACTCATTGAACCAATAAAAGACAATATTATATGTAGACTGTTAGATGATAAGGACATCATCAAACAACTAATAGTAGAAAAGTAATGTATAATTCAAATCAACTTATATTAAAGGTGGGACAATCCTATCTCATAATTGGAATCTTTTTATTTTAAGCAGGTGAGATTTAAGATCTGCTTATTAAAGTCAGTTGAACCAAAGATCTCAGAGACCTAAATGAGAAGGCATAAAAAGCTCTCTAAGTCAAATGGACGAAATAAAATCTGGTATATGCATTCTGAGTGTTGGAAAGGAAAAACTTCATAGACCATGATGGATGGAAATCCAAATAAAAAATTATAGTGAAGATGCCTACAAGAAAGAGATGAAGTAATTAAAATAACTTCTTATCTTTATCCTAAGACAACAGCAATCTATACTCCGCTATAAATATATATATATATATATATATATATACTGCAGTCCTGCAACTTTGTCCACAGTCCAAGACCATTCAATATTGTCATTAATGATGGGGAGGATGGGATACAGCATATGCTTGTTAAGTTTACACACAACTACTAAAGCTGTGAGAACAATGGAGGACAGGACTGAAATTCAAATTGCATTGGCAAATTGAATAAATAGTTTGCAAAAATGAGATTCGGTACAAATGGGAGGATAAGCATGAGGCACAACACTTAGGCAGGAGTAATCAGTTTGCACAAATACAAGATGGGGAAAAACTGGTTAAGTAGCAATTTGGCATAAAAGGGTGTGAGGATTATAGGGGATTACAAATTAAGTGCAGTTCAGCATTGTGGGGCTAATACAAATGACACAAAGGCACAGTACCACAATATATAGGCAGGAGGATAGCCTTTGAAACATGTGAAGTACTTTCTCACAGTCTTTGCTTTAGTATTGCATCTACTCTGCAAGATGTAGACCAGAATGCAAGGAGAAAAAGCAGCTGGAATGGTCAGACTCAAAATGTCTGATGTACTCAGAAAGCGTGAATGAACAAAAAAGATGGAGAGATGACATGATGAGAGTTATTGGAGGGATATATAAAAGATAAATCAAGAACTGTCACAACGTGAGTGAAAAGTGTTCAAAGAAAAAAATAAATACACAGTAAACTTTTTATACATAAATAGTAAAGAAAAAACAAGGTCATGAGGCACTGAAGATGGGATCAATAAACATATGCTTGCTAGAATCTATAAGCTAAACAAGCATGTTAGCATACCTTCAATAAAGGTGACGGTACAGAATACTCAGATGATGCAGAATAAATGCACAAAAGTAGGGTCACTATAAAACAGAAGGTAAAGTGAGGTGGAACGAACAAGCAATTGATGTGTACAAGTCACATCTATCCAAAAACTCTAGGAAAACTGCCAAATGGAAACACACTGTGATAGCAATAGCGAATATACTACCTGGATGTAAAAAATACTGCTAATAAATTCCAGTGACATACCTGCATCAATTTTCAAAGAAGCAATAATCAAAGTTACAGAAATAAGGGAAAATGGGTAAATAAAACTCAAAATACTTTAAGCTGAAATAGGTTGGACTAACCTAACAACTTTCTTTCTACAGTATATTTGAACATTAGAAGACCATCTGTCATATATATATATGCATAGAAATTACCTAGACAATACGACTTCATAGTAGCAGCTACTTAGCAAGGGATTGAAAGGACGTAAGTATGGGTATTCTCAAAGACTGATTTCATAGCCAGTCTTATTCAGTAATATTTATTTTAGTGGACTCAGCAAAAAGAGTATGAAGGTAGTTAAGTTATATGCTGATAAGACAAAGCTCGTGAGCATCGCTGTACAATAAAACATCATAATTAAAAGGAGGTTGGAGAAAAGGGATGAAATACAGCAGTGGACAGTAGTAATAGTAAGGGACAGATTGGAAATTCAGGTAGAAGATGGGAGGACAACAGTTTGAGAAGGAAGACACGAATGAGCTATCTTATCATAAGTGATATTGAGCAAAGGTAATTGCACAAGACACTGTGCACCAGGAACTGCTGAAATGTCCTTTGGAGCCCTATGGGCAACTCTGGTGATCCACATTCCCAAAAATGATGAATTTAAGCTATTTAAACTGGAGCAGGTGAACAGAACAGCTCCTAGAGTGATCAGGAAAATAGAAAGCTTAGCCGAGAAGAGAAACTGTTTAACAAATGAAGGCTGAGAGGGTATATAATTGTTCTCTATAAACATATCAAAGAGGTAAACACCAGGGAAGGAGAAGAGCTATTTAAGCTAAAGGCTAGTATTGGCACAAGAACAAAAAGGTAGAAGCTGGACATAAATAAGGTTAGGCTGGGAGCATGATTTCTAACCATCAGAGACAGGGAATTCTGAAGAAGCATTAAGGAGCAGGAAATCCAGCTATTTTACAGTGAAGTTTTATTGGTTTAGGAAGGTAACATGTAAGGTGACTGTCTGGGACTGCAGGGGGATTTAATTCAATGAGACAGAGAATTCTTTCAATCCTGTGTCTCATAAAAAATAGAGAGGTCTCTCTAGAGTAGGCTGAACATGCATGTATAAATCAGTTCTGCTCATCACAGAGGCATCTCTTCTACTGTGCACAGTGTGGGGTACAAACAACCATCCTGAGGGTCCTTCAGGACTCCGTGTGTAATAAGACCCTGCTATTCCTATTCCATGACTATTACATGAACAGAAATCTACAAAGAAGTTCTCTCTTGCATTATGGGGCTTTTATATTCACAATTACTCCCAGGGGAAGTCACGGCATACACAAACACACTTTACAACAATTAGAACTGATTAAATCTAGAAATCAAACCCATTAGAAAATGGTTCTACAATTTTTTCTTTCTCTTAAGATGTGGCTTCCGCCCCTTTGTATATCTCAAACTACTTCATGGAAGACTTTGCTTAAAATGAAATAAAATATTATGAAAGCTTCTGGATAAATATCTATTAAATGCTATAAACCTTTTCAATTATTACTCTTTTCATTTAAATAATATTAGTGATAAATTGTGATGAACTATTCCATTAAATTTGTAGTAAAATATTTGAGATACACTTCTAATGAAGTAATAAATTTTCTAAGAGTTAACAGTTTATTAGTTGTCAGATGCTCTTTTTAACAAAAATTTTGTTTTAGTGACAATTTAGGAATACCTGATGCACATTTCCAACTCAGTACCTTTTCAAGGAAAATAACTTTAAGTCTTGTACAACATTACAAATGGGGGCATGGGAAAAGGAAGATAATTTGATCAAAGGAAAAACAGTGCATTAATAAAGTACCAGACCCCAAGTGTTCAGACTCCAAACCCCATCTCTTTTTTAACAAATAATTTATTTCTGAAAGTACACATGTAAATATATGAAAAACAGTAAAATAATTTTTCTGAGAAAAAAGTGCTATATATTATATACTTTGCAAAACTATATAGCTCTTAAAAGTCCTCATTGCTGTAGAATAAACTTCATTTCCAATGACTGACATAAGCCTGATTATGATGATGATAAATTCTCCAAAATTAATTTTCACTTTAAGATAGAACTCAAGTAATCCCCAAAATTCACAATGAAAATAATATCTGCACAGCAAATCTGTACAGGGGCTCAGGAATTACAAGAATCCTAGTCAAGTCTTGCATTACACGTAAAATTTACTGTGGGGCAGAAGGGTGATACAAGGTCAATGAATCACTTAATTTCTCAAAATACAGAACAACTGAAGAGGAAAAGGGAGCTTACCTGTGTCTGCCTGCCCAGGGGAGGAGACCCTCACTGTAAAGGTTTGCACAACACACCCCATGTGCTGCTGGGGTGCCCTTCAGACTGGGGTGAGCTCTATGTGGCATTCAGCCAAGTTTTGCTTGGATTCAAAAAGGAGTCAGCAGACAGCACACACCTCTCTGTTGAAATTAGCTCAGGTGTGTTTGAGACCTCCTTCTGGCCTGCTAGAATATCCCAAAGTATCAGAAAGCCTCATTTGAATTTGTGGCTTATAATTAAACTTAAATCCACAGCTGATGAAAGCCCTAGTATTTTTTAGTATGGTTTCTTTATTACCACTCACATGGCAAAAAAAAAAAATCTCAACAGGCCAGTGGTAGGACTCTGAATTTCAGGAAGCTTTAATGCGACAGCACTTGTCAACAGCATGTTGTTTCCTTTAAATGCTATCATAAAAAAAATAAAAGCAAATTAAGCTATCAAACAGTCATTCTTCAGTGTGTTAACAGTCAGTACACAAGGAAAGGAAACCTATTATTTACAGGACTGAAGCAGGAATCTGGAGATCTGAGGATGTCTGTAAAGAGAGGGGTTCAGAAGCAATCAATTACTCGTGCCCCTTCAGTGTACAGACTAGAGCTACATTAGTACCATGACAGGCCCAAGTTTAAAAGCCCTGGTAAGGCTGGTAAGCTCTTTGGCTTTCTCCATTTGGATCAGATTTTCCAATGACAATAAAAGTGACTGAGGTGAACGGCAAGTTAATGAATACCTTACAACTCTAAGAGAGGTTTTTTTCCCCATAAGCAAACATACTGATGGTGGCATGGACACTTCTACTGATTGATATTCACACAAAAATGTAGATAAATATTTTACAGACAGCCAAATGGGCTTGGAAATAAGTCAGAACACATAAAAAATTATCTCATTCTTACTGTAAAGAAAGAGGATCTTTAAAGAATGCCTATGAAATCACGAACGTTTTGGAGGAGGACAGAGACCACTCACATGGTAGAGCAAGGAGGCAGCCATGGGAATAATCAGACAGGAGGTCTAAAAAAAAAAAATAAGATGCATTTTTTTTCATTCAGAACAACTGAATTGTGGAGGTTATGGTGACACTGCATTTACAAGGCCATTTCATGGAAATTCATGGAAAATCAATTCATCAGTTGCTATGATGCAGCATCCAGTTTATGTTTGTAAGCTGTGAAGCTATGAGGATATATCAGGATTTTCACCTGCTAATTCACCCCGAGTTTATCCAGTTGATAGGACATTTTCTTTAAGCATTCACTTGCTGGTGGCTGCATGTGGAGCCTTTGGTCAGGTCTGGTAAAGGCCTTTGCCTCTGTATGCACAGGATCATTTTATTGCTGAGGCTCTGATTCATCTTCTGTCCTTTCTTTGATTTGTTGACTCAGACAGGAAGTTTTCAAAATCAAAGACAGTTTCCTGCCATGGACTGTCAGTACTTGATGGATGGGGATATCAAACTCCTCTGGGATTTATGAATACAGCTGAAACAATTTGAAGACAACCATTAGGAATCATTTCTGTGTTAGTACACAAATATGCTTGCACAGGGAATGGGTGCTTACAACCAGGCAACTTGTCTAGAAAAGTGTTTAATAGTTCACTGTAATTTAAAATTCCCCTTGCACGCCACTGCTGAAAAATATACCTAATCCTCTCGAGATGGATGCTATCTACCTGTGTTCAAACTGGGCATTACTAAGAAATTCCTCAGCTTTGGACTTCCCTGAGATTCTGATTTTCCATATAATCTTGATTACCAAATCAAGTAATTTCTCCAATGCCTCCAAAAATCCTCTCCAACAGTAACAAGGAATGCATGTTTGATATACCGAGAATGCAGACAGAAATGGCAAGTTTCATAGCACTGATTTCCAAGTGCAAATGGGATTCTGTGGGTACGGATATTTTACTCCAAGAATTTCTTTGTGTGCTGTTTGACTCCTAAAAAATATAAACTGAGACCTGAAGGAAATGCAAAACTTGTCAAATTCCCATAAGAAAGGCCAACATTGATCGGCTTCCTTGGTTATTCTTGGTCATGGAAATTTTTCAGAAATTCCTGTTATGAGAAACATTTTGGTGCCAGAGAAAAGCTTGGGTTCTCACCTTCTGCACATGCATCCAGGAATAGACATAAGAGAGAAAGTTAAGTGAAGCATTTCAATCTTAGACTTTTCTTGCTTTGGTGAGTTTGAATCTCAGAATTAATGTTGTTTGTAGTAGTTTT
This sequence comes from Manacus vitellinus, assembly GCF_001715985.3. Taxonomy (NCBI): domain Eukaryota; kingdom Metazoa; phylum Chordata; class Aves; order Passeriformes; family Pipridae; genus Manacus; species Manacus vitellinus. The sequence goes on from NW_021940122.1 coordinate 1,775,309, forward strand.
TGTGGACTTTAATAGTCTAAGGGTTCCAGCCACTAGAAATAGGTCAAATATACACAAAAACTTTCAAATCAAGAATTCAAAAGGCCAAAAAATATTCAAAATGTAATTATCTCCTCATAATTCACTTTGCCGTCCTTTTGTAAAACCCTGCCACTGATGTAGCCATAGAAAGATATATATATAAGTAACAGCATAATGGACTTTCAGAAATTAAGTCATTTAACGAAAAGAAACTCCAGACAAGTACTTTACATTAAGTATATTAGGACTTGGTTTGCTAATTAAAACAGATAATAAATATGTTCACATGAAAAGCATCCCATATGATTTCTTGTCTCAACTCAGTGGTTTCTATTATTTCAGTGCTCTAAAGCAAAATCATATTTATCACAACTAATTATCTGGATAATTCCCTGAAATGGTTCTTTCATTTAATTATCCTCTAACTCAGGGTCTTCCGTAACTAACAACAAGAAGCAAGCTTGAGAAACAGACAATAACTTGCAATCCGTACTATCAAAGCTGCTCATCTCTAAGAATTTGATAAGGAAACATTATATTTAATAACTGGGTGCCTCAAGAAGAGGCCCACTGTGCAAGCATTTCAGAGCTGTCATTTCCAGTAGCCTGCATGTGTTTGTTTCAATAGCTCTTAATCACTGACTTTACTGGCAGTTGCTTTCTCCTGTTTGGTGCCGCATTCGCTGCTTATCCCGACCCACAAAGTTTCCATATAGATCAGACAGATTTATAGGCCTTGTGTACTGTGTAGGGCACAGAATGGTACACAAACAACATTTTAGTCTGATTAATGGGTTTGTGCACCACATTAAAAACATCTTGCTTGGCTCCCGCTTCTATTACCTTAGTCAGTCCCTTTACGTAAGTTAATCTTGCCCATCATATCACATTTGTGACAGGGCGACTATTTTCGTCATTTAGCCTCTTTTCCCTGCTTCACTGCTTGCTTGCCTTTTTCTCAAAATGCACTGAAAGGTCTGTGCTGCAGGTGGTTTAGTCTGCTGCCTCCACATCCCTGCAAGGGATGCAGATATAACCTGCTCAAAACATGGGGAGAAGGCACATCTTGGGTGAAGGCTCTGTGCAGATGAAGCTTCTTGACAGGGCTTCTTGACTGCACCCTGGCACGAGGCAGAGCAGAGAAGGTGGGTTGGAGGTTACAGTAGAGATTTCAGGCCAGCTGAAGCAAACACAGATGCACAAAAAACCTTGAAGGCACTACTAGAGCAGATACCACAAAGCCAAAAAAAAGCTACGGGCTGGTCATATGACACATAAAACCTGGCACAGACAAGTCCCAGGTCACATTCTATCCTGTAAGAAAGTTGTAAAAAATTCATCTGGAACTATCTACAGGCACTGATGCAGTCACTTTTCACCCCATCGAGTACTCAAAAAAATCTGTTTTGCCCCACTCTTTCATTCCTTCCCTAAAGTAAACGTACTTTTATGAGTTTTCAACCTGACCTGTAATACAAGGGTAAATCTTTCTCAGCCACAGAAGATATTCTAGATTTTCACAAGCACAGGCAAGAGGAAAGTTTTACCTTTCTTACTGAAATGTAATGTAGCAAAAGTTTTCATCAGTGTAGAACTTTCTAATTGCAACCTCAGGCCCATATGTTTATTTAAAAGTCTCCTGGGATACTGCTGGCTCAAATAGCATTGATTGAGCACACACACATATGCATCTATGGCCTCATGACGATATTACCCCTTGCTTGCAAGAGATGAAGACCAACCAGCGTGCAAATTAACTCTGTCAATGCTGCTCCAATATGCTGCATGCTGTGCCACCATCTTACACTTAAAATCAATGACACAAAAGGCTATCACCAGGAGCAGAGCTGGTATGCCCCAGGGGTTCTGCTGTGAAAATCCAACACTAGTCAATAAAACCCTGTTAGTTCACTGCTTCAGTTTACAGCAAGAGTGCTATTGATACCAAAAAAAGGTAGCCAGGCTGCTTTCTGTTCCACAGTAAAGCATGCCAATGGTGGGGATGAAAGCCGCTATCCTGATGGAAGTAGAACAAAGTTGTAGGCAGCATTAGAGAGGATATTTTTGCCCACTTCAAGGGAAAGAATGGGTGTTTTGATTGCCTTTTGTTTTTTACAGGTTGCATTAACTTTCTCATGTGCTAGGGAAGAGAGTTACTTGCAAAGCCAGTGAGTGCAATACTTAAGTCAGAGAGATCACAGTGACCTGTTCGGATTAATATGCTTTATACTGGACCAGTCTTCTGGTGAATATTTTGAAGTACAGAGTGTCATTGTGTCAAGTAGCACCTTGCTGTTAGATTGTGCTCCTTCTCACTGCAAGATCCTTTTGGGCCACAAGCCATATTCCCTTCCTCTTCCTACAAGAACTCCCTGTAGCTGCCAGAAAGGGAAGTGAAACCTGTGGTGAGAGGAGAGACATCCTTCAGGGAAAGACAAGTATTTTGTCCATCTACATACTCCTAGCAAATATCTCTGATAGAGAAGAAAACAAAAAAGGAGGCCCCCCCATTAAATTAACAGAAGAACCTGATCAACACCATGACAGCTCCAAAAAGGCCAGAAATCACCTGTATCTCAGGGAACCAAGGACAGTCAGGACACCATTTCCTCCTGCTTAGCATGAGGGACACTTCAGGAGCCATGACAACCATCAGAACTGAATTGCCATCCTCTCCTCTTTTGCTCTGGCCACAAAGCAGAGAGAAGCACGTTGGTAACAAAACAACCCACGTCAAGTGAAGATCCTAATAAGACAGGAACCAAGTACCACTGTGCTGTGAGATGTCATCACTTCTTCCCTGCCAGGTAAGAGACAGCTGAGATATCTGAAAAGCTGGAGTCTATCTCCTCTCCTTTGAGGAATACGTTGCCCAAGGAGAGGCAGAGGGTTGGTCCAAGTCTGCCTGGGTTTAGAGAATGATAATCATTTGACAGGAAGAAGTAAAACTCAGGAGGGAAAACACAAAGCCCAGCTGATGGCCCAAGCCTTCAACACACCACAATGAAGTGCAGCATCACCAGGGCTAAGAAAGCCTGCAGCAGGGATGTCTGGACATTTCTAAGTCTTGCTTAACACAGTAAGGTTAATCAGCACTTCTGCAGGTACGTGGCAAGAAAACGTTTTGTCACCACATACTAGAAAATACACCAGACCTCCACAGATATCAACCAATATCAAAACATCTGCTAACCAACTCCATTGCAACGTGTCAAAGATGTTGTCTCCTTCCCCAGATATTAAGTGATACTGCCTTCTGATTTAGATCGTGGTAGCAACTGGAATACATTCAGTATCATGATCTGCTTAACCCACTTTCCAGCAAGGTTAAAAACTGGAGATCAAGTCAGACTACAAACAGTCCTTGCTCATTGTCTTTGAATAATTCAATGACAAACAATTTTGCACAGAAGACAATTCAAGGAAAAACTCAAAGACATGAATATTTCACATTTGAATCAAGGTTTTCACAAATGTTCTGTCTATTCTACTGTATCTATATTTTCTACACACCTGGATACCTGTGCAAAAACATGGACTACAACATTTCACGGGACAGTACCCTGCTATATTTCATAGCCAGGTCTAAAAAATTTAATTCTTGACCTACATTGGGTCACTATAACTCCTTGCTCCAAAGAATTCTATACCTACAGACAAGAAAATTAATCTCCAGTAGTTCTGTAATATAGGAGATTGTTGCTCCTGTATGATTAAAATACATTTGCTTCTAAAATTGACTACATATTAGTCTCTAACAGAGCTGACCAGCTAATCTTAAATCTTACTGGGCTTTATTACTTGCCTCTAAAGCAAATCAGTGAAGTCACTTCTTTGTCACTTCATTAATAACAAATATAGCCATTAAAAGTGTCCATATGTTCCTGCAGTAGCCAGTGTTAATAATTCCTAGCAGGGAATGCTTTTTTTCTCCCTCAAAAAACAAACTGCAAGGGCCTTTTAGCTAAAGCAAGATCTTCTTCACTGTATACAAACCCTTACTCCAAGGGTTCTACAAAAGGAACAAAGGGAAATTGCAGAAAATAGACCATGTACCAAGACCATCTTTTCATTATATTTTCAGCTGTGTACGGAGTTAACTAGAAGGACCTCCGTCAGTGTCTTTGCCTACTTGTCCCACCTAATTTCTTCAGTATAACATTAGGATGGATGGCCAATGGCAACTTTGTTGTATTTAGCAGAGTTTTGCATGCTGGTAGGTAGCTATTCACACAATGCCATCAGGAGTAATGCTGTAGCAGAGCTCAAGTGCAGCAACCCTTACAGACGGCTCTGAGGCTCAGGCGGGTGCGGCACACACCTCCTGGGAGGCAGGAGCTGTCCAGACCATACTGCATTAGTCCTCCAGAATCTTCATTAGCTCTCTATTCATCTCAGGATGTAGACACAGCTCTATAAAGCTCTCAAACATTTGGATGTGAGCTCTCCTTCGTACCAGGAACAGTCATCAGACTTGAGAGCCTGGAAGTTGCCCTTGGGAGTCTGACTGAAAGGACTCAGTTTTGTGTTTCCTCTTATATGACTTACGGCTGTTGAGCAGCTTCCTTGGGTCACAAGGCATACCAATAAGCCTACCATACATTTTTCCTGGGAGGATGAGCCTCTCAGAAGTGCCAGGTGAACAGTGACTTGCCACACTGCTGTCATGTGTAGTTTTTTCCATAATCTGTGTTCATTCTGCACCCCAAAAGATAAATAGAAGGAGCATACTGTATGCATAAGGAATAAGATCATGCTCATTTTCATTTGTCTTTTCATAAGGAAGATTACTTCGTCACAATTAATTAATTTGCTAATACATTTTCCCTTAGGGCATGTATGTTTCCTTGACTGAATTAGTTACCAACATTTATTATAGTTTAAGACCCACCACCCAATGTGTGCAAGGCCCTGATTTATTATTAAATGCTTTGACTTTTCTGCCTTTGTAAAATGGACATACTGTGAATTTAACTTAGGTTTGTTGTTAGTTCACTAGCAACGAAGCTGTGGATGTCACACAGTTTGCATAATTTTGATCAGTGCAGCACTTGCTGTTCCTATAAAACTAAACAGTGGAACAACTGCCCACTTCAGTGTAAACAAATTCGAGGAACCCTTCCTATTAGGCTGTGGAGACAAAAGACATTTTCTCTGAAAAGGAGAGAGGTGGGATGGAGCTCTGCAGGGTGGAAAGGAAAAATTCTTTGCCCAAAAAAAGGGATTTATTTGTTTCTTTTCTTTGTCTTTATGTATGGCTCTTGAGTTAGCCACTTAGTCTCCCTTGAATCCTATTTCTGACTTGGTGAATTGGTAAATCTAATGCTGAATTGTAAATCTAAAACTCTTCACTCAGTATCTCAGAAGGCTGAGGGAAAGACGACCCAAATAATGTGTATTCAGAACAGCACTCTCGGTACCAAGCTGTGAATGATTGAGTTCAGGTAATGAGAAGAGGAAATATTGCTTTAATGCAGTCTGGTCTAGAAGCACACAAGGTTAATCCAGCTGACCTAGCAAGACATACTTTCTGGAATAGCAAGAATAGCCAGAGAATCCCTTAGCTTTCACAGAAATAAAGAGAAAAATCGGCATTAAACACTTACCAAATTACAACCCTCGGCAGTTACTTATTATTCCAGGCATGGGGAGGTGCTGCACAGAGTGTCATAGACACAACAGCAGCAGAGTTGGAAAATGCTGATGCTCCCTTACATTTATCAACAGATAACTATGTATAAAGACAAGAAATGGTCACTTTCCATAAGGGAGTACCACTGGATTGAGGCCCTCCTGACAATTCTCACCATTACTGTCTAAACGCAGTTTACATCGTGCACACACGCACAGAGGAGTTGTCCAGCCAGAGAGTCTCTTTGCAGGAGTGGCTGTGAGCTGACACACAGGCTGGTTCTTGTTCTTAGAGCATCAAAAACAAGTAGCAGATTAATTGAGATCTGCCAGGAATCCAGCATGCCTGCAAAACCGAATGGGAATGGGGAAAGACAATTTCTTTGAATTCTGTGACCCCCTTTTACAGAGTTTTGAAACAACCTCTTTCTCTCCACTGTATTCAATGTGCTTCTTTTGAAACTGAGAAACAAGCAGACATCCTACCACAACCAAGTTAACACCTCTAAACACCATGGCTTGCAGTGCAGTGCTGTACAATGGACAAAATGCCTACTCCAAATCAGGTTACAGCAATGCATTTGGATACAAGCTTAAAAACATAAACTCAGTATTTATTTTCCTGGCATTCTGACTGCATGCTAATCCATGATTCCTAAGGCACTAAATTTAATGAGAAAAAAAAACCATGAAGATTTGCTCACCTAATGTTCAAAATAATTTCATCAATTTTCACATCAAAAACAGCCTGTACTGTCTTTTTCAGGTTGGTTTAACCTATCTCTCCCTGATTTCAGTGGACGTAAGAGCTTTGGGCAACTAATTTAGGATTAAGAAGTCGAGATCAGTCTCAATAAAGTAAATCCATACTTATCTCACAGAAGCATTGCCATTTACCTGTAGTGAAGGTGGCTTAGCCACAGACTCTTTCAGGAACTGTTGAAGTTCCCCGGGTGTTTGTCATTCTGCTGTAGTCCACCTGCACCCCATCAGGGGCTTCCCATCTCAAATACTTCAGCTGTACCTATTTTATCTATGACAAAGGTTCAACGCCAGTTTACTGAAGGAGCTGTGCTTTTGTTTAATACCTATTTTGACAGTTCACTTTTCATGAACATGTGATCTGTAAAATACAACTGAGCAGTAAAAAAGAATTGCCTTAGTAACTGCGAGTTTAGCCAGCTACAAGGATGACAGAGTAAAAATGCTCCCTCTCATTGCTCCTGATCAAAAGGATAAAAACACTTCAGCATCTTCTGATGCATTTCCCCATCTTAGAAGTTTAAGACAATTAGTTTCAAATGTTTCTGATGTTCTTTCTACTTCTTGCTGAACTTTTATTCTGGCAATAGTTTGACCTAATGTCCCCAGTTTTTGTCCCAGCTTCTCGCAATCTCAAGCAGAAGTGTTCTCACATACTGTCCATTACAGTGAATCAGACATGAACTGTGTCCAATGCTTACCTATAGCTTTGCTATTAAATCCAGTGAATCATGGACCTCCTGCTGCTGTGAATGCTGACAAGTTATCTTTCACCATCTGAAATTTGTGAGAGGTAATAATAATAATAATAACAACAATAATAATAATCTTGATTAATTTCAGTTACTTTTCTTCCAGCTTGAGTTTTCTTTGAGCTCACCTTCTTCAGAAAACATTCAACATATCCTAGCTAATAGACTGAGTTGTCATTCCTGGGGTCATTGCCCCCTCTCAAGGCACACCTGTAGCTGATTTTTCCACATGACTGATGCAGGTGCCCAGGTGTGCAGACAGGGTGAACACTAGAGGCTGGATCCCACCACGAGGAGCCAGAAGCAGCAGCTGTCCACAGCAGTCCTTCTCGACTTAATTTGAGCTCCACAGCCAAACACATATTACAAAACTGCCTCTGTTGACAGAAAGGTAGATTGCAATATTTTTATTTATTTAAAGAGATTTCAAGGCCCTTTTAGAAGGTGTTTAAATATTGATATTCAACCAAATATGAGAAGAGCAAATTTGAGAGGGTCCCAATGAGGAAGCCTACAGGGAAATTTTTCCTTTCCTTACCTTTCATTGTCAGAGATATCAGCTCACATATTTGTATTGTGTATTTGTTTTCTTTAGCCTTTCATGATTAAGAAAGAATAGCTAATCTCTGACTAAAAGAAGAAATAAAGAAACAAAAAAAATACAATTCTGGATCAAACTATTATAAGGAAAAGCTGGAAAACTAGTGGTCATTTGAACAGTAAGCACCCAGACAACAGAAAGCATTTTAGTTAGTTGAGCTGCTGAATAAAAAAAGCCAGGATTCTACAGACCCATTCTCATATGAACTCCAGTTGAAGTTTTCCCCACATTTGTGACACTTTTAATCTTCATTCCTGCTTCTTCCCCTGGTCTGTTCATTCCCTGGAGTCTAATTAAGACTGAGCTCAGACCGAGACTTTCCATCTACTGGTTGTCTTGCAATGTGGAGGAAGTTAAATGCCCCAAACTTCTCCATGAAACCTGATCAATAGATTATTATAGAAGAAAGGCCAAGCAATCACACAAATTCTTATTCACCCAGAGCATGACCATACTACCTTTCCTTCCTTTGAAATGCAAGCATAAGAAAAGGGAGCTGCTGTGTTTGTTTTGACTGTTATGAGTGCCTGTGCCTAACTGGGAGTGGATGAGGCTGGCATTCAAATGTGGCTTTTTGAAAAACACAAGGAAATACTCAAAGGCTCTCCTATTGTGAGTAAGAAAGGAGGGTATTGAGTGGAATACCCTGTTCAGCTGGGTAGGCGAAACAATTAACTTCTAGTCTTCGGCTATCTTTTTAATTGCTCATTAAACAGCTCATCTGTGTATACTTACAACGGAAAAAAAAAACATCCAAAGTATGTCACAAGCAGATGTGTGTGCTGTGCAGCAGTAACTCCTCACGGAACTCTAAGACATGATTTCAGGAGTGGAGCAGGGGGGGGAGGAGGATATATTGATTGAGTAGGGAGGCGAATATCTTGAAATAGATCCTTTTATGATTTCCATAGCTGTAGATGAGTTGTTTAGGTTACAAAAACACAATAAGAGTGAACAGTGCAAGTAACACCTTTGCAGGTGCCACAGTAATTCAGAAATGGCTACTGCCTTCCCACACTGAGAAGCACAATAGGATGAGTATGCTCAGGAGCAAGGGCACCCAAATTCCATAGCTGCACACACGACCACCTGGCCTGCCCATCCTCCTGAAGCTACACATCTCCTCCAGAGCACACCTGAAAGCTAATGCCATGATACATTCATGACAAGCAGCTGCTGGGTGAGCTTGTCTCTGCTGCTCTCCTGCCAGCTCCTTGCCCTGAGCAGAAATGCGTGTGTTACTCTGCCTGCCTCCCACTCCAGCAGCTATTTTATAAATTCTTCACTGTGCATTAGCCTATTGGTTTATTTACTAGAAGTCAAGAATACATTTACAACATCCCTCTCTACGAAGCATTCTTTAAGAGAGCTTCCATACTAATTAAGTTAAATGTGATAATGACACGCTGTTGATGGAACTGAAGCTAATGATAATGATGCCATAAATTTAGTTGCAAGCACCTACTCAGTTAAACGAATGGGTCTATTGTTTTAACAGCACTAAGTCCCACAGCCTGGGAGAGCACAGGAGAGAAAACAAAATATATTATAATGCAGTTGCTTTGCAAGGCAATAAATAGGTTTGAAATGCAGCACTCTGGCTTAGATGAACATGTGTCCAATCAATTACACTGTCCTGGTACACAGAGATATGTACTGGTGGAAATAGAGTGATTTCTAAAACTGGAATAATGAAAAATTGATGTCTTTTTAGTCAAATGAGTACACATTCACTATGTCCAGAATATTTTTATTTGAACTACAATAGGTATTTGGAAAAAGTATTTCTTTCAAGAATGTTTAAAAATCAATAATACTCCCCAATCTTTGCTGATCACATATCAGACCTTTTTTTAGACTGTAAATGTGCACTTGGGACTGAGTGCAAAACAATTTGAGTGAAATTGCACTTCTTCATTGATTTTACACCCTGAGACTTCCCTGCCTCTTTCTACAAACACTCTCCCACCAATACAGTACTGATTTGCTGTTGTATACCCAGATTCACCTTTCTGAAAGCATCTTCACCTCTGGTTTAAAAGAAGAGGAGGGCTTTTTGTGGTTTTTTTGTTGGGTTTTTTTCTTTCAAATTACAGTGTTATCTATAATAATGTTGATCCGAACAAATGATACTGTTGCTCTTTATCACCTGCAACAATCAGATGTGTCTCTCATAACAGCTTTCTTTTTTGCTATTTCTTCCAAGATTAAATAAAATATTATAAACATTCAACTTCTCAAAAAAAATTTTCTAGAACGTAGAAGCTCACAGTTACATACCCTATTATCCTCAGAGGGCAGCTAGGAACTCTGGAGGCTGTACCACAGCTACACACTTCCCTTCCTCCTTTTCAGAAAGTCCATTCCTGTGAGGTTAAGACCATGCCATCCCCTGCAAGCTGACGCTGAGTAGCTGCATTAAGAATGCCTTTCTCAAAATACCACTGCTGGAGCAAACTGTCCCACCTATTCTTACGGTGGGTGAAGTCCCAGGCCGAACAGGGGTACCCCTCATTGTCCAGCAGTGCTGTTCCTTCACACATCACCAGCCAGGGGCCAGCACTCTCACCCAAGCCCAGTATCAGCAGAACCCACTGTGGAGGGAGACCAGCTCACCCCAGAACCTGGACAGCTCCAGTCTTCCCTCTTCACTGTTCATCTGCTATCTCAATACAGACCACACAAACAAATGATCTCAGCTAATTCCATGGAGTAATAACCTTCTCCAGTGGCACAACTGGGTCTAGAGGACAGATCAACTACATGTGTTTGAGCCATGGGCTCTGCCACATTATTCTTTCTATCTAAAAGCAAGTTTTGAGGGTAACCTGCTCTTCTGATCATACACTTGATTTTGCAAGACTGACCAAATGATCTTACAAGTAAGTCACAAATTGACTCATAGTTGCCCACATGGTGGCCCTAAGATAAACTATTCTTTATCATTAGTTCCTGTAAACTCTCATGCACATCGTTAACATGTCATCCATAAACATTTTCATTAAAATCAACACAACTATTCAGACACATGAAGTTAAAGCACATCCATATGTGACTGCAAGATTTGGGCTGTTTCTGCTGCCATCTCATGTCTATTGAACCCCTATGACTTGGCATATTTAGGAAACATCTGCTGTAGTTAACAGAGTCCATACTCCTATTTTACTCATCTTTTGTTTTTATGTTCTCCCTCAAAGACTTGACAGCATTGAGTGTAAATGGAAGCAATATGCTGTGTATATGCAGAACCTAATAGATTCCATCTCAGACTGATATATATGTGAAACTGAACCAATACATCTTTAAACCCATAAGATCTGCAGATGTCATCTATAGCCTTGTAAATTACAAACTTTTACTGTTATATTTTTACAGTTGATGATTGTAAAATATAAAATTGTACATTATCACTGTGTAATAGCACAAGCTTTAGAAACACGGTGCTACAGAAAGGAGCATATATTGAAAGCCAGAGTATTCAAGGGAGCCTTATAATGCAATTTTAAGCTCTACAGCTGACTGTATAATAAAACTGTAAAGCCAGATATGAAACAATGTTTGCTAATAACAGAAAAGTGAAAACTTTATTGAATTCCTGGGACTTTGGAAATCAGCAAGGAAAAAACAGATGCAGAGAGGACATTTAATTAAGGCTAAAGACTGTCTGAGTCATGCTTGGGCATCTGGTCACCCTACATTAAATTGAACGTGACTGCGAATAATAAAGTATGTAAGGATGACATAAAAATAACTTAAAAGCGGCATTGTAAGCTGATAGAAGCAAGGAAGTCTTGAGTTAAGGTCCCTCCTCTTCACTTTAAATCACCCTCCTGTGAGTGAAGCGCATTGCAGCCATCCTTGGTGACACTATTTCTAAAGGCCAGGGCAAGATCAGAGACCTAAACGGCCAGGAAAAACATCCAAAGCATAATTTTGCAGAGACCAAATGGGACTGCACTGCCTTATAGAGCTCTTTGAGCAGGACACTTCCCAGCAGTTTCTTCTGCTCATAGAATTCCAACATGGCAAATGTGGTACTATCCAGTGCCTGGCGTATGATCCCACACTTTCTGTCTTATCACAGCCCAGTGGCCTCCTGTCCATCCCCCACACTGCCATGGGTTGCACGAACCAGCTAGAGTAGTTTGAGCATGTGATGGGACACAACAGTGACTGTGATTCCCCGGGGCTAAATACTTTGGCAGAGCTTTGACACTTTTGTTCCTATCAGTGTCTTCTGGCAACAAGCCCTGGAGGAGGGAGAGAGAGTGAGAGGGAGAATCACAGGATCCAAAAGCAACATAAAGCATCAATAAACCCATAAAACTCCCCTGGCTTTTAGCCAACTTTTAGCATATGAGACCAGTGTTGAATTCCATTATGAAGATTTTTGATCCCAGAGGTTGATGCCTATCAAAGTCATGACAGGTCAAAGACTCAGAGATACTGTGTTCCTTAGAATGTTGTGGAAATGAGAGAGAGACACAACTTATGTCCCCCAAGAAACAGACTGAGGTGAGGAGTCCACAGAGAGAGAAAAATGTTGTAGTTGCCTCAGCTCTACAAACAGCTTCAGCCACCGTTTGTGCCTTATTGGGCACCAGAAAACACTTTATGACCCAAGCTTTGATCCCAAATGGGCATCTCTCCGTCTGAACATCTCTCCTCACAATATTCTCCTGAGCAGACTTCCTGGTGTTCAAAAGGGGTGACCTCATACTGCTGTTTTAGGATACAATTCAATTAAAAGTTTTACCAGCTGTGAGAGGCATTCCCGCAGGGAGCCAGGCTTCATTAGTTCCCATGCTCACAGCCCTATTGCTCCATGTAATGCCAAACCAGAAATGCTTTTATTCCTCCAGTTTCTTTGGTGCATATCTTTTTTTTATGTATATGATTTTTGCTCTCAATTAAAAACATCACAACCCAGGGTCAGTCCCCCTCCCTCCAGCTCATCAAAAGAGGATCCTCCTGAAATTTGATGACCTTTTTCCAGACCTACTGAAAAATGGGCTGCCAGTTGTGTTGAGACACAGGGGAGCCATACATCTTTGCAGTTTGTACATGCTGAGACCACAGTGTCATCTTATTCAGAGGTAAAATGGTGATAAGAGCCAAACAAAGCCATTTCAGAGATGCCAGTCTTGCCAAACCCACCTTGGGTAGATTCTTATTTTGCCTGGAATAATGTGCCAAATTAAAATATCATTTTGTTGCTGGGCCAGGGAGGCATTACGGCTTTTATTAACCTCACCTTCATCGAATAATTATAACCAAGGAAGAAAAAAATCAGGAAATAAATAAGCAAGTGTTAACAATTCTGTGCAATATGGTATTGGCTCGCTTTCTAAGTAATAGCCATAGCAATTTGCTATCTGTTTACAGATTGTGGCTTGACCATACTTTGTCTGCAACAACACTCAGTTTCTTACATTTGCACTTGTCTCCAACATCTGGAGCAGTATGGGAAAAGTTGGATACTATGTGACTTTGTATAAAAATACCTCACACGAACACATGGGCCTTTCACAACTCCTTCCTCTACTGCTCACCCATCACTAATCTGTTTTGGAAGACTGGTCCTCAAACTTTCTTCTCTTTTAAATATGCCGTACACGTGGCAGGTGAATAAAAAACCAGCAGAATTTGAGCTAAGAGACAGAGGTAACGGCATGAAATGTTCTGAAGAGATAGGAGATCGATCAAACAAGGTTTCGTTCACACATCCCCTAAAGGTCTATTCATATATACAATAGGTTCATCATATCTGGAATTACTTTGCATGGGAGCTGAGCAAGTGTGTGTTTTTATCAGCTGACTTCCCAAAGTGCGTGCCTTTAGGAAGGACAGCCTGAAACGGCAGCAGGAGAGCTGGGCATCCGGAGCTGGTTGATGCTGCTGGGAGCAGAAAGTCCAGCCTCACCTGCAGCCTATTTTCAGACACTCATGTCTGAGGTTTTTTAAAACAAACAAACTCGAGATAAAATGTACATACAAAAATGTGCAGATATATATATATATACACATACTCATATATATGTATCTATGACTTAGGTATCCCTGGGACCGTGGGATGGACATGGGATGGACATTTGCATCCCAGTGCCCTGAGCCCTGGCCTACCATTACCCTGACCAGGGTATTTTCCTGTCTCTCATGGGACCTCTCTCTAGTCAGGGGTCTTCCAGCAAGGACAGGAAAGGTAGGATGGAGCTGGGGGAAATGCAGGAATTACCCTGTGCAGGGAGGATTTTTTTCTCCTGTCTGCTAGCTGTGGTACTTCAGGTCAGTTTGAGAGAGCCCAGTAGAGCTGTCTCAAAACATCCTTTTCAAGGTGTCCTCAAAATGAGAAGATGAAATGGGAAAACCTAAAAAAAAAAAAAGTATGGGAGTGATTTCAAATATCTGCTATCTTTCCTTGAAAGCATCTCTCTTATTTTCTGCTCAGTCCATCCTCTTAGGGCCCTCTCCTTTGGGAAAAAGCATGCCTCGTGAGATGCTGCATTCCAGGCAGCCATAAATTCCTTTAAACTAATGCACAGCCCCTAAGTGCTGGCTGGAAGGCAACCCTCCAAACCACAAATAAAACACTGTATTACTGAATTCATCAGAAAACCTTCTCTGAGTCAATGGGTCGCCATCCTGAGGCCTTGGTAGTTATAAGTTCCTGTCCTGAGCACACCCACAAGCCTAAGCATTTCCACATGCCTGTTCACCATTGCCAGCCACTGAACTTTACCCTTTTTGTTAATCTGAACCTTCAGCTAAAAGTGGTGAGTACTGATGATGCACATATCAATTAAAAAAATAAAAAAGAGACCTTAATATTTTAGTGATAGAGAAAAGGCTTGAAAACCTGAGCAAGGTGTGTGCAAAAGTTCAGAAACAGAAATAAAAACCAAATATATTACCATTTTCAAGTAAGTCTCAGAGGGTTTAGGGAGGTCTAGCTCATGAATTTTTAGTATCTCAGTTTGACAATATTGCCCAAAGCCACAATGCTGATGTCAACATTTCACAAATATTCATGAGAGAAATAAAAGCAAACATAAAACATATATATGTTTTGTCTTCAAAAATGGGAAAAGCTACAGGAATATTGGAGTTTGAACAAGCATTGCAGACATCAAAATCTATGCTGTGACTTCCTAAATAGGTTGGTATAAGCAAAAACCAGCATTAACATCACTCAGCATTAACTCTTCCTCCATATAACACCCAAACAGCATTTTAATACCAGGAAAAAAACTACTTGTGACTGAACTGCAAACCACAAATGGTCTGGAAGCAACACTCCACCCAGACCCCTTCTTTTTACCCTACATATCTGAACTTTTATCAAGTCTGGAACCTCAGACTTGAAGTGGCTGCTTTAATCTCTGCTCTTCTGCCCACCACCTCTTCTGTAGACCCAGTCTGCTCTCAGCTACTGCCTGCGTTTTTGACTCCTCTGGCTTTGGTGTGTCTGCATCAGAGCACCTGGCAGGGGGAATTTAATTTGGCTGTCAGTCCTCCATAGCTGACCCGCAGTCCTGTAGCTGTGTCGGCTCTGCAGGACTGATGGGAATAAAAAGTAGGTAAGAACTTATTTTTGTGACTGAAGTCAGCAGATACGACTGCACAGAGGCAGCAGATGTGTTGAGTAAGAACATTTTTAAATGGTGACTTCTCAAAGTGGGATTTTACTCTAAGTTATACAGCACACCAGTTTTGTGATCTCTCAGCCCTGAGACTGTCTCTGTAATATTAATTGTATACTTTCCAAAGTGCTACCCTTAACATTTTTCTCAGTGCTAGCAGAAGTAGTAAGAAATGGCCAGTACCTTCCAATAAACATAAATTTCCTCCTACTTCTGAGGTAATCTAATCCATACAGATGCATTTCAAGGTCTGTCAAAGTTATTCAGGCTCATTCCACAGCAGCCTGAACACCCTCTGCCCTGGAATTTTACCAAGATATCCTATGGAAGGAAATACAAGAGTAGGTGAATTGGTAATATTAGCTATTGCTGGATAAAATCCTGATATTTATTAGGCAAATAAACCAACAAATAAAAAACACAAAGAAGATGCCAAACACAAAAATGACACTCCTGTCACTGCAAGAAACATTCAGAATTGCTCAACCTGAATTAAGCATAAGATTTAATAAACTGTTCTTGCAGATGTGGTTATAACTAAGTTTTAGCAGCAGTCAGTTTTACTGCTATTCGGGCTTAGAACCAAAAGCCCTGATGAAGCTCTATGGCCAGCATTATTCAGGGGAGAGCTAAATAAAAGTCATTGTAGCAGAACTCTCTGGCATACAAATATCTAAGCTGTGAATAACATGATGCCAGCACACAGTTGGTCCTTTTGTCTGCCTGTATCAACAGTGTGGGTGTCAGCAGATGCTACCCCAAATACACCATTAATTTTGCAACCCAGCAAACCCAACCACAGGACAAGGGGCTTAGAAATTAGAACAAGCTGATTCCAATGCACAAGCAGGCCCCCTCTGTTGTGCAGAGAATGGTGCTTAATCTTTTCCTATCAGGTTTCCAACCCTCAGTTTTAACATCTAACCTCACGGGTATGCAAGGCTCAGTAATGTAAGGCAAAGCCTTGTATGCATAAAATTTAATCACTGCCCCTAAGATACAAGCTTCGCCTGGGTTCAGTGCTTCCAAGCTGTCAGGAACAACTCCCTGACTCTAACATAGATCTCCCCACCAGCCACAGCAGCAAAGCACCAGCAGCCCCCTGCCCTATCCCCCAGCTGGGAGGCTGCCCTGGGCCTCTCACCCTCTGCCCCTGTCCCATCCCTTCCCTGCCCAGGGCAGGGGCAGGCACTGGCTGCTTGGGGAGAGCAGGAGAGCAGCCACATCTGTCATGGTTCAACCCTAGATGGCAACTAAGCCCCACACAGCTGCTGACTCAGAAGAGTAAAAGTGATAAAATTCATGGGTTAAGATAAAGACAACATTTCACAGGGTAGATACCCTGGAAGGTGCCAGGATGAGGGATGCTTCTCCTTCTGGGGGCATCCCAGCTCCCCATTGCCCTGTGGCACAGGGCAATGAGATCCACCAAGGAAAAAAGTTCCATAGAGGATCAGAACACTTCCAGAGGTTAGGGACTTGCACAGATATGTCAGTGAGTGCGTGTGTGGTCCCAAGGACAGGCCACATTAATCCCCATGCATTCACCACCTTTTTTTAAAAGAACGATGCGAAGTAGCTGGCTCTTATTTTCTCCCATGATAAATAATCTAATAAATAAACCCTGTCTTTCCTCGGGTGGCTTTCAAATCACATAGCTGGGCCAGGCTAATCACAAAAATGGAGAAACCACCTTGGCCTATGCAGGGACCTCAAAAAAAAAGAAAAAAAGTCTAGCAAACACTAAAATGGAATTTAAAATCCCAGCCATCCTACATCACCTCAGACCATAGACCTGGATTACAAGTAAATTTTATTTTCCTGTAATAAAACATTCCTCTTTACAACAGAAGCATCAAGTTGACACTTGAAATACACCATTTGACTGGAATTACACCAAGAGTGAATGCTGCAAAGTGCCTGCATCACTGCACACGTCTGACAGTAATTATTAATAGGACTGCTCTTCCTTTGATAGACATGCATTACAGGTGGCTGAATAATGGAAACATTTGTGAACAATTGTTCGGTGGCAGAAAAAAAACTTCTGCCAAAATTTTAATGCTTAAACACAATGCAATTAACCAGCTCCAAAGCCCAGCTCTTGCAAAAGCATGATCGCTCTCATGACACCCGCTGAGCTCTGCGGGAACACATAGAGCAGTGATGTTTATAGGGTCAAGAGTGGATGAGGCAGAGGCGGTTAGACTCATAAATCACCCTCCCAGCAGGTAAGCCACACAAGTTATTGGGGAATTATGGTCACATGGATTCAATCAGAGGCATCTATTGCCAGAACAATATGCAGAGAGGAGTGAATGGAGTCCTGCCCGAGCAGGCAGCACTGCAGCCATATAACCAGCCCATATAATGCTGGAATCCACAGTATATCCACTGATAAAAAGTGGAGGGAGAAGTTTTTTAGCTCTTCCAGTAAATCTGAGAGGATCTCCAAATCCAGGAACTGAATAAAAATGTCAACATGAAACAAACAGTAGTGGCCACGTTTCCATCCCAAAATCAAAAACCCAGATTTTGGCTTGTGGAAAGGAAGGCAAAGGAATTACCCTTTGTGACAAAGTGTTTTCTTTACGACAAGATCTCAGGAGGGTAAGAGGAAAAATGGTGCTCCATTGAAAGAAATACTAAAAGAATAGTACAATGACAATATAACAGACCAAATTTCAGAATCATTATCCTCAATCAAATAGGTACATCCACATGTAGCCCATGCTGGTCTCAAAGAGTAATACCTCACATGCGAGCGTTTCTCCTGTCAATTCTCGCACATTTCATTTAATCTCAGGTGCTTGATGCTCTTCCTCACCTAAGCCCATGCCTGGCTGCATCCTGTACCAGTCAAGACCACAGCCAGGGAACTGGCTTCCCAGCCTGACCTCAGGCCTACCTCAATGCTATGGGCTCACCTGGTGGACTAAGCTCTTGGCCAACCCATGACTCTGTGTTTGGGCACCGCAGCTCAGCTGGTGATACAGTGTCCCCGTCTCACTGTCCATAACTGGGCAGCACTGCTCTTGCTGCTCTCTGACAGGCAGGGCACCAGCTGCCTCCACCTTCCTCCTTACCACCTCTCCATGAAAAACACCTGCCTGGGAGTTCCAACATTTCCAAATCTGGTGATCAGAGCTCCCATGAAAACGTTCATTGAGGCCTGCCACTGCACATCTGGGAAAGTGAAATATGTTTGGCATGTCCCCAAAGCTCTTTGCTGCGAGTTTTCCACTGTAACAGAGCCATGACTACCTCTAGCCTGATCCATGGCGGCAAGATACCTGGAACTATTTCAGCAAAACCTGTTATTTTCCCTTTCCACTTATAATTCTCTTTCTGCTTTCTTTTCTCCCTGTTTTTAAGCTACCTAATATTCAGGTAGTCAAAATTTTATAAAACACATGAGATCATACTAAATAAACTAATTTAGAAGTAGATTAAGCTGAATGGCTAAAACACAAAATAAAACAGCATTTCATAGAATTGTAGAATGTTTTGAGTTGGAAGGGGCCTTAAAATCACCTAGTTCCAACGCTGCTGCCATGGGTAGGAGTATCTTCCACTAGAGTAGGGTGCTCAAAATAATTTCCACTGACTGGCCTTTGCAATATACTTTAAAGAAATGCATATTTTAAATGTAGAATCAAATGTTTTTGTAACTTCATTTTTAGAAAATTATTGTATTTTTACTTAATATTTTAAAGAGGGGGAAATAAGTAAACACAGCTGGCTGTCCACAGGAACAAATAATCAAAGAGCCTGAACTGTAAATTGTCCAAAACCAGAATACGTCCTTCAGCTGGGCTTGTAACTGATGCCAGCTATTCAGAGCAGCAAATAGCAAAGGCTTGCCACTTCTCTCTCACACTGAGTTTTTGGCACTTCAGATCTATGTTGTCCTTATGATCTTAAAGAGTAAGTGCCATCTGACACTGACTGATAGGACAGCAGTTATCCCAGGGTTTTGCTACTGTTCCACTTACAGGAGAAAGAAAGAAGGGTGACAAGTATGGCTTGTAATGGGAGTCCCACCAGTTCAGCTGAGTGAAGCCCATGCAAGGACCTGCCTACTGAGGACAGTTAAGTCATGTCCTTCTCTGGGGGCTGACTCCAAGGCTAGGCTCGCTTCCATGACTTCAGGTGGGAAACGCCAGCTGTCCCCAGCATGTGCGAGCAGTTGGACTGTGAAAAACACTCACACAAACAAATAACCTCAGCCAACTCTTCAAGTCCAACTTCAACTCAGTGTCAATTAAAGGAGAGGGAGCAGCTGGTACACACCTTCAGCATCAACACGTGCCCAAAATGACGCGGAGGTGGCAACCAGCATGACTGCTGTGGGAAGGAGTACGGTGGTGGCAGGGAGAGTTTGAAGAGCATGTTGGGAGGTAGTACCTAAAATTGAAGCTACTGTAGCTCTTTTCGCTGGACAACACTGCTGTAAAAGCCTTAGTCACAGACTGAGTGTAGTCAGGGGTCAGCAAAAGTGTTAAGTGCTGATATCACCAAGGCTTCAGGTCAGACCCTCACAGACCTGCAGGAGAAAGGGGGAAAAAGCTGTTGCAACTCTCTGCTGTTGCTAAAGAGTAATGTAAATGTAGAAATATACAGATAAGGACATTGCCAAAACCTGCTGTAGGATCCCCAATATTGCCGTGCCAAATGCCAAATCTTTCATTACAGCAAAATTTCCAGCTGCTTCACTTGAAAATGAATTGTTTCCTGTCACTAAGGCAAAGCTGTCACATGCCAAAGTAAAAAAAAAAAGGCCAAATAAAATCTGCTGCTTCTTGTTAGATCAAAGGTTGGCAGCAGAGATAAACCACCACACAAAACAACATTTATTCAGAGGAGCAATTGACTACTGAGTCATTTGTCACTTTTAATAATACTACAGTTATAAAATGATGATAATGGAAATCAAGTTACTCTAATGGTAATAAAATATTTGTAAACTAAACTTGTTCATTTTGACTATAAAAAAGGCATTGAAATAATTTAACTGCAGAGAATAAAATTGAAATGGGTCTGTAATTACATAGATTTTCAGCATCTTCTTTTTTATGAAAAGAACTAACTGCTGATGACTCTCACATTTCTGCCACCTTACTCTACAAAACAAAAGATTAGAAATATGTACCAGATGTACAGAAAAGTGGCCTGCAGCAACATTTCAGAAGTGATGCACACAGTTCTTCCCATTTCTCCTTCTTATTAGTAGCATGCCAAGTGTCATATCTCATTAGCCAAGTGAGCCTGTATGACGGTGAAACCTCACAGAGTCAAGAGAAGGGACAGAGCTCTATTAATGAAGTCGCTGGTTCTCAAAATCCTCCTCACTACCATTAAGGAAAAAAATGGAGGATTTTTGATAAACAAGCATGCTGTCAAAATGCATATTGTTGTGACCTGATATGGCTTTTTTATCACAGATGACCTACCTCAATAGGTTTGATGAATTCAAGGTAAGGATTGCGGGAAATTCAGCATTTTTCTCTCAGGTTTCTTTGAATTCTCTTTTGACCCAATTTCGAATGATTTCCTTCAAACATTTCACATTAAACAAGTTCCGGGGATGTCAGCTGTAAAACATGCCAGTCCCAAAGGAAAGAGGGCAGGGAGGTGAAGAGCGTTGTAGTAGCCTGATTCATTCCAGGATTCCTGTTGCTGCTGTTTCAGATTTTAGTTTATTTTAGATGAGAGCCATGTGAGTTTCTTCACTACATCTAGATTCTAGGAGAGTCAAATCTCTAAGAGATATGTGTTTAATATCAGAGTATGTCAGTGCATCTCACCGTTTTGAACATACCTTTCACTCAGGTTGGAACTAAACTGTGCCAAAATCAATGAGACTGGTACTTCACCTCAGGGATATTACTTCCTCAGACCCACAACATCTAATAAACAAGGATGCATTTTGAAACTGGATGACCCGACTGATTGCCCAGGAAATTTTTTAGTTTATGAGATTACTTTACCTGCAGGGACTTGTTTGTCATGAGTCAGAAACTTACAGAAAAAATCTAGACCTTAGGGAAATCGGTAAAAAAACCAAAAACTGAATCCAACGCATAAAGGCACACCAAAATTCTTACCAGCAAGGTTTTTATAGCTGCATTTAAAAACATTCCCTTCTGTTTGTTTGGGTTTTTTTTCTTTTTTAATTAGAAAGGCTGTGTTCAGCACTAGATTGTCAGTGCTCCTGTCATTGAGGAGGGAACCCAAAACAACAGCTTCTGAAGAGAACTCCAAAATGCTTGCAAGTCCACCATATTCTTTGAAGAAAAATTATAAATCAAACTATCAGTAACTGTATCAGTTAAAACCATATCAGTAACCTGAATAACTAATGTTAATATTGAAGTAGACAACAAGGGTGTTTAGCAGAAAAGAACAATTGTCCTCAAGTTCCAGTCCTGCAACAGAATGAGATTTCAGAAAGAAAATATTTTATGTCCTATGTTGTTATTCATGGAATTACAGGGGTTTTTTTCTTTAAGACTGTTTCTATATGCATGTTTCAGATAATTATGTATATATATTTGTATATAAAACTTATTGCAGCAACAAAGGATGGGTCACATGCTTTGAATGCAAGTTCCCTGTCCTAGGACAGGTTTCCTGTGTGGATCTTAACACAGCAGTACTCTTGTGCTGCAGTCAAAACCATCATTTCAATACATATAGACAAACTGGAATCCGCTGTAATACAGTGAAGCTGCATGGAAATAGATACCAGCAAAGCCACAGTCTCAGTTGGGGTTGTGCACAGTTGAGTCCGACTGCTGGGCTTTGCTGCCAGTAGCAATGGACCAAGAATTCTGGAGCTCTTCCTCTGCTGCTCACTAAACCAAGGACACTTACCAGGGAGGAAGGGGTCTGCTTGAAAATTAAGCTTGAAAATGGCACATGGTAAAAAAACAAAAACACTTCCTCTCAATGCTGAAATCTCCGGTGAAAGCACCTTGAATGTGTTGTGGTCTGTACCTCTATCCAATGTCACACTGCCTTCTCTGCACCACCACACCTCAACTTCCCCCTGTAAAGGGAACCTATACCGATGCAGTCCCCCCTTTAACCTCTCTTTGGGGGTGGACCATGCCATACGTGCAGAGACTGACCTGTGCAAGCCCAGTAGGGCTCATTAACCTATGGTTAATATGATGTTTATGAGGACCAGATCCAGCCCTGGAAACAGCAAGCCGACTCTCCGAAGGCATGGAAGAGATTTCAGAAAACCTTGCCTGATTAGAGCTGCTCCACGGAAAGCCAGCTCAAGTGTCTATTTGGTAAGTGCTGAACTAGAAAAGGAAATTATTTGGGATCAAATTGCAGTGGTAACCCTCCAGCTTCCTTTGGAGTCAGCTTATGCTCAGCCAGGCTTATTACTCTTGGCTCCAGTCTGGTGCTTGCCAAAAATCTTGGGTGACTCTGCTATGGTTCACAGGACTTGGGGAAGTCTTTGCTGTGCCAGAGTATGACACAAACAGAGCCAGCTGGGGTGCAGCTGTGGCCAACTTAGATGTTTTTCATCCTAAAACAAGCTTATTGAAGAGACATTTAGATGCTATGCTGGCACACAGCCCTTGAAAATACAGCTCTCTGCAGGTGCAAACACCCCACCAACATCTGCCAGCTGCAGGAGGCAGGACAGAGTAACCAAGCATAGTATCTGATTCAGTTAGATGTTATTTTACCAATTACAACTTACTAGTTGTATACCTTCTTAAAATATCCATGCAATGTCCAAAAGACATGCAACTGTATTTAACTTTGGTTGTTTTGGGGCTATTATTTTTTCCTCTGCAACTAAAGATAATCATAGTAATCTCTAGAGTCAAAACAGTGATATGCCAGCTCAATCAACTCAAACCCTAATGCACCTCATAAAGTTAGATTCCTTCGTCAATTTTACTGAAAAAAAAAATTAAAATCACAGGCTCTGGAATGAAATATAAGTGAATTTTCAAGATATGCACAAATGCACAATCTACCCACTCAATCATATCCAAATTTAAAATACAATCAGTCTCTCACAAGTACCAATGAGTTTTCATACCCTGTTTAATTTTCTTGTGCAAAACCTGGCATGTATTTATGTCCTCAAAGCTTCTATGTATCTCAAGTCACTTCATGGAAAATTTGGTCAATAATATGCTAAACATCAACTTCAGTCTTGGACAAAACAAAGCATGAATCCAAGATCCTGAGACTCATCAGATGTACTAGTTGCCAATGCAATTAATCCGCTCTGACCATTCACTGTAGCTTGAGCAATATGCACAGTTTTAGTCCAAATCATGACTTTGACACAGGAAGAAAAAAATAAATGCTGTCACTGGTAGTAGCAGAAGAAACAATATATTATTACACAAATCCAATACATCCTGATTTTGTCCTGGGACTGACTGAAGCAATGAAGCTCAGATGGGTAAACGTGGGCTACAGCCCAGCATTTCTCTGCCTGCTGGCCTTCCCAACACACATATTGCTGCCAGGGCCACCCTAGGCTGATGGAATAATACCGATTAATTTCAGAGGCATTGGCTCAGTCACTCTGTTTCCCAGAGCTGATGTGGGAGGCTCACTGAGTCAGAGCATGCCAGAGAAGTGTCTGGCATACACCAAGAAATAAAATATCTGCAGTCCAGAAGTAAATTATAGGCTGAGAAATTAATTTTGAAAAATGTATTTTTAAAGAAGATACATATGTTCTTATATATATATATATGTATATATCAAACACAGAACACCACTACAAACACACCTCAAGTCTGCTGTCAATATCTTAGGATGAAGGACTGCTACAATGCATGGTTTGTTTTCCTCTTCTAAAGAGCCAGAGGACCTTATGTTCCATGTTCATCAGTTTGCCTCTTTCCAGTCATTAAAATAATGTACATATAAAAGAGGAGACTGAATGAAGTGCTTCACAGAGCCTTGTTTCCAGCTATAACCTAAATGAGTTTTGCACATTTACAGTTTATTTAACTTTGCAAGTGTTTTGGAAGACCTCTTGTAACACCGACTCTTTTTCTCTGTTTCTCTCTGCTTGGCTGCTGCTTTCACTGCCTCAAGCAGTTTACCTTTATACAGTCACAGAAAGGGACATGGTCTTCTGAACTTTATGGCCATTGACTCAGGGTTGTCAATAGAGCACTGCAGGACAGACTTCTCAGTCTGCAAAACCTCTCTCCATCAGCCCAGCACTATCAGTGCCAAGGGGGGCTTGCTCAAAGCAGCTCCCTTGCACGGCTCCCAGAGAGCCCGGTGCCAATGAAAGGTGTGTAAGCTCTTTCACTGCTGCCCTAACAGTGTGCTCAAATCAGCAAAGAGCAGTACCTCCTCAGCAGTCTGCCAAATACGAACACGGACTCAGAGATTTTTTTTTTTCCTTCTTCATAGGCTGTGGACTCAGAGACTTATCACACTCCCACCTGTGGTGCCCGAGGACTGCACGCTTTTAAATTACACTCTTGGTAACCATGGTGAAATCCGTGGCCCCATTTCTTATGAATAAAGACCTTCCCAAATATCTTCTAATGTGACTGTCCATGAGCAAAAACTTATTCTTTGACTTCCTTTCCTCCCTGCTCTCAGCTCTGATGCATACAAACACATTAAATGTTTTTCACATTGAAAAAAGAAAACAAAAAAAACCAAAAGAATATTATTGATAGGGTCATGGGGTATGAAACTGCAGTCAGTGCAAGGAAGTCAGTCCATACAAAGCATTCACATATTCTTAGCTAAAATATCTGTTGTTTTTTTTCTCCAAGTATGTTCATTCTCAGGAATCTAGATTTTTCTGAACGTGCTTGTGTTCATTACAACTCTCAAATCTAGTTTTTGCTCTTGACTTACAATTTCCTTGCACAGGTCAAATAGTCAGCTCTAACAGCTTTACCACCAGTCTCTTACAGACACTCAGAGATTCCCTTTTAATTCTCCCTCATTTACCCAATTAGCATTCTGTTAATTAAACAGGGGAAGTGCCTTTACTTTCTTCAGAAAAACACATTCCTGCTAAACCCTTGATTTATACATGTACTTCTACAGGCTGTTTCAATGAGATTAGAGTTTGCACACAGTTTTTTTTCTTGCTTTGTACACATTATTCTGAGGAAATCTTGCAGTATAACAGCAGACTTGCTGTCTGCCATTTATACTGGAGTTTTACCTAGCATAGTTTGACTGCTGAGATAATTAATAGTCTTTAGTAATCATGATTCCCTGCCTGTGAACTTCAAAGACAGAAGTAGTTTAATATTCTTTCTGTGACTTTAAATAGCAGACAGTTATTACAACATGACGATTTGGAAGTGAGGGACTGTCCAGGAACTATTAATTGAAGTTGGCTAGAGGGCTCCACCATATCTACCTCGAGTCAAGGTTTGTATGGGGAAAGGATTATATGATTTTTCTGATTTTCTCTCCATTTCCATCTGAACTCTGTCAAATTCAAATTATTATATAATCCATCTTACATTTCAATGCATTACTGTGTGCCTGTCCCAGAACCACCCAGTGAACAGTGACTTCCAGCTGAGAGCTCTGCCTTTCATCAGGCTTACACAACTCTGGTCTCACTTCCTGCTCAGCCTGAGGCAACACCATGATTTGTACCTGTGTGCAAGCACAAAAGCATGATATTTCAAGTCCCTTCACAGGTCTTCAAAAACCCTGAGAAATACCTCCAAGTATTTATTTTCTGTTCTTCTGCCTCTTCATTCCTGTGTCACATATTTAACAAATACAAATCAGATGTTGTGTATATAACATGAGAAACAGCAATTAGAACACCCCTCTATGGCTTCAGAAGCATGGATATGAGTCTTTGCTCTGCTCTTATGCCAAAATTTGCTGCTGCTCCATACAATGCACATGGCTTTCTCCTCCTCTGAGGCCAGGTGTCAAACAAACAAGACACCCGTGTTGCCCAGGTTGTGGCACAGCATAATAGAGGAGACTGTGCAGTTCCCAGAGTGTCCTGTGGGCCCAGCTCTGTGTGTACCAGCTCAGCACTGTAGGACCAGAGCCTATAGGTTCCTGTGCCCCTTGGAAAATACCTCCAGGTTCACAATTTCAGTACTTATTGCACCATTAGTTATAAAATCCTGGTGTATCTTGAGACCACCACACCACTACACCAGTGAGTTGATGAAGGCTCTTCTACAGGCAAGCACAATATGGCACACTAGGTGTGTGTAAATAAACACTGGTGAATCCAAAAAGGAGTGAAACCTTACATGGTTTTCCCCATAACCAAATACATAATTCCACCCTTTCTGTCAAGACAGGTGATGTGACCCTCAGAATGTCATGAACTGCACAAGAAGTAAAAGCTATTCTCATTTGTAGACCAACTTCCCAATGATTACAAGACTCAGAATTAAAGCCTTCATTTTCTCCTACATCCCATTGCTGCTCCTTGGCTGCAAGCTGTGCAATCTCCACACACTCATTGTCTCAAAGACTTCGCCTGGTTTTTGATGAGCCTCTTCTTCACAGCATCCCTGACAAGCACATAATCACTAATACGCCCAATCTGCACCTGGAAAGATTAAGCAATTTGATAAAAAAGATGCACACAGTGTTCACAGCAGAAAGGTAGGCAGTTTAGGTACCTAGATTGCTAGACTATAGCCCAATCCACCATTGAGTTCATCTCCCTCTTAACTGCAACTGAGTTTACAGAAGCTCTGTGAGTATGGCTGTGACTCTCCCATAAGTTTCCCTGTACCCCTACAGCAGGGGGTACCTTACAGCAGAATCCCCAGGCACAATGCTGTCTGGTTTACAGAAGGTGGATCTTTAAACCTCTGTGATACCTGAACCGAGTTACGATTAGCAGCCCTTCGTGCCCATTATTAGACTTGAACACAATCCATTTGATTTTTCACAAGGACTGATAAAGCCAAGATATTACAAGAGAGAGATTTCATGGCAGTGTTTCTTCCAAGGCTGGGCACAACCTTATCCTAGCTTGACCAACCCACTTTCAGTCTTTGCCTCAGTCAGACCCAGTATACAGATAAGGCCACGGGACTACCAAGACATCCTTCGTCTCCCTGCAAGGCAGGGCCTTGGCTGAGCTTTGAGCAACACAACTTGGGCTTCCTGTGTACTAAATTTCTGAGGATTTCTAGAGTACGTAAAAATCCCTTTTTAAAAAACAATCAAATACGCAAAACAACACACAACAACAAAACATAATAAAAAACCCCGAAACAACCAAATAAACTAGAGAAGGAAGTATATAGTTAATTAATAGACATATGGTTATCTAGCAGTGCAACCTGTATAAAACTCTCTATATACACATCTGATGAAACTATTAGTGACCCAAATAGGCCAAGAAGCCTTTTTCAAGAAGCTCTCTATGTAGGTAAAGGAGTCTTTACATAAAATCATGTCCATATAAATGCATTAGTTGACTTTGACTCCCATATTATTCAGCAGACACAAAGACTACTGCAATTGTACAGCTGCCCATATCTGTTCTGATCTATGTACGTTTATACCTCAAATATGAGGATTTGTCTGAAGCTTAAGTTAGTTAGTCATCAGTTTATTAAGTTTTTCACTCAACTAAAGAAAAGGAATAACACTACATAACTCAGGTGATCAGGAAGAAAAACCCCAGCAGACAGTATTTGATTTACAGCAAATCCAACAGCTGCAGTTTCTTAGACAAATGATTCCCAGCACAATTACAAATAATGAAGGCACAAATACCACATTTTGAAGAAGAGGGGAGTAAAAAAGACAAAAGGAGTTTAAATTCATTAAAAATAGTACAGCCAGCCTTAGATTTAAAATGTAAGCATGCATGTTGTCACCAAAGCAACAGAATTTCCTTTTCTTACACTTTTCATAGGACTCAGAACCCAAGTTTTGCTTACCATATATTAACATATTCCATGCAGGCTTCTTTGTCTGGAAGATTTTTGCTACTTATGTTTCCAGTGCATTTGAGATAACCCTGAAGTTACATTTCTCTGAGATGCCTAAAAATAAAAATAAATACAACATCATTACTTCATCTATTTACAGGGAAACCCAAAGGAAATATTTCAAATTTATCATTTACTGAGGAAAAAATGAAATAAAAAAAGCACAATATGCTTTTGGAAGTAAATTTTCAGCTCTTTTTTTTCCCTAAGGATTCATTAAAGACATATCAAGGGGCTTTGAGAGGAGTCATAGGACTTTTCATTTTTATACTGTTCAAAGTCAATTTTCTCTGTGTTCGCAATTGATTTAATATAGCCTTTAGGATTTTTGATGTACAGTTTTAATTCTCTAGAGAAAGCATGGCCATTTAAATAATCTAAATAGCACTAATATGTTTATTTAGTCTTAACTGCCTTTTTATCATTCATAAGAATTCAAATAAAATGTGCAAAATGTGTAAAAGTATCTTGTCAGTCTTTACAACACTAGATACTATCTGTAACTCAGATGACAAAGACTGCTACACTGACTCCAAAGAGCAGACTTGGCCATGGTCAGATATTTCAGTTTAAGAAATCGTACAGTAAGCCCCAGGAAAAAAGTTTCCTCGTGATCTCCAAGTCAGTTTGGCTGAGGGCTCAGATGTCCTTCTCAGTTTTGTGTTTCATTTATTCACAGATACCACTGTAAACAGCTTCATTGTCTGCACTCAAGTCCTTTTGAAATCCTGCTGAAGTTCGGAATGAGTCACATTGCCTGACAATGAGATCCCCTCCACTTGCTGCTGCCAGGGCACAAGGAGTTAAAAAAGGGCAGGTATTGAACTGAACCACCTCTCCATCTCACTGACAGTCCCCTTGGCTTTGAGGGAACAAAAGGGAGCTGAAGCTCCGAATAGGAGTTGAAGATTTCACTTCAAAAGGTGTTAGAGATGTGATACAGAGGTACTATCTGATATCATTTCAGGGGAAAGTACTCTGAAATTATGGTAAAGTCATTACGATTGCAGTGCATGTGTCCTTTTTCCCCTAGCAGAAGAATCAAGATACTTCAAGCTCTTTAAGAAAAGAGACAGCAAAAGGTGAATGACAAAAGCTTGAGCAAAGGGTCGGTGGTGGGTCCCTAGGAATGATTACTTCTTTGAAATCCAGGCAGCAGGGGATGCAAGGTGTCAAAGGCTCTGCAATCACTTCTTCTGAGCATCTAATCACCAATGGGTCTGATCAGTGGAGAACATGGGGTGAGGAACCAGGAGAGATCACTGAGTAGAAAAATACAATGTGAATCACACTGCTTTACACAGAAGGCCAAGAAAAAATCCCCAAAAAATGCAACCTATAGAAATGTTGCTAAATGAGACAGGCAAAACAAAGAATTAATAAAACACCCAGGGGGAGGGTAAAGAAATAAAAATGGTAATAAATAAGATCTAAACACTTTTACCAAGTCTGTGGGAGCTCACTCACTTCAGAGAATGGCTTCTCAGTGAATCTGTTTTCCCTGATGCCACAGAGTCACTGGGGTAGGTAGGAAGGGATAGGTCAAAGGTCACCAGCTGACCTTGAAAAAGAAGAAAATGTCACAGAAAATGTCAATTAAAAATGTGGAAATGTCTTTTCAAAGAAGTGAGGAGGACAAGTGGGAAACACCTCGCTAAAGCATGAGGTGTATGATCACCCAGAGGCAGCCATGGTTTCACTCAGGCAAGGAGCCCTGTGTCACTGGCAGTGATGTGTTCAGAGGTAAGGTACTTCACTGACCAAGAGCACTGCAAAAACCATCATCACTGCCAGCTCCTTGGTGTCTGCCCAAGACACACTGGGAGAATAGAAAGTGTACCTGAGCTTCAGCAACCTCAGTGCAATTTTCAGCCCACTTCACGCCTTAGCTCCACAATTCCACTGGTTTAAAGGACCACATTGTTCTGTTCACTGGCACTGTAAAAGGCATGCTTTACACCCTGCCTACATTGTTACCTGCACAATGCCATCCAGCAAACATCTGTACCTGGCAGACGTGGGGGTGCACACCATTAAGGAGCATTATTAGTTCCACTGAAGCACCGTGTGTTCCTATTTCCAGGAACAGGTTTCATAGATGGCAGATGCACTAGTATAATGCCATTGCATGATGAAGACAGGGAGATGATGGTGGAGACCTCCAGGGACATAGCCACATCCCTACCATAGAGTTCAAGATGTCTCCTTACCAGGAGAGCCAAGGCTCATGAGGAAGAGAGCTTACAGGTCCCTTCCCTGCCCCAGGTCAGGCTACAGCCTCTCACACTTCCGCTTTTTCATGAAGAATAGGTAGAAAATGATAACTAAAAACATGCATAAGAATAGTTTTTCTAGTAGATTAGTATACCTTCAGTAAGGGGGGATTTGGGAAAGCCACATATGCACATGTACCTAAGAACATAAACTCCAGTCTTGTAGGGACTGAGAGTTACATTTCCAGAATTAAAATGGAAAAATGCAAAAACACAATTTCTTTTAATGACAGTTACAAATTTTGCTCTACATTCCTACATAAACCTGGATTACTGCAAGACATCATTATTTGCATTGTTAAAGGCTTTATTAAAGGTTGAACCTGTTGAAGTTCAGAAAGAAAGCCCCATATGATAGGACAGATATTTATCTCTGGATTGCTCTTACCGATCTGTAACGGTACCTAGTGGTTAATTAGATGTTTAGCAACAAAGTATTTAGGCAGTACTGTTGTTCTTTCCCATTTACAAGTCACACATTTGTTTCACAGTGTTTTCACTACTTGTATGACCACTAAAGTGATATATTCAGGATAATGAGGTTTCTAGTGGTTTTGAAATGTTATTTAAATGCTGATTTCAGAAGTACTGTTCATAACCTCTGTTAGGTCTGCCGAGAAAGCACAATTTCCAAGAGGTTTATATTAGCATAAATCTGTGGAGCTTTGTTGAAGCATTGCATTCAGAGCAAAAATTTGCCACTCATCTGACTAGATAGCCACAAACCACTGACCTAGCTAAAAAGTGACCTGCAGCACAATAAACTGACAGGCACAAAAAAGTACCTTGGTAACCCTAAATCCCTTTAAGGTTCTTTTACTCCTATTTACCATCACTGTTCTTAGAGTTTGGAGGAAATTCTCCACACCCAGTTTGGTTTCAACTCAACTCAAAAGTATTTCTGCAAATGGAGTTTGCTATTCAGCAAGCCTGCTCCTGCATGGCAGCAAGGGGGAATGGATGAATCTTTGCTTCTGGTGTTTTCAAAAGCCAAGTTGTTTAGCCAAGCATTTGGCTGCGCTGCTGGGTGACGTCATGTAAGCTGCACCATCTTTCTCTGCTTCAGATTCTCACCCACTTGGAAATATATAGATAAAACACTTTGAAATTCTCTAGCCAAAATCCTTGAAATGGGTAGGTCTTACTATTCTAAGAAATGAAGACCTGTGCACACGCACTGTGGCCAGAGCAAGGAGCAGTGCAACAGGTTCCTGGCTCTGACACTGACTTCCTCTGTGGCTCAGCTTTGCCTTCATTTCCTATGTCTGGTGTAGCATTCACTGTGCATTTGGTATTTAGCCCTGATGCACCTTCTACCAAAGTACTGTAGCTAAATCTTGCTGTCTGACATGTAAGAAAGACTCTGAATCACTGAATCACAGAGGGGTTGAGACTGGAAGGGACCTCTGGAACTCTTCTGGTCCAAACCCTGCCCCACTCAAGCAGGGCCACCTACAGCCAGTTACCCAGGACCACATTCAGATAGGTTCTGAATATCCCAAGGAAGGAGACTCCACCACCTTTCTGGGCAACCTGTGCCGGTGCTCAGTTAGCTTCACAGGAAAAATGTGTTTCCTAATGTTCAGAGGGAACCTCCTGTGTTTCTGATTGTGCCCGTTGCCTCTCATCTTGTCACTGGACACCACTAAGAGCCTGGTTCTGTCCTTTTTGCACCCTCCCTTCACGTATTTGTACTAACTGATAAGTTCTTCCCAAAGCCTTCTCTTCTCAGAGTTCAACAGGTCCAGCTCTTTCAGCCTTTCCTCATACGAAAGGTGCTCCAGCAGCTTATTCATTTTGGTGGCTCTTTACTGGGCTTGCTCCAGTAGCTCCATCTCTCTCTTGTGCTGGGGAGCCCAGGACTGGATGAACATCTGTGAATAGCTAAGAAAAGGAGACTTCAGCAGTCTACTGGTTATTTTCCCAAGAAGAAAGTTAAGGAAGAAACTTGATCACAATTTTTAGGGTCCAAGACAGGGAACACAATGTAATTAAAGTGCTTGTCATCAGACAGGAGTGCAACAAGGTCAAATGACCCAATTTGAAAGGGGACAGAAGAGAAATGAAGTGCAGTGCAATTAGTTGTTTAACAATGGCAGCAATTAGCTGCTGGAAAATTTACCAAGCATTCTGGCTGATTCTCTGTATCTGGTGATTAAATCAAGATCAGATTTTTTGTCGCCTTTGAAGTCTTGTTCCAGTTCTTATAAAAATTCCTCTGGCCTGTGTGATGCAGTAAGTCAGACAAAAATGATCACAACAGTCCCTTCTGGCTCTATCATCTATTCTTTTACACGAGATGACATTTGCTGTTCTGATGATTAGGCAATTAACATTGTAAAATACCAGAAAATTCCTAAAATTCCGCTGCACTGAATGCCTTGAGTCAGTCTTTGCCTCAATCTCAGAACAAAATTCTGAACACAAAACACCACTGTACTTGTCTCTAAAACAAGCCAGAAAACAGACAAAGAATGATTTAGGAGTTTACATGACAGTTTGGTGTACACAACCTACCTCAGCTCTGTGCTAATCAGCAGCAGTACCTGTATACCAAACAGAGACTGATAAAATCTCTATACTGCTGACCATGATCAAGTGTGGCAGCCAGATTTGATTATAAAAAACTGAAGCATCTGTAAAGGAAAAGTGTTAAGGGGTTCTTTATCCTAGCAAAACTGCTCAGAGTGAAAAGGCCTGCATTTACCTTGGAGAGGATTCCTTTAAAAACAATCTTTGAATATAGCTAGGAGCTAGAATACATTGACTAGTAGAGGTCAGGTTGCTACAGCAATTATGTGGATTCTAGAGCCTGTCTGCCAGATGTACCAAGGCAGAGCAACTTTTCTGAAATAGCCTTGATAATGGGTTTCTAAGGGAGGCAGCCTCTTGAAAGCAAAGTGTTCTGATGCCATTTACTAAGGTGTACCACAAAAAGACGGGAAGGCATTAGAAAAGAAAACATAACATATGTTAATCATCTGCAATTCAATCACTTTTCTGTATAGCTAGGAAATGAATAATTTTGTGTAATGCTGAGCACAAGGCTGTGACTCTTTGTAGATAGTCCTTGAACTGAAACAATAAAGAAAGCAGCATGCTGTTTGTCATTCTACTGCAGCCCTCATGAGAGTCAAAATAAGCTTTAGGAGAGATCATGTCTAATTTTCAGACCTGACTGAGAGCAAAGAGCCTAAAGAATTTCCCTATGGATGAATCATCCATAGTAAATTCATGTTATTTCTCAGGCAAGACCCAATGTCCAACCCTGATCCAGAACCATAGCACTGTGGGAAGGTTTGGATGTCACATAACTGTGGATGGAGATGTGCTTATCAAGAATACGCCATCTCCTAAGTAGACACCAAAATAAGCAGTTCCAGAGAGCACATGGATTTATTTTACAGACATGGAGTATAACTTTCCCAAAGCCATGGGCAATCCCATGTATAAAGCTTGTATCTTTCCTGCTATGGGATGATAGAAGGGAGTGGGGGCCAAACATCTACTCCCGTTTGCGAACTATCTCTGTTGAAACTCCCAGCCGATACAGATAGGTTCCACTGGCTTCTCATGAACTGTGGCTGCTGGAGGACTCACAAGCTACTCAGGAGGATACCATGTAAACCCATGAACAGATTTTTAGCTCTTTTATTTGGTGCATATCAACACTCACAAGGGGTGGAGGCACTGGTATAAACAACCACTGCCAAGGACAGCTCTCCTCACCTCAGCCAAGGCTGGAGCTATATCCCTTTGGTGACAGGCATCATTTTAGCTCATTTGCCACAGCTGAAAAACTTTAAAAAATATGTAAAAAGGTGAGAAATTTAAATTTAAACTGTGTTTGTTTATAAGCTGAGCAAATAGCAATATTATTTACTGTGTCCCCAAATCCCTGTTAATCAGCACACAGACAGCTGTATCTAAGCCCTTTCTCTTCACACACACTATCAACTCCTCTCTCTTGGTCTTGGCATCATTTGCTATGTCTACTCCATTACACCTGCTAGAAATTTTTGAAAAGGAAAGTTTGAAAAAGACAGAAATTTAAAAACAAAATTTCACTAATATACCTTCCTCAATAGAACAATGAGGGAAGCTCACATAGATATATTATAAAAATGTAAATAGAAGAGGTTCATAGTTTGGCAGAAATTCCGTTACTGAGTCTGCATATAAATGCAGGAGTTCTGAAACCAGCCTGGTGTGTGTATGCATACATGCATATCAGCTGAAAAAAATCAGCTATGCCTCCCCGCCTTCCCAAAGCAGAGCTGGCCCTTGATGCATGGCCACCACACATCATCCCCCAAGCAGGGAGCCAGCATGGCAGAGGAGAGTCCAGATTCATCCTGGCAAGTGGTAGAAATGCTCCAAAAGAGAGAAGGATACAGCAGGAACAAACACGCAAAGCATGACACAGAGGCAGGAGGACATCAGCTGGGGAGGAGCTGCTGGGTGGCAGCTCGGCAGAGTGTGGGCTGGGGCTCACGCAGCTCACAAGCACAGCATGAGCCCATGGTGTTTGTCTGGCACAAGAAAGGTGTACAGTATACAAAGATATATAAGCACAATGACATAATTTTTTCTTCAGTTTCTGTCAGACTCTTGTATGCACTGCTGGAAAGCAAGGGCCTGAGGCAAATAAGAGACCAACAGGGCACAACACAGGAGAACACCACAAGTGGTCTCGAAAACATATCCTCCAACTCCAGGTCACTAGCTGTTTTCCCTTAGAAAGAAAATACTTAGGGGAGAGGACGAAGAGGTGACAGCAGCCTTGAGTTCATGAAAACAGCAAAGAAAGGAGCAGTCAGTTCTCCACGTCTGCAGGAGATCAGACAAAAGGAATCAGATTTAAATTATACAAGAAAAATAGCTAGATAAGCAACAGGAAAACTGTGAGAGGAAGTCTTTAAGACAAATACCCCTGAGTTTGAGATCAGGTCGTATGGGACTTTTAGCAATCTGGTCCAGTGAAAAGTGTCCTGCCCATGGTAGGAGGATAGAACCAGATGATCTTTAATGTCCCTTTCAACTCAAACTGTTTATGTTTCTATGAAGAACATCCCACCCTAAGACTAGCTACAATATATTGCAGCAAATACAACATTCAGAAAGCACAGACATTGTAAAATACATATACATAAACATAGCAAATACCAATAAGTATATGATAGTTATGTAAAGCATCAACTGATGTCCAGAAAAGGCACTTGGCTCAAGTCTCAACTGCAGTGTTATTTTTGTGAGGATCAGAGCTCAAATTCACAAGCTAGAAAGGACATTAAGATACACTTAGTTCATTTCCAGGGGGAATCGGATACAAAACTCTTTCCACTTAAAATCTCACATCCTTTCCCCCTCTGATTTTCCTTTTGCTCTCTAGTAACCTTTGTCTATGAATGCTGAAAGCGTAGAGACAGTACCTAAAATATTCTGAGGTGCACACACTCCTACTAGATACAGGCAAATGAGAGTGCCCAGTATACTTGCAGAAGACCTGTGACACACGAGGAAATAGTCATGTCAAACCAAGACCCTTTCTCAATTTCTGCAGAGAGTGTTGGCTCACATCCAGTTCAGAGTAGCTAAAAGTCATTTCTCTCTGATGTTGTTTAAAAACCTAAATGCAATGAAATACTAGTCTGAGTCCATTTCCCAGTGAGCAAAAGTGTCAAAAAGCCGCCACCAGAGCTGGATCTAATTGGCAGTCCCAGTAAGGAAGAGAGGAAATAAATAGTGAAACACAATACCCTGCCTCTTGTGGCACTTGTTACAAAACTTTCTACAGCAGTTGCTCCAACTTTTGGGGCACTGAATTTAATTTCTTTCCCATACACATCCAAACCCCACATGCACTTGTGTGGTTAACCAGACATCTCACTGACATGTTCTGCCTCTTTCTCCCTCCTGACTTTTGCTGCCAATGGAGAGTTGCCATTGTATGAAAAGTCATACTCTCGATCTATATTCTTCAATGATTATATTCGACTTCAAATGCTTGACCCCATGCCAGACTTGTGGCCATTCTGGCCTCGAAACAGCCATGGCTGCATTTCAATATATTTATCCTGTTCACTATGTACAGAAGCATATGACTCAACTGAGCACAGAGTTACAGGGTCAAATGTCATCAATTCTGCAGCTGAAGCCTTACCTTCCCACAACTTGCTCCTATTACAGTGTAACAAACACAGAATCAAATCCTAAGCACTGGAAGATTGACTTGATAGCATGACCATAAAATCAGATCATTCAGGCTAACCAGGCTCACTCAAGACCTTTGTGTAAATTTTTGTCACACATAACACTGAGGACCTCATGGCAAGCTAGTCCAAAAGGCACAGGTAAGTATACCTGTGTCAAGTCACCAGCCTAGCAAACCTGGTTTAGATTAAGTGCCACACTAGACTCCCCCTGGGAAAATGGGCAAGTCCCATTGATTGCAAGGAGGTAAGCATCTCACTGTTTTCCCTTCCCTTCCAGGCTTCACTTTGCCTGGAAATTTAATTACCTGGAAATTTAATTACCACTTTACCTGGAAATTTAAATTACCCCACTCCAGGCACTTCAGAGGGCAAATCTGTTTAAAAAAGATACAAGACTGATGAGAGAGGATGATTAGGTACCACCAGCAGCTAGAAAAGTATTATCTCATTTCCAGTGGTTATCTACAGCTCTCCACGAATATATGCCACCCCGCATATCTGTGCTAAAACAAGTAGTGCACATTTCCCTTCAAGAGCTTTCAGGAAGAAATAGCTTCTTTTACAGCATCTCTCATTGGGTGGTTTCTGGAGCCTTCCCAGTAGTAGTAACAAAAAAAATCACAACGGGCGCATTTTCATCACTAATTCTTCCCCTAAGGCATTCAGAAGTATTACTCCACTGATCTGCACAGTTGAGTTTATTTCCTCATCCCCCTTTCCTCTTCATACTCTTTCCCTGTCCTCTCTACTTTTTTATATTTCCTCACCTCTTTTATATTTTTTCCTCCTTTTCACCTTCTGCTCTATAATTAATGGTAAAATAAGTCAAAGTAGCAAATTTTATGTTTCAACCTGAGCACAAGAAGATTGGTCACTCTCATCTGCTCTGAAAATGACTTTGAAAATTTTTGGTCTCACTGCCAAAATTGCCCTTTAGATGAAAAGAAGCATAAAAAGGAACAGTAGCAAGAATTGGCAAAGAGCAAGTAATAGAGGGTCACTGGTAACATGTTGCTTCTGGGTTCTGATGTGAACTTTCCCACCATCCAGAGCTGGAAGAGGACAAGACACATGTTACAGACAAAATTTAGGCTCTGCAGTACAGTTTGGCTGAATAAAAGCCCCAGATTTTATACTGTCAAACTTACCCTTTACACGTCCTTTCAAAGCAAAAAAGAGACACCTTGCACTCACAAGACCATTCCTGGAAAGAGAAAGGGTGAGAAACTTGTCCAAGAATATGTCTTGGGAGGTTTGCCCAGAAAAGGCCTGGGTGGCCATTTTAGACATGCTTGTTGTTAAAGGAAATGCCAGTCCTCCCATCCGAGAGGGGAAACAGCAGCAGGTCTCTTTATTGGCAAACACCAGTCCAAGAATAGGAAGATGCCTGGACAGGCAAAAGACTAAGCAAATAGCTCCTGGACGACCCATTAATAGAAATACATTCTCAAACCCTGCTCAGATAGTTTCAAGTAAACACACTTTTAGTAAGAACTATTTGTACAGATAATTAATAACTACAAGAAGGCCAAACACAAGCTTTTTGTAAAGTCAATTCTATTACTAAACTATATAATAACATCAATACTCTACACCATACATTAAGTTCTGCACAAGAATGGGGAAATTATATAGGTTGCCATCAGATTCCTCTCTGATTCCTCCTCATTTTTTGTAATATGTTATTGGGAATTAATGTCCTTTTTTTGTCATGTAGAGAGATTCTCATTTTGCTTTTCTAATTCCTTGTTATTACTACAGACAGGACAATTTTGCATGACAGCAATAACTGGTGATGTGTAATGCAGCAGCTGGGTCCAAAAATTTGACTTCTCTGTTTACATCCCTGGCTTTAAAGTCCCATAGTAATTGAAAAAAATAATAAAAATCCCAAACTAAATTACCATATTGAAAACTTCAACATAATCCTATTTATGCAGAAAGGTTTTTCTTACAGCATTTTGCAGAGTTCCTTCCCAGTTGCTAATATTTTAATAAAATACCTTTTTTATTATTATAGGAGTGCACTGGGAATCAGATCTGGAACTTGTCTAACTGCAGCTTAGCTGGGGGCAGGAAATACTCCACTAAGAACCTTTGCAGCTCAGGTCTTTTTACTATTTCTTTCCCTTTCAAAGTGTTTTGATTAATTTCAAGTCTTGCACCTGCTTTGATCACCCATTTTACTGATTATATTTTCTTTACCCCTGCTAGAGAGGAATCTGGAGCTTTACACTCCTCACTGACAACTCTTCCATCAAGAATGCTTTAAGAGATGAGCACTTTCCTTGGCAGCAAAAAAGCAAACCATGATGTGTTACACACAGAAAGCTGCCTCAAAAAAAAAAAAATAAATAAAAGAACTCACCTCATATTTTATCCAGCATCTTCTGAGTCTCATCAGAGGGAATTAAAAATTAAATTGGCTTCTTGAGAGGATAGATCAGACACCTTAAAGAACAGCTGCAATTTGTGTTTCTGAGAAATGAAAATTGAAAAGCAGACTAAAGTGGATATTGGGTGATTTATTAACCTCCTTTCTCCATTCTTTCTGAATGTCAGTACATTCAGCAGATTATCGATAGGACCGTTTTTAACATACGATTTTCAAAATGAAATCAAACAGACAACTCACTGTCCCTCTTCCTTCCCACCTCACACAGAGCACAAGGCTGTTCAAAGGACCTTGCAGCTCCTGTTTGCACAGCAGGAGGCATGGAGCCTGCAAACATACCCCACAAATCTCCTAGCCCTGAAGTGCAATGGGCACTAACTGCTGTAGGTGTTAGTGCTGTTTGTGCCACACGCTTGAGAGCCTTCGTGAGCCTGTCCAAACACACGAGGCTTGTTCATGAGCAAAAATATTAAATGTTACTCCTTGACATTTTGTTGTTTTAGTAATCTAACCCCACGGAAACTATATCAGGATCTATAAAACCATTCAGATACTAATCGTAGCAGATATGAATCACTATGTCAGTTAACACGAGGTGCATAAATCGCTGGCAATGTGGATTTATGCCACCAGGATGTAATTCACCAATATCAGCTCTTATATTTGATTAGAAATGTGGAATTTGAGAAGAACAGACTTACAAAGCTGGTTGCAATTTGAGTTGTGACCTTAACAAAAAAGTCAGAGACTGAGGCTCACAATCTGTCTGTGTGCTTAAGTAAGAGTTTCACGTTCACTCTGCTCAGATTAATTGCTTCTTTAACCTGCAAACGCTGACACACATGCGCAGCTGTGCACACTAATAGGAGGACAGCAGCCGAGGCTCTATCAAGTTTCATTAAATCCTGCATGCTTAATTGTCTTCATCGCTGGAAACCATCATTTTATTTAATGGCTTAAATACAACGGAAATGCCTTAATCTCATTTAAGTATTAAAGACATTTACAAGCAAACAGAAATAATTTTAAGAGAAACATCTATGACATAGCTTCATGGACTTTGTTGCCTGGTGCAGGTAGAAGATTTTTTTCTGCTCATCCCCCATGTCTGTAGCCAAACCATAGTCAGAGTCTGTGATAAAAAGTTTTTTGATTCATTCAGCTTAGCCCGGTGACACTGGCACGCCAGGTCAAGTGCACTGTAGTTGCCTATAATTGCAGATATTAATGTAGCTTTGAAAGGGATTCAAAAATTACTTTAAATGTCCACGCTGGCTAGAAACTCATTTTGTCCTCATATAAACATGCCAGATCATCCAAAAAATAATTAGCGACTAGGGTCAAAATACACAGATAACACTTGAGCTCTTTTACGGCTTATACCCATGCCAGGTTTCTCTCTCCTTGGCTCATTATCTTGTTTGTCCCCTCTCATTTGACAGGGGAGCCCACTGAATATCAGAGCACTGCATCTGCATGCTGATGCTGCCAGCCTTTCTGTTACAAAACCCAGTCTGCAGAAGCACACTAGAACTGGCAGCATTGGGGGTAAACAACGATCCCCCACCGAAGCTTTGAAAGCAAGACATTATGTCCCAGCCTTGGAAACATGCCAGATTTGGATCCCCTCCCTTCATAATAATCCCCTTGAGTGGGCAGGTTTTGCCTATCAGAGATCTGCTGAGTGTTAAAATACAGGTGGTGGCATCTTTCCCCATGCACCCCTCCACTCTACCTCTGCTGGTGTCTTTGCTCTGCTACTGCCCTCAGTGATCCCATGGGTCCCATCCTTCTGCCTAAGTCTCCTCTCAAGATCCTCCCTTTATGGATAAAACAGGTAAAACCAACACAGGCCATGCTGGCAGCAGGTGCTGAGGGGCCTGGGCTAAACTCCAGCTTCCCAAGGACACCCTGCAGGATTACAGCATCTCTTTAATCTGACTACATGTCTCTGCAGACAGTTGGCCTCAATGCTGGAGCATTGGCCCAGCTCACCCAAGGAGGGGGAATGGAGAGGCAGGTTAGATTGGGCTTCTTCCCCCAGTCTGGCTCTGCTGGCCACCAGCCACACGCATACGAAGAGCATAAACTTACATCTGCTAAAATCCCTCTTCAAGACAAGAGAACTTCTAGGACAGCCCAGAAATTTCACTTGTCAGCATGAATATGTGTGTTTTTCCAGAGAAACCAGGTAAGTCACTCAGCAAATGCTCTGTAGAAAGTCCCTGAGGCATCGCCGTGCCACGTGTCAGCCCTCCATTGCCTCTTCCCAGAGCCAGCCTTTCCCTGCAGGAAGACTTGAGAATGGAGCTGTTCTATTTCTCCCTGCTGTTAGTCAAACTTTGAAGCATCCAACCGGCACTAGTCTATCAGCCTTACAGTTATTTAAAGACAGCCTGTCAGTTTATTATTAACAGCAGCAATTACATTATAGCAGTTAAAAGAGACAACTGAGATTGGGAACATACTGCAGCTGGGGTTAGAGATCTGCTCAGGCCTAGTTTGTGCTAGAAGAGGCTTTCAAGTGTGATTATACGGGCAAAGCCTTCTTGCTGAGACCCATGATACATCGTCCCATGGTACATGGCATAGATACGAGCTCACTCTGCCAGCTGCCCATCTATAAGCTGAATGACCACAGAGCCAAACTTAGCTAATACACCCTTCCTCTCAACAATATCTATTGCCTCAGGTTTAGTGAGACACTATCATCTATCCATGTCACTTCTGGTCATTTCAGAGCTTGAGGCAGAGCATGACGACATTCATTTTTGGCACATCATTCAGGCAATACCACTCCCTCATTTCCACAGGAAAAACACCACTTCCCAAAGAGAATGTAAATAACCAGCAGAAAGCCATACTTTATTTTTGCCCATATAGCTGCATCTAAACTAGGAGTTTACATCAGCACGAAAGCATTAATAGAATTGCTCATCTAACCAACGCTGTTTTACTGTCAGCAACTCCAAATATAGGTCTGAGCCACTGGGAGAGAATCATCTTCCTAAGTAGGCACTAAAGAGTTTGTGCTTTAAATGCTTTCTGGTAGAAGGGAAACTGAGGCAGAAAGCATTTGAAAGACTCCCCCAAGGTCATGCAATACATTTATGCAAAACATGACCCTACCTGCATTTTAGTCCATGGCACAGATGCCATGGAGGTAGCAATTTAATAAGCTACGAGCCCCATCTGTTCATTATTGTCTCAACCGGAGATTGTCATCCCCAAAGCTGAGACACATTAATTGATTATATGAATGCTCCTGCTTTGACCCAATGCAAAGGCAGTCAATTTAATTTAAATCCTTGTTGGAGAAGATTTCAATTTGCTGGCTGACTTTATTCTGAGGCAGACGAGGAGCACTCACGGAAGTTTCATTGCCCATTCCCACTACGTCTGACAGAGAGCATCTGTCCACATTTTACCTCTCTGGCAATTTTTAAATCAAAACAAATAAAATGCAAAATGTGAAAAAAAGGAGACTTTTCTTCTGGTACTACCCAGACCTCTGAGCTTAACAGAATTTCAGCTAGCAGAATTTCCCAAAACTAATATCATTTCTTCAGTCTTAAGTTTTCCCTGTTCGGAAGTTTCTCTAGTTCGCTTTCCAGAATCATGTATTTTCACTTTCTCTCCATATTTAATTCTGGTAAATAAAAGAGAACACAGTTCATATTTTTCTACCAACTACCAGCGTTGGGCAGCAGTAGTAGGGTCACAGAAGCTACAGGGGTGAAAAAAAGCTTTAAAAAACTCTCCCTACATATCACATCCACTCTTCTTGACATTTTGAGTCATAAAAACTTCACTAGTGGTATGAGAGGCTGCTAAATTTTTCTCTCTTACCCTTTTCTTTCATTTTTATTAGTGGTTAGATTTTGATTACATTATGCCTGACAAAGACCAGCTGCCTCCCCAAGTAACTGTATTATCTTCAGAGGCAGCCGCAAGTAAAAGCATGATGTATGTAAAGGAGTCATAACATTTACTGCCTTTTTTTATAAACTGCATGGGAAATCAATTCACATGCACCCTTCTAGTGTTAAAATGACAGACTTGCAAGTCCTCCCTGTGCACTTTGTTCCCAGTAAAAAACCTACATCCATCAAGCAATACACTTACCCTCCAAAGCCACCCTTCCCCTCTTCTGTCCCTAAAAACAAGATCACTTTTTGAACATATGAGAATCCACTAAAGAAAGAGGGGTTTTTTCGTTAAAAGTCAGCATTAATTTTCAGATCTTCGTCCTAACAGTTACACAGTTACAGTCCTGGTTTGTTTGCACTGGGGGTATTTTTCTCTTATTCTTGAGAAAAGTGAGGGAAAAAACCAACACAAATTCTATCTCACAAACCAAAAGATATGAGCGTAGACACTTCAGATGTTTTGCTCAACTGCAGTGATTTTACCCCATGTGCAACAGTAAATGAAGTAAGCAGATGTTCACAGGCAGCTGAACAAGGTGGTTTGAAGATACCCAAATTACCACAAACAGCCCATTTCTCTTTCTCTTTCACCTTCTACCCCATCACTTGACCGTAATGGAGCTTTTGCTGTTCATCACTCTCTCTCCCCATCAATTTTCATTGCCCTCCACAGCTTCTTTATCACTTTTGTTGTCAAACCTACAACTACCTTTAGTTCAGATGTTTGCCATAAATTCTGGCAGTAGACATCTAACCCATGAAGAATATAAATAAATTGGCTAGTTTGAAGAGGTACTAGGTGATAATGTATTTTTTCATATCCACAGATAGACCTAATATCTTCACATATCTGTTTGAAAATTGACACAGCACTAATGCCCTTACTCTGACTGTCTGTCCATTCTGCATTATTTTAAGAAGCAAGCATGTTCTGGTGCAGTAAACAAGGACCAAAACACCACACAATTTAAAGCAGTCACCAGCAAAGAAAAATTTTCAGCCATTTCCTTTTTGCACACTCTGCAGGATGTTTTACTACAAACTGTAATTTTAAAAAAAAAAAATTATTTTAACTCTAAGTTTTGCTAAAAGGCAGTGAATGCTTGTGAACAGAACTATTTCCATTTTCAAAGATTGAAAAAGATAATTTTTTCTTCCAGAAAATGTAACATCAAAGGCATTGCCTCCTTTTTTTTTTTTTTTGTAATTTTGTGGTGGCCTTTTTTCTTTCTGTGGGTTTTTCAGGAGTGGTTATTTTTTCATTTTTACACTGATGTAACAGCATTGACTTCAGTGGGAGGTGAGGTTTACTCCAGTACAAACAGTAGAGAAAAATCAATCTCTTTGTGCAGACGTCTATTCCTAAAGCCAAAATGTGTGACTGGGAGCAGGCTCCAACACAGAGTGCTCCATGAGCCATGTACTCTTTCACCACGGTGTTGCAGCACAGCCAAATTGGTAGCTCATTCCCAGCTCTGCTTCATCTATCCAGACTGGAAAAACGCAACCTAGGCCCATCCCATGTGTAAAACAACATTCATGAAGAGCAAGTCTGGCTTCATGAGAGATCCGTATTTATCT
Organism: Manacus vitellinus; assembly: GCF_001715985.3. Classification (NCBI taxonomy): domain Eukaryota; kingdom Metazoa; phylum Chordata; class Aves; order Passeriformes; family Pipridae; genus Manacus; species Manacus vitellinus. The sequence goes on from NW_021940122.1 coordinate 1,820,077, forward strand.
GACATACCCAGGACATTTCATTTCTCCCACCAGTTGAAATTCTTGATGTTTTGAGGTAAAACCTGTTTTGTTTAAAGACTCCACAGCCACAGTCCTGCCACTCTCATCAACAGCAAGACACAGTGTTATTTTCAGCTACAACCTGAAAGTACAGCCTCAGTTAACAACAGGAGATAAGTAAATCTCTAACTGCTGAAAAATCTGGAGAAACATGACCCAAGTAACACCACCTCAACTCCTAGAGGTCAAATAAACAGGGTTTTTTGCAAAAATGTTTCAGCTACCAATTTTATTTTTTTTTGAGGGGCACAGGGAAGAACTGGAAGAATGGAGGGGGATGCTCAGCTCATTTGCTGGCACTGTGGTACTCCTAGGACAGAGAAAGACAAACTCCTAAAAATGCACCAGCTGAAGGACAGCGTAGAGTCAGATACACATGCTCATGGAGGTCCCTTCCCCTTTCACCTCGCAGTTACCCTGACCAAAAAAACCAGGTAAGGCAATTCCTGGCTGCCACAGAGACTTCCCACCAGGGCAGGAGACCTGTGAGAGCACCAGCCCCGTCCCCCACAGCCTTCATAGCCCCCATCGTCCAACAAGGGTTCCCAGCCCACGTAGTTACGCCCAGAGCTGCTGTCATCACCTCTGCACAGCAAGGGACAGCAGGAAAGCTGCTTCCCCAAAGGTGTGCAACAAAGCCCAGCTGATCTAGAGAGAGAGGCAGCCTCATCAGTGGGCTTACCAAGTCCAAGTGTTCTGTGCTCAGACTGGGGGGGAACAAAACAACAGCTGATCAGTGGCACACGAGCCTTTCCAGGAACTAGGCTGCCTGTTTCGGACAACCAAGGTCACCTTCACCACACTCTCTGTCATCTTGCTTAGGCAAACTTCTCCTGGTGTTACATTTTAGGCATCCCACAGTTTTTACATTCCCTGTGTCACAGATTAGCAGCTACCACTTTTGTCTACATACAAGCCTCTGCTTTCTGCTCCATTATCAGGCACCTGCCGCTACCACTGCCTGACTTAAAGGCTGCCTGGTGCTGGCTGCATCTGTAATGCAGTCACTGGTGATGAATTGTGATGTCACAAGTGCTAGATTGCAGAATCACTAAAGGAATTGGGATGATAAAGGGAGAAGAATACCTGTATTTACACACAAATATCTTCACAATCAGCAGGACCAGGAACGGAAATAGAATTAGGCAGAAAAACAGAATTAGCATTATTTGGATGTTAACTGGAAGAAACGTGATGCTTCTAAACACTGAGGACATGTGGTGTTTCCCGGAAAAGGATATTTCGTGGTGACACGCTGGAGGCAGGGTGGGCAAAGCAAGAAAAGGGAGAGCTGAAAAGCAGCTCAAGCTCTGTAGGCAGAAATATAGGCAGAAAGAGCACTGCTTTCTGCAATGAGGCTTTTACTTTGAGGAGAAGCAAGGAAAATAGAAAGTATCTCAACAGACAAAGATTATTGAATTTTGTTTGTTTATTCCAGAGAGCGATGAAACTCAAGGCACAACAGACCAGGTCAGCAAGTTTCCTCTCTTCCCACAGTGGTCTCCTGGAAAGGACACAAGCCTGGGGAGCTGCACCTAAACTTCATTTTCTGCCACATATTCTTTCCCCTTCCACCTCTTGCCTTCATCCTTTAGAGCAGGATGTCCATGAGACAGAGGTGACAACTTCATGTTGTCAGACACGTGACCAATCTCACCAGCTTCTGTCATGCAGGCACCACCAAAAGGCATTCCCGCTGGAATTTTTTAAATCCACGCCTGACTGGCATCCACCATTCACAGCTCTCTGCTTCCTCCCGCACATCTGCCTTCAGCTCTCACAGTGCTGAAGCTTCTGATCGCAGGATCCTTGCTTCTGAAGGCAGCTTGGGGTGGACTGTCTCCTTTTGGCTCTCTGGGAATACAAAATAATGACATGTTTGTTACTTTTGTGAACAAGAACCATTCAAAAGACACAGTTCTACTGACAGCTCCTGGAGAAATGATGCCCCAGTGGCAGGCTTCTCTTTAAAGCCTAGGCTCCTCCCGATGCCCATCTATGATCCTTAGCATTATTAGGAGGTGTTCATATCCATTCCAGGAATGGCAGGCTCCAGGTTTTCAATCTGCAGAAGAAACACAACTTGGCATTGGGCACTATCCTCTCTTCAGGCTGTGGAATTGGATTAAAAAAAAAACAACATCCTATCTGATGGAGGAAAGTTTTCCAGGAGTGCCAAGGTTCTTTTGAACAGCAGCTTCACTATTCCTAGCTTCAGAGGTATCACAGCACTAGCTGGAAGAAACAACTTTCAAAAGACCACATAGCATTAGGCACTTGGCTAAGTATCTTGACACAGCTCTGCTAACAGTTATGTTTATACATTTCTCTACATAGCCAGTGGCATCCAGGATTTAGGGGTTCTGCCTTCTTTTTTCTACTCTGCTATGGATGCCCTGTGCTACTTGAGAAGGTCAGTTTATTTGCATGTAGCTCATTTACTTTTATTTTGGAAGTGAAGATAGTACTTTTCTGCCTCTAAAACACTGTTGCAGCAGCTGGGAAGTTGCTGGTAAAAAAGTGCTGTAGAAATAATAAACTACCGCTACCAGATTTGAAGGTTCTCAAGAATCCTTCTCTACAGCCTCCCAGCCTAATTTTGCATTTTGAAAATCAATTGTATAATTGATTTCTGAACTTTCCAACTTGAAACAACAGAGAGATGGTTTTCAGAAAGAGGTGACGCTCATTCCTCCCTCTGCTGAAACCAAAGATGTTGCACTAAATCAGTCACAAATGCTTAGCACTACCAAAGGGTAAGAGCATGCTCCCACAGCTCCAAGTTACTTGGAAAGCTTAAATCTTTTCTAGTCAACCAACTGATGACTAAATCAATCTCGTCCACCACCTCCGGTGTTTCCAGCCCCAGGACCTTCACAGTAAGGGACAACTGAAATAAACTGCGCGGGGAAGGAAAGAGCAGCTGGGCAGGAAGACCATCCTTCTCTTGTTCATCCAGCAAGTGCTCATCACAGCCTGTCAGCACTGATCCTGCTTTACAGGGGTGGAAAAATACACTCCGATGTGGACAGGAGCAGCTGCTCGGCTGAGTCCTGCAGGAGCACAGCCCTCTCTCTGCGCTGCCAGCCCCGTTCCCCTCCCCACGATATTCAGGTCAAAGGCACAGCGATGAGCCGGATTTGGAGACTGCCAAAGCAAAGGGCCAGGTTCGGACGCTGCCAGGCCATTCAGCAGAGGAAGCTGGGGCTCAGTGTCCTCACTGTTCCCACTGCCACCCAAAGAGCCGCCCGGGGCAGCCCGGCCTCGGCACCAAGGCAGGGCAGCGGCCGCACTGCGGCCCTGGGGCAGCGTCTTTGCTGTCGTTTAAATAGGGAAGGGGACAGGAGAAGAAAGGGAGAGGCAGAGCAGCGGGAATAGGGGGGAACGGCGAGCAGAGGGAAGCTGCAGACCGCGGCGAGATGCAGAGCCGGCTGCCTACACTGGGGCTGCACTGGCACCCAGCGGCGGCGGCGGGGCGAGCGCCGGGATCCCAGGAAGACTCCGGCTGGGATGCGCTGCCCAAAGCCGGGATAGCCCCTTCGGAACAACTACGGGACCTGGGAATTTCTGTTACCTTTTAAGGGAAAAAAACCTCAAACACCAGCAGCCCCGCCCCGCCCCGCACCACCCCAAAACAAAAAAAAAACCCAACAAACCAACCACTCGATTCCAAACCATATTCCATCTGTCCCTCAAGCGTGTTTGTGCAAGCCACAAAATGGGAAGTTCCTAGAGAAAGGACACATGCATTTACTCTTTGTACTGCACCAGACTTACTCACACTGTGTTATCTTCACTGAGGCTGAAGGAGAAGCTTAGCCTCGCTGGTGAAAACTTGGCACCTCTATGGGTGCCCACTGAAAGAAATGTTTTCAGATGCATATACCAGTTTTTCAAAAAACTGAGAATAAATCTGTCGTTTTGCAAGATAAGAAACATTTTGCATTTTGTTTCAAAGCGACAAAGTTAAATAGTTCTGCACAACAAGGGCAATGTTTCAATCAGAGCCCCAGTAATAGATGCTCTATGCTGAACAGCCTTATGTAGCAATGACAATATAATCAATTGATGGATGAGTTAAACTCTTTTAGGACTCAGTCAAAACCCACTTCTATATAGTGGCATATGTGTGTCCATTTTCCAGATAGGCTGCATCCATCAGAAATACCAAGGGAAGGGATAGGGAAAGACTTCTGAAATCATGAAAGATAGTTTGAATGCATCAAGCTTTTCTTTGCTTTTCGACTGTGCTTAATTTTCCCCACCCATTCCAGTACAGCCATTCACCTTACAGAAGTATTTTGTGATATGGAGAAATTGCATACGAGGAAACAGGACTATGGGAATGAAATTATAACCACAGCCCAGATGCACCTGGACCTGGTTGTTTGATGAGGCCAGAAGAAATCATACAATTTCCTCTCCTTCCTGCTATGATTTTTCCAATTTATCTTAAAATTCTCCTCTGTCTCATTTGAAACCCACCCAGGACTGGAAATGAATGGGCTATACTAACACAGAGACAATCTCTTCTAGCTAAAACCAGAAGTCAGTCATTTTAGCAGTACCCTGATACATTTGGCAGGCAGTGTAAATTTGGGAATTAGACAATACAAGTTCTGAACCTCATTTTTTCCACACCAAATTAAACATCTTGAGTTTTCTCCACCACTGCCCAGTGCTGCAGTTGGCTACATAATTGCCTCTTCCTAATGGTCTGAAGCTCTGCATATCTTGTCATTTGTATGGGTTCGTGATATGGATACAAGGATTAGCAAGGATTTAGGATTTATATCTCATTTGAAAGATGAATAATTTACCACTTCATGTCTTCCACCAGTGGGCAGGTTTAAGCAAAGCACAATGCACTACAGTGCCTTGTGAACATCACCAGAGAAAGGTCTAGAGAACAATTGGGTTTTACCACTTGACCTCAAAATCATTGTATCTAGACTTGGTGAACAGAGGACTGAGGCAAATCCCAGAGTTTAGGAGGCTACACTGAGAACAGCTTCCACCCTTGCATGCTGAGGGAAGGACCACTGAGAAGTAAAAATATACCTGGAAGCAGCAGGAAACCTCGCATTCCCTGTGGGAGCAACACCTCCTACACTCCCCCCCTCAGATGTTGGGGCAGGAGCAAGGAATATTCCCTTTTGTGCTTCTGTTGCCTTCATCCAGCTTGAAATTTAGCTGCAGCAGCCCCATGAAATCTCTAGCTGAGACAGTAATACAAGAAGAGAGACAATTTCTCAAGCAGGCTGAAATTTCAGCCACCACCATTCTCCCACACATCTGAACTCCCTTCTCTCATTTATTTTTTCATTCCTCTCTCAAGCGCTGTGACAAGTCAGCTCTTTGTTTTTAGTGCTTCAATTACGCCCTCAGAGCACTTGAACTGCTGAGCCCTCCCAACAAAATCAGGATAATGAATAATGTTCCTCGTTTTCTTCTGTGTAACTGTTTCCCTCTCCCAGGCTTGCAGCATGACTGGAGAGGCACAAGCACTGACAGCTGAACAAATACAACACCATCACACAGGACAGACACAGCAGTGTACCCTGGCAGCTTTCTCAAACACTGCAGCCTTCTTTTTCCATGTTGGAAGGGCTTAATCTCTGAAACTAGCCATGGACAACCCAGCCCTACTTGAGAAGCAGGACTGCAAAGGAGTCCTATGGTACAGAGATGCCCAGCACAGAAAAAAAGGGGTTCTCCTCTCTTTGGTTCTCTCTAAAAGCGTTACTCCTCACACTACCCACATTAATGCCACTCCAAGATATGTTGATCAAGGCACAAAAGGGGAGAGTCAGACTTCTTCAACCTAGCCGCCTTTAGCAACATTAGTAGCCAAAATCAATAGCCATCTAACTTCTGTTTGTCTAGGCTTGAACCAGACTGTTTCCTATTAAAAATGAAGAAACATACAGATATTTGTAATAGTATATATCATATAAAAATATATATTTCTGTTACTCATTCTTACAAAAGCCTATTTCTTTAGCAGAAGTCCATGTCACTATGGACTCCCTCTCGGGCAACTTGACTCCAACACCAGGAATCACATTTACCTGCAGTCCGGGAGACATCAGTCACTTTGCCATCAATACCCTCAACAATAGAGCCTTGCAATGGTTGAAATTGTTACTCAATTAATTGCTCCTGCCAAATTGCCTGCAATAGCTCTTCCTTTGGCATGGAAGGAAAGAATACTGCCCTTTAAAGTGCTCTGAGGTCACATTAGACTCACACACACTCCATTACCCATGACCTTGTCTCTCTGGCAGCAGGTGAAAGCACATATCAGATACTTTCCTTAGGCATCTGTCCTCTGCCAGGGCCTAGAACACTAGGCCTGAGACTAAAGAGGGTCCTCACTGGGAGATGTGGGGTGACCAGAAGGAGCACAGGGTCAGAGTTGCTAGGAATGCTGTCCTTGAGCTCCCAGGAGGCTTGTCTTGAGGGATCAACACCTCAAAACAGGGAAGAGCCTCTTTATTGAGGGAGTGGAGCCAAGGGAAAAAAAAAGTGGTTTATTTTTTGTTCTTCCGTAGTCATAAGGAGGTTGCTCCATTGAGACAGTTTAGGAGGATCAGCAGGAGAAGACACAGTGTATTTTACATGGGAAACTAATAGGAGATTTCTTCCCTTCCCTTCCCTTCCCTTCCCAAACCTTCCCTTCCCTTCCCTTCCTTCCCAAACCTTCCCTTCCCAAACCTTCCCTTCCCAAACCTTCCCTTCCCAAACCTTCCTTCCCAACCTTCCCTTCCCAAACCTTCCCTTCCCAAACCTTCCCAAACCTTCCCTTCCCAAACCTTCCCTTCCCAAACCTTCCCTTCCCCTTTATGAGCCAGGACTATCAGCAGTGTTGAAAAAACTCGCAAGAACCAATCAAATGTCTTGTGGATTCAACAGCAGAGGAAGGTGACTTCTCTTTTCACCTGAGGAGCAAGAAGTGCTCACTCTCCTTGCCAAGGGAACAAAGGAGAAATTCAACTCCATGTACCCTGGAAACCCTAAAGTCTGCCTTATGCAAGCACAAAACTGTGCAATCTGGGGTTATTCTGCAGTTTACTGAGGAATCCACAGTGGAAGCAAAACCTCTGAATTTAAGCAAGAAGCTCATAAAGTGTGCAAAGAATATGAGGAACCATTGTTGAAAATTATCACAAAACTACTGACTGTCATCATCAGTTATGGAAGATTTTAAGTAGGAAGCTGCTCTGCTGCACCTTCCTCTGAAAGCTTTTCACAATTAACTTGCCTTACTAGGAGATGAGGAACTGAACTCAGCAAAACATTCTGTGGAGCCATGAACTTTGCAAAATTTTCATTAGAAATGTTTAGAAGCAATGACATTTTTCATGGAACTTTTCAGTCTTGAGTTTAGAATGGCTTTCAACTTTAAAATGCAATTTCACTTTTAAAAATGAGAAAAATAACACTGAAAAGAAATCTTTTGATATTTTTACAATCCAATGTGACAAATGAGACATTTTTCACATTGCCAATTTGCTGAAAAATAGTTTTAATAGGTCATTCCAAACAAATCTTTTTTCCAAACTGCTGACACTTTGAACAATTTTCGTAGGGTTTGGGTGTTTTCTACCTAGCTCAATAAAGACTACATATTTTGTGATTTATGGTTTTTTTGGATGCAGTTTGCCACAGATTCTAGTCATCCAGATAGTCATGATTTTTAATTAATTGTTGTACCATTCCTGGTTGTAAAAAATGTCAGAAATATAAATTAAATGTTAATGAAAACACTGCATTCTACTAGTTTTTTAGGGAAAAAAAAAAAAAAAAGAAAGGAAAATTGGAGCTTGGTAGGTTTAAGAATCTATGAAGAATGTATTCTCATTTCTTCTGAAAGTTATTCCACTTTTCATCATTTGGCAGGAATATCTGAATACTGTGGTTGTCACACCCTTCCAGAAAGCTATTTCTATCTCTTTTCAGATACAAAATTATCTCTATTGTTTCAATTTCAGATACCTAAGCTTCCATCTTACCATTCTACCTACAGCATTTTCCACAGGTGACATCTATGGGGGGAGGGGGGGCAGGGAAGAGAGACTAAAAAATGAGATGAGGGTAGTAGAGAATAAATTTAATTCCATATAAAAACATAAAATGCCAAGAGGTTCTAATTTTAGTATTTATTGTAAGTCACTGAATAAAATCCTCTACTTTTGTTACCAAAAGTTCTGCTTTATTTAGTGTGTTATTTCAGTGCTATTCCTCGCGTGGCTCACCGACACGAACACAGGGATCACCATACTGATCCATCTATATATAGTACCTCGTAGCTGACAGTGGCAGGTACCAGATGCCTATTATTAAAGTGCTAGAAGATGGCAAATCATGAAACAGTGAATCCTTATGGAAACCTGAGCAGGGTCCTGCTGCTGTGGGGTTTGAATAGAGCCAGATTGGCTTGGGGTGGTAAGCATAGTCCTCCTGAACCACCAGGATCTTAACCTTCAAAAGAGAAAGAAGGAGTCAAGACAGCAAGGCACAGGACCCCTGTTGCTGCCTGTGTCAGCCTCCAGAGAGCCTCTGTCAATAGCTCCAAGAGTGGCAAGAAATCGACTTTACTATCCTGAAACAGTGGCTCTCCTGGCTATTTACAAGAGCTTAGAAAGGCAGCACAGCGTTCAATTATTTCCCTGCTCCTTCAGAAAGTTAAAGAGGTAAGACAGAAGGTGAGAAACACATAAAGACAAAACATTACTGGAATCTGCACAATCTGCTGGGAGCAAAGCATCACTATATGGCCCCATTCACAGTAGCATTATCTGTCTTTCTCTCCCAGCTCACCCACTGACTTGAAGCAATTTCAGTTTTAATGAATGCTTAAATTCAGATATCATCACAGAACTATCCAAGACTCTGCATACAAATATATGTTTATGCCTTTTGTGCAAGGTGGCATCCTTTTCAGCCTCACTGGTAAGAAGCCCAGCCAGAACCTCAATGGGTATCAGCAGAGCCTGCATTACCCTATTTTAAACATTTGTACAATTCACAGTAGCATCACAGGTAGTTTTGGTTCCTCAGTTAAGCAGAGCTCTACTGGAGATGAAGCTTACGGGCAGACAATCCTTCCCTCACCAGGGACTGAGGCATCCAGCAGGCTCCATATACCAACTTGAAATTTGGATGTTTCTGGTTTCAATGCCCCTGTTTGCTTCCCTCCTAAAAGAGGAGAAATAGCTCTCAGTTATTTCATTTTTTCTTCATTTACTTTACCTTCTTCTGCAGCCAGCCTTAGTAATCTCCTTCAAAAATTTAAATAGTCTTGAAGCCAGAAAGAGAGAAGTTTTTAGGCACCTTTGAATGTTTCCCTGTCCTGGGCACGCTGCAGAACATTGGCCTAGTCACAGAGGTATAACTCATACTGCTCAAAGACAAGGAGAAGGAGCACAGGAATTATATTGATGGATTTCCTCTGTAGCTGTTCATCAAGAAATGAGAACAAGCTATCAGAAGGATTTCTGAAAGAAGCATATTTGAAAGAAAGACCCCAGAGAGGTAGCAAGGGGGCCTGAAAGCAAGAAATTTGGAGACTGGTAAAGGAGGCACTGCAGGAGATGGTCCTCAGAGGCAGACAGGGAGACGAACTGTCCACCTGCTGAGGGCAATGGGGATGGAAGCATCCAAGGAAGGCTTTTCTCATTGTTTTTTTATAAATAGAGCCTGAGGAAACCTGTCCCCTGCATCAGACACCACACACCATGGCTATAAGCATTCCTCTTCCTCCCATCAGTGCATGGGCAGGAGGAGAAGGCAGTTAGAGGGGTAGCACAGGGAGGAGACACAGGTGCCCCCAGAGTGAGGACAGCCTCGGTGGCAGAAGGAGGTGGGAAGGAAGTGAAATGGGAGTAGTGCCTCCGTCCTCCTCACTAAGCTTCCACTCACCATCCCCAGCCCTCACTTACTTAAAACCACACTGCTTGACATAACTCGAGCAGAGACAAATGAAGGCAGCAGAGCAGACACCAGTGTGTCTGCTACAGGGGGTGCCCACAGTACCCAGGGAGAGTGGTGACTTGCCCCAAGTCCAGCACACACTGGCAACAAACCTTGCAGCAGCCTCCAATACCTGCAGTCCACTGATCAGCACAACCCTCACCCTGCCCACGCTATTCCTACCTTTCCCAAATGCCAATTCCTACCTTTCCCAAATGCCACATCTTTCAGCCAGAAGCATCTCTCAGCAGCAGTAGGCTGTCCTCTCTGCCCTTGCTTCCCCAGTATTCCCAGAGGGATCAGGGAGGGGGGGGGGGGGGGCCCCCCCCGCCTCCTCTCCCCTGCACGGGCAAGCAGGTATTTAATGAAACACCACAGCGGATGGCAGCACTCGGCTCTCATCTTGTCACCTCTCGGGCTCCCTTAGCAGGTGGGGCTAAGGGACTTCATTACTTGGATGTGCCTGACCCTCAGCAGAGCCCCTGGAAGCCAGAGGAAAAGGCAGCACACCACGCAGTGACCTGTCACAGCAACACAGCTGCTCGCCCCTGACATTTCACACCGAGACAAATGAGGAACCAGCATCTGATGTGTTTTCTCACTGTCAGCTCCACCACATTTTAGTGCATCTCTCTGGCTGGGTTTGAGCTAAAAACCTTCTGCAGGGGCTTTTGGAGATCCAGGCTGGGTTTGGTGGTCACACTCACCTCCTCATCTCACTGGACTGCATAATGCAGTGAAGGGTTTGATGCTTTGGCTACAATCCAGTAATACTGCTCTTTGGAACTATTCAGACCTGCAATAAATCATAAGACATGACAGCATCCTCAAATTCTCCTGGAAATAAAATATTAAAGGAAGCTCTGGAATATTCAAGTGAAGTTTCCAGTAAAGGAAACTAGAAGTAAAAGAGCTGTATGTGAGAGGATGAAGGGACCAGGGGAGACTTTAAGGAGCAAAGAAATAAAAGTATGTCAAGAGGATAGTGAGACTGTTGCTGGGAACAGAAGGAGCAAGTAAAAGGAGGGATGAGAAAAAGGAGCATAAAAGTGCTTAAACCAAGGAAAGCCCCTGAGCAAGTCAAAGTAACTCGTAAAAGAACAGGACACTGACCAACAAATACATACTGTAACAAAATAGAAAAAGAAAGGGACAAGAAAATTAACAAAAAGCAGAATTTTAAGGTGAGGACAGGAAAAACACAGGGAAGCAAGGCAAATGTGAGCAAAAAGCCATGAGGCAAGAGGCAGTAGGAAAAGGTAGCGCAGAAGGAGGTCAGGTTTCTGCTAAAGCTAAAAGCAGGACATTAAATGAAAGGGAGGAGCCTATTTCACTGCAAAGTGGTGTCTAAGAAGTGCAGAGCTCTTCTCTGGGACTTACTATTTCACTTGAGAGGGCTGGTGAGATGGGTGAGTCTGGGCTCTCCTGTGAACTTACTGAAGAGCAGGACATCGCAGCTGGCAGGAGTGGTATCAGGTGATGCTGTGGGGCAACACTCCCACTCTCTGTTCTTGCCCCAGCCACAGATGACCCTGCCAGTGTTTCTGAACCAGCAGCCAATAAAGCAAAGGACAAAATAATTTTGTCCCTTACCTGAGAGTCCTGCTTTTCAATTTTGAGGCTACAAGCTCAGTTCTTACCGATGACCTACATTTCCTCAATAAACCCAGATTATTACCAGCACCTAAGTGATAGCTATTTCAGACGTAATCTTACGTTATGTTGAGGGTCATTACATTTGCATTATGGCAAGTCTGAAGCACTCTTGTGGTCCTTTTTCTACATCTCTGGAGGAATAGAACAGAAAATTATTCAAGGATTTTTCTGACAAAATCACTTGCTGTCAACAATGCTACTGTTTTTCAAGGATCTCCACAGTGAAATTCACCTGTTAACCCCCAGCTCTGCTTGGCCACTTTCACCAGCTGGAAGAAACATCCAAGACTGGCATAAGAAGTGGCTTTACCAAAACCCACCAACTGGGAGGAGATAAGCTCCTGCTTTTCTTCTGTTCATTTGAATAGTCTTAAAGACCAAACAAAGAATGAGACCACCACCAAAGCCTGAAATCCTCATCATACCAGGTAGGAGTAATTTCTGATTCCTCTTCTTTCAGCAGAGGTACCCCTCACGTGAAGGCCAGCTGAAAACCTCAGCTGTGAGGGCAAAGCACCATTTCTTTCCCAAACTAGTCAGAGAGAATAATCCTGCCTAAAACAGAAATCCTTTCAAAAATAAGCACATTCCACACCATAAAATAAAGGACTGAAGGAAGGGAATGGTCACCTGCAAAAGAGTGATGCTAGCAAGCTGGAGATGTCCAAAGACCAAAGGGCAGTTTGAAGGATCTGAGGAAATAATTAAGAGGGAAGAGAAGCACACACCTGGTGGAAAATGCATGAGAGCAGATTTTGTCAGATGCAAAGAATATCCACATCTATAGCCATGATTAATTGCAAGAATAACAGGTTATTTGCCCATCTAGAATGCAGAAAAAGTGAAGTGTTGTGTAGAAATGCCATTAATCTCCCTTGATGGGTACATTATTTCCACTGAATTCTACCTGACATTTCAAGTTGCTTTCAATATATTTTATTGTATATTTTTTCATATTTTCAGTGCTCTATTGCCAAAGATTCTGAATCATCAAAATTAATCAGCTGTCTGGAACAGAGCCAGATACAACAAATAAGGAACCAGGCACTTTTGATATTCTCTCAAACCTAGATGGATGTATAACTCACATTTATAGGTATGGGAAGATCTGGGGCTGCTCAGAGAAGAAAAAAAAAAGAAAAAAAAAAAAGAAAAAATAACACCACCCATGGGCATTGTTGCAAGAAACTGATAGACACTGCTGATGAACAAATGGCTACTACTTCTGCTTTGAAGCATTTGTTTGACTTGTTGTTTGGAAATCAGCAGAGAGAGAGAGGAGAGCCTAGGACTACCTCCACTCATGGTGGGTAAATCACCAGGAACTGCATCAAACGCAATGTAGTTACACCAACTTAACTGAGGGAGGTCTCTGAGGATGACTGAAAATATATGTGCTTCATACATAAACCTACCCTGAAGGCCTGGCTGCAAAATCAAAGCTACTCCTTTAATGGAGGAAGAGTAAGAAATACTTTGGCTTAATTATCCTTGAATGTGATGGAGTAAAGCTTCCTTGTAATAAAAGTAAATGAGAATCCCTACTGCTGCGGCCTGCCATAGGGTGCTGTTACTTAACACACTGGAATCAGACCATCAGACATCCAGAAGAGAAGCTTCAGTGGAAGGAGAAGTAACTTTTTCAGAAAGCCAGTGTGCTTTCCTCCTCCATCCCACTCCCTTTTCTCCCAACAAGTGAATGCTTCTTGAGAAGCTTGTGGTGGCAGCAGCTGAGCTAGACTAGAATTTGAGCCGGGGCCTCTTCCCCATGCAGGCATCAGTGGGGCTCCTTGTCTGCATAACTCTGAATTGAATCAAAATTAAAAATTCCATTAAGAGAGGAAATCTCCTGCCAGCCGATATCCCTAAGCTCAGAGAAATGCTGCAACAACAAACACTGTGACAGGAATTTCATGCTGAGCCCCAATACCAAGAGGACACTATCATTTTTCCGTGCTATTTTGAAGTGATGCAAAAATGTCAGCATCGAGGAGATTTAAAGGACCCACTACTACAAAGCTCTTTGACAAATAAATAAAACATGAAAGTAGTTCGCTTTGCAGGGAAAGGAGTGGAGAAGGATAAGGGGAGGGCTAGGAGCAGGAACACCATATTTGTTATGGATTTTGAATGTTTAAAAACCTGCCTCTGAAGGCAGCTTAGTAATTAGCAGCAGCTTACGTTTACAAGGGTATTCTTGCACAGCTCCATTGCACTGATTAATTGACAGACCTCCTTTGCCAATGAGGAAAGCAGGAATGGGCTTTCTTGCTGACATACCTCAATGCCCTGGCTAACTATTTAAGAGCCATCTCCATTCCCACATCATATGTATGTATATATATATACTTACGCAGTAAGCATATTTACAAACACTACAAATATTTGGCATCTTAGAAAAGTGCTCACAGAGACTTCCATTTTTTTCAAAGTATTTTGCATGAGTGTACCAGCTAGGAAGCAGAAATGAAGACAACTGTTCGCTCTAAAAATAATTGAAACTGTGGCACAATAAAGTTACTCTGAGAGATACGCTTGCTTCACATATAATCCTAGATTATTATCTACACTACCTGTCGCAGGGTTGGACAAATTGAAATATTATGAGATCTTGCTATCTATGCTGTATTTACCACTATAGTCCCATTTAAATAGGGCACTTTTAAAAGCAGATGCCCCCAAAACCAAAATTGAAAAGCAGGAATCCTGTCATTTGTTAGGTGTGAGCAGCAGTATGCCGGTGCATTCCACGTTCCTCATCTTGAAAACTTCTCCCACTGACTTCTTAGAAAGAACAGACAATGGGCTACAGCTTTTTGTTTCTAAAGGGGAGCCAGGAAGAGTCAATACAATTATTTTTGGCTTCTGCACACAAACTATGCTGCCAGATAAGAACATAGTAGTCTGTGTTCTTTAGAAAAAAATCTTTAAAAAAACATTCTGAAGAATTTCTATCAGAATACATGATCTTTATCAGTAACTAATACAAGCTGAATGTCTAAAATACAGGATGAAGTCTTGGGTTTACATTTTTCCCCAGAGGGAAGAACAGTGTCAGTATTATGATTGAGGATACAAGCCAAAACATTGTGTGCTTGGGTAGCAGCATCCATTAAGGCTACTGATCATCTCTGCTTTGGCTTCATCAGGGCTAAGTTGAGATCTTTCTGTTGACTTGAATGGGCCTTGGATCAACCCTTTCACTGATGCAATTCAGGAAAGCACTTAAGCAACTGCACTTTACTTCAAGCCAGAGGTTGAACTCCATGGAGGCATAGGCAGACGTGTGCTCCAGAGCCTATCTGATCAGGAAGTTGGCAAGAGAAACAGTAAGTACAAGCATTCATGGAATTAGGGAGTCAAAGGAGCATGATTTCCTTTGTGATAGCTGCTTCAAAAATCCTTCCCCTGCTCCAGATCTTCTCCTCCCTCCCTCTTGCTGTCCCATTGAGCAAAACTGTTGTTTCCATACTTCCTTTGCTCCCCTCTGGCTGTGGCTCTTCAAGAGTGGCAGGAGTTGTTTGTTGAGGTTTTTTTCCATGAGTAAACAACAGTGTTCTGTCATTATAATATTACTAAACCTGCATTTTAGCATATTAGTCAATACAGCCTATATAGAAGCTTGTGAAGGCAAACTTTTCTACACTAGGTCAGTTTTAGAGAAAGAAAACACCTGTACATAAATACTTCTGCTGGTATTGATTTGTCCAGCACTTTTGCTGAGGGAAATGTATTGTCTTCCCCTTCTCCTGCCTCCAATGCTGGGGCCCTTAAAGCACTGAGCTCTTGAAGCAAATGTGAGCAACATTTCCCACAGCACAGCACTTACAACACACTCTTGCTCTCAGGTCTTCAACGGGCCTCCTGATGTAATCCCACTGTACAGTTTGCATGGATCCATGTGGCTGAGATGCTGCCTCAAAAGGCAGCTTCCCCAGCCAAGGTGAAACTCCAGGAAGGACAGGCACTTTGGCACTTCATGGGATGGCGTTCAAGCTCTTGCTATTATGTATGTGAGAACTGTAAGGTGAGAGAGGGCAGAGAAGTAACTGAGTAAGTTAAACTTTTTCTCTATTCTTCGCCTTCAATATATACATTTCTACAGCCAGCCATCATTTTAACACACCTTTAGGACAGCCAGGCCAATGACCGGAGAGGCTGCAGAGGAAGCATTATATTAAATATTCACACAGAGAGAGCAATTTCTGCAGATGATTTCACTGTCTAAGAGAAAGATGGCCTTTGCTGAAGTACATTTTTATAGTAATTATTTGTGGCAAAAAAACCTTCCATCTAACACCGTTTTTTTAAACAGAACTACAGGTTTTCCTTAAGAAAGAAAAACCACCTGTTGAAATAGAGTGAGGTAGACTACAAAGTTTAGGCTGTAGTAACTGACTTAATAACCATAACTGTCAGCCTCACCATTTTCAGCCTTCGTGCAAGTTTCCAGTTGTCTGAGAATGAGCATCAGCAATGACTCTCCCTTTGCACTGCCTACTGTGAATTAAAAACACTGTCAGCTTGACTTCGCATTTCATATTGATTCTGTAAGGCCCCCAGCAATCTGGTCTGACTTTGAAGCTGGCCGTGCTTGGAGCCAGAGGTTGGACTGGGCCAACCTAAATTATTCTGCATTTCTAAGATGCAGATGGAGAGGAATCACTGTGGTCACAGCACTACTGAGCCAGTTGCTCCCTCAGTAGCCAAATGCAAGGAAAGAGGACCAGCCTAACTTCAGAAAGCTTGAAAATTAAAGGGCACAGAATTGAACAGCAGAAAATCTACAACTTCCAAAATCCCAATTTTTCACACGAAACCAATCACGGTGCCAGAATATCTTATTCTCTCAGTTTCGCTGTGTAGGAAATAGTGCATATCATGACCCTCTCTCCTGAAAGTCAATGGGATATGGGCACATCTGTGTCTGCCATTCACACTCAGCAGGACAACTCTTTCTCCAGTATAGGCACATGCTTAAATGCTTTGCTGAGTAAAACTCCAAGCACAGTTCCATCCTATCTGTAGCTATGAGCTATCCTCCCACAGGCATTCATTCTTTGCTTCATCATATAGAAAGGTTCAAAAGCACGTAAAAAAAGTTACCTTTTTCTATTAAACTCTGTAGAGCTTTTCTATAAGGCTAGTAAATTCAGTTTATTGAGCAATATGACTGCTTGAGCGTTTTTAGTATGCTATAATGCATAAGAGATATTGTATTATCCAGTATATTTCAATCTTTGAAAAGATTTTTTAAAGACTGAAATGCTTGCAATTTAATTTTAGGAATGTATTAACACATATACTATAGCGAAAGTGTATTCATTTTCAGCCAACATTATAATAATTTCTGTTATCACAAAGAAATCTACTCTACTGGCATTAAAAATGTGCATGAAGATGGACTGCATTCACCACAATTATCATTACTGTAAAGCGTTTAGAAAACCTTAGCCCATTACAATTTGAGGACAGTTAACGAGAGAAGAAATTTTGTGATTAAAATCCTAAACACTGGAAGCAAAAAAAATCCAGTATGACATTATTTGCAGAGAAACACCAGATTCAGAGCTCTAAAATAGGATTTTAAATTATTTAAAATGTTATATTTCTTTAATGAATTAACAATGCATGCCTGAGTAGGCTTTTCAGTACTCAGTGCAGGAATACCACAGGAAAGTCAAGCTACACCAAGAGTGTGTGTATGACAAGGTTGTTCACTTACTGTTAGAACTGACCTTTAAGGGCTCTGATATAATATTTGAATGGCTACCAATGCATGATCAGTCTGCAAAGAAGATGCTGGATAGTTTAGGAAGGGAAACTATTAGGCAGACAAAGCTTGAAATAGGTAATGGTGCAGTAGAATTTTGCAGATGGAGGGTGAATGAGGCTGCATGCTATGACTAATCGTGTTTGGACCAGCTGCCATAAACCTGGAATTCAAAACCAAAAATCCGACAGCATGTTGAAAAAGTTATACTAATGTAGAAGAACAATTACATGATTCTGTCACCGCAATGATACTACAGATTGGTCTTCTGTTGTATGTAGGCTATATACAGTTGAGGAAAGTATGATATTATCTTCAAAATGGAACACTTCAACCATTTCTAATTATATTGTGGTAAAGTTTGTTTGCAGGATTAAAGAAATGCATATTAAAACTACAGCAACGAAATGAACGGTAATATTTGTGCCGCATGTCAGCACACAGAACAGCATCCGCCAGCACTGAGGAAAGTCCCTGACAGGTAAGATTTGACACACTAAAATGATTTTATCAAAACTGTAAAAGCAATGCCACAGGCTCAAAACATTCAGGGTCCTAGCAATGCTGAGCACACCAGTGGGTATCCAACCACAAAACAAAAGAAGAAAGGAAAATTGAGCAGTTTGGTTCCAGGTTCAGAAGCAAGTCTCTTTGTTACCGCATCCACCCGCAGCTGGCAGAGCTGCTCCCAGCTGTGGAATACTCAGCTTTGCAAACACAGCACAAGTGGCATTTCAGGAGCATTTTGTCTGAGGGCTCAGAGAGACACACAAAGTAGCATTGTGCCTCTAGGCATGAAGTAATCTCTTGAGCGAAAGTGTAGTATCCATGTGAACAGATCAGCCAAGAATTCTGCTTAAAAGTAAGGCTGACAAGATCTTTTATATTTGAAAGTCTGCTTTGAGAGGTGTCCCACCATCATGAATGCCAGCACGTTTGCATCAGGGCTGGGTGAGTGTCTCCAGCACATTCTTTGCGCCACATGCTTTTCCTTCCCCTATGCGTCACCATTTCTGCACTGCACCTTTTTTTCCCCCGTGGAATATACATAGCAGTGCTTCTTTGCAAAGGGTGTCTCTGACCTAAGGATGCCTAGCTCTATGTGCTTACTGTGACCATGGAACAACATAGTCCTCCCTAGGGTGATTTGGAGAAGAAACCTAGCACAAGTCATCAGTCACCCTTGAAAGAGTAAAAATACTTCACTGGCATAAAATAGACCCTCTTCCAAAAATTATCCTTTATCAGGCTCCAACATGTATTTTAAATCAAACCTATCCAAACATGAGATGGAACATTACCTTGGGCCATGTGAAGTATTTTAGCTTCAGCTGTCCATGGGCAGTCTTTATTCCCTCTATAGTGCTAAAAACATTCTGCTGGGGAATAAAGGTCATTTCAGATGCACATGGATGAAAATTACATGGAATATTAGCATGAGTTCAGCTTTAGGAAAGTCTTCATAAAAGTCCCCTGAGGGCTCAGGTAACCCCTTGTACATTTATTAGGAGTTTCTTGCACACCAGCTTTAGAGACAAGCAGTCCAGGGCAGTGGAAAATGTAGCCTTTTCCCTTGGTTTCATTTTCTGTGTATTTTTATGTTATTTTTTGTATGCGTGGAGATTACAGACAACATGAATAATGTCAGGGCAGAGGTGATTCATTTTTATGACACTTTTTCAGCAGTGGCATGTCAGATATGAGCAATACGGTGTCAGTTGCTTTGGCTCACATTTGCATCCAATCGTCAATGAGTAAAATGAAATCTCACAGCTGCCAACATTCAATTTCTGAGGCTCTCAGGATTTTCATCACACATCCACAACAGACAAAGTAACTCCCAGGTGACTTTAAAGTTACAACATTATATCTATTTTTAAGGACAAAAAAATAGAACTGGGATTGCTTCCAATATGTCATGGAAACTGCATGCTATATGCCATTATACAATTATATTGAATGCACTTAATAAAAAGTTTATGTTTGTGCCAAAAATGCCAAGTAAACACATTCATTTGCTGTGTACCAGTCTAAATTGATTGCAGTTAACATGGCAGTCTTTCCTCTGAAAGCATCTCAGGATGGACTGCCAAGTTATACTGGCAGATATATATTAGAGGCCTTCTAATACTTGTGCTCCAAAGCATAGCAGATCAGCCGTCAGGAAAAAGTTTCCTGCTTCTATGTAATTTAAGAGTTCTCATTCAACAGATCTCAGGTAGCCATTTCAGCTGATAGCTGATCTTAAGGTAAAGGAACCTTTCAAAATATTGATGGATCTAGACTTTCAGGCTTCAGCAATTCTGTCCTCTCCTTCTCAACCCACTATACGTATTCCAAAGTCTGTCAAAGAGCTTACTTAGAGAAGACTGGGGAAAAAGTGCCTGATCCAGACCTTAGGGAAGTGAAAAAGATTTGTAATTACTTAAATGTAGTTGGACCCAGAACCACAGAGGAGACATTTAAACTATGTCTCCATTAGCAAGCTTACTGAGGAGCAGATCTGTAGAGAGAAATTTGGTGCTAACGCTTGATGCCTCTTTGGGATTAATAGTTTAGCATAAACTATTTACAGTCTGTTCCCATGAACTGAATGCCACAGCTTCTACAGTGCTGCAGAAGTGACACTTTTGGGTTTTATTCATCTGAAAGGTGCCCACTTTGTGTAACCCAAGACCACTCTACTAGGCAGGTCAAGATATGGTAAGTGAGGGTGGATAGCTTCACTTCAGAATAAGGCTTCTCATCAAGCCTAAAATGCTTGTTGAGAAATAGGCATGCTTATCAGTATAATTATGCCTTGACATTTTGATAAGCGTGGAAGAAGTAGCTGCAGTCCCATTGTCTTGAACATGAACATGTTTAGTCCACTTTGGCTTATTAAATAGTAGGTTTTTCAGATAAAAAATTCTGAATGATATTGAGATAGATAAATTGGGTCAGAATTCTACTTAACACAGACTTTTACCTGTGCAGCAGCCAACATCAGGAGTTCCTGAATCATCCTTTAAATTACTCTAACCATACGTGCATAGAGTGATTTATCTCAGTTAGACCTTCATGTTCAGATGACAGCAGCTACACAGTTCAAGCCCCTTCCCACAGCCTCTTCAATAGCAGAAAACTAAATAATCAAACATTAATGAAGCATGGCTTTGTTGCCAGAAACAGAAGACACAGACCTTCTTAAGTGTGAGAAGACCTGCACTCTTGAGGACAGTTTTTTTGGCCACAATGACATGAAAACTGTGAATTGCTGAGCAGTGTGTTTGGGAGGCTACCTGCCACAGACACTTTAAACACACAAAAAAGCTATTGTTATTCTTTCCTGGAACGAAGAAGATAACGTTAATCTCCTATGTAACATGCTTTCTGTTATCAGCACTCCAGGTAAAACAGCACATGGCAGTCTGCCATGCCAACAATTACATACCTATATATAAAGTAAATTAGGATTTTTGTCAATCTCTATTTAAAAAGAAAATAAAGGTAAGTCTACACTCTTCTCCTCAAAGTTTATCATATTACATGAAAAATTCTCCCCATTAGCAACATATCCTCAATGGCTTTTAAAAGTTTTATAAGCATGTCTTGCAGGGAGTTTTGTTAGAGCCTCATTGACAACATCCCACACTTCTAAAACACTGTGACTATACAACTGATCTTTGAACCCTAAGCTTACTCACATGAAGTCTGCCAAGATACCTAATGAGCATTTATGTCTATTGCATTAGTTCATGCCAATTAGTTCATACCAATTCAGGATTTTCATATCTCAGTCAGGTATGAATCCTCTGCTGAGACAAGAAATGCCCAAAATATCAGTAGCTTCCTAAAGTACAACTGTGCCATAAGTCATTGCAGAAATGTTCACAATTTGCTTCTGTGAAGCAACATAAGGCAAGTCACCTTCACTGGGGTACCCTTGAAAATACCCGAGTAGGGTAGAGAGCAGGACCCAAAAAACTAACCTCTTTGTCTTTGCATTGTCAGGGTATTCCCAGAGACACTTCCAGACACTTCAGAAAGCTGCTGTCTCCCATCTATTAGCTACTTCTTGCCAAGGGAAAACGCAGTGACTGACTGTAGGCGAGGACCTCCACTCCTCAAATCTCCACTGCAGGGCTTTGATCTACTAGTTCACATCTACTTGATTTGAAGGTGCTTGCTCAGGTGTGGACTTGCACCCTGGCCTTTTTGAAGTGTTGTGGTTTGCTTGGCAGATGTTTGACACTCTGGGCATAGCACAGTGGCTGCACAGCACAGCAAGGTGCTTTTCATATCTTGAGGTCTCGTTGAAGTGACTGCCCAGTCCACCTTTTAAGCATTCACAAGGATATGCTTGCAACTCCCACGACTTCTTTGTGTGCCTAATGACTACAGGCAGCCACCAAAAGGTCTTCTGTCATCAAAACAAAGAGATGTGGGCAGAAAAAAAGGGCACAGTTCACTTGTTACCAGACACAGTTCCTTTACTGTCACTTCTGTGTCCATGCAGGTTTTGGATCCATTTAACTTTGGTTTGCTGATTCAGAGAGCCTGTGTTTTGTGCAAAGCCCTCCTGAAGGGTGTCCAATTCATCCTGTCGGGACAGTATTCCATGAAAGTTATTTTTGCTTTTTATTTCAAAGAAAAAAAGTATAATTCAGTTTTGTTTTACTGGAAAGACACTGACACAGACTGAAATTCTGTACCTTAAAAAGTGTGAGTACTTTCAAGTACAAGACTGTCCCCTGCCAATATTTTTGGTTTTACAATCACCTTCCACTTTGTTCTGGTTTTGATTTGGAATAAATTAGATTCCCCACTGCTGAGCTAAAGGTCCAGACAAACATTGAGGGAAACTGCCTTTACATAAATTCTTGTCAAACAAACAAAGGACAAACAATGCTTCCCACTGCTCTAAGGAGTGACAAGACACAAACCCAGGCAAATAAAATTGCAGCTTTGAGCATGATGTTGTACACTAACCCTGTGTCTTCCATTCCTGCCATGAAGGTGCCCTTCTAGAATTTTAGGGGCTGCTGGTGGTGCACCGGGTTCCGTTTCACTCTCATCTGCAAGGGCTCAGGGTTTACCCTCTGCTGTCAGTTCAGGGTATTGTCTGCATTACTTGCAATGTATGATCTAGGTCAAATGCATTCACAGAGACCTTGCCCAGATAAGCTTACTGAGGAAAACTCTGCTAGGTCTGAGGTTCAGTGTTGTTACATTAAATTCTGGCTCGCCATCTGACCTGAAGGAAAACACACTCAAGATGAAAGTAAAAGGGTTTGGGTTTTGGTTGGTTTTTGTCTCCTCTGTTTTAACCGTTCTCACAACCTTGCCCTTTGCCTCTCTGAATAGAAATGAGAGCTCATCAAATAGTAATTGTCATAAATGTGAGCTGGTGGCATTATGAACTATTGAAAATGTTAGGAAATATTTAGACTTTGTCACTGTGAGCATTTCATAGTGTCAAAGGTGACATCTTCTGCAGAGGGGGTCTAGCTTAAGGTGCTAATTGGCATTTATTAAGTAATATTTGTGGCTTCAATCTACAGAGTGATCTCTGACTTATGTTTCAGACAACTTCACTCTGTCAGTTAAAATATGTAAATACGCTCTCAATATTAACAGATATCAGATGCCCTTTCACTATACGGTTATCCTTTTTATCACTTTTGACTAAGTCTTTAAAAGCAATTATCTCTTATCAAAGACTTTTTACAAGTTCATGGAAATTGAGGCAGTCCCAAGCACAGATACAGGCTGGGTAGAGAATGGATTGAGAGCAGCCCTGAGGAGAAGGACTTGGGGGTGCTGGTTGACAAGAAGCTCAATGTAATCCACCAGTGCGTGCTCACAGTCCAGAAAGACAACCATGTCCTGGGCTGCAACAAAAGAAGTGCAGCAAGCAGGTCAAGGGAGTAGGTTTTTCCCTTCTAGTCTGCTCTCATGGGATTCCACCTGGAGTACTGTGTCCAGCTCTGGGGCCCCCAGCATAAGAAGGATATAGACCTCTTGGAGCAGGCCTAGAGGAGGGCTACAAAGATGATCAGAGGGCTGGAGCACCCCATCTACAAAGACAGGCTGAGAGAGTTGGGGTGGTTCAGCCTGGAGAAGAGGAGGCTTCAGGGAAACCTTAGAGCAGCCTTCCAGTACCTAAAGGGAATTAAAAGAGACCTAGAGAGGGACTTTTTACAAAGGCATGTAGTGATAGGAAAAGAGGGAACAGCTTCAAACTGAGACTAGGTTTAGACTAGATATTAGGAAGAAATTCTGTACTGTGAGGCTGCGCAGAGAAGCTGTGGGTATGCCATCCCTGAAAATGTACAAGGGCACGTTGGATGGGGCTTTGAGCAACCTGGTCTAGTGCAAGCTCTCCCTGCCCGCTGCAGGGGGTTAGGAACTAGATGATCTTCCTACCCAAGGTCCCTTCCAATCCAAAACATTCTATGATTCTCTATTCAAGATTTACACAGGAAGAAAAATAACAAAAATGGTTTGTAAAGAGAAGTTACTTTCTAAAGGTTTAAATCTTTTCAGTCTAGTATTTTGAAAAGCATAGAGATTCAGAAAAATGTTGCTACACTGTGGAAAAAAAAAGAAAAACTATCAAAGCTGTAAAGACTCAACAAACTTTGGTAATAAATCTTGCCTGTCAACATGCTTGTCTTTGCTAATTCATGTGCATCAAAGTATTCCAGCAGAACTCAAATGATATACTTAATCCAAGCAAGGACACAATCACATACGTGATTTTATGGGTCTGTGCAGTATGCAGTGTTGTCACTAATTGATTGACTTTTTGTTCATCTGGGGCCAAGGTGGCTCACAATAAAGGCTGAATTCTGTCTGAATTCTCCAGCCTCAGAACAAAATCCTTTTTTTTATTCACTTCAACCACGTTCTCTCTCTTCTTTAATTGATGGTACTTCACTGCAAAAATAAGTTATCTATTACCAGCATTAAGTTTCTCTCCATGGCATTGCACTGTTGCAGCACCGTGGTGGGAAAAAAAACAATTCTGGCACCTGGAGCACATGTGCAGGAGCCATGTGTCAAATATCTTGTTAAATTACACAAACCTGAAAAATATCCTAACATGCGTAAGAGATGTCACCTGAGGATTTTTGATTTCTTGATTTTTCTAATTTTTATAAGTTTTAGAAGTAATTATATAGCAAAAGTAGATTTTAGAAGCAGCTGCATTCAGTCCCTCACCCTTTAGCACAGTAGTGACACAGATCCTCAACCCTCTTACCCCATTCCATGTTCCCCATATCAATACCCCTCCTTAAATTCCATTTAAGCATTTTAGTCTCTCTCCCAGGTTGGCCTTCTACTGTTTAAGAACATTTGCTCCCTAGCCTGAACTGCAAGATACGACCAAGAACTGTGTGCACTCTGTACTCTGAAGAAGACCAAGATGAGGAAGAAAAGGTTCCCAATATGACTCCAGACCCAACTCCCAAGGGGCAGGGCGGGGGCAGACCAGGGTAAAGGCCGGGGGTGGATAAAATCAGGGATTGGATGGACAGTATTGTAAAATTGTAACACTGGATTGGGGACCTGCGTCTGTCTTGTAACCCCATTGCCTTAGAGGCATTATTAAACCTTCCCTCACCTTACCTCCAAAAATTAAGTTACCTTGGAGTTTTTTCTCCCTGAGTTTTCTCTTAGGCATCAGAGACAAGCAGGAGAGCATAGCAAAGCAGGATAACAGTGCCAGATAGTTTCTGGTTTAGGTATGTTGTAAAAGCTAGCAGGAGAGCATGTGTTTGTTATTAAGATACTGCCAACCACACAGTGCTTACAAACAGAATGGTGGTGGCCTTTGCTCATTTATTTTACGGTGCTGTGATGAGCTTGGTCAACCCCCATGCTGGCAAAGATGGATTGTTGGAAATATGAATGTACAGATACTGCAAATGAATGGGGAAATGCAGTTGTCAAGACCTCCTAAAGAGGACATCCCTAAAAGAGATTAAAATGTTTTTCTGGGAAAGAGGCATCATAAAGGGAATAGAGAAGGAAGCAAAGAAATGAGAGAAGCAGACTTGTGTGGAAATATTCTAGCTAAAGAAAAAAGCACGTGGGGGGAGCCCAGGAAAAACACCAGATTCAGTCAGGACTACTCACCAATACTTCTTAAGGAAAGTACAAGTAGGTTATTGAAGTCCACTTAATAGTGCCAGAAAAAAGCTTTGCTTGTACTACTGTAGAGAGTTGACCCTAGCTGGACACCAGGTACCCTCCAAAGCTGCTCTCTCACTCCCCTCTGCAACTGGACAAAGGAGAGAAAATAAAACAAAGAATTCATGAGTGGAGATAAGCATCAGGAGATATCACTCAGCCATCACCATCATGGGCAAAACAGACTCAAAGTGGGGATATTAATTAAATTTGTTACTAACAGAATCAGAGCAGGAGAATGGCAAGTAAAATAAATCTTAGAAACACCTTCCCACACCCCTGCCTCCTTCCCAAGTTCTACTTCCTCCCCAGGGAGATGGGGAATGGGGGTTATGGTCAGTTTACCACAGGTTGTTTCTACCACTGCTCAGGGAGAGGAGTCCTTCCCCGGGAGACTCCTTCATGACCTTCTCCAACATGAGTCCATCCCATGCACAAAAGTTCTCCATGAGCTGCTGCAGTGTGGGTCGCTTTTCCACAGGGTGTAGTCCTTCAGGCACAGGCTGCTCCAGAGTGGGTTCCCCACAGGGCCACAAGTCCTAGCAGGAAAACCTCCAGAATGGGCTCCTCTCTCCACAGGTCAGCACATCTCTGCCAGGGAAATCTGCTTCATCATAGGCTTCCCACAGGGTCACAGTCTCTTTCAGGCATCCACCTGCTCCAGCGTGGGGCTCCTCCATGGACTGCAGGTGAGTCTCTGCACTCCTGTGGTCCTCCATGTGCTGCAGGGCCACAGCTGCTCCACCATGGTCTGCACCAAGGGCTGCAGGGGAATCTCTGCTCTGGTGCCTGGAGCACCTCCTGCCCCTCCTTCTGCATTGACCTTGGTGTCTGCAGAGTTGTCCACATGTTGTCACTCCTCTCTTCTCTGGCTGCAATTTTCATCTGCATAATAACTTTTTTCCTTCTTAAATGTGTTATCACAGAGGCATTACTATCATTACTGATTGGCTCTGCCTTGGCCAGGAGCAGGTCCATCCTGGAGCCACCTGGCATTGGCACTGACAGACATGGGAGAAACTTCTAGCAGCTTCTCACAGAAGCCACTGCTACCAAAACCTGGCCATACAAACCCAGTACAACTGCTCAAAAAGAAGAGTGACTTTAAAGAGGATGTTGCTTAAGAGGGAGACACAATGCTGATAATCATTACTGTAAAGGACACACATTTTGTTACTATTTTCTTCTCCGGACTTTCTTATTGCAGGGTTTTAAGAATTAACATAATGGAGGGCAGAGCAGTTACTGGTAGGTCTGGCTAGAAGAAAAATGCTACTGTATCCAGCAAAGTACACCAGGCCAATGGTGCCGATGGCATCAGTGGGAAATCTAAGGTACAAATGAGAGAGTAAGAATAGCCCCTTTCTTGTCTTTTACATTCCAGTCCCTTTATTTCACAGACTGTTTATGGCTATGTCAGAAACAGAATCTATGATTCCTTCTACAGTTATTCAATCCCACACTGAAGTTGAGGTCCCCAGACTGCAATGTGTGCTCTGTATTGCTTCAAGCATGAAAACAACTTTCCCTACGGGGAGATATTGATCATCTGAAAAACCTACATCAACAGCAGCAAAAGCTTCAAAACAATCATTAACGATGCTTTTTTCCCCTTGATTTTGATTCTTCATTCCAATTTTTTAGACTGCAGATGGCAGAAGGCATATTCCTTGCAATGGCCAACCCCAAAGTTATGTATATTAATGTTGAACTTAAATGTTTCTGCCTACTTTTAACACAATTATAATAAATTCATCACAAGAAGTCTTTGAGAGTTCTTTGAAAAATGAAGCTGTATGACCCTAACCAACAATTTACTGGAAAAGATAAGAAGAGGCCAAAAAAAAAATTTAGAGATAACAAAATCAATGAATTGCACTGTTTGAGGAACAAAACCTCAAAAACTCATGGTCCAGAATTGGATAGATGGCTAGGTAAGACAGAGAAGGAAAGACAGTGTTGAAAAGAAGTTTTACCTCTAGTCTTCTTGTCTGAAAAAGAGGTGATCTAAAGATATTGATAATGTTTTTAACCTGCTTTACTTGGAAGTTTCCACCTGCATTAAAGCAGGAAGCTGGGCTCATATCATAACTTTTGTACTGGTAATCCCTAAAAACTTTTCAACTGGATGGTAATACCTCCACTAAACCTGCTTTTTAATATCTGTGATCTAGGGCAGTAGTCAAAGAAACTTACCTCCAAGACCACAAGGAAATGCCAAATAGTACTTATCATTCTGCAATTACATTCATTCACAGTTTAACTTCCCGAAAGCATCATTATGATTTACAAGATTTAACACTGACACCTACTGAACACAAAACGCAGTCCTAGTACAGCACAACATGTGCTTACCTACTGGAGAACACTACTTGGCTGCAGTTCAAGCTTATTTTAAGTATTTATGCTCTTGTTCCTCTTTGGTTTATCATTCAAAGTTCTTTCACATCCTCAGAGAAAGTTGCTCCTTGGGTGTTTTTCTTTTTGCTGGCTAAGATACTAGTCTGTTTGAACTTTTTTATTTGAAGAATCAAGAACTGGAACATAAAAGAAGAAGACACCGACAACTCTACAACCTTCAGCTGCACGTTAGATCACTCAGTGTCTGATGCCTACAGCTTCACTGTCTATGATCGTAATACGTCGTGATGACCTATGTCTATGGTGGCAGGTTTGTGGATTTTAATACCTTTGGAACATTCCTCTGGCAAATAAGGGTCCATTTAGGCTCTGCCTCTGTGCACCAATAACAGTAAATGGTGGCCTCTCCCATCCCTATCTGCTGGGTTGCTTAGAAACAAACTGCTGGAGCAGAATTTGAGAAATCAAATCTGTTGCCGTCTATTGCAGGCAGCCATATCATAATCACTCTCATAAATGTACCAAGATTCATCTAACAAACCTGCAGATGTCTTGCCTTTACTATTTTTTTTGAAGGCTTGCTCCATGATCCCCCATTACCACATGTACTGCTCGTACATCACTTCTTTCTCTTTGATCATGATGGTGGCCTCTCCTCACTTGTGTTCAAGCCTGAGTTACTCTTTCAAACATGAGACACTGATATTTTGGGTGGCTTAGGTACCATTGGGGCCTAATACAATGGTATCAAGATTTATTGTTCTACTACAACAGTTCTCCCTTTCTGTTCTGGCAGACTGTGGGACTGCATTAGTCTTTCCCACCATGCTATGGGTCACAGGCATCCTCTACCCATTTTAGCCTTTGTCATCTCTAGCTGATGAGTCCCACTCCCCCCCCCAGTTTACAGCCAAAATTCTCATTTAGTTTCAAGTGCCAAATATCCTACATGCTGCACTACTAAATCTCACCCTCACCCTCTTTGTTTCCCCAGACTGACAAAATAATTCAGTTTTTTCCATATCCAAATTTTGTTGGTTTTAATGACATTCCACAACCTTTTTTAATCAGGAGCCTAATGAAAATATTAAAGTGTATCTGCTCCAAGGCAGATTATTCATTAAAAGGTAAGTGCTGAATATAGAGGACATTTAATTCTCACCACAATGGTTTTCCTTTCAACCAGCTCTTTACATACCGTATGGTTCTTGGAGTAGTCACATATCTCCAAATACAGGCATTTTTTTTTCTCCAACAAATGGACAGTAACAAACATTTTTTAATGTTCAAAATGTAAGATCTACTGAATTTTTTTCTACTTATTTTCTGGACATCTTACCAAAAATACCAGATTCATCAACTGGTGCAATTTGCGAGGTAGTCAGCCCAGGTTGACTTTTTCCCCTGCCCCTTTTCCTGTTGAATTTTCTTCCAAACTTGCTCTTAAAGTTTTCCAAACTCAGTCTAAAAGTCTGTCTAAAAAGTCTTGCCCATATTTGAGGTCACACAACAGGATGAATGGTTGTTCAGATTCCTTTTAATACTTTTTTAAATAGAAGTATTACACTCTGCAGAGCTATAACCTTGCTCTTGTGCTTTTCTTCAGAAGGGTCACGGAGAAAAGTTTACCGGAGACCAGGAATTGTTGCCTTTTGCCCGTATACCCTAACATTACCTTTCTTTAAAAATGCAGCAGTGTATTTGGGGAGGAAAAGAGAAGGGCACTTCTGACATTTTCTTTAAAGTCTGTTTTATCTCAGTATTTTATGAGGGAATTATGGGCTATTTCTTTCTCTCACACTCTTCACTGGTTGAAGAATGCTTCCTTGTTTTTATCCTGTGCAAGCTCCACTTCATCTCATCAATTCTCAAGGCAGTCCTGTATTTCTCATTGTTCAACAATTTTTTCCATTGCTTATAGTCTTTCTGCATGTCTGAGATATTTCTTCTGGAGCGCTTATTCATTCAGTGAGATCTGGAGCTCTTTCCAACAACTGTTTGCTCTGTGCTTAAGAAAAAATTTCTATCTTACCTGGTTTTGTCTCTTGGTTTTGAAATTCCCAACCTCTTACACACTCATTTAATAATGACTTTATATTTCAAGAAAAAACACTAAATAGCTTTAGCCATGGGGTTGGTAATTTTTTCAGTAATTTTAAACTGCAGTAACTTGAGCTAAAGCTGTTTTCCACATGCAACTTGATCTGTAGGCTAATGCCCAACTGACCCCTACTACTAGCACCTTTTTTTCCCCCATCATTGAGACAGACACCTGGAATCACAGACTCATAGAATAATTTAGGTTGGAAAAGGCCTCTAAGATCATCAAGTCCACCATGAAGCTATGTCCATAAGTGCAACATCTATACATCTTTTAAATACCTCCTGGGATGGAGACTCAACTACTTCCCTGGGCAGCCTGTTCAAACATTTCTTCTCTAACAAGCTATCTCTGTTTTTTGTGTCTTGACTCTAACCATCAATATGACATCAAAACTACCTTTTTTATTTCCTTCTAAGACCTGACACAAAACTGTTTATCTTCATAAATACTGACTAGAGAAAGGTAGAAGAATCACGTCTTAGCTGCAGAACTAAACTGAGTTAACATATAACCATTTTCCTTTGCTTGAGTCTCTGCCCACACCAGAAATACTCCTTTCATTCCAAGGTGTAGAATTTTTTATTTGCGTGGCATTGCTATGTATTGGCTAAAACTCTGTACCTGCCCTGTAGAGACTTTGCCTCTTATACCAAAACAGACTACTATGCCCTTTCTAGATGTGCACAAAGACATGAATGATTTTATACAGTGTCTCAAAACACATTTTGCTGGAGTTGTCAAGCAAACCTTTCTAAAACCTTTCTATTGTGTACCCGCTGCACAGCAATAAAGCTTGCAATATAAGGAAGAACAGAGGTGCTCGTGCACCTGAATTTATTGTTTCAGAACAACGAGCCTGTCTTATAAAGTCTCTGTCCTTGCATCCCATTGCTATGACACACACATTAACTATATTCATATTAAAAAAACCTGCTTATTCAGAATACTATAATTACACATCTTACAATGAAAACTGAGAAGAAGAGAAAAATATCCTCTAGTGTTAACCAGGATTTTAAAATTGAAAGATTCTGCTGAGGGCAGAGAAGGAATGCACTAGTCCAATCTCCAGTCAATCCTTGCAGCAAAAAAGTTCCTTGTAGCAACTCAGTCTATGGATAAGGACAAGAAGATGTAAAAGCACTGTATGGAGATTATGAAAGGAGTAGCAACTTGCTCTCCATTTGACAGAGTGCAATAAAATCTTTCTGCTCGTGTGGTCCTTAGCATTTTTTTAATGAGTATTACTAATGACCTTGACAAGAATAATTTTTATGAGGCCTGCATCAAGTTTTTCAACTCAAAATAAGAACTGGTTTTTTAGCCTACAAGATAAACAAATTTTAAAAAAATCAAACCCTCAAAAAGCAGCTATAAAATTACCAGCTTAGTGTCTCATCTTGAATTTTGAACAGTTGTGTAACTGCCTCTACACTTGCATTTAATTTCCATTTAGGGTTTTTACATCATTTTTCACTGACATTTTAACTTGCATTAAAAAAACCCTAAGAAGCATTAATAACAGATGGTCCTATTCAACATTTTCTTTCAAAATACATTATAAATTTCTGCTATTTTCATGTCTTGGGTAACAGTCTTTTAAGTATAAAGACTCCACTTTTATGTTTAAGAGACTAAATAAAGGAAACAGAACAGCGATTGTATGAAAGGAGAGTTCCCTGTATCTTCCCATTTACAGGATATTCATTACTATTTCACAAAAGAAAAATATATATCACAATTATAAACAGACATATGAGTAGCATCTGAACAGTGCCAAACGGCTGTTGCTGACTCCTGACATCTGTTGGTACCCAAAACAAAGTTATAGTAGTCCCACAGACAAATAATCACAAGGCTGTTTTTGAGATTTGATTTAGAGTGTTAAATGGGGGAGTAAAACAAACTTTTGATGGAAGACTAATTACTTTCTTAACTCTCCCCTATCCTTGAAAGACATATATAATATAATAGGTCATCTAATACATTATAAAATTGAAAATGCAAGCAAAAACAAATTATAGGTGTTTGGCTCCGAACACTGAATTAATGCAGCTCTACAATAAATCATAATGTACCAAGGTCATGCAGTCTCCGTCATTATCCTAGCATCTTTCATAAAATGCTTTGCAAACACAAACACTTTACATACTTCAGGTAAATAATACAGACATTTAAAAATATTACTAAACTGGTGGATGATAAACACAAACACATATTCCATTATAGAGGATAGACTCAAACAAACATGGTCAGTCAAAAAAAGAGAAAAGCAAATTCATCTCAGAAATATAATAGAATTACAGAATGGTTTGGGTTGGTGTGGCCCTTAAAGATCTTCTAGTTCCAAATCCTCTGCCATAACCAGGGACAAATTCCATGAGAATATGTTGCACAAAGCCCCATTCAACCTGCTCTTGAACACTTCCAGGGATGGGACATTGACAATTTCTGTGGGCAACCTGTACCTTACCACCCTCACAGTAAAGAATTCTTTTCTAGTATCTAACCTGAATCTCTCCTCTTTCAGTTTGAAGCCACTTCCCTTTGTCCTATCGCACCATGCCCTTATAAAAAGTCCCTCTCCAGCTCTCTTACAAGCCCCTTTAGGTACTGGAAGGCTGCTCTAAGGTTTCCCTGAAGCCTCCTCTTCTCCAGGTTGAACCACCCCAACTCTCTCAGCCTGTCTTCATAGATGGGGTGCTCCAGCCCTCTGATCATCTTTGTAGCTCTCCCCTAGGCCTGCTCCAAGAGGTCCATATCCTTCTTATGTTGGGGGCCCCAGAGCTGGACACAATACTCCAGGTGGGATCTCATGAGAGTAAATAGAGGGGAAAAACCTACTCCCTTGACCTGCTTGCTGCACTTCTTTTGTTGCAGCCCAGGACATGTGAGCGTGCACTGGTGAATTACATAGAGCTTCTTGTCCTTAGGGCTGCTCTCGATCCATTCTCTGCCCAGCCTGTATTTGTACTTGGGATTGCCCTTACTCAGGGGCAGGATTCTTGCACTTGACCTTGTTGAACTTCAGGATTCACACAGGTTCACCTCTATAGCCTGCCAAAGTCCCTCTGGATGACATTCCTTACCTCTGCTGTGTTAAATGCACCACGCAGCTTAGTGTCATCATCAAATTTGCTGAGGATGCACTGAATCCCACTGTCCATGTCACCAACAAATATGCTAAACAGTGCCTAACATCTTAAATATATTAAACCGTGCTGGTTCCGATGCTGATCCCGGAGGATCACCACTCATCACTGCTCTCCACTTTGGACATTGAGCCGTTGACCGCAACTCTGAGTGTGACCATCCAGCCAATTCCTTACCCATTGAGTGGTCCACCCATCAAATCCATGTCACTCCAGTTCAGAGACAAGGATGTCATGAGAGACAATATTACATGTTCTGCATAAGTCCAGGTAGATAATGTCAGGTCCTCTTCCCTTATCCCCCATCATAGTCTCCACCATATGACCTAGCAGAAAGAGGAGGGATGGACACGATCATCTAAGAGGTTCCTTTGAGTCTTGTCACCTATAATTTTATGACCTAATTCTTTCTTTATTGGATAGAGATTTCATATAAACACCAGAAAATGTAGAAGTTTGGAAAGGCTTTAAACGCTCAGGTGTTGGAGCATAAACAACCTCTTAACTAGTGCAGGGAGGAACTCTTCTCACCAGCAAGTCATTTTGTAAGCACCCAAATCTTACCTCTCATGGGGAAACATCTGGTACCAAAGAGAGGATAATTTCTTTTTCCTCTAGTTAAAGCTCGCACACCTGAGGAAAAAAGCAAGCACTGAACACAGATGGCATGTCACATTTTACTCTTGGGAAAATGTGAAGTTGTGTGGATTATAGTGTTACACCCACCTACTTGTGTTGCTTTCTTTGGACAAAATATGGCCAGGATAATCCATCAGCAGAAATCCAAGTAGAAGATAATAATATTTTGTTCTGACTGTGATTGGTGACCTTTCTCACTGACAAAGGACTGACTTCTCCAGGTTGGCCATGAAGGCCTACAGTGGGGAAAATATTCCTATTTACGTTTTTTAAACCTTATCTGACTTCTTTTTTTTGTTGTTGTTTAGAACCTCTGACCTTGATAGCTTCTCACTCTGCCCAGAGTTTTTGTCAGTTTTCACCAGAATAAAATATATTTGTGTAGGAGAAAGATTTGGGGGTTTAAACTCAAGATAAAAAAAAAATACATTTGCAGCTGAATTTTTGAGCTAATTTCTTCTATCATTAAAAGAAGAAAATTTTCACAAATTTTTCTAATTTTTTCAAATGGTTCTTTCACTTTTTTTCTACATGACCTGAATATGATCGAAACTTGCAAAGCAATGTTTATCACTCCAAGACTACATTTTTAATGTAGGCTTCAATTCAGTTCACTAAAAAAAATTCAAAAATATTCATTTTTATCTATAGCTACACAACTCCTACATAGTATTTTTGCTAGTTGTATCCTAGCTAGTGTGATAGAAAAATACAATTTATCAATATTCAGTGATTCTTCCCATTGAGCTATGAATCCTTATTTCTTTTCCATATGTGGTTCTCCACAAAAAAACCACATATAGAATCACCTTTAAAAGACATACTTTCCATCTTAAAAATTGTGATTTTACATTCTACATGGTAATTCTTTCTGAAGTATGTATCAATTTTATTATTTTTAATTTCATTTTTAAAATTAATCTAGGGCACAGATAGAAATCAGAAACCAGATCAGTTTCCATAAAAATCATGCAAAAGTCCCACTGACTTCAACTGAATCCAGATTTCATTCAAGCCCTTTGGAAACAGTTCTCTGTCGGACACAGGTGGGCTGCTGAAATTGGTGGGTTTCAGTGAGGCTGCCATGCCCAGACAAGAAAAAAAAAATGTTTCCTTCTCATGAGGAATGCTATACATGTGCTTTGATATTTTTCTTTAATTTCTTCTTCAACACAGAATATAATCAAATCTGTGGCAGAAAAGGGTCGCCTTAGTTCTTATTGCACTACTAAAGGTTACAGATGTGTTCTGTAAACTGACTTCAGGGTAATTAGAAAAAGAAACAGAACAAAACAAAGAAACATGATGACCAAAGAGAAAAAGCATAAAAGAGACAAGATGCACACCAAATATTGTACCCATCCAGCAAAACAATTCTGTTCACATTTGCAGGCAGAAGCTGGAGTAAAACTAGGAACGTTGTTCTTATTTTGTACGGCTAGCTGCCATGCGAGTGTGCACAAATATACTTTACAAGTCTCAAACAACTACAGCACAAGATCTTTGGAATAGTTTGTTGTAGAATATATGTAGCACTTACTTATACAAAACAGCAATATTTTGAAAGTAAGTGCAAAAATCAATGTCCCTTTATAATAGGCGAATTTGTAAATGAGATTATCAGAACTGCCTATTAAAATGTGATCTGCAATAAAAATATATTGCATAATGTCCTAACAGGAAGACAGAATTACAGTATGAATGCTGTCATTTGGCAGTTTGCTGACACTGCTGTCTTTATCCCAAATTGTTCTTAACGTCATACAAACATTTTCAGGAATAAGGCCAATATTACTTTCGATTCCTCCAGTTTTTCTTGAATTTCTTTTATGGTGACAGATATTACCATACAATGAGTAAAACTACTTATCATACTAATTTAAACACATCACATAAAATTTAGCTGGCAGAAAGAGTAATAAAAATAGAGAGAGATGAAGCAGGGGAAAATAAACAGCTAGAAGGTAAGAAGGAAGGGGGATCACTGAGAGGAAGATTCACATCACGATCCCACAAGTTATCCCAGTATCCTCACAGACAGCATCAGTGATTAGGGCTTCATACAGAATCAGATTAAAATTATTTACATGGGTCTAATACCTCCTCCTAGTAATTTCTGTGAAGGTTATCAGAAGAATAAATCATATGAGCTGTATCATGTGAGTTTAGATTGAACAATGAATTCAACCATGAGATGCCACTGGTTGGTAGCTGCACCAGTGGTGGCTACATTTTTACGTAGGTTCTGTCTGCTCATGGCATTTCTAATCTTGCTGAAAGGGGTCACAGAACTGCAACAAAAAGGGTCCTAGAGGATTCAACACAGTGACAATATTTGGCCCCAAATTGTACGCTTAAGTTTTGCTCTCTCTCAGGTATCAACTGCTTCTCACACTTCAGTGCATGTTTCTCCTCAAGATCTACAAAAGCCATGTACTTGTCAACTTCCACAAGACTTGTAGGGCTTTCTGTGCCAGTTCTCCCACAGCAGAGGTGGCTTAGCATCAGGTATTTGCAGTTTAGCCTAGTTGAAAATTCTGCCTATGGGAAAGGACATTTCCAGCTGCCTCCAAGCATGGTAAATGTCCTGGAGGAGACAAGTTATCAGAATTCAAAATGCCCTATAAATGCAGGGAAGATACTAATTCTCTTCTCTCTATTGCCACACTGAGGACCCTAAAAACTAATGATTTAGCAATCAAGTCACCTGCCCCCAAGATAGCAAGGATATAATGCAACATAATGTTGGATAGTATAAGGCTCCTAAATTCTTTTAATGACTTTTTTTTTGTTTCTTTCTTAATCCCAAAGAATGTGAAACATATTAATTTTTTTAAAAAAAGCAAGAGAGAGAGAACAGAAACTGGTAATGCACTCAGGGTGGAAAGAAGGCTGGGTAATATATTCATTCTAAATTGTATTTAACCTTCCCCCATAATGAGAGGGGGGAAAGCCTACCATCTGTTTAAGTCATTAGTCAGTTCCATAATTAAAGGATTAAGACTAGCTCTAACAATTTCATTACTTTTCCTAGGAAACGAAACATCTGACTATTTACAACTAGTCTAATGCCATTGAAAAGAGCTATTGATTAGTTTTGTCTTTCTTATACTTTGGGAGATTGCCATCATCTCAAAATTCAGTCCAATTGATTTATGCCAGGAACATAACCTGAAGTTCACTACCATGTCCAATATATAAGGAAAAGATTTTTGTCAATCTGATATAAATAATGTATATTGTCAGCATAGAGTAGTAGTTTAACCTCACACATTCCTGATCTCATATATTGCAGTATACGATTGACCCTAATTTATATTTCCAGCCATTCAAGGACAGTGTTAAATAAAAGGAGTAAATAAAAGCTCTTCTTTTGCACAGTTTTTAAGAATTAAGCAATTAGCCTCCTTTTAAGTCAAAGTCATTGTGGACTATAATACAGCAACAAAATCTAGGTAAGAAACCATCACATAAGCCAAATGGATCCACTTAAAGGACCAAGTCAACCTAATCTTGTCAACTGCCTTTTCTTTATCAGGGCAGCACTGCGGCAGGGATTTATCTGAGTATCTACAGACACTCATTAATTCCATCAGTAATCTTGTACTATCAATACCCGATCATTACTTATTAAATTCATCTAATTAGGATTGTAGATATCATCTACTATTTTATTTGAT
Source organism: Manacus vitellinus (assembly GCF_001715985.3). Classification (NCBI taxonomy): domain Eukaryota; kingdom Metazoa; phylum Chordata; class Aves; order Passeriformes; family Pipridae; genus Manacus; species Manacus vitellinus. Next base: position 1,857,655 of record NW_021940122.1, read on the forward strand.
CTTGTATCCAACATTTCTATGGGATATTTGGGTTGGCAGAGCCTAAAACGTTGTTGTAGATCTTTGCCTGGTTTAAGCTTAACTGAGTAAGGGCCTCAGGAGAACAGTCTCCTTCAATACACGCAGTTGCTTACACCATCCAAAGGTCTAGGGGATGACATTCATATAAAAAGCACTGCTAAGGTTCTAATATCTCTTTCAATGGTTCTCTTATTCAAATCTTTCATCGTATGTCTTAGTAAAGCAGGTGAGGAATCTTGAGATTACCACCTGCTACCTACGACCGAGGTGGTGTGTCCCACACAATCTATGTTGTGGGTCCACCATCTGTGTTCTGTGTCACTCAACAAATCCAAAAACAATTCAAGAGGCAGGAAGTGTAACAGTGTTGATATTTTCCAGTGACAACAAGTAATTCTTGGTAGGAAAGCTTAAAACCATGAGTGAGGAGTTGTGGAAGAATCTCACAATACTGCAAGTGACCCAAAGATAAAGTGGCAGGTGTAGCTCTTAAAAGCAAAGTCAGGTACTTGAGAAAAAAATCTACTTTAACTACATATATATAATGAATGGGTTTGCATTAGATGTGAGTAAAAATTTAGTCATTGTGGATACCTTTTAAAAAATGCCAGCAGACTGGTCTGAGGAAACACAAACAAAACCAAATATCATCACTCCCTGAGAAAAATTACTTGAGAGCAAAAAGCATTTTGACATTGCCCTAAGCCACAACATGTTCATCCCACACACAGCATGTTGCCAAGATCAGACCATGTCAAACAAAAGACTAGGAGAAACTAAAACTACATAGAGACAGGGATGACAGAGAAAGATGTGAAATTAGTTCAGCTGGAGAGGTACACACATAGATTAAACTTTAGCATGGAAAAGACATGCTCGTTTGAGGGAATATGGTAGAGGGCAAGAAAAAACTAGTACTAACTGGTGCCCAGAAAGGTATATAAGGAACAATCATTCTCCATGATACCGAAAGTTTTCTGAAGATTGTCAAGGTACCACTTTTAAACAAAGAAATTGATTAATTTTGGGGCATAATGCATTAGTATATGGTAGAACTCGAAGCAATAGAATACTGGGGTAGTTAAATGAATTCACAGAGATTAACTAAGCTCACAAAAGATAAGTGACAATTAAGTGACATGGTATTTCTAATGCAGGCTCTGGTTTAGAAAGTCCTTAAGCCACTGTTTGTCAGAAGCTGGGACAAAACAGCAGGGAAAATGGTCACTCATACTTTTGAAGATGTAAATGGCTATTCTTGCTTAACCTTGATGATAATGGTTTGGATGTTTGAACCTTCATTTTTATCTAAAACCACTTTCTTCATTTCCTGATCATGCAAAATTGATGGTTTACACTCAATATTCCAGCAGGTATCACATCTTGAACACAGTTTTTTTACAATATTGTTCATTAGCTATGACAGAAGCGTAAACACTTCTTTTACACCCAGATACAAACACCTGAGTATAGTCATACATACATTGAATTCAAACCCTAGTATAGCATTCATCTGACTAAATGTGTTTACATTCAAACATAAGGTAGACAGCACGAACATCATTTATAGTCAATGGAGAAAAATGGGTACTTGTAGAGGTCCCTCATTTTAACTTATTATGCATGAACAAATTCGAGCAAGCAGACCGTGTCCCAAAGCCCCTATTCCCCCTCATTCCCCAGTAAGGAGGGAACGGTGTGGTGAGCTCAGATGAAAACCCCCACACCATGAAGTTTAAACTTAGCTGAATGTCACCTTCAGTCATGTTTACACCATTCAGAGCAGGCAAGAAAATTCAAACTCCTTCCCAGGTGTAAGGTATATATTACACCTGCAAACTGACATGCACCCATACAAATGCGTGTGTGTACATAACATACTAACTCCTGTGGTTTGGGATTATTTTTTCTGCTTCACCAGCAAATTGAAACAAAACTCAATGCAATTCTAACATTAGTTTACTATAAATTCCTAGTCTTTAAGCTAATGGTGAAATAATGTTCCTCTCATTAGTTTAATGATCATATTGTGCTTAATACAAGCATTCCCCACTCTTTTTTTCCTCTTTCATTAACTCAGTCTAATAGTTGCAGTTTACTTTCACTGTGAAGCTGTCAATCTTTTTCTTGTATGTAACATGTCAGTCTGTTATAGCACAGACTGAATGCAGAGCATTTATCAGACTAAGACCTCTTTTTATTTACTGACTCAAAAATTATTTTGAGCTGCTTGTGATGAAGCATGTTGATGGAGTGTATTTTAAGAAGCAAACATTTAGATCATTTACAGATTTTCTTTTTTAAATATGATATGTGCTTACTTGTCAGTGTTTGACATAGAATAAACTAGCTGACACTTGGAAAAAAAGAAAGGTAGGTGAAACTGATGCAGAGGAAAGTCCCTGAGCTCAGACTAAGTTGGCTGTTCCCTTCAGACACCCAGAAAAAAACCGACTTTTACTCACGGCAGTATGCAGCTATACATAGCAACAGCAAAGTTTCCTTCTCTCATAATAATGCAGACTTTTCTTAGGAGCATGAAAAAGAAAAATAAAATAGTTTTTTTATATACTAGATTTTAGAAGAAAAACCAGCAATTTTATTGGAAGGAATGAGGGAAAGGAGGTGATAACAGAGGATGTGTCCAAGAGCTCTCATGTGAGACCTGTTAAATGCATAAGACCTCAGATGTATTTCCTTGACTAGAAATTTAGATGCACTTTATTCTAGGCACGTGACCTATTCAGCCTTTCTGTTGGAATCTCCTACATTCAATAGTGTCACATCATCTAAGCTGACATCTCCTTGCTGTGAAAGGACAGCCTTGCATTTCTATCAACAGTCCAAGTTTGCATTTCAGGCCAGTCCTATCCCTGAATGTCCCTTACACCTTTCTGTCTGTTGGTTATATTTATCCCAGCTTCTTCAGAGTTCATACTGCTTTAAAAGAGCAAAAATTTATCTTTGTCCACAGCCCTGCCTCTGGTCGGTTGCAACAAAGCTGCTGGTCTTTTCTTCAGTTCTTTACAATAAAAGACGTTATCGAATGAAAGCCAGCAGCTGGTGGAAAAAAAAAACAACATTGCTTCAGCTACAGGGTAATTTAAGGGGTTGCTGTGCTTACCCACTTTGTTCTTAATTACTATCCTTCTCAGAGGCTAGTATTCCCACGCAAACCTGTTTCTTCTCTGTTTCCATGAAAGTTTATGTTAAGACTATACCATTTTAACTTTTCCCATTGTTGGGGTTTTTTTCCATTTAATGTATAAGAAACCCTTCTAAGTGTCCACACCTCAAGCAACCAATTCAGAGATACTGTGTCAAACACTGTGTTCAGTCAACCTGTCAGTAATTTTATTATGTCGGCCTAATAAAATGAGGTACTTTTGAATCACTTGTTCAAAACTAGTTTTTTAGAGCTAAAGCACAGTATTAAGCAAACTGAGAAACAAAAACCTTGTAATTCTGGACTGTGACTTCACTGGTCGTAAACTTTTTGAAACGAGGTACTCTTCATCCCTAAAATAAATGCTAAGGAACAAAACAATGCTTTTCAAGGCTGTAGAACATGGAACAAGAGATATTCAGTGGAGCAAATATTTCAAACTACAGCTGCTCTGTCACTTACATCAGGAAAAGAAGTGAGGCAGGAGACTGCCATGACCAGGGTCTGACCCTCTGTTCCTAACACCGACAGCACTGACCCTAACATCAAACCGCACTGAGAAGGGTACCACAGGAATGGGAACACAAGGCCATTTAGCTGGTGCTACCAATTAATCTCTTAGGCCAGCTTGGCAAACCAATGCTCTTAGGGGACAAAATATGGGGAATAATCTAGTTATTCACACACAAAGGAACCTTATGCACTTTTGAAATGGGCAAATTACTTAGGTGCCTTGTTCATGCAGAGCATACTGCTTGTGAACCTACTATTGTCTCCTGTCATTTCTAGAGCATAGGCAGGCTTTTAGCTTCACTCACATGGATGGTATCAGTATTTGCTAAGGCTATGACTAGTGCCTCTGTTACAAGCTCAGATGTTTGTTGCCCTAAAAACACACAAAACAAACCAGCCCCAAGAGCCTCTGACTGAAGGGAGAACAGAAACAAAGAACAATAGTTACCAATAACTCTATCATGTGAAATGCAGTGAACCAAAATAGTCAAATCTACCTCTCCCCTTGCAAATATTAAGTGGGATTTGTTTCCATTTCTCCAGACAACACGCACATACTCCCTCTCACACATATACACACAGCTCTCTTTGTGTAACTGAGAACAAATTAGGCCATCCTTTCACACACTGTCTCAACCAGACTGATTCTGAAATTTTCATGGGGCATTCAAGGACAAAGAGGTGGGGGAAAATAAAAATAATTACTGGCTATCACAGCTGAAGAGCTCTTCCTAGATGTATCCCTCTCACTCCTCCCTGAGGTAGAGAGCTCAGATGACTATAAAAAGATCTCACAGCCTCTGTGATCAACTAAACATTGTCCTTGCTCTTCCCTCCAGATCCCAGCCCTGCCTTGCTCTCCCATCTATTGTAAAAAACATGAGCATTTGGGATGGAATTGATTTATTTAATAATTATTTGTTTTTAACTTGATCCACCACCTCATTCACACGAAGACTAGTTTCCAGCAAGGTCTGGAGGAGCTACTTGCATTCCTTTCCTTTGAACCTCTATCTCTCGCTCCTCTCTCTCCTCCCTTTTCCCAGGCTTTGAGAGCAGCATAGGATTTCCACTGAATTCTATAAAATTATTTTTAGCCCATGATGTCCCAGAGGCCAGCAGACTGTCACATCTTTTCTCTGGTGTTGCTCTCTACATGTACGGTTCTCTCCACCCACAGCAGGGAGAACAGAGAGACCTCAGCCAAACCCTGACCCCTTTCTGCCTCCACCCCAAACCAGGGAGCCCCAAAACTGGGATCCAGCTCCCACAGAGGACCTCTCTGAACCAGACCACTACTACATGGTATATCAGAGGAGGCTCTCCAAGCCTCCTGGTTTTATCCTCTGTTCAATGCCACAGTAAAATACCTGTCAGCTTATTTTGTGTGTGCAGCCAGTGTCTGGAAGACAAGCATTTGATTAAATCTCAGGTTATTTCAGGCACACAGCTGCAAATGAAATACACAGCAGCTCCTGCATCATTTCCTGCAGCACACTGCTTTTTTAGGCACCCACTGCTATCCACACTGCTCCAGGCACTTTCATTCAAATGTGAAGAATACCAATTCAAGGTCTGCAAACTTTTAAATACCATCTTTTTTGTTTTTTCTACTTCTTGCACGCACTCCTGTTTGGTTTTTTTCTAGTCTGTGTTTTACACTGTAATTCACCCATGTACCTCTCTTCCTGAAGCTATTCCATTTCATTTTTCTCAAATGACTATATAGAGATATATTTACTTTAGTAAGTCAACATGTGTAAATGTCATTGTCTGTCAAGGCTCACTGTTTCTCTCTCTTTCCAAGGATGACAATGTAGTGTGATGAAAAAGGCTCACAGCTGGACAGCATTGTGCTGGAGTCTATATGTTTCCCTTACAGACTGAGATGGACAATAAATGCATGTCTGCTCCTGGTGTGAGGAGTCAGTAGATAAGTGAAGGAGGCCACTGTATCTCAACAGCTTTCAAACTCACGTTGCTAGTTCCCAAAGCAGCTGAACTGACAAGAACTGTCAGAGTAAAGGGTACTTAACCAAATTAAGAGGCAAGTTGGATGTCTATATTTTCAGAAGGCTCCCCTTAAGAAAGCAGATGCTGAAGCCATTCAGGAGGACTTGCCCCTGGATTCATACTGATTTTCCACTACAAATTAGTGTTACTCAGGTATTATTGAAAAGAAAGCTGAGAATGAATCAGAGAAGCTGCTTTTCATCACAGTGCCAGAGCAATATAGTCTGGAGCATAGCAGACATGAAAGCACACAATATGCTTATTAAAAGGAGTTCCTGTGTGGTTTTAGCATTTTCTCTTCCTTTTATATGTGTGTAACTCTCTTGGAAGCTTGAGGAAGAATGGTTATTTCCCCGAAAGAGACACATACACAGTCTGTAAAACATTACAGAAAATTTGTGACACTTCTGGACAGAGCTGCCCTCCTAGAGCAGAGAACACCAAGCATACCATTCCTGTTGGATTTGCTTTAGAGCAGGACTGTGGTCTTACACATGCAAAGGTTACCAATCCACGGCACATTACCTGAGTCATTTGTCACTGCCATGAGTGATGAGACAAATCAGCATAGTATGGTGGCACTTCACTGTCAGTAAAGGGTTAGAGTGGAAAGCTCAACTTCTGGCAATGGATAAAAGCTGAAGTTCCAAGGGAACATGAAAGTGAAACAACATTCACAATATGCTTTTTCCTAAACGCGAAAGTGAAGGCTCCCTCCTTCTAAAACTGTCTTTTCTCAATTTCCAATGAGGTTTAGCAGTGATAAAGTTGCATGTTATTGCTTAAACCAAGGTTGAAGAAGCCTCTGATTTTCTTTTCAGAAGCAGTGCTTTTATTCCATCCCTACTCTAGTTGAAATGGTGTTACCAGCCTCTGACTAGCACACAGTTCTGACCTCCTGCTGATGCCAGGCAACCACGATAAACTGACCGTGCTCTCACCCAGTGGCATCAGACTGCTGTGCTTCACTCACATGCGCTGCTAGAGAGTGAACTCATGGTGCAGCTCTGCCCATGAGATGGACTGAGAGGCTAGGACCAAATGCCTGCCAGCTAAAGGAAAATGGACTTTTCACCCCTCCTGACTTCAAAGCGAAGCAGGAGGTTTCAGGGCTTGCAGCACTGAATGTTTGCCATTTGATGGAAAAAGAAAAAGGACTAGGAAATGTTCAGGTCAATTTGAAATTTTTATCAAGCACCAAAACACTAAAATGCCCAAAGATATTGTTCACAAGAAATCCTGCACACTCAATTTGAAAGCAAAGTTGCACCACCTGTATAAAGGTCCTACCTGAAATCCATGCCATGCTGTGCCTATCATATTTCAGCAAGAAGTCTCATGTATGAAGGAGCTTGATTTGGGAAGAAGTCACATTGGAGAGCCGTGGAATGAGAAGAAGAAACTTCAACAAATGCTCTGCATGGCAAAACCTAGAAAGCAAAGGGAGAGACTCACACAAAATTTTCAAATAGCATTAGCAAATCACTCATTGCCTTCATGTAGCAGATCACAGTACTTTAGAAACAATCTCTGCTGAGAAAATGCTGAAAGAGTCCTTAACAAGAGCCGGTTTGTAAGCCGTTTAAAAACTCTGGCCCTTAGAAAGTCAGAGTGGATGCTCTCTGCTTCTGTAACATGCTTACCAATCACCCTGTGCTCTGCAATATTTTTCAGCCACTTCATGCTTAAAGTAATCTAATGATCTTAGCTGCAGGAAAAGTTTCATTAATGCAAGTGCTAGAGGTCAGCACTCATGACAAGAAGAGGGAGAGTAAATGTGAGGCTGGCAGATTGCTTGGCACATGGACTGGAGGCATGTGAAGCCTGAGTTGAAGCAACAGGGAGGGTGAAAAGCTGCTAGGAGGCTTTTCTTCCAGGAAGCTCTGGAAGAAAATCAGAACAGTAATTCCTCCCCTCTTGTACATACCAAGAGACACAGTCTTGCAAGTTGCCTTTCTCCAATCCACCAGGATGGCTGCTTTGGGGAAAAACACATTTAACAAGTGTGCTAAAAATCACATCTTTGAAGCCCTTTTTAACTGGCAGTTTTCTATTCCCTCCCCACTGCCAATTCTCAGCCAGGTTTTAAAACAGCTGTTTTTAAACTTTTGACACTTCAGGTTTCTCTGCCAGATGCGGTGAAGTTTCTGTCTGAATCTCTTGCTCATAGTCTGATCTGCCAATCTAGTCTAAGTTATGGACAGTGCTTGTCCCCATGGCATTTCTTTATACTCACTGGATATTGTCTGAAAGCCTCTGCAGAAAAGAGATACCATATACACAAAAAGGCATAATCAAAGAGCACTTTACATATACCAGCTAGATCCCTTTTTCTAGCTATTTCATAGCATTTCTTTCACCATCTGGTCTCTTTGATTTGTCCATTCTGCCAGATTACCTGTATTCTTTTAAATTACATTTTTTTAAAATGATCTAAAATATTAGGCATTGATTGAATTCCACAGGCCAATGAGCACAACTAGGAGAACTCTTTTCAGTTCATAATTTACCTTGTTTTGTTCCTGTTCATAAATTATCCATAAAGGACTTTGATTTTTACTAATCTGCTCATTATTCAAGGCTCTTTGACAAAAAAATTAATGCAAACATATTTCAACACATGGATTCTGTCTGTGGGCTAGTCACTTCAGCTGCCTCTTCGACTAACTATTATTTATGGCCTGCAAGTTGTCAATTAAACAACATGGCATTCACACACCTTGGTTGGATATTTGGGCCAAACTACTGAGACCTTCTCACACAGAAATATCATTCAGCTTTATCCAACACATCTCACTGAATAAGCTTCAGGTTTGAGTTATTAATTATGAGGAACTTATGGAAACCAGATTAGTAGAAAGAGAGGGTGGTCCTTGTTACCAACCTCGTGACTTGAGCATCACACGGTTCCCTGCCTTACCTGTGTTCACAGACCAGAGGTATTTCCCACAGCTTCCCATATGACTTATTTCATAACTTACAAGTTAATAACAAGTATTATGGGTAGAGGAAGTCTTGACTAAACAAAGGTTTATTGCCTTTTACCCTACTACCCTGTTTCTTTATAGTTTATCTCACCTTGTTTAGATCTAGCTTGAATACCTCTACATGAAAGATGCAGACATATCTTCAGTTTATTCCAAAAATGCGAAAAAGATAGCTACAATGTTTTGCTCATTTACAACAGAACAGGCAATGTATTTACCAAAATGAAATTAAGTCACCAGGGGCAGTTTCCCAATGCACAGTACCAGACTGATTTCAGTAGATGTCCTCTGCAAAATCCTCATCCAGCCTATCCTCAGGGTTGCCTGAACACTGCTCTTTCAGACTTTGGTAGCATTCAGTGAAGCCTCCTCAGTCCTCACACTCCTGAGTGCCTTTGGCCAAATAGGGCCTCACACCAAAACTAAAGCATCTGTCCCCTCATAAAGTTGTGATTTCTAAGAGATTTTGAGGCAAGGCAACAGTCATACCCACCAGTTTCTGGGGAGGTTTTATTTCTTATTTTTTCAAATTAGACAAGTGGAACAGGCAGACAAAGGGCTTTTATACCTTTTTACAGAGCAGTGATAAAAGCCACCAAAACCATAATAGCTTCCCACTTCTTGTTTAAAATGCTCTTGCTTGGCTTTAGAAAAGAGAAAACAATTCTTTAGTGTCATTTTGATCAGCATTACCACCATCTGCACAAGCTTTAACTCATACAGCAGGGATTTGCAGAGAAATTTCAACCAAGGCGGCACCAGTTGTATTTTCAGAGCTGACAGAATTCAAGAATAAGGAATTAAACAAAGTGATTCACTGAGGAGCTGAATTGGCTGACCCATGTTGCCAATCCATTGCTGCAAAGTCCTACACAGAAAAGCCCAATAGGACAAAAAAAAAAAGAAACCACAGATGAGAAAAAAAAAGTTTCCCCAACACAATCAGATCCACTCAATGTGAAAGAATGAGACAGAGAAAGCATATGTATTTATCTGGTGCATTGTTGAGCTGTAAGCCTTCTTCCAGACTCACTTGATACCTTTTGTACCTAAATTCCCCTGTCCACTGTACAGGAGTCAGCTATGTTTGTTTACCAGCAGATAACCATCTTAATTAGACTACTGTATTGAAGCTCTTTTCTTTTCTAGCACAGAAATACTTTTGTTCCCTCTGGCGTTGTTTTCCTTGGAGGTGTCCCTTCCTAAACAGAATCTTTTCCTAACTAATGAAACAGACTAATGTAAATGCCATCCTGTGATCTTTGTGCCTGTGTCACTCCCACTCAAGTGAAACTAGACAGGACCCAGTTAATTAGTACAAGCCATTAAAACCAAACAAAAAACAGTGTTAATGGCCTGCCAGCTTATTTATTTCTAAACATCTCATTTTCACAGCATCAAAAACAATTGGAATCAAGTAAAGCAGCCACCAATTTTTCATGTTTTGAGCATGAGCATGTTTTGTGCACACTGCAGGCAAATTGTTGAAGAAACCATGCTAACTTGAGAAGCAAGTCCTGAATTATCAAGTAAGCTTTTCCAAGACCAGCACGTCCACTATGCAGGAACTCCCATAGCACAGAGCCCTGTACCATGTGCTGCTATTAAAGTGCTAAATCACTATGCCACAAGAGTCATTACAGCCTCATAGCTAGCCAAGGCCAATTCCCAACACCAACAATGCTTGTCAACCCACACTGAATTTAGGAACAGTTTGCCTATAAGAAAAGGCAAAGCCTGCCCCCGCTCTGTCACATCCTACCGAAGAGCTGTTACTTCTTATACACAGGTTCCTGTTTCTTGATCCTCAACACATACTGCCTGACAATCCTGTAACAAGTACCTATAGGACATGTTTAGGGGCACAGCAGCACTATACTTTGCTTACAGTTCACATCACACCTTACACAAACCCCTAGTTAGGCAAGAGGGTGAGAAAGCACTTTTGAAACTATGAGAAACTTGTTTCCTGGAAAAGTTTTCCATGGACATAGGGCCTGCAACTTTCTGTCCTTCTGAAGAGGGCTATGAATAGAAGAGTTTTCCAGTAAAGAAATCTAGAGCCCTTCCTCACCCACCTTTTGGACAAAGCTACCAAAAGTGCAGGGCCGCATCCCTCCTCCAATTTTTTCCATCTTCATGTTACATCCATAAGAAAGATCCTTCTTCATGAAGGAGCCGAATTATGATGATTGGTCATGTCAGTTCTCCACCTCTTCAGCAGTAAGGAGCAACAAGCAGCAGTGCCAGGGGAAGAACAATGCCAAGAGACCCACCAAAAGAAAAATGCTTTTCACAAAGTCAGTGACTGGGACAAACGACTGAGGGGGAAGGAGGGATTCCCAAGTTATGCTTCCTAAATCTGGGCATTTCTGTATGAAACAAGGAGTCACAAAAGTTAGCATGTTAAGAGCATGCTTTGATGGCTGCCATTTTTTTCCTCAGTATTGTGCTCTTGCAACCTGAGAAATTGTAGGCTTTCAGTGCAAGTTAAGAAGATTGGCAGAAATTCTTACTCTGTCACTGGCTTTTCTTGAAAATTGACTCCAGCAATCTGCTAGCTTTTTCACAGTCACAAACTAAAAATAAAGTGAAGCAGATCAAGGAAGACAACATAACCAGTTCTGCAGAGCCACAGTCAAAGATCCAGGTTAAATAGCTATTGCAGTGCATAGCTCCATCACTGTTCACCTCAGTAGGGGTAGGAAGTGTTAAGAGGTGGGTAACACTTTTCCACACAGTTTTAGCATCTACCAAAGCAGATGGTGATACCAGAAAAGCACAGGTTGTAGAGTAGGCATTTTCCACAATGTCTGCATGTCTTCTAAACCAGGGTTTCCACTTCACTCCTCCACAAACCTCTTGTACCACACACAGTGTTGGAGATAGGAACCCAGCCTTCCCTCAGCCGAGAGTTCTACTTGCCCACTTTGTGCTGATGACAATCTAAATGTAGGCACTTTTCAGGTGCACTGCCTATAGACACTGGAAAAAGAAGCAAGGAGGACAGTGCAATGAACTAAAATGTTCAAACTCAGATATTCCCATTTTAGCACCTGGTCACTGTAGGTTTATCTTGGACCTGATCCAGCAGCCTTGCTGCTGTACTGTATCTATTAAGGCTATTGTGTACTAAATAGTAGTAAGAAGAATAAACACGTTGTTTAAAAAAGAAATAGGTGAATTTCATTTTCTCAGTAGCCTTGAAGCTTTACAATTAATTATTTGCCAATTCAAACACATTTACTCATCTGTCCTTTACGGCAAGCAGTTATCATTACAGAAATAGTTGGATATTTTTCAGCTGCTCCCCACTCCAATTTGCTTTTTAATTAGTACTGATTCCAGGAAATTAGGTGGCTAGATTTTTCCATACTGTATGCTTTTATGTGCTGTGATATTATACAGTGACATGATCAACAAATGTCTCATTCTGGCCCTGGAATATTGCACCCACGTCCATCATGTTTGCTTTCCACCCATGGTGCAATGAAGGCAATTAGAAAATGAGTAAGTCTATTTCTATCCTAGTCATGTCCATGGGCACAGAGGAGACATGGAATCTAATGATGAAGTTTAAATGAGATCATATATGAGTCCCAATATCTTAGTCAAAAGCTGAATAAAGTAATCTTTGTTCTCAGACATCACCCACCTAAAGAAGTTCAGTTCCACTTACACATGTGCCTTGTTATCCCTCCTACCGTCTCATCTGCTAAAGAACTTCCCAGCAGTTCTTCAAAGTCTTTAAATTGTACTAAAACTTTTATATGTTGAAAAACAAGTGAATTTTTCAAATTTGAATTGAGCTCTGCTTTAATCCCATAGCATTTCCCCTCCAATTTAAAAAAAAAAACCCTGTCATTTCTATTTTTTCCCTTTTCCATTCACACATGTTAAAATGACCGTGCATTGGTCTAGAAGTTAACGTCTAGACTGTACGAAGTCTTAGAGGTTAGATACAACTCACAGCCATCCAGCTCTCTCTGGACCCCACATTTAGGGAGACCACTTTCATCTCATCTGACCCAACTCCATTCCCATGAGGGTCCAATAAGAGTGCTGATTCTCCACCTCCACACTGACTTGTGTTACACGGCTCAGTAACTCAGGACATGACAGTGCATAACGTGCAGACCTTTTAGACTTTCAGCAGCTATTTAGTTAGGAATAACAATTCCTTTTGAATGACAATGCACACAGAGATCGTGAGGATTTATTGAGTATAACCTACTGTAGTCTATCCATCAAAGTGACATTCAGTCACTTACAGACTTCCTGCGCTTACTGTACTTAATGAACACTTCACTAATTTCTGCAGTATTATTTTTGCCTGACAAGGAAGCCTCTCATGTGATTCTTAGGGAGGAGAAGAACTTCTTTAAGCAGTAATGAGGTCTGTCTGAGCTCTTGGTAATCGCAACACATGCCAATATTTGGTTGATGCTGCTCATGCATCATCATTTTCCACTTGCTCTTCCCACAGCACAGCACATACTTTGGAATTAACATTTCCATGGTTATTTTGCAGTGCAATCTCATAACCTTCTTCAGAGCAATTGGGGAACACAGTCTCACTGTGCTTCTGTTTACCAACTTCGCTTGAGTGGACAATGGAAGAACAATTCCTGTTTTGCTTGAAATGTGAATGACTATAACGATTAAATCCTATCTTTCTAGGGAGTGAAACTCAGTGTCTTGTCATTTCCAGCCACGTCTCTATCAACATCCATACAAATAAGCAATATATAATATTCCTCCTGAAGTCAAACAACAAAAAGGAAGAAACCACTTATCTTCCCTTAAGTTGTTACTGCATATCCTTGAAGATGTCTCTTGTCTTCCCTTCATTATTTTTCAAGTTCTCTCATCCCATGCTTGTCTCCAGTTTTCTTCTGAATAAGTGAGTCTGCGACCACCCATTCTCATTCTTAGTCCTGCAATAAAGCAGAGGTCAGCTCTTCTGCACTCCCTTACTTTTATGCTGGTCACTTCTTATTTTCATTATTAGCAAGACCACTGCCAGGCCAAGTCAAAAATCCTCTTACTTGCAAGTCCTGAAAGGCAACCAAAACATCCACACTGCTTTTTCTCAGACTTATGCTCAACATGCAGATGTTGCCTCTTGGGACAACATGCCAGCTTCAACAGTCCTTGTTCAAAATCAAAATCTCTAACAATTCTCTATCAGAGCCATGCTGTCCCTCCTTCAACAAGAGAAAATGACCCCGGGAAAACATTGACGCTGACATAGTTCAGAGACAATTCAAAGAGATTTTCCCATTTCAGCTGAAGCAAAGCACCTGGAGAAGGGTGGTCAGCTACCACACTGCTGAATAGCCCCAGAGGTAGACAAGCTCCTTTATCATCCCCAACACCCTACAGGCTTAAGACAAACTCAAATTCCCCCACCACAGTCAAAATACCCTTCTCTTGAGGAAGGAAGAAGTAAGCCTCCTGAGTTAAAAAATTTCTCCTCTTTCCCAAATTTTTAGTCAATCACAAGAGTTTCCTACCTGTTTAATAAGACAAAGGCTTGAGTGACACAATCACCTGAGAAAACAACTATATGGCCCTGTCCATGCAGTTTAGTAATTGACACTTGCTGGAGATGTCTCAGCAGCTTCTCTGTATTCAATACGGAGCACAGACTATGACAAAGGTGTCCTAGTGAACAGTCTAGTTACTGCTCATATTTCTCTGGCATCTGTACAAAGCAGCACAGCTGCAACAGGGACATTTCTCCCAGGCTGCCCTATAACCTCTGATCTAAACCAGGCAAATGCAATTCGACCATCTCTGCTGTGTCCCCAGGTGTCTCTACCTACACTACTGGAACAAAGAAGAGTGCACACTGCCACTATTATTTCCCTCCTCTGAATGGCATCTCTCTCCTAAGGTACTCTTTTTTTTAATATAGATTCTTGTATTTGATGAATCTAACTTAAGTTGGTGCCTGGCTTCTAGACAATTGTACTGGTGTTTCCCAGTTAAAATCCACCAAAAAATAACTCATCTGAGCATCTTCAAATCTTCTCCATAGTCAAGAAACAGGGGAGGTAGCTCCTTTGTCTGCAGAGAAAGGTGTGGAACACTCCAGCCACATAAAAGATGCCAGCTAGAATAAGAATGAGCATGTCCTGGAAATACTGGTATGTAGGTCAGAGAGTCTTTAAATATGCATTGAAACAATATTAATGTCACTGACCTGCCTGATCACAAGTGCAGCTGCTGCCTCAAACCATCTCAGAATTGTTTCTTCTGAAAGCAAGTACCTGCTGCCCTTCGAATCCATCCTTTATCTGCAGATGGGTGGAGAAAAATTATTTACTATCAGATGTTCAGCTGTATTTACTGATTTTAATATAAAAGGAAATTTGAAAAAGGGCATTTGGTTTCCAGTTAATGGCCCCCAAAGGTTTATTATTGGAGACATTTGGCACCAGCTCTGAGGGGAAGTTTGTATTGCTGCTGTTCAGCTGTGCTTTGCCTCAGGTTAACTCGTACTTCGTGTTCTGGTGCAGATAATCTCCGTTTTTTTTCTACAAGCACAAAATAGTTGCTTTCCTTGGGGAAAAAAAATAAAGCCAAAAAAAACAACAAAAAGCCCCATATATACAGAGACAGCAAAGATTACCTGTAACTGCAATAATTTAAGGGCAAAAAGAATCCTCTTATCTCACCTGCAGAGTGGATTTAAAAAGTGAGAGCAGGAAGAGAAATGACTTGCTGAAAGGAAGTTTTGGAGGACATTATTAGGGTCTAAATAGGGATTTATGTGGCCTCCATGCTGTACTCTGATATCTTTCATGCACTTTGGCTTATATATTGAAAAGAAACTGGAGCAAATACGAGTTCATTGCCGAAATACGTTCAGTCATGACGTCTCTGTTATGTGTTTACTTACTGCCCAGTAAAATACTAACTCCTCTCCACCCTACGATCCTAAATGTACAACAAAAAGGATAGGAAAGTATTTATATAAATATTTGCAGCAGAGAGGAGGTGAATGCATGTCTCTTGACAAGTGTAATAAACCTGCGTTGGTAGAAAACGTGCTGCAAAAGAGATGGCCTCTTTCTCCATTCACAGCATCATCAGTCCTTTGCTTCTGTGCCAAATGAGTGAAAATACACTAGTTCAGTAATGGAGGTTCTTTGTGCAGAACTATTCACATAAGTACCTCTAGGTATTGTTAAACTCATTGTTAAGCTGGGTGTTAAACTCATTCTCAAGGTCATAAACTAATCTGCATCGATGCAAACATGTCAGTCCGATGGCACTGCTAGTGGTGCAGACGTACAAGAACAGCCATATTGGTGCACATATTCTATAAAGAAATCTCACAAGAGCAAAATTACATCACAACCACTATGTAAAGAATTTCTATTGGTAAAATAAACATGTGCTAACACAGACACACATGTATTTGCCCTGTGGCACAACCGAATAATTTTATCTTCCAGTCTCCCCAGAAGAGTTAAGCAAACCCACTTTTACTCATGGTCCTAACAAGGAACACCTTCTCAGGAAGATGCAGGCTACAATATTGGTAGGCAATTAAGGAATTTGGCAATCCTGCTCGTCTAACTGTGCAATTATGATAATGTCACTTTGTATTTCCGCTTTGCAAAAGACTCTGAGATCCTCAGATGAAAGCTGTGTACCAATGCAAAGCATTTGTACCTTCATCAATGAAGCAGATGGTATATGGTACACTTGTTTGTGTGTGAACCCTGTTGTCAATGCTGTTATACATAGTTAAGTAATCCCTTCTTCCTCTGCAAACTGCGGTTTCACAGCATTTGGTAGGGGCTGGCATTTCCATAAGAGCAACTGTATCTTGGTGGCTACAGTTTTAAGAGTATAATTCATATGTAGTTGAAACACAACATGACAAAGGTGTACATCAACTAATGAAGACTGGAGGTGACCTTGAGATGCAACCTTGTCCACTGCTCTGCACAGAACAGGGTCAGGTACTCATAAGTATTTCCCAACCATTTAGTCTAAACTGTTTCAAAGACTGTCAGTAACAGACATCCATGCCTTCTTCAAAAAGTGTTAGTTTGTACTAAACATGAGGTTTTCTAATATCCAATCTCAAATTTACTCGGGAAAATACATGCCCATTATTTCTAGTCTTCTTTCATAAAAAATTTTTTCCACCCAAGGTTTTTACTCTTTGCAGCTGTCTTTGTATATTTGTAGCTTATTGTATAAAGTACATTGTATTCTTTTTCATTTTACTGAGAAATTTGCAAGCAGGTACCCCTCGGCTCCCTCCATCTTTCTGCTGCAAGCCCATGGTTGAATAAAAGGAACACTGGAAAAGAAAAAGACAAAAAAAAATCAGGCACAGGACGTATCTTTCAAAATAATTGCTGTTCAGCAGACCAAGGCTGGAAAACAAGCATAAATGTGTTCTAATTATATCAGCCCCAGAGTTTTGTTAGGGTTTATTCACATGAATTGGAGTTACAGTGATCTGACTTTGCCAACAGGAATAAAGCACCTTGAACCAGGCATGGATATATCTAGTTAAATAAAAGTAAATATATTACTGATGCTGACTGCTGGTAATCCACAAATAAGCACAGAAAGAGAATTTGAAGCAAATTTGAGTAACTTATGTAAAAATCATCACATGCAAGGCCAAGGAAGAGGATCAGCTACATTTCCCGCTTGTCACAATGCAACCACGCAAAACACTCAGAAATCCTTTTGCATCTTAGATCACCCATGTCCTGTAATTAATTTCTAAATTATGGAGATTTTATATATTTAATTTGTTCTTAGATTCACTTACAGGAATGTTACCTGTATTTGTAATTCACATACTCCAGCTGCAATTATTACTTTTCTCCTAGAAGAAAAGAAACAATACCTAAGACAAAAGAAAAGTGACAGGGTTTTGCTCTGCTCTGTGTTGTATGGGATTTCAATAGAGAAAATTAATTGCTGGGTTGAATCATGCAATAAGTCTGTTATGTTCATATCTCGTCTCTGATACCAACACTATCAGAGATACCAACAACAGGTGCTTCAAATTCTCATTGACAGTCACACAGTAATATTCCCACAGAGGATACCTCTTCCAAAACCAAGGCACTTATGACTGGTTAATATCTTGAAGAAGGGCTCAAATCTTTAATAATATACTTTGTCCCAGCTAGTGAAGCTACAAGCATTCACCTGAGGGGAATCCCTCCCTGGCAAATTCAATACCCCAGTAATAGTGTCCAAAAGCAGTGAGTTTCATAAGGTAAAAAAAAAAAAGGCAGTTAAAAAAATCATATAAATATTCCCAATATACATATAAATTTTCACCATGTTCTCCTTCACTTTACCAATATATATTCATCTCTGATAAATGGTAAAAAGGAAGATCCAAATTATCCCCTTAAATATTTACTTACTTTATATACTTTTATTTTCCATTGAAATCTATTTGATCAAATCCCAAAATTTCTACTAATTCCCTAAGACATTTCACATCTTTAATCCCAACCTGTGTAAAGAGCTACCTTTGGTATCTTATGGGTAATTTTCTTGAACAACTTAATTAAGCATCAAGACCCTAGAAAGTTCTCTAATCTATCTTCTAGCCAAGTACAGATCAACTTAACCAAAACCATTCCTTATTTGACTTATTCGTTTTTCTAGAATCTTTAAGGAGCAGAATTTATTAAGGTCTATAGATAGACAATTCCAGCACTTAATTGTTGGAAGGCTGGTCTCAATATTTAGCCTAAATTTCCTTGTTGCAATTCAAACCCCTCAAGAATTGCCCTGTCCATGTGTCATTACAAACCTGTAGTGTAAACAACTCCTCCTAAACCAGATTGCCTTACACAACCTTGCCCTAAGTGTTTTGGCCACTGAGTGGTTTCAAATGACCATTAAGAATGAACGGAACAGAGTGAGAGTGACTTCTGCCCACAGAATTGTAGCGTCCACAAGCACAGCCCTGGCAGCGATGTCATGGCTACAGAGTAAAATATGCAGTGTGATCTGACCTCCAACCAAGTGCAACTTTGTGTACCACATCCATCTTGCAATCTGGACATCCACACCCATTGGACACTGTACCTGTGAGGGCCAAATCCAGAATCTTCAGTGCTATTCAGTGCAAAGACAGACTCAGTAACTGACCGGGGGAGTGAAACAGATACAAGAACGTGCTGCTTCCCTGGATTGTTCTCAACATATATATATATATATAGTGCATCTGTAGGAATAGATACATTCCCATAAGAATTTGTAACAGAAAGTTAGAACTCCTTTCGCTAGGAAGGCTTTCTGCCTGGGTGGTGGCTTTTTCTCAAAGGCAGTTTCAGTGCTTTCCCCCTCCCCTGCATAGCAAGA
Source organism: Manacus vitellinus (assembly GCF_001715985.3). Taxonomy (NCBI): domain Eukaryota; kingdom Metazoa; phylum Chordata; class Aves; order Passeriformes; family Pipridae; genus Manacus; species Manacus vitellinus. The sequence continues at coordinate 1,876,723 of NW_021940122.1, forward strand.
GAAGTTCTCAGCCTTGCTCTCTAGTATGCAGAGAGATGACATGTTTGCAGATATGTACAAGGTCTCCTTGGGCCAGAGATAGTGGGAGAAGAGAGAGAGAGAAGATACAAAACGCCTTGGAGGAGGAGAGGTCCCCTGGGGCCTGATGCGTTCACCATCATGTAAAAGTGGTCCTTGCATCTGAAATAAACCTTTCTTTTAATCCTTCCACTGCTTTAGCATTCTTGGGAAGAATACCTGTGTATGTTTACCTTATAGCATCTAATGCCAAGAGCAGAATTGCTGGGGGAAAAAATAAACTCATCTTAAGGCAAAAATAGTTCATTAAAGATGGTGTCAAAAAGGCTCATTTCTATTTTAATTTTCTATCTCTTCAACTCCTCCTTATTTTTCTAAATGAGTGTATCAAAGTGTCAAAAAAAAGTTGTTTGAGATTAAAAGATAGCATTTTCTTTCAAGAAACAACATGTTTCTCATAGAATATCAAAAGAAAGCCCGTGGACTTTCTCAGCAAGTTTTCTTCAGAAATAAAAAGGAATGACAAATTGGTCACAAAAAAACGTAGAAGATCCTTTGTCACCAAACATTTAGCCATAGCTTTTGGCAGAAAATGTATCATAAGAAAGAAGTTTGCCAAGGTTTCACACTGTGGCTCAGACTACCTGCTCACACTAAACATGAGTGACACTTCTCTTTTCAAGATCTATATTACCATGCAGCAAGAAAAGTAGATCACAAAGACATATAGTCACTTACCAGCCACTGTTGTTCTGAAGTGTTATAGTTATCCATGTAAGGCATCATTTGGTCTAGATAGCACTTCCATGTTGATCTCTCAGCCCAATGTAGTTAACTGGCCTTACACAAGTTCGCAATGCTTTTGTCTTTATCTTCTGCATGAAGTAGATAGTTCCTCAAGAAAATTTATAACATCACCCAAAGCAAAGCAAGGGCTCGTAGCTACCAAATGCAACAGTGTTTTCAAGTGTGCTGTATTGTTATTTATGTATGTACATATCATAGAATGGTTTGGGTTGGTAGGGACCTCAAAGGTCATCTAGTTCTAAACCCTCTACCTTGGACAGGGACACCTTTCACCAGACCAGGCTGCTCAAAGCCCCATCCAACCTGGCTTTTAACATTTCCAGGGATGGGGTACACACAACTTCTCTGGGAAACCTGTTCCAGTGCCTCATCACACTCACAGTAAAGGATTTTTTCCTAATGACTTGTCTTAACCTACCCTCTTTCAGTTTCAGTTGTGGGTTATTGACAAGTTTATGGGATAGATCAGCACAGACCAGAAAAGGAAAATAAAAAATGAAACTAGGCTGTCCTCCTGGGAGACTATGATGGTCTTCAGAAGAAAGTAGTTACATTACACCATAATATTGTTAATTTTTCATCATATTCCAGATAGAAGTGTAACATTGTCAAACACCTGATAAGGCCTTAACAATTACAAAGCTCCTTAAATACTGATGTGAATTGGTCATTTTATTTTTTGGTTCAGCAATATTATACCTTCTATTACATTGAGAATTCTCAAATATGGAAACAGGAGCAGGATGCACTATTATATGAGTAAAGCACCAGAGAGAACAATATGAAGAATAAATTGAAATCCAAATCTCATACACAAATTATTACTAACACTAATTTCCACATATTACAAAGCAGCTTCTTTGCATGTATGACATTGCCTTTTGCACCCAAACATGACTTTAATTAAGATCTAACTAATTCATTACTATAATTCAGATCTAACTGCTACTCTAGTCAAATGAGTATAATTAGTCCCAGAGGGTAGATTTAAGAGAACTAGGGTTTCCTTTTCAGCTCTACATTTAGGCAAACACAATAGATGTTGGAAGATCAGTCTGGTAACCTGGATACTAAAGAGTTCTACAGAGCTGGTGGGGAAATTCTAAACAAAAATGTTGTAAAAAGAATTTTCATAAAGACTCATTTAGTTTAATTTATTCTTGCAGACTACACAATAGAAGTGAAACAATGGAGGTGATTAACCAAAGTAAAGCTGCTAAACTCTTCATAATTATTTCCTTGTTTATTAGGAAATAGAACAATACAAGTTTGTTTAGCCTATCCACATATCATTTCAAAAGGAATTAATGAAGTGAGTATTCATTTTTGTTCCTGTCCTGCAGAGACTACAAATAAATCAACCTCCATGTAAGTTGGTGGTGGCACAGACAAGTCAGAAGGAATTCCTACCAAATACTCCATATTTACCAAGCATTCAATTATCTTGGTGTCCCAACTCATAGCTTACTCTGTCCAGCAGGTAAAAACAATGAAGACAAATTAGTCCATATGATTTGTTCTTTCTTCTAATATGCCATCCAGCCCCTATAGTCCCTTTGCTCTTCACCCAACTGCCTCTCCCCATCCACTTCCCACCTTTGTCCCTTGTCCACAAGGCACTAACTTCACCTTTCCCTGTCAAACCACACCTCATCCAGTTCCTCTGTCCTCAAAGAAAGGTAATAGAAACTGGTTTTGCAGCAGGGATCACCTCATTTCCCAGCTGCTCCAATCTCAAAACAGATTCTAAGACAGATTGCAAGGAATTGCTGCTCAGGCCCAGCTTAAATCTCCATGTGCTCTGCCCTGACACTGTGCTTGGTGACCCAGTGGTTCAGAAGACTACACTTGCCTTATTGTAACATTAAGCTGTCCTCTGGCTTGGTCAGTGCTTATGTCTGAACTACAAATTGAAGTGTGAGCTTCCACAAACTGAACACTGGGGACTGGTGCTCTTCTGACTTTCACATCTGACTTCACAGGGACTCCACAAGGTGCTTGAGGTCTCCATACTGTGCTTGAGAAAACCCAAACTCAAGAGACCTTCTGGTGGAAAACACCATCACATGTCCACCCTAACTTTACCTCTGGTTCAGCCAGAGGACCAAGAGCTAAGGCACTGAATATTTTGCTGGTCTTACTAGAGATAAAGCAACAGTGCAAGCACTACCACATGGAGTCAGACAACTTTGGTCTTCAGAGTGACATACCCATGGCCATCACTTTGTAGGCAACAACAAGCATTTTTCTTTTTGTATTCAGTGCATGTGAAGCTTCAGATTTCCCAGGAATAAATCCACCAACTCAGTTCCCAAAAGCTCAGTGACAATTACTGCTTTTTAGAAACATGCACATGTTCTTAATACTCATTTGAAGTAAATAGGGTTCAGTACATGCCTAGTTTCAAGCATATGGTAACTGCTTTCTTAAACTAAGACTTGTCTTGGTATCTGTAAGTGCCACTTGTTTTGAAATGATTCCCAGAGTGAAGAAAAAGAAAAACAAATACAGTCAGTTTTATAAGAAAAGAGGAAAGTTGAACTCACATTATTTTGGAGAGAACTCAGTTAACCAGGTGATAAAAAAGAGGGTTTAATTCTATTCTCAGCATGCTTTTCCAACTGTGTGCTTCCATCATTTTCACCTTTATATGCAAAAAGACAAACAAACTCTTACATGTCTTTGTTTGCCATTTGTCACAAGGTCTCTGTTAAGAATGACAGGTATTCAGTCATGAACTCAATCTCAACCCAGAGAAGAGCATTCAAAGTTTAACAGGGAGATGTAAGGCTTGTTTAATTTCCAAAGGCATTTCTGAATTTTTACATCCCACACAACCCCACCAAGAAAAGACACTTTAGGAGGAGGTAACTGGATTGTCCTTCCTAAATTGTTTTCGACTCAATAAGGTCTTAAGGTGATGCATTGCTTCAAATGACAGAAGTATTTTATCTAAGAAATATACTGAACAAAGCATATATGAGGTTCTTCACGATAATTGACCCCACACAGTGTTAAAGAAAAGCGAAATCTGAACAAGGACTAAGAGGTTGAGAGATCAGAAATACAATTTGCATTGCCACTTGCAGCAAGTTCAAGGCAAAGCTGTACTTCATGCATCCTTTACCAGAGTTGTACAATGGACACCTGTGTACATAGCAGTAGTAACATTCTGCTTGATATGCAAACTTGAACAGCTTGTGCATGTTGCATAATGAAAGACAACCGAAAGTAAACTCAGAGAGGAAATAAAAACCTATTAGATTATCTATTTCATCTCCTTACCACTATAAGACTTCATTCTATAACAATTTCATACCATTTATTTTGTTCTAGTTTAAAATGCCTGGGGTGAAGAAGCTTCCCTTGGGATATTATTCACAGTTTGATAGATCTCAGTATGTGGAAGCATTTCTTAATACACAACATTCATGTTTCCCTTTGAAATTTCATCCCGTTACTCCTGGGCACCCACCCTAAATCAATATTTCCTTTCCTTCCATTGTTTGTCACCTTCAAGTTTCAACAACCCACCCCTCCTGTTCCCATTTAAAAATCCCTTAATATGCAGCAGATTTAATCTCTTCCAGTACCATAAATTGACTCCTCAGCATCCTTATTACTTGTGCCTTCCCCCCACAATTTTTCATAATCCTCAGCTGAGGGTGGGGCAAGAGGGGCTCTGGAAAGCCCTGTCTTCATGTCCCTCAACCCTGATTCCCAACCACAGCCAGCTTTGGCTGGGCTCAGGGTGCTTTGCATTGCAAATGTATTCTGCTCCTTTGCATAACATGTAGTGCTAGGGTATAAATACATGTGTAAATCCTTGACTGTAGATTTATTTTTAAGATAGATATATAGGCCACGTGGAAATTTGGGTAGTTAAAGAACAGTATGATTAGGAATGAAATTCACCTTTTCTTCCCATGCGTTTTGCTTAAAGGCTGGCAGGTGGCAGTGCATCCTTAGGAATTAGCCGAGGAAACGTGGCCCCTGCAGTTGTCATTTACCATTTTCTGAACGGGGGTGGTCCCTCTTTGTTTTCTCTTTCCTCTTTCATTTTGCATTTCTTCATTTTCGTATTTATTTTCCTTCCTAATCCCAAAGCATTTTTTTTCATATTCCTTCACAGAAAACAATTTAATAAAATGTGCACATGTTCAGGTGTGATGACATTTTTGGATTATTCCTAAAGGTGCTCTGTTCTCACGAGCATTCAAAAAAGTTAACCTGCAAGGTCAGTAAGAGAGACACTGAAATGAATCAAGCTGTTTTGGGCAAAAGCTGAAAGGAAAAGGAAATCTGAAATAACAATCTTGATGATGGAAAGAACATCAGCCAGATAGCTCAGTCTGCCGTGGAAATATGCATTGCTGGTCTTTGATAAAAGAGCAAAAACTTATCTGGTTTCTGCAGGAAGCCCAGATGAGACTGAAAACACTGCGGGAGAGGAGAAAAACAACACTGATACCATTTGTGTGTTGCCTCACCTCAGGCAGGGAGGGCAGTCTGTGTTTCAGGTAACCCTACACAGCTTCTTAGGCAGAATGGTAGGGCATCCCAGCAGCATCTCCTGAATCAGAGACCATTGCCATGCACTACAGGCTCCATTCCCAGGCCTCAGCTCTGGGTGGTGGGAGGAGGAAGAACTTGTCACACTGGCCTCTGAAAGGCACCACATGGACAGGGCTGTGGAGCAGGGACACTCCTGCTGTCAGTCCAGTCCAGGAAGGCTATGGGAAAGTAGAGGACTGAGCAGCTTCACATGCTGCCCCAGACTTATGTGACTGCAGTGAACCCCAAGAAACTCCTTATGCTGGTTTAAATTACCTCACTCCTCATCTTTCCCATCCTGGCTTTACTATGAAAAGAGGGTGCTCGAGCACAGGGCTGGCATTTGAAAGAAAAGACCAAAAGGAGATGGTGCAGCAGGTTTGGGACAAGACAGCTTGAGAGTGGCTTTCTGTAGATGGAGGAAGCTAACAGGAGATGTGAAACAAGAACAGAAGCCCACAGCCGGGGGAAGAAGTCACCCCCTCCTCCTCTGAAAGCCAAGCCCACGGTCAGACAAGCTGGCACAGTTTGAGATGGCAGCATAGTGGGCAGGAAGAAGGTGGGACAGTCATGACTGCTCTGCTGCAGGCAGTCTCTTCCCATCAGTCATCTGCACAGCCTTTTGCTGAAAGAGATTCCCACAGGTGACACCAGAGAAGCAAAACACCTTGTTTTTCAGGTGTGCTACTGTCACTGGCCTGGCCCCCATCATCTGCCTTTCCAGACACAGCTTTTCCCTCCCCATACTCAAGCAGGAGTGGAGGCTGGCTTCAGGAGCAGAGAACCCCCATTAGCCCCTTGACACAGTCACAAAACTGCTGAGATCCCTCCAGAACTGCAGACCTCTTCTCCCCTTGCCCCCATCAAACTCCAACAAAGCAAACTGTTATCATGCTGTCATTCTGTGACCAGACCCTCTCAGTCCTCAGGGAGCCCCATGGCTCCCCACCCTGCTCCATAGCCCTCAGAGCCCTCCTCTCAACCCAGAGCCGACAGGGAGCCCTATCAGCTGCACTGCTCCCAGCCCACCACTACCAAGTTGAGCTCTGCCCAACCTGCCAAAATGCCTTCAGCTTCCTCCAGCCACAAAAATTACTCTGGCCATTTATTTTTATTTTTTAGGTTTATTAGCTAATTGTTGTTGCCTCTTGGTTATGGCTGTGAAAGACCTTTACCCTTCAACTACTTCATCTTCGCACTGTGACACAGGCTCACATTTCAGTGTTTTATGTTATGAGCCGTTATCTTATTCCCCATTTCCTCATTATGGTACTGATCCAAAACCAACAGAGGCCTTCCCCCGGCTTTACTGCCTTCTGGATCAGACTGACAGCCACGGCACAGCAGCATCTGGCACATTGATCGGTGCTCTGAGCGAGCTGTTATCCAAAGGGAGTTCTGGCGAAAATGGCCAATAACATTTGAAGGCAAGGGCAGAGTGTTCGGCAAGAGATCAGCAGTGGGCGTTTAAAAAGCACCACGAGGGAGAATGCAACAGCTCCCTCAAGTGGTTCAGACACCCCTTGTAAGGAGATGCATGGCTAAAAATATGCCCAGCTTGGCTGGATAAGCACATAGGCAGGGAAGACAGGTAAGAACAGAAGGAGAACTGGAATGAAATTTCAGACTAAACACCAAGAAAAAAGTCCCCAGACAGACCACTGCTTAGCTTCTGGAATACTCTCTAACAGAAATGAATGCCAAGCTATCAATTGGTATATTTAAATGCAGATTTTACAAAGCACCAATAAATACCCTTTTGAGAGCAATTCTACAGTGACAAGGCTCTGGATGCTCTTACAAAGACTTTTTTCAGTGCTAGACTATGTGATTTTTGGGATACTAACTGGAAAAATGACAATCCTTCCCTCCTTTGAGATAAAAACCAAAGGAGCTATGCCAAATTACTGTACCATATATGCAAATATCTGAATGCAAATTATGTTGTTATCCTTGTGTATACTCCCAAGGAGCCATAGCATCTTTTAAGCCCTTTCTTCTTCACATCCAGTGGATGCAGCCAACCGTGACAAATTTGTGTTTTCTTTTCTGGGAAGTAATATACTGTATTCCTCAGTGGCAGAGAAGTGAATGGAGCTGCCATTTACAAAATTTAAATGTTTACACCCAGAGGGCAATTAAGTCAGTTTTATATGATAATGTTATAAATGAAATGCTAATAAGTACTGTAAATGGCCATGTAATCACATCCCATCATTTGCCAATTATTGGGGGGGAAAAAAAGTGCTGAAAGCCAGCAGTACAGCTGAAGATGACGTACTACTTTAAATGAGAAAATGCAGCTACTGTGTAATACAGTGGCATTTTTATAACAAGAATTCAAATTTCTAAGCAATGTATGATTTCACCTTTTATTATCATGTCAGTAGTAATAACAATTTGCTCTGACACAGGCATTTTGTTATAAGGATTGCCAGGAGATTTATAAAGCCAAAAGTTGGAATTTCAGAGGAACTGGAGTGTACACCTACTTCAGCAGCTGCTCAGTGCCCAGAGGTGGTTTTGCCTGGGCTCCAAGGCTGTGCTAAAATGTCACGTTCTGGAAACTGTTCAGATGTTTTGTTGTGCAATTGTGTCCCAGTGAGAAATCCTTAAACTTGATCATTATACCCCTGTGCCAAAATGGTTTCTGGATGATCCTTCTTTCTATCACCTCGAGGGGCAATTTTAGCCAGCTCTTAATAGATGTAGGGACTTACCTTCAGTAGGTGTTCAGATTCTTAAGTCTGAGGGCATGTCAGTAAAGTTTTTCATGTTGTAGATTAAACCAGCTCAGGGTGTGAACTACTTGGCACATAAAACGTTCTCAAACACACCAGACCCAGAAGACCCATCTCATGGGAAAGGATATGAACCACATATTGAACTATTGGGGACTGTTGTTGACTCCATTACACACACACACATGAATAAATGAAAAGCAAAGTCCACAGAGACCTCCAAATCAAGACTTTGCCCAAAGAGTCAAGCAGGATCCAGAATCACTTCTGCTAACACCAATAAGATGCCACAAAAGCTCATCAATTTGGTGACTGAAGATCAGAATTTTGTTTGTTCTGGGACATTTTCCTGAGCAATGTTTGAGAGACAACAGGGAGGGAAACTGTTGGGTTATTGAAATGAGAAAAATATGATCAAGATTTCACCGAACTAACAATTAAATGAATGTATCTCATCATAGTTATTACAGCATGAGGTCTTAAGTAGAAGATTCCTTGTCTCAGTCCTAAGGTTCACCTATGTCAAGACACTGTTTCCAAAGCCGGTGCAGTTAGTGCAAAACACACAGCAGAACGTAGAGGAAAAGTCTTTGATGCAGGATTGCTTGGTTCCACAATAACAGCACCAAAAATGGATGCCCCAGTGTCAGGTGCCCCCGGGCCAAACTGTCTTTTTTTACTAACACAGCAAAATAATTGTCTTTTCTTAATAATGGGAACTGTGTCAGGTGCTTTAAGGCTGTAATACCTTTTTCAAGACATGAAAAGCCAAATCAGATAACAGAATGCATAAAATTTGAAAATAATACCTCTGACATTCATTCTTTCAGCCTTTGAGCCCTTGGGATCACATTTTCAAAATCCTCTCCACCACTAAAACAGAACAGGAACTTTCTAAAAAAAGGCTGAGAATCTCACCTAACCATACAACTCCAGAAAACAAGACTTTGTTTTTACAGAAAAAAGAATCAATGGACACATAGCAACACAGAGATGGCAAGAGTGTCCATGGATAAAGACTAGGAGTGAACAGGGGGACTGGTGTTCAAAGCCGCACCAGAATACAGTGGGTGAAGTAGAAACTAAAACACTATCCCAAGAACTATATCAATTTTTTATACTTACACTATTTCACAAATTAAAGGCCTTCAGATACTTGAGGTGGCTTTGTATCTGAGAACTTAGGTCAGGATAACAAGACTCACAATACTACCACATTATATTTCTCAGACTGAACTAAACTGTGGTACTTCTGACTGGACTTCACAGATAAGACCCTGAATTTTCTGCATGCTCTTCCCTAATGGGTATTGATCATGAGCACTGGCCAGAAGACTGCAATAAACATGCATAATAAACAAATATAACTATGGCATAGGAAAAAATTGCTCGACAGTGATGGTAATTAGTGGGTAATTTCCATGCTTATATTTGGTTTTAATCAAGACCATGAAACATGTTTTTTGTTCCTATTGTGATAGATGAAGCATGACAGACAAAGCAAGTCAAGAGGTTCACCTCTGACCCACTGTAAGAGTCGAAAGTTCTACAATTCACTGTGCAAAGCATATTATATTTTATACAACTCAGCAGCTTTGGAGAGTAAAGTAGCAAAGATTCTAAAAAATCACAGAAACTACAAAACATGTCAGAAGACCGAGTCTAGCTGCCCACCACTACCTACGAAGACATTGGTACACATGAAGCCTCACCTCTCTTAGCAGTGGTGTAATCAAATCTGCAGCACCTGTAGTCTGTATGAGTAATACAAGAGTGAGCAGCCCTGTGGTAACCTCACCTGAATTCTGAGGATAGTTTTGAACTCCACATCCCCTATGAGCAGATTAAAGCCACGAGGGAGGATTAAAATTGACCTTTGCTTATTATCTGCACTTGCAGAAGCAGCCCAGGCACTGCGCAGGCACTGCTCAGTGTCTCCATTATGCTGACAGGCAGTGGTTTGAGCACACATTTGATCTTTAAGTTTTGCCTTCTAATGAATAAAGGAAAATACTTCTCTTTGCTGAATTCCATACATGAAGCCTACCAGTATTAGATTAACTCAAATCCATGAATACTACCATTGGGACTACAAGGACTACACTGGGGTTTCATTTTTCCTTCCAGTACTGCTCAGCCTGCTCTCCTCACCATATAGGGTCATACGAAAAATGAAAAAACAGGAAGTTCAGACAAACATTTAAAAGACCAGTTGACTTTTAATGACCAAGCCAGACAACAAGATCCGTCCATACACTCAACATGCTCTCCACTGGCACGCTTTTCTCACCTTTACAGCCCAAACTGTGACCATACTTGTAATGAGGAACACCATTCACCACACACAGCCAAGCATGCTTTAGCAGAGCCCTGGCTGGAGAGGAGGAGGGATTTTGGAAAGCGCACATCTTGGTGCTTAACCTCAGAGCAACTACCAGAGAAGAGTGAGTCTGCTGAGGAGAGAACACCAGGCCACACCTATACTCCCAGCTATAGCCTGGAGAAATGCCCTGACAGCCAGGAGTTGATGGATTCTGCTGTAGGACTGCCTATGGTGGACACAGCAGGGAAAGGTACAGGACAGGGAGTTGCCGTGTGTTTGATCCACCATGTGTTAAGAACTCTGAAGGTGAAAACCATGAACAAGAAATGGAAACAACAGTGGAAAAGCTTCCCCTGCAAAATGTTTGCTCACTTCACACTCAGCAGCAGCTTTTAAATCCTTCCTCCCACTGGAAAAAGAACTCCACGTGGAGGAATTAAAAAATTCACCAGTGTTTCTTAAACAGTCTTTAGGGCCCAAATTTGACCAGATGATCATGAAAATCTCTTCCAATCTTGATGATCCTGTGATTACTTTGTCAGCACATGAACTTATTTTCTACTTGAAACCTTTCTGATTTCATCCTGCATGAAACACTAGTAAACTTACAGAAGGAAGTAAATCCCAAGGAGTTTATACGAGCTGTGCATATTAGGAAAAAAATAAAAACCAAACCATATTAAACAGGGAAGCCAAAAATCCAGCAGGGATATCAAATAACTGACTTGCTTAAGCAACAGAAGACTAATGGGAGGAAATTTCAAACAGGTGAAAGGGATGGTGCGTATGGATTCACAGAGTTAGGAGGAATAGCTTAGCACCTCTCATGCAAATAGAAAAACTAAAAAAATCACTTTTATAAAATTACGTACGAGGCACCCATATCAGAACACGATTCACAAACTAAACGTGACTTACAAGATGAGAGAGCTTCACTTCCACCAGATTCCCTTGCCTTCCAGAGCCTCCCGCTGATAGGCATCAAACCCAGTTCAGGGCCCAAAGGCAAGCAAGCTGTCCTGGGCTAGTGCATCATCAGGGAGGATCCTGAATGCTGGATTCAGTGAAAAGGCTCAAACCAACAGTGCAAGGATGAGAGAAGATTCTGGCTCCACTTTCAATGTTGTTTTTTTTCTGCAACATTAGCTGCAAGTAAAAGAAATGAAAGTCATAACACTCAGTTTTACTCACAAAAGGATATAAGTATCGCTCAGTACGCCCAAGGAACAGAACCGTTGCATAGATAAATGCTGTTTCTACATATTGTCATTACTTTGCAAAATGCACATTTTTAATGGAACAATGCAGAGTAGCAAGATATACATAATATGTATAAAATGCATAACAGATTCATATTTTCAGTGGTTGAAGAGCAATTCAAAACTATCTTCATTTCTCCTGAACACATTTCTAGAACAACTAAAAATTATTTCATGCAATCAGAATACATCTACATTCCTGTAATACAATCTGCTCTAGGTATAAGTGTCAGAAGGAGCTATAAGGTGAGCAATTATAACTGAGCTCCACATAGCCAGTAGCATAAGTACAAAAAATATGCAAGACCACAGGGGTTTAGAATGAAGGGAGAAATATATTGTTTTTATTAAAACGCATTAGGATCTCATTTGTCTAATTCCCAGTTTAATGATGCAGCCTCTTGGCAGAAAAAATAGCTTTTCCATTAGTTAACTTGATTCTGTTGATGGTAGACTTTTTTTTCTAAACAGAAAAGCTTTAACATTAAATTGATTTTTTTCTCTATTCAAATGAACACGCACAAACAGAAAGATTAGTTTTGAGGACATATTTTTATTGGGGAGAGGCACTTTTTTCTGCTCTGTTTTGGGGAAAGGTTTTGTGAAATGGATCATAACTAATCTAAGTTAATTCTAATTGTAGCAGCCTATTTTCATGAAATTATTCCTGAGTGAAATGTAATTTCAATGGAAAAATAACTGTTGAAATGCCTCATTTATTCCTATTGATTTGAAAAGCAGCCAAAAGATCATTGTCTTGGACCTTTCACAAATTTGTTACATTGCAGTAAGTTATTGAAGTAAACGGCCTCAATATTAAACTACTAAAAAGTTAACTCTATGAATATCTATTAAGCATTATTTGACAAAAAAAATAAAATAATTAAGTTGGGAACATCAAAATTTTATACACTTAGCTTTTCCTTTTTTGATTTCCCCATAAACTATTTAATACATTGTTTCTCTATGTCATCATGTTTAAGAGGAACAAGTGCTAGAACACAACTTTCATTTCAAAATAAAGGCATAATTTGAAACTATCAATAAAGGCTTTTAGATTCATCTCTATTCTTGGTTTGAAGACGCAGGGAAGGCAATGATTAAGAGAGAAGGAAAGGAAGACAAATAGGGAGTGGGGTAAAAGATACGAAGATTGGAGGAAATGCAGGGAGAAGCAGTGCCAGCGGCTAAGGAACCTTTCCAAACCAGAGGCAGAAGATGCAGGTAAATAAGCAATCTGAGCAAAAAAAGCATGTTAAGCCGCAGACACACACACCATCATCACCCTGTTCCAAGTGAGAGTTAACTTGCTGTGACATTACAGCATTTCTCACGTTTTGACATGTCAGTCAGGACTCACTTTCTGCATCATTTGACTCGTTACAAACTCAGTTTTGCAAACTCACTCATTGGAAAATCTTTGTATTTTCACATGTTTAGTTAGATACAAAGGGGAAAAGATGAGATTAAAATTCCCACAAAGCAAACGTTTTTTGGAAATACAGCTGTTTGAAAACACAACCCATTGTGGAGCTTCTTATCAAGCTATTACGAGAAGTAGGTCACTGCAGCTCCAACCATTCAAATGTCACTCTTTCCTTCCAAGAATCAGTCACTGCTATGTCTTGGCTAATAAAAGGCAACTCTCCAGCAAAGGGGGGGAAAAAAAAGAGAAACAATTTCCTGAAACATCAGTGGCAACTCATGAAATTGTACTGACTTGGTGGTATCTGCTGACAGATAATTGTCACAAGATGTTGAAGGAATGTAACTGGGAAGACATCTTTCTTCAAGTAGTACTCCTGAGTTTCTCATACATCATTTAGTGTTTAGGGAGGTTTATTGGCTAGAGTAAGTTATCTCTATGGTGCTTTTATTTTGCATTGTACAATACCCTCACTTTTATTCCTAAGCATGGATTGAGTCCATGCTATCATTCCTTCACCTCCCACCATCTCACAAATAACAAATATTCCTGTCTCCTCTTCTGTGGAGAGAGAGGTTACTCCCTGCTTTTTGGAGAACACATGATGATATTAACAGGTCTCTGCACCACACCGTTTCCTCCCTGCCATTCTCACAAAGGACAACAAGAATGTGAGAAAATTAGCTTATATGTAATCCACTTCCTTTCTAGCTAAGGTAGACTAACATAAGAAACCAAACCAAACCAGAGGCTCTTATCCAAAGTCCCTGGGCCTCTCTGCTTGTATTGTGAGGAGCTCAGGGTTTAGCAGTTACTTGCTCTGTCTAGCCCAATGGTGAGTCCACAGAGCTTCTTTGCTACAACTGTACCTAACACTATGGTAGAAATTTCTGTGAGTTGACACTCTGTGTCAGGGCCTACGTAGTAACTTTTCTTTATCAGCTGAAAATTCATCACTGCTCTTCTTTAAGTATCTGCTCACTCTGGAGGTGCTCCACAGCACACTACAGACTTGCAGGTTAAAGAGATCAAATTTAGCATTCTAGTTGGCCCTGAAATCAATAAATACAAGAGAGAAGAATAAGGAATGCTCCTCTTGCCTTTACAAGTCATCATTGCTTGGCAACGAACTATCTCCCATTCTCTGTTGCAAGGTGAAAAACAAGTGTTTTACGTGTCCGGTGACATTACTATACATAGCCCTTCCTATACTGCCTGTCTTCCTGAACTTGCAGGGATAAATTTACAGTATCTCCTCATGCTCCTTTGGCCACTGAACCTCAATCATATGAACAAAGAGCTGGTGAGTAGTTCAGGCACTTCAGCACAAACTGATAGCACACTAGTATAAACAGGTTATCTGCTGCATGGCCTACAGGAGACACTCGTCTTCACAGAGTGGAAGCCAGAGACAAGGCAAAACATTCCAGCATGTCTAAAATGTCACTAATGATCTATGTTTTGCCACCTGAAGATGGCCATCAGTGACCACCCCTTTAATCTGAGCACAAGGAGACTATTGTTCTGGTAATTTTGAGATGTCATCTTCCCCACTTGCCTCTAAAGTTAAGGGAGCTTGGGTGCTTACTAAATAATTTGAAAAATCAGGTCAGTGACAAGCAAGACTGCTTAAAGGGCATTCATAAACAGTTAACTTTTTAATGGATACAGAAGTGCTGCCTTCTAAAAATATAGAACTTTCTTTTCCTCTTTTGATAACTTCACATGTCACAGAACCACAGACTGGGTAAGGTTGGAAAGAATCACAGTGGGTCATCTGGTGCAACCTTCCTGCTCAAGCAGGGTCATCCTAGAGTACATGGCACAGGACTATGTCCAAACAGTTCTGGAATATCTCCAGTGAGGGAGACTCCACACCCTCTCTGGGCAACCTGCTCCAGTGCACAGTCACCTGAAAAGTAAAGTTCTTCCTCATATTCAGGTGCAACTTACTGTGCATCAGTTTCTGCTCATTACCTCATGTCTGACTGCTTAGTACCACCGAGCAGAGCCTGGTTGCATCCCCCTGACACCCTCCTTTAAAGTATTTATACAGATTACCGAGGCTGCCCTTAGGGGAGCACGCCAGACCAGCGCACACAGCCATGCAGCTCTTCAAGAGGAGTAATGCCTCTGGCTTAGCAACTTTTAAAACCAGGTCTAGATTACCCAAGTGATTACCCATGCCAGGTCACCCTCCAAAGCCCCGCTGTGCCCTCACCCCTCTGGAGGACACTGGCATGCCTGCTCCCCATGCTGCGGCGAGACCCGCGAGGACCACGGCCTCTGGGTCACTGCACCACTGTGTCCTGAGCTCCAGGAAAACAAATTAGAGAAAACAAGCAGAGGCAAAAGATATTAACAGGAATTCAATCTGAAACAGAACAGTCAAAAGGTTCTTGGAGCTACTAGGCTTCCAGCAGTTTTGGTTTTAACCTACAGCACAGCAGCAACTTCGAAACAACAGTAACCTAATGGTGATGCTGCCTCCCATTTGCCCTCAGGTGGGATGCCTTAGCTGAAAAACCATGGTCAGGCCTGAGCTCTGGGAGAGGGATACTAGGCAGCACCTGGACTCACCTGCTTTGCTATGGAACAAGCACAGGAAGAGCAGTAGCTCACAAGTCTACAACCGAGGACACAAAATGAGCCCAGGTAGACCTCACCCCATTCTACACAAAAGTATGTCAATAAGTCACATCTAGGTATTAATGAAAATACAAAACATTTATCTGTCAGACAATGGATAGCAGATGGCCAAAAGTTTGAATGAAATATCTAAGTAAGTATAAATGTGCATTTATTGAGTGAGATCTGCCAAAGAACTTGCTCTTGCCTTGGCCAGTAGGGATATTATGGAGTTTGAAACTACAGCCTTTAAATTCATCCCTTCAGATGACAGTGCAGAGTACTGTGTGGGCCTCACTGCCCTGTAACATCCTCAGTACCACACAAGCATTCTCTGCAATGTACAATTTATTTACTACCCATACTTGCCTGTAAGCAGAGGGGAGTCAAACTCTGAGGTCACTAAAGCAAAAGTGATTTATTTTTACTTTCCTTATTATTTGCTGATATTTGACAGTTGATGTCGATGATTCCAGCTCCAGCAGTAGCTTTCCTGCCTTTCTCCCACACCAGGGGATCCCCACCTTGAAAGCAGTTTACTCAGGGTCTAATTCTGGAAGGACAGGCCTTAACACAAAGACTTTCTTGATACAGACACATAAGGATTTTTAGTCAGAACTGTGCTGTAAACTTCAAAAACACAAAATGCTTCTTAAATTTATCTCTTTTCTACAAAGAATAATTTTTTAGTATGAAAGGGTAAACATCTATTACCATTTTCTGCTGGCTTTTTAACTGCTCAATCAATACTCCTTAAAAAAAACCTATTCCTTCTTGCCACCACCAGGGAGTTTATT
Organism: Manacus vitellinus; assembly: GCF_001715985.3. Taxonomy (NCBI): domain Eukaryota; kingdom Metazoa; phylum Chordata; class Aves; order Passeriformes; family Pipridae; genus Manacus; species Manacus vitellinus. Next base: position 1,893,276 of record NW_021940122.1, read on the forward strand.
GCACATGCAAAGGGCAGCTACTTGGCCTTTGTCGATGGAGAAAGCAAATAATGGTATCAGATTATAAGAAAAAACAATCTCATCATATTGCAGCACAACATAGAGCATTAAAAAAATCAAAACATAATATTATTCTGCAGCACAAAGTCATTTTCTCAGAATTCATCTGGGTGATGTGAAATGGTCTTGTTCAATACTGTAATGATTGACAGATGATATAAAGTACCAATATAGATGAGTTGCAGGGCTCTGATTTCTCCCACCATTTGTGGGATGAACCAATCTCAAAAGGAAAGAGGTAATGAGCTGTCATCAGAAGCCACAGGACAGAAGCTTCACATCTTTCAACAGAGGGCAAGAGATAAAGTCAAAAATTTTAGCACTTTATGTATAGATATGTAAATTCCTGATAAATACCATATATTTTTATTTTTTTAATGTTGATCTTTATAATCATTACGTACCTTCTCTCTACTGCTAAATATGAAGTGTGACAACTCAAAAGAAGGATTTTCCCAACACTACTCCAAGAAACTGTCTCATAGTGCCAGTGCTACCAGCAGTGCTAATATGGTCAGTTTTTGAGCTTACATGAACACTGCTGACACCACAGCATTAAGTGTACAAACCTGAATGATTCCCATTGACTCCTCAGTAAATTTCCTAACATTACCATAAACTAACAGCAGCAGCTTGTCAGTCCCCTCATGCTGCCTTGACTGACTTGGAAACGTGTTAGTTCAGAAACAAAATAGCAAGACCTGATTATATCTGTGCATCTATCATAATATTTGCTACCTTACTGGTGTGACTCCTTAATCCCTACTCGTTAAAATAAACTCCAAAGCATTGTTGTCTGGAGCTATACTCCACCTAGCTGATGTGTCAAAACAGGGAAGGTGCTGCAATAAATCCTTAAGACAACTTCAGTCTGGATTCAAGAAAATTATCTGGGTTTGACATATTTTCAGTTTTCACCTGCAAAACTTCTTTTCATTCAACCTTGTTCTTCTTAATCTTGCCTCCTTCCTGCTCCTCTGTCACTATCCAACCCACAATGTTAAACATTGGGATACACTGTGGAAAAGATACTGTACAAGATACATAGGTTTTGCTCCAGCATGGCAGGAGGTGGGCACTCTGCACTCCAAAAAGCCAGTGGTTGTTCTCACAGTACTCCAGAAGGAAATTATGCGCTGGAAATTAAGCTGGGCATGGATTTGTGTTTTAGTTATGTTTTGGTAGTTATCTTCTGGTAGTTACCCTGTGAAATGTCTTACCCAACCCTCAAAGGGGACGAAGGTTATGCAAGTACCACAATGTGGTTTGCAAACCACAACTTCGTACATCAGCTTTTCTCCTAGTACTTGCTCAAGACAGATGCTACAATATCAATAAGTAATCCTTCAGCTAAGGACTGTACAGGCTTGTCTCGACTCGAGCTCAGGACACAACCAGATGCCAAATCCCGTTGTCGAGGAGATGCACAAGTCACAGCTAACTTGTATTCTCAATCTTCCTGTTTGGATATCAGCCAAACCTGACCACCACTACCACATCCAAACAGCTTCTGCCACCTCAAAAACACAGGATCATCAGGGTTGGAACAGACCTTCAAGACCATTTTTTTCAATTGCCAACACAGCACCACCATAATCACTCCTAAACCATATCTCCAGGTGCCACATTCAGATGTTTCTTGAACACTTCAAGAGACAGTGACCCCACCACATCCCTGGGCAACTTTTTCCAATGCCTAACTACTCTTTCAGTGAAAAGATCTTTTTCTAATATCTAATCTGAACCTTCCCTGGTGCAACTTAAGGACATTTCCTCTGATCCTTTCACTTGAGACATGGCAGAAGAGACCACCCCTCATCTTACTACAACCTCATTTCAGGTGGTTGGAGAGAGTAATAGTGTTCCCCTGTGCCTCCTCTTCTCCAGGTTAAAAAACCCCACACAGCTCCCTCAGAAATTCTTCATAAGGCTTGTGCTCCAGACCCTTCACCAGCTTCTTTGCTCTTCTCTGGACATGCTCTGGCACCTCAATACCCTTTTTGAGGTGAGGGACCCAGAACTGGACGCTGTACTTGAGGTACAGCCTCATCAGTGCCAAGTACAATTAATGTCCTACTGGCACACTATTCTTGATACAAGCCAGGATGCCACTGGCCTTCTTGGCCACCTGGACACGCTGCTGGCTCATGTTCAGCTGTCTGCTGACCAGCACCCCCAGCTCCTTTTCCATTGGGCCACTTTTCAGTTACTCTTCCCCAAGCCTGAGGACTGCACGGGGTTGATGTGACCCAAGTGCAGGACCCAGCACTTGGCCTTATAGAACCTCATATCGTTGTCCTCAGCCCATTGATCCAGTCTGGTCAGATCCCTCTGTAGATTCTTTCTACCCTCAAGCAGATCAATATTCCCTCCTAGCCTGGTGTTATCTGTGAACCTACTGAGGATGTGCTCCATCACCTCTTCCAGATCATTGACAAAGATGTTAAACAGGACCAGCCCCACCACTGAGCCCTGGGGAACACCACTAGTGAGCAGCTGCCAACTGGATTTATTTCCATTCACCACCACTCTCCAGGCCTGGTCATCCAGCCAGTTTTTTACCCATCAAAGAGCATGCTCTTTTTTACCCAGCCATGAGCAGCCAGTTCCTCCAGGAGAATTCTGTGGCTGACAGTGTCAAATGCTTCATTGAAGTCTAGACAGACAACATCCACAGCCTTTTCCTTATCCACTAAGTGGGTCGTTTTGTCATAGGAAGAGATCAGGTTAGTCAAGCAGGACATGTGATATTGAGAGGTCTGTTTTATCTCACAGGAACATCTATCCATTTCCTTGATTTTAAAGTAGCATAACTTTTCAGATGATTGAATGAATAAAATGGTAAGAAACAACTTGTTTTGTAAGCTCTTCTCTTAACCTTCATACTTCATGTGTTCTCTGTATGCTAGTATCCCACATTTATATTTCACTGGAAGCAACCCTGATCAGCCAAGTCACCCGATAAAATAATTACAATGAAATGCAGATAAAGCATTCTCTAAAACCTAGGAAGACAGAAGAGATATTTCATCCAAGCTGGAAAGATAAACAGGGTTTTTTTTCCAAAAAAAAACCTACCCAAAGGCTACTTTGCTAATCCTGACTTTCATTGCTTTACTTCAGTAAATACTTAATCAAGGATATCTTGCAAAAAATCAGCAGAGGAAAAGAAAGTCAGATTGCTGTTTATTATTTTCTTCTGTAGATACCTTTCCTACTGTCCCTAGCAGCTTGAAAAAGAGCAGAAAAACAGAAGCACTATTTCTGTAAAATACACCAATGAATTACAGCAGAAGTTAGAGGGTGAAGTCCCCTGCTCTAACAATGCTGAGGAAGGTATTGAAAGATGAATATTAGAGAAGGAAAGTTTTCAGAGAGCTTCTGAGTTAAGAAAATAAAATTTCAAAGGGAAGGCAACTATGTACAGAAGGGAAAAAAATAGGAAAAAGAAGCACACAGCTTACACTACAAAATTTGCATCTCTATAAAATACACCCATGTCAGAGAATCACAGACTGGATAAGGTCGGAAGGAACCCCAGTGGGTCATCTGGCCCAATCTCCTTGCTCAGGCAGAGTCACCCTAGAGCACATTGCAAAAGATTGCATCCAGATAGTTCTGGAATATTTCCAGTGAGAGAGACACCACAACCTCTCTGGGCAATCTGCTCCAGTGCATGGTTACCCACACAGTAAAGAAGTTCTTCCTTCGTATCCAGATAGAATTTCCCATGCATCAGTTTCTGCCCATTGCCTCTGGTCCTCTTGCTTGGCACCACTGAGAAGAGCCTGGCTCCATCATCTTGGTACCCTTCCTTCATATATTTATGCACATTGATGAGTTTCCCTCTCAATCAGCTCTTCTCAAGGCTGAACAGGCCCAACTCTCTCAGCCTTTCCTCATAAGAGATGCTCCAGTCCATTGATCATCTTTGTTGTCCTCCGCTGGACCTGCTCCAGAAGCTCCATGTCTCTCTTGTCCTGAAGAGCCCAGAACTGGACACAGCACTCCAGATGCAACCTCACCAGGGCTGAGTAGAGGGGCAGGATCACCCCCCTCAACCTGCTGACAACGCTTTTCTCAATGCAATTCAAATGGGAACTGTTTATGAGGCAACTCTGTTGTGAGGCCAAACTGTTTTTACCACTTTGAATCAACAGATACAGACACTATGAGCTATTATATTGCATACCCACAGCCTGGTAATCATTACAGAGGTATTCCTCACAGGGGGAAGCTGTTTCCAGGCAGCACAAACAGCAGCAAAGCTCAGCTTCTCTATCTGCAGGCAGAAAATGACAAGTGATCTTCATACCTGCCTTAAAAGAGATTATTGGCAGCCCCAACAGAGTTATAAGCAGAATTAACCCATTCAATCATAGAAACATAAACCAGAAGAAGGATATATCTCTCTCTCCAGACTTCTTGCACCGAAAAATGTGCAAAACAATGAGAATAGCAAATAGCCTCTGTAGCATCAGAGTAAACCTGTGCAAATCAGACAGACAAACAGTTCAGGAAGTACTTAAGAAGGATGCCCTCTGAGAATACAAGTATCTTGCTTACTTTATTTCATTAGCTGTAGAGGGCCCTCATGCTGAATTGACATCCATGTAAATCAGTGTTTCAGCGTCATATTTTCACAACTCCAGTCCAAAATGGAATAGACCAAAAAAGTTATTGAACCACATAGATTTCAGTTTATGTTTAATGATGAGGTAAGTGCAAAAATATTAGTAAAATTTTTTGCTGTTGCTTAACGTTTTTCAGTTCCTCTTAATGCTATTATTTCTTCTTTCTAGTATGAGGACAGCAGCCCTGACGAGAAGGACTTCGGGATCTTGGTAGACAGAAGTCTGCACAGGAGTTGGCAGTGGGTCCTGGCAGCAAGGCAGGTCAGCAGTGTCCTGGGCTGTATGAACAGGAACATGGACTGAGGGAAGTAATTTTCCCTCAGTACTCACTTTCTGCACCATCTAGATATACTATTTTCATTTTTGGTCCTCACCATAGAAGGAAAATATCAATAAACTGAAACAAGTCTGGTGGAAGACCAACAAGATGGTTGGGGCTGGAACACCTGTGGAAGGAATGGAGAACCTAATAGGCTTCAATAATTTAAAGATCTGAAAAATGCTAAGAAAAGTGAAAGCACCAGCACGAGCTCATAGCAATTTCAACTCTAGAGAACCAGAATTGAAAGTGAAAGAGGACCATACTCAAAACATGTCTAACATTAGTAGCCAAGGCACAAATCACACTCACAGTTTGGGCTTGACAGACCAGAAACACCTTTAGTAAGTGCAATTAATTTAATTAAAGTTCCCAGAGGGAAGTTCTTATCTGAGCAGTGTACCAGTGCAGTCCTCCACAACCACTGATAAAGAAGCTGACAGCACTGAGAACACCAAAGTGTCACTGAAGCAAGAGGCACATTGCTGCTGCAGGAGTGACCTGTAAAAGACCAAAGTAGGTGAGTGCTTCAGTTTTCAATCTGTACACCTGTGATCTTGTAGGCTCAGTATTAAAGCAGATTTCCCTAGGATGACACAGTCCTTCCTAGTTTATACAACAGAGCCTATATTATGCACTAACTGCCCCGGAGCGTACCAAGCCAAACATAGATATATGGTTGCCCCACTGATAGCATAAAACATTATACATTCCTGCCACATAACACATGGAAAAAAGCTGTTTCTCTTCCTTGCTACTTGACATCTCGATAGCCCATTCTGCAGGAGCTGCTGCTCTTGCACCTGAGGACACAGTTCTGCCACCTCCCCCTCTGCCCGCTCTGCCTTCATTTTTGGAAGCAAACAATTATCCAGAGAGGGGCTTACTCAGTGATTTCCCACTAACTCACACACTTTTTTTTGTGTATTTAATCAGTGTTCCCAGCAGAGCAAGTCTGTGTGGAGTTCATGTGTATCAGAACAAGCTACTCAGCAGAACCAACGGGCAGCAGTACAAACAAACAGCAGAAGCACTGCCAAGGCCGTGTTCTGCTTTGCCAAGTTACAGTGTACGTGCAGAGCACAACCAGAGTCAGACCCACAGCCAAGGAGGCACCAGGACACAGTGATGAGGCTGACTGAGAGTAGTTGTCCTGGCCACCCATTCCATGGCTCTGGGCATATTAATTACAGTGCTGCGATGACAATATGCAACCTACTGCTCCATGTTTTGGGATGAGGGAGAGACGCTCCACATGCATTACTCCTTCACATGGCATTGACTCAGCTGTGCAGCCCCTGACATCCAGAAGCAGGGTTTGATGCCTCAAGTAAGATAGTACACAGTCAGTACTTACCTCCTGACCAGTCACTGGCTCCAGACTGAATGCAAGTCTGTGCAGAATATACACCTGGTGAGTGTACGTGCTTGTATGAGTCAAGTGAATCATCCAGTACAGATCTCATCCTGAACTTTTGCCATAACGGTCATTTGCAAATCACATTTGAATTAACAGGATCATTATTTTTATTCGTTTGAATCTGGAGAGGGGAAAACCAAAATCAGGAATATCTGCTCTATAAAGTAACCTGTGATTGCACCAACTGGTCTAGTTCGTTAATTCCCCTTCATAAAGTAAAATAAAAGCTTCTAAAAAAATGAGTTTAAAAAACACACTAGAACTATGCATGTCCCTCAAAACAGCTGCTGAGCAGAGAGATGTTATCTCCTGATAAGAATAATAAAATTGACTGAATAGGGTTCAGCTTGAATCAAGAGAGAAGAGATTATAGTGCTGAGGAGAAACCTGTCACAAGAGCAGATACTTCTTCACCCACTCTGAACAGTACCTGTGATGGATATCATTCAGCCTCTTTGTCTTGATGGGAAATACAGTGCACTTCTGGCTGCAACATGGGGCCTCTCCTGATTCATTCTTCAGTCCAGGAAAATGAGTTGAAAACATGCTAAAACAATGCTATTTTAATTTTTTTTATTTATGTAAAAATAGCAACTTTGATAAACACACTTCAGAGACCCAGAGCAGTTCAGGATGCCTACTCAGGTGAGGATACTGAATGTCTATAACCACCACCATTTTATCAGCCCAAAGAAGTGAAGATTTCTCCTTTTAACAGGGGCTTGCAACAAGCATTTGAGCTATGGCTAAATGATATTTCTTGGTTACAAAGACAGGAGCAGATCCTGCTTTAGCACAAAGTACTTTTCACGCCACCCTTAAGCAGATGTTATGAATGCAACATCAGCATTTGAAATCTTGTTGGCCAGCACCTCCCTCAGATTGCCAACAGTGATTAGTTTACTTTCACAAGTCACTTAAGCAACTTTTCTGCCTTATATTTTCAATTTCTCTACCCTTAGGGTATTAGGGTGTGGTTCCTAGTTGTATAAATATACTCATTTAAAGAGCAGGAAGGAGTTAATTAACTAATAACAGAAAAATTATTAAAACTTTTCAAAAGAGACTTCATAGCAAACAGTCATGACAATTCTGAAAACACCAGTGTATCAAACTGCCAGTCCAGCCTGTGCAGAGCTACTCTCTCATGTTTCTTCCACCTCCATCCTACCTCTTTCTTCCTGAAAGGCATGGGCAAGGTCTGAGTGGCGCTGGAATAAAACCTGGGAGTAATCTGAGGAAGGACCAATTTGATACACTTGGAACATTTCTTAGTTTATCACAATACTCCTGCCTATGTCTCCTCCAGATGAAGAGTTGAGTAGCTTAATAGGGCAAGGTTGCTTCTTCTGGCATATTTGTGGAGCCTAAGAGATATCAAGAGTAAGAAATACTGTCTGCAAAATAATCTGGGAAGTGTGACTTACTTCCAGGTTCCTTAGCCAGGGCCTGTTTCTGAAATATCAACTGAACTTATCCCAAGGACTGGTGTACACAGCCCCAGTTGGATATACCATTTATTTCTTCCAAGGACAGGAATCCAGGAGGTGTTACCACCTCTTTATAGGTTTATTATATTCTATCAGATTTAGAACTGAGCTTAAAATCTCAGTTTCTTTTCTATCTGCTCCCAAATCTGGGTCACAGACCTGAGAACATTTCAGTACAATCTGCTTACCTACAGAAACCTGACCATTGTGCAAAAAAAACATTAAAACACATATAACAGGCATCCCTAATAGAAGTGGTTGCATTCTCAAAGCCACTATTCTTTTAGTAATTCAGCTTCACTAAACACCTGAGAGATTCTCATTATGTATCGGGCCTGAGGTCCTTCATCCAAAGTACAAAATGTCTTCTTAATTCACTACTTCATTTAATATTTGATCTCTCAAGTGCCAGAAGTCCCTGCCCACTATACACAATTTATATTTTCGATCCATTCCCCCTTCCCTCTCACCTAACATCCTGCCCTTCAAGAAGCAGAGAGTAACCTTAATGCACATACACCCAACTTCTGCCTAACCTGGTACTTAAAACTTTTGAGGTCACAAGTTATGGCTTCCACATGTTCCTAAATACCTGTACATTTCTTTCAAACAAACTGGGAGGAGGATGTTTTATAAATTCAGTCAGTCCTCTCCATCCTAGAAGTATTTTAGCAGCCTGGTTCAAGTTTTTAACACCCCTAAAATTCATAAAATAGTCCCATGTCTAATCTGCAAATGAATAAGCCTGGCTTTAGACATCATTTTCCACTTGGGACTCTCCATGTTGCTTTACCAAGGAGGAACAGATATTTATCTCATTTAATGTATGATGGAGACAAATACATTCACAATCCATAGCAAAGTCAGTAATGACTCCTACAGATGACTCTTGGAAATCTATCCACTAACTTAGCTAGTGGAAGATCACCCTTAGGTACCTAACAATTTCCATGTGAGGAGAAGTTACACAAATATCACTTTATCTGGTTCTTCACAAAACCAAGCCACTCCAGAAATTTTAACAAACAAAAGAAAAACATTTTGAATATTGCATTACTAAGTAACAACTGCATTTTTGAAATGGGCTATCCATGCTTCGAGAAGTTTGGTCAACAAGACTTTGTTAGTTACTATAAAATACATTTCTTTATAGAAAAGTAACAAACTGTCTTTCCAGAGAAATTCAATAGAACTGGTATGATATTATATCAGCAACTTTTTTTATTTCAAACACCATTCACTTTCTTTTCCTGGGGTCTTAGCCAAACCACATAGAATTTGTTTTAGAAAAAGGATCTCTGTCTAGCAGATATAATCTCAACAGTTTCAAATGTCTGGCAAGTTAAGATGGGCATATTCACATTAGTAAGTCTTTTAAAAAGTACTGAAGACAACAATTAATTGTTGAAACAACTTTCTAATAATGATAATGGCCACCTCCATCATTGGAAACTTTCAGCTAAAGCTGCTCCTTACTAAGTAGTAATTACATTAATGGAATTTCTGCGGTTGCCTTTATGAGTAGACTAAAATAGATTATCTAAATTTATTTATCCCCAGACTGGGATGTTAATCTCCAGAGTTTATTGGCCTTTAAAGGAATGTGATAAAGATATGATTATATTAATTTATCCTATATCTTGAAAGCTCTTACCAAAACAGCTTAAACAGCATGTCCAGTTTTCATCTTTGTAGAATGAGGCCCCTGAAAATGTATACAAAACTAACATTTGACTGGGGAAGGAAAAACAGTTCAGACAAAGCAGCCATTCTGAAATGTTTAAAATAATTTTATTAAACAATCGTGTTTTACATGTCATCAGACCTAACCCCTGAAGTGCAAAAAATGTTTCTGAGGTATTAAGACTGGAGGAAAACAGGCACAGTATTGGTTGTTAGGGATACCGCCCTACAGCACAGTGGAATTTGCAAACAACAGGCCTTTATACAGCATGTGCAGGATCAGAGAAAACTGAGAACAAGTCTGTATTTGTCTTTAGTCTTGAGAGCCAAAAAGCCCTGATCATTAGCCAGCTCTGTCACAACAGTGAAAACACAGACATGGTTAACACAGGATGATGATAAATATCAGTGAGGTGTTTCTAGGTCAATATGTACAGTACATGAAAAATGAAATTTGACTGCTGTATGCATGACCAAAATCCCAACTGTCTATCCAGTCCAGCTTAATATGTTGTGTCTACAGTGGCCTCTCTAGTGCCAGCATTTTTCTCTATTCTACACAGCTAAGCCACTGCCCTGTGCTCCTGTTTGAGGGCACCTGGTCACTCACGCTCACTTCAGGTAAGTCTGATGTTTATCAGATTGACTAGAGTCAAGAGTACAGTACTGCTTGTAGCCTGTTATCCTTCTAGTTGCCCTCTCCCCCTCATCCATGCAGTGAAGCCTAACCCATGCAGAAAATCTACTAAAGAAATCTGCTAAAGCACCGATTGATGACTCTACATGTAGAAAGGAAAGCCTTATCTGAGATCTGAAAAACTCATGGGGCAAAACTTGCACTTACAAATTAGGATATTAGTGAGAGTTTTATTCAACTGCCAGATTGTTCTTGAAAACTAATTTTCTGTGAGGAAAGGTTTGGCAATACTTGTTTGTATTAGCTTGCCTATTCAAGGAGTCAGGAGGGTGAGGAATACTCTTCCCCTTGGAGCAGTTTCCTGGGTTAGAATTTGACTGAAGTCTGCACATGTGGTAATTCTGTGCAAAATGAACTTCCTGATGAACTTTAGATTTAAAGCTCTCAGTGATTCCCAGCTCAATGGTTTTGCTGGAAAAAGTTTTTTTCACCTCAAGAGCTGCAGCGTCGTTCTCTGGGACCAACTGCAGTTTGCCCTAAACAATTTGACTCCAAGATAACCAGCCAAATGTTGTCCTTCACATGATTCCACCACAATTCAATGGAAGACATATCTAACAAAACATTTCCAAACTACTAATAAGTAAAAGCTCCTTGTTCTGAGTCCCTCTATGGTTGTTTTTAGCTAAGATAGTTGAAAACAAGTTCCTCCTGAGACGCACTTGTTTTTTTTTAAATTTGTGAAAAATATAAAGACAAAAGGGAAGTGATCCATATCTTAATAAGTGTTTATGAACTTATGACTTTTCCTGAATGTGTCAGGTTTTGTATAAAAATGGTATACTTGGAAAGGTTCTCATGAAGACATGAGCTCTATTGTCAGCACACTCATGGGCATAATGTCATGCAGTCTGATTGCAAACACAATTGAGATTCTTATCATTTTCTAGGCTTGTTACCAATATCACTGCCACTTACCTACACAACATCTAGCAAATCTAAAAATGTATAATAACCAGAATAGAAGCTGGATACCACTGGAGTGTTGCCTTCATATTACTTTTTAATGGAATCATATTTCACAGACAAGAAAGGCAACCCCAAAGAAAAAGTGCAAATAAATCATCACTTTCAGTTGAAAACTGGGTTTCGGATGCCACTCAGGACTGAACTGTTGGGCCAATTCCTGTGCAGAAGAGTTAGAGAACATACAAAAAAGAAAATGCTTGATATTCCTAGGACAACAATGCCTGAAATCAGCGCACTGGTGACTGAGTTCATCTGGAAAGGAGGTCCATTTGGATGAGCTGCAATGAGAAGAAAAATGCTGAGGTAAGATCTGGTTATAATCACTCAGAAGTGCCAAATACTTCTCTCTTCCTTTTAGACTACTCTATATACAGTATAATTGCAGTGGAGGAACTAAAACTGTAGCTCAGAATGAGCATCTGTCTACTTGGATAAAGCTTATCTAAGTATATTTTGAAAAGAGTTATTAGTTCTTTAAATATCAGTCATGCTGGGGGATAAAGATATATGCCTTCTAAGGCATAATCCCTCATGTGCTAGTGACCAACCTTGACCTAAGTTACTTAAGGCAAGACTATCATTGTCCAAGAACTATCGAGGCAGAGGTATAAGGATTTGTGGCCTAATCAAATCAGTGAAAGGATTTCTTCCACACTATCATTAACTACATGTCAATTCAAAGTGTATATAAAATTCTTAGCAGGTGTATCTCACACCAGATAGCAGACCTCTCTAAGTTTGTCTGTACACCTTCACAGAGGGCTTCTTAATGTGTTTCTCAATTCTCAGGTAGAAGAGGTAACATATTTCCAACTTATTGCAGTTCAACAGTCTGTTCATGGACCAGTTCTGAGATACCAAACTACACAAATCCAGCCTGTATTGTCTTTTCCAGCAGAAGGGCGAAAAAAGCATTTTAGTAGTAGGTAGTAGCCAAAGTACCAACGTGTGTTTGCCATAGCCAGTGCTGGGGAGCGAGGTGAAATGACAACACAGCCTCTGTGTGAGAAACCAGACTGCTCCGCCCAGAAGCAGCCACCTGCCCTCAACATCAGTGATCTCTCCCTCCTCACCAAAGTTGAAAAAAAATCAGCACTATTGATCAGCTTTCCCTCCCCTTCTCAACACTGTGCTGCCTTCTGTCTGCTGCAGTAGTAATCTCACCTCACTCTACCTCTATGCTCTCCTCTGGGACACCAACAGGCAAAGGAAAGGCTGTTGCTCTGGGATAGAGAGGGCTGCTGCTTTCATTGCATGGAAAGGACAGGTAGCAGCCATTAACACAGCAAACTGTGTGCAGCAAATAAAAAAATCTACTTTTTATTATTTTAATTATATCCATGAGTAGGAACACACCAGGGAGAAATTAATTACAGGGAGAACTTTGTTTCTGTGACAGGCAAGAAAGGTAGCTGCCTTTATATGTTCTAAGTTGAGAAAAGAAAGGAACAAATAATATTAGAGTTCAGAGGACAGGATAGGATCCTTGTTCCACTCAGTCCTTTTATGAAGGAGTATGAAGTGGAATGGCCCAATGTACCACCTGGTTTCCCTGACTATCCTTTCTTAGTCATTAGCTACTCCTTGTTACCAGCAGAGAACAGTAACAGACAGGCTGAAACAAGTCCTCCAAGTGCCCAAAGGAGAAGCACCCTAAAACTTAGAGCGCTAATGTCCCTTGCAGCCTGTTTGCTTCACTGCCCTAGCCATCAATTTCTATCCAAGCTTCTCCATAGGTTCTTTGTGTGGTTAAAAGCCGGGAGAACAGGAACCGCAACTCTGATTTTCTAGCTTAGAGCTGTGAACTGAGCTGGACTGCACTATAATAACCATTTTCCTGTTTTACTCCTGCATGGCATAAGCAAATTTTACTGTAAAGTCTGATTTTGCACCTGGTGGTTATAGTGTTCCCTCACCCTCGTATGGCATAGTAGCAGATCTTCATTTCAGTTTCATCATAGGATCAGAAGTTTCTATGTTGATGGAGCTGGACACACAAATTAAACTCAAAATTCCAGACTTATCAATTGCTTTCTTTTCAGTATGTTGGTATTGACTCATTTAAATCACACATACACACACACACAAAAAAAAAAAAAAAAAAAAAAAAAAAAAAACAACCAGAAAGAAGGAAAAAAAAAGCCATTGTATAGATATCAATCAGAATCGTTCATCTCCTCAGTTCTGTTTCACTCATAACCCTCTTTCATGTTTCTTGGAATTCTGATTAACTTACCGAGCTCTGAATTGTTGGTTGGCGTCTCATCTATATATATAAAAAAAAAGGTATATGTTATATTTTTAAAATACCTCTACCTATCTCCTCCCCCCTTGCAACACAAAAGACAATAGTCCTCATTTCATTTTAAGAGTACATCAGCTCTGCTTGTCCTAATGACTAGGAGCTTTAAGCATCTCTGTTAGAATACAGACAATAACAATAATTACATGACTTTGATTCATTTTTAATGTCAGCACAACAATATGAAGCTACTTAATATTGCGTGGAAAAACAAACCAACACCACTTTAATGCAGGAATCGCTTAATTGAAAACGTGGAAAGTCTATTCTGGCCCTCAACAAAAATACAACTCTAAACACAATATTATACACAAATCCCTTCACTGTTAATCATATCATAAAGTATCTCTATAGGAAAAAAATTAGCTGGTGTTCTACAAGGAAAAATATATCAGTGACCATAAATTATTACAAAAATCCCCTTTCTCCATGCTCATTTTTCTCTTGACAGTTATACAGGGGCATTATATCCAGGGAAACATTTGTATTTCGTCTCCAGTTTTTACTTACTTGCCATTGTCCCTTTCAGAATTACATTTCTTGTCAATATTTTTTGGGGGGGTTGCACAACTTGTAAGCAAAGCTCACATATACATTTGTTTTGAGCAGCTGTCTCCTAAATTTAACTGAGACATCCATCAAAAGCTACATAATTTCAACTTCACAAGTAGGTACCTGCTTTACTTCCATACAGAGACTAAAACATTTTCTTCCATGCATGCCTCCTGTAATGACTTATTTTAGATTAACAAAAAACAATAACATTTCTCTGAAAAGAACAAAATGTTAGAAATATGAGTTCAGAGCTACACAGGAGGAGGACCATTACTCATTTGCAGTGGCTCTATTCGGTTCCTACAAAGGCAGTTTCATAAACAGCTCTGTTGCCAGAACAACTGGTGACTGGAGTAATGGGGAGACCTGGTTCACTTGAGGGGCCTCTGAGGGTGCCAATATGCACAGCCACAGGACAGATGCAGCACCATCCTAAAGGAGGGAAGTGAGGGGCTGCACATCCATGCAACTGCAGTCCTAACACTGGCAATGTACTGTGGTGAGTTGGGTGCAGCAGGTTTGATGGGCTCTGTATCTTTGGTAAAGCTGGGCCAGAGTTGGTTTTGAAAATAGTGCAGCATCACACCAGAGTAAGCCAGCACTTCGCCCTGGCATTTCTCATCCAAACCCAGATAGTTTTGTTCAAGTTCTCTCATGATCTTCCCTCTTTTATCTTGTTAACTATAGCATACATGAGCCTCACGTTTTTTATGTGCTTATTTTCCCAATGAGAAGAGACAGCAAAACTAATTCCCTTTCTGCTCCAGAAGGAAAAGCGAGGTGCGAGTCAGATTGAGGGACTTGTCCAATGCCACTCCTGAAATTCATGGCTGAGTTCTAAACTGAATCCCGTTTTCTTTTGGAGTACTTAACATCAAACTATCCTTCTGTCACAGCAGCAGAAAGATGCTCCAGAAGCATACTATGAAGATGGATAAATATTTCTAATCTAAAAAGTTTTACCCACATATCTCAAGCAGAAGACACCTAAAAATTATTTTCCTTTTTCAGCCTTATTGATGTTTTCATTTAAACAATGTCAACAGTTGTCATGAAACTATAAAATTGTTTATCATTTCTTCGGGACCACAAAACACCCATGGACAGATCACTTTGCTTGAAGCAATGCAATATTTAAAGGAAAATGATAAATATCTCTTTTTTTAATTGTAAAAATAGCATTCACAGCATTTGAATCATAAGCTACATTACCTAACAGGGGTTGCTCATATAACAAGCTGTATCTAGTTTCCATTATTTGCCTAAGGCAGCAATACTCTAACATGCATGTTTGTCTGAGCAGATCTGTCATTCATTTCCCATAAGTACTCATGTATGCAACTTTGAAGTTAGTTCTCACTTTTTCTTGACTAATCAGATAGTAGCAACTCAATTGGGACCATGTATAATGCAAAAAAATTAATCATTTTCATTGCAGAGATTTTGCTCACGACAGTGTATTTTTTCTAAAAATGGTCTCTTGTTAGATGGTTCCCCATTCTGGAGGGTCAGTTCTTCTCTCTGTATATGCGGGTACAACCACTTTGCACGAAAAGAAGGATTTTGTTCCCAAGGGTTTAAATTATTTTTCCTAGATTGGATTCAGTCCTACTCTCATCTTCCTAAATCCAAGACTGCTGAAATCAGTTGCTTAACTGCAACTACTTGTAAATAGCAGTAATTTCTTAAACTTTTTCAAATACTTTATTATTTAGTCAACAGCAGTCACAAATTCTGTTCAGAAACTGCAGGTTACAGTTAGAGCATTTAGAGCTGCTTTTTTTTCTTTTAAAAACTTTGGCAATAAAAATGGAAATCATGGAATTTCAGCCTCAAATTAAAGCAGTGCCCCCTCTGTTTAAAATTTACAATGTGTTTGTCCTATTTCTTTCTTACAGATGAAGGCTTGGCATAGCATGTATTAATTTCAGGCAACACTTAGGTAAAAACCCAGAGGGAAGCTGGAAGATACAGTGAATACAAAGTGTCAGTGAATATTCATTAGCTGTCCAAATTAAATTGCAACACTGAACACAGTACCTTAAATTCCATTATCTACAGTGAAATCTGACCAAAAAAAAGTCAACCCACTGAGTTTGAACTTATTATAATGGCCTTATATGTATAACAGTATCCCACAGTGATTTTACTGGAGTAGGAAGCATGTGAGAGCCATACAAATATTAGCTCAAAATTTCTACTAAAGACCCCCAACAGAAGGGAAAAAATACTCAGCAAATTCATGGAGAAGTCATCCTTTCTCTGAGTCACGGCAAATTTATATTAAATTACTATTTCCCCAGGTTTCTGAAATTCCTGCAGTCCATAGAAAAAGATTGTTCATTCCTACCACTCCTTGTAATGATGGGGCCAGCAGAGATTACAGCATTGCCAGATGTGCTCTGAGGGCTCCAAGTTGTCCTCCCACCAGCATCTCTCTTTTCTCTGTTACTGCAAATCTGAGTGGTCAATCAAAACAGTCACAGATTCAGAGTGGAACAGAATTATGGTCCTTTTGTGCTTCCTCTTTTAATGTAAACTCTTTGATAAGTAATACTACAACTTTATTTCTTAATATGCTTTGTATTATTTTGCAATAAAAACAGCTGCAATATTTCCTAGAACTGTATCTTATAAATGCCTGGCTTCCCATTGTATTGTGCCTCACTTTGTTTACAAAACTACATCACCATTGTGCACAAGATCCATCTTATAGTATATTAAATTTTCAGTAGTTAATTTCCCAAAGCTATGTTTACAGACAGTTTTCCCCAACAAATCTGTTTTGCTTGACAATCCCTACTCTAGCAAGATTCTCAAGTGAGAATTTCCACATTTGGAGTTCTGAATAGCAAAGGCTCACACTAAAACAATCCCCAGCACTCTCACCTGGAATCCACCTTTAACATCTGTAACTTATCATCTACCTTAAGCACCTTGGGTACTCAAGCATGCTTCAACTAAGAGCATTTCTTTAATGTGAAAGAACATGTTTCTTGTGAAAGAACTTCAAAAACCTCAGAACATAAATTGAATACTGTAAAAGTGTAACGTACAAAATTTCAGGAGTAAACTGAACAAGTAGTACTTCAAAATTCTAAATGAGAAGTCATTCAGTAGGAAATGCTGCATTCTGAAGATATCACAGAACATTCTGTGTTTATATATTTATTTAAATGTCTCAATTTCCAAAATGTGTTTGTTGTTCCTGACACTCGCAAAATCAGACAATTTTGAATTGACGTAACTTCATGAACTTCAATGAAACAGCAGTTTCAAAACTATAATGGAGGTGATAATAAACTTTATGAGGCATAGGATTTCATCACTATGATGTTCTGGTAGTTCATCATCACTATGATGAACTCATACAAATTTTCCCTGTCAGTATAACAGTACTTCCTACACCTTTAAGTTTTCTGTAAATTCTATTCTAAGGCATTTCTATTCATCCACTGTGATTATGAATACCTTGCTGTTATTCTAAGAATATCAGCTCTAAAGCTGTCTGGGAGTTGTTACTTTTAAAAATTAAGGACCACAAGGTGAAAAGGTCGTTTCTCATGTGTTCAACAACCTATGCTTTGCAAGTCTAGTATTATTTTATTTCCAGATGAGAATATTTATTTCCATATTCTTCATTAGTTGTTTCACATTCCTTCAGACACAAAAAACATTCTTAATTCAGTCCCCTACAAGTCACCTTCATTCTGTGCCATCCAAAGTTCCATGGCATTTGCATGCAGAAGAACTCCAGTGCCTATTTTATATCCAGATAATTAACAACAACTTCTGTCCGCTAAAACTTACTGGCACAAGAAAGGGACAGTCATCTGCTCTGCACAACTTTGTCACACAGTGAAGGAAGACTGTTGACATCTTCTGGTTCTTGTGTTTCACAAAGCGAAACACCTCAAAGGAAAACCGGCCCATTTGACTCTTGCCATTTTCAATTATCGTTGTCTGTGGGTCCTTGTCACAGCTGTTTTTTGTAGAGAAGAGTAAAACCAGGATGAGCAACAATCAGTGTTTTGAAGCTTTTAGATAAGAATAACCCAAGCAGCAAGTTCAGTGTTTCAGTTCCTTGGAAAAGAACATAGTGCAACGTGGGCAGACACAATCTGCCTGTCAGGCTGCACAGTCCTGTGCTGAAATGCATTCCTACAAAAGCACCACACTTTGTTTTGCGACACCACAGCTACAGCCAAGGTACCATTTAATTCCAGTGCCCAAAGAAACTTGAGACCTGAAGCAAAAAGCAATCAGGTATGCTAACCAGTATAGACAGGTAACTCCAAATGAAGACAGTATCTCTCCAATAACTGTCACAGATAAAATTTTATCTGAGATACTGCCAAGATTTTTTTTGAAGTTCCAATTCAAATAAATGTTATTACTTGAAGTAGAAGCAGGAGAATCTATTTATATTTAATCATTTGCTTAACTATCTTCCTGGTCTGGAGTCTATGGTGTTTTATATCACTGTCATTCACCACATTTACCTTTGGTAAAATAAAGGCCAGTTTAGCCATTCACTTTAAGTGTTTATGTTATCCCTAGTAGAGCTATTTTGGATATATGGTTTTCTACCTCCATAATTCTTACGACTTTGCATTTGCTTCTCTGTTTATGTTCACACACAAGATTAAGTTCTGACATGTTATCTATAAGCCTATCCCTTGGTCCTCCCTGGTAATAATGCTTAAACTTTCCAGGCAGTTTAGGGCACCACTACTGGAGAGATTTGTAATTTTTTTTCTAAGGAAGGACAAAAAAATACTGAGTTTACACAGGACCTACCTTAAAAAAAGATCGTATCGAAGATCATCATTAGGATTACCAGATGGAGTGGTGTAACAGTAGTCCATCAAAACATTCCACCTGCACAGGGAGTAAAGTGATAGATGAGGTGAATCGGCAAGAGAAGAGCAGGGGTGGAGAGTGAGTGAGGTAAGTAAAAGGCAGACAGGAAAGCATATAAACTGATAATGTAGGCTGTTACATAGATCCTGAATTATTGTATTTAACAGGTCATATATGACTCATTCTGTTTCTTCACATTGCTTAAAAAATTAAACAGCACAGCACATCAGCAGAATTGTATAAATCATATCATTTGGCTTTATGCAAGTCAACCACCACACCAACACACTTGGTATGTCTCCTCTCATAAGTTATGGCCACATAAGACTAGAATTGAAAACCAACCCTCTTTCGAAAGCTCTGGATTTTCTCCCTTGGTCAAACAGAGGTCTTTCCTTAAATACAACCAATATAACAATTAAAGTATAATACAGGAAAACTTTCATAATGAGAACCTCAGCAAAACATGCATTCACCATCAAGAACCTGATACCCTCCTGAGGGAGAGCAGTGATTACTGAACACCAACCATTATTCTGACATACAAATAAGCTATGAGGAAAAATAGATGCTTCTAAATCAGAAAAATTTGCAATACTAAGAGCTGAATAGCAAGGAAGACAAGAAATAACATTCTTTATGGTACCTTCCATCAAGGTTGGTTGCTCTTACAGCTGCATATATTTTGGTTTTCAAAGGTAAACCTGTACTTGGAATAAGGAGCTGCTGGCTGTATGTTGAATCCTGAAAAACAAACATTGCCTCACTGTAACAGAAATTCCACTGTAACAATCCACCTGCATCCACAGACTGAACTCTCATCTGATTTTTTTGACCTTTCTATGTAGGATGATCATTCACTTTTTCCTCTGTAAAGGAAGAAAAAGCAGTGCCAGAGCATTTGCCTACAAGTTTGTCTATGAAGATGAAGAACACTTGACAGGCCTCTTTTTATGCAACTATCTGGGAGAATTTGTTTATGATTTAATGAAGTGGTTGGATTAGTGATTAAAGAAAAGGTACCAATCATTGACACTCCAATAAGTCTCCCAGGGCCTACAGGCAAATGTAGCAGCTACTGCGGTTTCCTGAAGGAGGAGTTTAACCGGGTGGCCACAGTGTACCCTTTCCCAGGAAATGTTAAGGCTATGTGTACTAGCGGAGATAGCAATGCCACCAGGCTTTATATATCTTAAGCTATAGTCCAGGAGAACAGACACATTTTGTTATGCAAAATGTAGTTTCTATGGAAGTTGGCTTATTGAAGACTACAAGTAACAAATACTTTCATTTAAATTCTAGTATTTCAAAAGAACTGTTTCAAGAAAGCTGTATTCAACATAAAAGTTGGGAATTCTCCATATACTACTACATAGATATAGTTGGTTTATTAGTTTCTTGTTGAAAAGTCTGAACCATTAATGTCACTTTAACAACAAAGCCATGAAACAGATCTGTGTGACAGGTGTTAAATCAGCATATCAAAATGCACTTACTGGTAACATCACCTATGTCAAATAGGTTGCTAATGCCAATAGCACAGGCACTCAGCATGTTGAGACCTCTATTGAGGGGTCAAAACACTCAGTGTGCATGAAAAAATTTGTTAAAGAGAATTTTGACCAGGTTCCATGTGGCAAGTGAGACCATGGCAAGCAGTAGTTTACAGCAACAATAAGGTTTAAGTACAAAGCTCAAGTGATTCTTTTCAAAGGTAACAATACCAAAAGTCACAGCATGGCCAATATCCAAACTCTGCAGCATTGGATGCCATGGGAGGTACACATGCAAGGAAAGACCAGCTCAGATATGCACAGAGCAAGTCCTTGGAGATCCACTCAAGTGAAATCAGATAGGTTTGCCTTCCTTCAAATTAATTTTACATTTCTATAACACATAGCTCTGCCACATTTTGCAATTGATTAAAGAGTGCAAGACCCTACTATTACATTACATAGTTGTTCTTTTATTCTTAAAGAGTATTTTTTACTCATTTAGGCAGATATTTGCAAGAAGGCATAAAAGCATATAGCCACTTAGGGTGTCTGTGAGAGCCCATTAAACATTTTGCTCTTAAACTCTGAGTCTATCATAAGGGTTCCTCTTGTCTTTCCTAACAATGACATGTACTATATCACAAGATAAATGTAAACAACATCTTGTGAGGGAAGATAGAGTTGAGTTGAGATTAACATTCAATCTTCAGAAATAACACTACAGCTAAAGTTTGAAAGTATGCCTACTTGCAGCCAAGAGATGCCTCAGTACACAACCCCTCACCAATACCAAGAGTGGACACAAGTCTTGAGGCCCCTCCCAAAACCAGGACTTCTAACAGGGACCAAGTGAAAGACATTAAGTGTCCAAAGAACTGGGTAAAATGCAGGCAATGCACAAGCTGTCTATTTATCCAGCCCTAGGATGTGAAGCAGAAGGGCATATCCACCATTTGAATCTGCCAGCCTGAGCAGTGTTATTCATGACAGTGCTACTCACTGGGGTGAGTAATATTACTGAAATCAGAAAGGTAAGACACCCCTGTTTATGGACAATTCAAAAGCTTACTGGAGTAGGGAGGATAAAAGCACATCTTGGCATGTGGTATTTGAGGAAAAACTGCTCAGTATGACCACTACTAACATTTATTCCTCACTGTTTTCTGAATTGGGCCCTAAAGGCAGCAAATACATTGTGGTCAACGCTTGACCTGACTGAGAAATTTGCCTACCCTCACTCTGGCCCATCTTTTTGATCACAGGTTTATTTAAAAATGAGAGAAGTATAATCTTCATTTTAACAGATTATAGGTTGTTCTTTCGAGCTCTGCACTTTCAAACAAACATAATTTTTTTAAAGCATGCCGTTGAAAAATGTCCTGTTGCAATATTTATAGCTCATTATGTTCAAAGCATAAAGCATTGACTTTTAAATCAGTTGCATGAATTATAACTCAGCAGCATGATGGCATGAATAATAATGCAAAAAAAAATCAGATTCATAATTTACAAAAAGGATGCTTGATAGATTGAAAAATTGATATTTAAATCAATTATTTAAAATGTATGAGTAGAAATTTTAATCAACACAAAAATATAATTTCATTGATTAATATTAAGTAGAGGTCTGTGCATTTTTTATGTTTTATGGTCACCAACAATTTTTACATGGTAAAAGCTTTTACAGTAAATGCATACTCAAGTTAAATTATCTAAAATATAAGTAAGAAGTGCTGGATGAAAACTGTTATAATTAATAAACCTTAAAATCTTTAAAGTCCACACCATAAGGCAACATATGCAGCGGGCTATAGGTTTGGAACAAATTCAACATCCCTCACTACAATTACAGACGATCAAAACAATCTGATGAGGCTTGAACATAAAAACACCCCAGCCAAAGTGCTACAGTTTATTGCTAAGGGAATAGGTCTGGAATAATTTCACAGAATACTACAAAGTATTCTCTGATTAAGTGCAATGTACCTATACACATACACACAAAAAAAATAATAAATTCAAACACAAGCATGCACTTCAGAGTATGATTGTTATTACTAGGACAATTGAGTGGTGACATGGCGCTATGCCCTGAAAACCAGAGTTGTAAATTGAGGAGCTGCATAAATACAGGACAAAGAGACTAAGTGACCTCAAAGATGAACCATATAAACACAAGACAGCAGATACGTGCAAACAAAAAGGAAAAGGGAATTCAGAAATGAAAAATGCCTGGAAGAAAGGCCTGCTTCATGGGAGGAGTGAGAAGGAAATAGCAAATAATGAAGAGGAGTCTATACTTTGATCTGCTAATCCAACTTGTACCCACTTAGTGCAGAGATTAATTTAGTTCAAGTCATACTACTGTGCTTTATACTCACATTGTAAAGCAACAAATTCAAAGTGCTGATAAATGTACCATTGTTCTCTCTTACAGAAATAGCAGCTGATGACCTACAAGAGAA
Source organism: Manacus vitellinus (assembly GCF_001715985.3). Classification (NCBI taxonomy): domain Eukaryota; kingdom Metazoa; phylum Chordata; class Aves; order Passeriformes; family Pipridae; genus Manacus; species Manacus vitellinus. The sequence goes on from NW_021940122.1 coordinate 1,916,229, forward strand.
CCAGAAACCAAAAATCATCATGAAGAAAGATACCTTATTTTTGTGTTTGCATACTTCAGTGAGTTTTATCATTAAAAAAACTCAATGAGTCATATCACAAGGAGTTAATTTATGCATTTGGGTTATAAACTTCAGAAACAGGAATTTATAGTGGAAATACTGACAGTCTTAACTATGCAGAAAATAATGGATGCTACTGGAAACACGAATCAGAAAAATAATTAGCAGAGGCAAAGTAACAAAAAATAACCCACTTTTCATAATGTACAAGGTTTACTCATGCAAATATTTTCTCTTGCATTCTATATTTACATGCCTACAAACTATTTCATGAAGAACAATTTTTTTTTTGCTGCTATCATTTTTCATCAGACCATTTGAATTTTAATGGAAGTTTTACATTATCTAAGGGTCTCTTAATAACCACAGCTTTTCATAAACTATGTTTTCTCATATAATGATGCTACAGAATTTTCTTTTTCTTTGTATCACCTCTTCTTTTGGTGTTTTTTCCTTTCCCTTTACTCTTGCACACCTAAAAATTCCTGTGTTGACAATACTGCTATGGCATGCACATATACATGCTTACACAAACATGGTAATGAAGCACATAGAAATTAAAAAGTACACTTACGAAGCAAGTTGGGTATTGTTAACCAAGTACTCCAGTGGGTAGCTACAGCTAAATTTGTACAGAAGCCCAGGCAAATAGCTGATAATTGTTGGTGGGTCTGGCGTATCAATATAGCCTGAAACATTACCTATCTGTATCACTGAGGTATTTCCATAAGCATTGATACCTCGAGCTGAGGATACCTATTGAGGGAGACAGAAGATTACTATTATCTGAAAGTTAACCATGGAACAAAAAATACTTAAGGACAGCAAGTATGCTTTAGCTCATAATTTATCCAGAAATATCTTCAGTAAATCCTTCAAAACTTAATTTGGTTTAATAACATGTGTTTGACTTTTCACCTCCCTAAAATCATGCGTGTACAGTTCACAAGCTATACCCCTGTTCTTAAAACAGACTTGAGCAAAGCTTGAAAAAAATTATGAATCCTGGAAGAGTATTTTTTGGTAGGTACTTTTGTCTGACCATCCTCAATGAATTCACTTGACTTACAGGAAAGAACTGAAGGAACTTTGCTATTATTGTTAAAAAATATTACCTTAAAATGAGCTTACATATACAATAGTAAGGCAAATACACAAGCAATTTCATTCACAGAAACAATATTCCCTCACTGTTGAGCTTTGGTTTTGACATATCAAAAACAACTTACTTTATAAATAGATACAAAACGAATAGCTGAACTTTGTGGTTTTGTTTACATTATACATTTCTAAATTACAAACCATAACCTGTCAGAAATTGCAGAGCTCAAAAGAAACACAAGCTTAGTGCCAACACAACCTAAATTCAATCCATGGGCATGTGCTATTTTTGCTCAGGCTCAGAGAATGTGCAGAGCCAGCAATAACATGCAGCTGTCAGGAAAACTGAAGGACACTTTCCTTCTGGTAGCAGCCTGACCCCACTTCGTCTGTAGCTACTGATCTGAACAGGGGGGTGGTTTGTTGTCTCAGTAGGCACATAATTCAGTAAAGCAAATTAACATGGCACTGGACTTCCACTGAAGCATTTCTTTGGTATAAGTGTATTAGCAAAACAGATGTTTTCAACAGCTTTAGAATACATGGTTTCTTAAAAAGGTATTTCATTATGGAAGAATCATCCTGAGGTGCACATGAGTTATAACACTTTGCAGTAAGTAGCACAGGACATTTTTGATTTCTTCATCTACAGAAAATACACCTAAAAGACAGAAGCAGCCATGCACTTCACCAATGGCTTACCTAATAATTTGCTAAATGGCGCAAAAATGTCAAAAATCAAATTTTCTAAGAGCTGTAGTTTGCCTAAAAATTATAGGCTAGATCAATGATGTAGTATAGCCAAGTACAGCTCTGTTTAGCTTCCTCATCACCCCACCCCATAAAATAAGAAGTTGAGTCTGCTGTATCACAGACAGACCCAGGTTTTACTCAAGTTCTGCCTGAGCTGTTGTCTGTCCTTTACTTTTATTGAAAATTAGTTTGAAGGTCTTTGCTGTGAAACACTGCCAAGAAATGTACAGGATTGTACTACTCCAGCGTAGGGAACATGATAAGAGATGCTCCTCGCTCTTTTATCCTCTTTGTTTGGGGCACAGCATGCCTAAACAGAAAGGATGGGGGAATTTTTGGTTATATGTTTTACAGCTGCTGCTTTGTCTTTGTATCCTGTGCAGCCTTGTGGGTGACTTCATGGGGAGCTCCAATTATTTGAATTTACCAGACTAGGGTTTTTTGTTTTGTTTATTTTTTTTTAAACTTCAAGCTCTTATGATTATAATTAAATAGCAAGTTCAGAGAGTTTACAATGTGACCAACTACACAAGAACAGGAAGAAGTTGCTTCCTAGAAAATTATTCTAGTGCAAGTCATGGAGGTGTTACAGTTTTTCAGTGAAAATGGGAAAAGAGAATCTTGAACTTGGTAAACTGTTCTTTTGTTGAAATTTTAAAAGAAAACTCAGCCTAAGGCAAAGGGGTCACAGAGCATATCAAATATTTCAGCCCATTTTTGGCACAATTAGCAACAAAACAGGGAGCTTGTTATAAAAACTGACAGGCATCAAGTGCAAGTATGAATGCCAGATAGAATAAAAGTCTTAAAAATAATACATCTCTACACTTGTTTTTCTAAGTTATTCATAGGTATTTTGATACAAAGTTGTCACTGCTTGTTCAATGTGATACACACAAACTGTACAACTCTCTATTTCTGCAAAGTCTAGGCATGTTCAGCAAGAGTTTTAAAAATGCCTTGGAAAAATCTCATTTTTCCACAAAAAAAAAAAAAAAGAATTAAAATTATACTTTCTAATCAGTGAATAAATATGTGTCTCACCACATTTTCTTATTAGTAATCAAGATTATAAATTACCAACTTTCTCCACTTTTCTTTGATCTATGCAATATATTGCTAACTGGGTAACTCAAAGTATCTATAAAAGATACAATGCTGTCAAAGACATTCGCTGGATCCTATGCATAAATAGCCATGCTACAATTTCACTTGGACTATATCTTACCACTAAAGTGTTTCCACAAGATTCCAAAGTACTCAGATTGATGATGAAAATGACCACTGCTGGAAAGGTGTTGTTATTGATGAAACCCCTGCAGTGGGCATCCCCATGTTTCCCATTCAGTGCCAGATCTGTCTCAGAATAACCAGAGAAAAGAACTGTGCAAAAATTTATCTTCATAGTAATTGTCTGTACTCCACAGAAAACATTAATATCTCGTTCAGCTGCAAGAAAAATACAGGGAAAGACATTGTAAGAATATTTCAACTAATCACACGTAACTATTGCAGCAGTTAATCTAGTGTTGTAATTTCCAATCAAATAAACTTTTAGACCTCAGTCACAGCAAAATATTGGAACATAAAGGTCAGAATTGCATTATTCTGGAGAACAGATCTGACTCTACAACTTAACTAAAGAAAAAAAACCAAAAATTAAAGAAAAAAAACCAAAAATTAAAATAGCAATATAGTCTACCGTGCAACAAAACCATTATTCTAAAATTCCCCCGCAAATCTTTTAGTAGCACGTTCATGAACTGAAGCATTGCAATAGAGTAGAAAACAGCAAGTGGTTACATATTTGAAGTCTGATTAAACAGCTCCCTTCTGGTAAAGAAATTTCCAGTGATTTGAGAAATCTGGGAGGTCAAGCTCTGCCTTCCAGCCCACTCTGGCATAAAGTTAGCTACATTTGTCTAAGGTTGTCTGGAGTCCACTTTGTATGAGATCACAATCTCAGGCTGTGCAGACTTTGAAGTACAATCAACAGTTTATCAGAGCAATTTATCACAAACTTGGTCAAGTTGGGATTTTTATTATTGCTGGTTTTCATGGTTTGGATTTTTTTTAAGAACCATCAACTTTAGCTTTGATGAAAAATCAGTTGGCTCTTGAATGATGATCAATACTACAAAGTATCTTGCAATCTTTCATTCTGTACATAATGACAACACAAAAGCAGCAATTGTTAAAATTGATCAATTTTTGAGCAGCAAAAAAAAGGTCTTGGGTGAATTCAACTTTTTATTCAAAAGTTCTGAAGATTGTTATGGGTTGTAAGGAAAAACATGATGTTAGGATACAGGCAAGAGTTTGGTTTGCTTTAGAGCTATAACATGGGTTTTCCGCAAAGTCTTCTTTGCCCATAGATGACTGGGATGCTGTGCTGGTGTTTTCCTCTAGTGCTTTAAAAAAAGACATACTGCACTGTGTTAAACACAGACATTACTCCTTTATATAACAACTAATTTATTACATCTGCCTGAAGATTAAGTGCTATTAAAAATTGCAGAACAACTTCAGTCAATACTATACCATTAAGACTGCTGGAATGAATTGTTTCACTGCATTGTCACAACAGAGAGGAAATGAAATCTCCATTACAATGAACTAGTTCTTCCCCCGTGGTACAGGAGCACAAACAGTTTAATCTAGACAGCTTTAATGGTGGCTTTAAAGACAAAAGAATCAAGTGCAGGAAATAACTGAGTGTAAATTTGGGCAGACAGGTACTGGAGGCAAGACAGAAGTCGAAGTGATTTGGCATGAAATACTCCTGGTTTGTACATGATCATAATCCCACTAATATAACATACAAAGAACAAGAAGCAGCATGCCTTGTTTTCCACTACAGGTGGACCATTATGATCCATTTAATGAGTATACTAAGGTAGAGGGACCAGTACAAAAAGGCAAATGGTAAAGTGTGCATTTACGCTTACTTGGACCAAATACAGAAGCAGTCAGGTTGTAACAAATTGCAGCATTTAACATAAAGTAGCTCAGTTAATTTTATAACTCACTTCAAGCCTTTTGAAAAAGCAGGATATTAACTCCACCAATTAAGTTACCATTACCACTTGCAAAATTATCATTTGACACTACGGGAAATGAGACCATACAGTACAAACACTACTTTTTGTGTGATATGGGGGGGATAAACAACCTTTCCAGGCTGAACCTTTTCTGCCATCTACTTCACAAGGAAGCATGGCTGCCAAATTAGTCCATTCTGGAGTGGAAACAAATGGAAATAATTTCCATTCTAGAAATAAAACATTTTTTGTTCAGATATTAATCTGAAACCAGGCACGAACAGATCTAATGTCTCTTTAGATGCTAAACACCTAGCTCATTTCTTGTCAATTTGGAAAGGTAAATATTATTCCTAAATATGTTAAAACAAATCAACTAAAAAAAAAAAAAAAAGTATTTGTATTCCTGCACTAAAATCTTCTGGTTTTCTGAGTAAGAGAGGATAGACGGTTTGAAGGTTACATCACCCATCTGATGAAGCCTTAAATACAATGACCTCTATGTCACAGTTTCCATACAAGTAAACCACCTGATTTCTTTCTGACTCAAATCACCCAAGCTACCTATAGCCATCAGTACTCATGGATGTGTCGCAAGCAAAACAGAGTAAAGTTCAGGAGGTACATAGATACTACAGAGACCATCTTGAGTTAAGGACAGACACGTGGTGATGAGACAAATACTGGGAGCTCCACTGCCTCCTTCTGCTCTGGTACCCTTCCACACATTGCCAAGACTCACCCCAGAGCAGGCAGCAAAAAACTTCAGAGGACAGGAGTTTGCCACAGAACACTATTGATAAAACTCTTTCCAGCAGAGGAGTCATGCAAAGACACTTATAGTTCAAAACCAGCTTCTCTGCATTTACTTCCTGTTTGATCAAATCACTGCTTTGATATTGAATTAAAACGAGCAGTGCATTTTAGTGAAAAAGCTGCAACATTTCTTAGTTTCTGCTAAGTTCTCAATACGTACTTACAGGAGTCCCCTGAATCAAAATTGCATTTCCCAGCTAAAGACAGACTGCTATGGCTCCATCTCCCAAAAGCCTTCTAAAAGCTATGCTTTACTGCAATGCAGAAATAAAGTCTTTGTCTCAAGGTAAACTCTCTGAGGGGTGTGTTCTTTAGAACACATTTAGCTTTTAGCATAAGAAGTCACTGAATTTTCAATCTGCCAAATACAGGGATATTTTTAATTCATTCCTGCTGACTATTGCTTACCTACACTCTAAAACAAACCTGCAAATACACAAACAGAAGTCCTGTCTGATTGTCATCCTATTTATGCAGCAGCATTCCTATGGAAGAATTCACCAAAGCAATGTATGATAAAAAAAAATCAAATGAAAAATGGATGAGCTCCATGGTTCCTTTAGGAAGGCTTAATTTCTCCTCTTTGCTGAAAACAATTTCTGTTCTTAACAACATTAAAAGAAAAAGAGCAGGAACCTTCAGAACCCAATGGCTTCTCCTGTATCTGCATCCTGTATTCTTGCCCCATGGCTGGAATTCCTGTTCAAGGTGATGAAGATTCCTTGTGAGGAACAAATAAGGAACAGGAAGAAAGTCTACCCATAACCAGATTCTGTGGGTACTATCTCAGCCTGAGGAGACACTTGTTCCAAAACATTCTCCTTTTTGATCTCTCTCTCACCTTTCCCCCTACATTTGGACTCTGAAGGCCCTGAGGCAGCTGCCTCGAAGCCACAGTCTGAGCCAAGATATGGGGAAGCAAGAACAGGAAGAGTGAGGCCCTTTTTCCTGCAGAGATTCTCTCACCCGTCTTCTAAGGTTCTCAAACTCAGAAAAATGAGTTCCAGCAGCCTCTCAGCTCCACTAGC